>NC_090184.1:10925232-12125232 GCF_024679245.1 Pseudorasbora parva
GGCTCTGCGCCCTTTCAGGGCTTGGGCCCTAATAATAATAATAATAATAATAATAATAATAATAATAATCCTTAGAAGAACAATAGGGCTCTGCGCCCTTTCAGGGCTTGGGCCCTAAAAAACAGAAAAACAACCAGTGTGATATATAGAATAACCAGCAGGTGGGAGTATAGCCTTATTTATGAACCAGGCACGTGTGTCCCTATTTTGTGTTTTTTAGGCTTTTGCTACGGGAACACCGTTTGAGATATCCAATAACCGTTCGCATTTTAGCATCTTCTGTATATTTACTTCATGTTGTCCGAGTTTGGAGGAGATTGAATGAATCGCTTTTGAGGAGAAGGTAAAAACTCAGAGCTCGCTTTCCACTTTGTGTTATCTTCCAACCAAATTATCTGACTTCCTGTTGGTCAGAGCTAATGACAGTAAATTAGAAAGTTGTCCGGCTCGAAAAGTACTATATATATACCGAGTTTGGTGAATGTAGATAAAACTAACCCTCCTCTTTGGACAAAAGTGACACTTCCTGCTGCCAGTTGGTGGCGCTATAACTTTGACTCACAAAAGTCATATCCATGTGATCGGCCTCTTACAACGAACACACAGCTGAAGTTTAATCAAAATGAATTAATGTATGCAGAAGTTATAACACACTTCCTGTTTCCCTTTTCTCGCCATAAATTCATC
The DNA here is from genome assembly GCF_024679245.1 of Pseudorasbora parva. Lineage (NCBI taxonomy): Eukaryota > Metazoa > Chordata > Actinopteri > Cypriniformes > Gobionidae > Pseudorasbora > Pseudorasbora parva. The sequence continues at coordinate 10,925,920 of NC_090184.1, forward strand.
TCTTCGCCACGGCCAAACCGTTTGAGATATCAAAAAGTTGCTCGCAATTTAGCATCCTCAGTGTCTTGACTTCATGCTGACCGAGTTTGGTGCTGATCGGGTCAATCGTCTAGGAGGAGTATCGCAAATTCCACAGCATGCGTTTTCCGAACAACCCATAATAGCTCACTTCCTGTTGTGCTGACGCATGACTTAGAGCACGAAAGTTGTTCGGCCCGATGAGCTCTATATGTGTACTGAGTTTCATATGTGTACGTGCAAGTGTGTTTGATTTATAGACCCCGTTTTCAGACCCCACTTTAGGGGGCGCTGTCGAGCCCCCCTGCCACGCCCGGGTCCCAGCCTCAGCCCGGCCCTGATGGCCGCGCATTCTGATGCGTGTGCAAAGTTTCAAGAGTTTTTGAGCATGGGAAGGGCCCCAAAAATGCCCAAATAGTCGCGTAAAAAAATAATAATAAACGAGCAGCGATGACGGGCCCAAGCCGGTGGCACCACCACCCCGGTGGCTTCAGGCAAATTGTGCAAGACAGGCAATATGCATTTAAACAGGAGAGTATTTTAAAATCGCTCAAATATGCCACATTTACCGCAGCAGCTGGTGCCGCTATGACCACAAGCCACACCCATGATGTAATTTAAATATAGATGAATTCTAATGTAATATGATATAATAGGTAATTTTCAAATATGTGCAAAGTTATCTTTTGCAGCTCAAAATTTTGTAAGTCCAGAGGGCCAAGTATTTAATTCATGGTCTTTTTATTTTATTAACACAATTATTAAACTAATTATATAAAACTATATTGTTAGTGCCCTACAAATGAAGTTGGATTCACCACATTAACTGCAGCAGTTGGTGCTGCTATGACTACAAACCACAACAGTCACATCTATGAGATCAATTAAATTTAATTAATCAAGTTCATGTCAGATGATGTCACATCAATTTCAAATGAGCGCAGAATACCGTCCGAATGGTGATATTGTATTATCCTAACACTTCTCTTCATGTGTTTTTGACCTACCTTAGCTATTTACAATCTTATGCAATTAAGCATGCTTTCATTTCAATATTTGTAGCATCCAATAAAAAAATGTTAATTACAAAATTACCAATTGGAGCTAAATCACAGAAACTGCAGCAATGATTTTAATATTAGTGTCAGGTAAGAGTAAGATGCGCGTCTAAATTTTATGGAAGTTTATTATAAACTTTATTATAAAATTTACTTAGACTGACTGGGTATGCCCAACCTGATCTGCCAGCGATTTGACTTCGCCCTGCAATACAGTCTGAAAACCCGTACATTCATTTCTACTGCTTCTGTTACACTTTTGCGGGAACAAATCACAGACTAACTTATTCACCTGGCACGCTATTGGCGAGTTTAGTAGTCTGTTTAGTTGACTATCCAATTGCATACAGAGTCATTCAAATAATGCTCATTGATCAATCTTAAATTGAGCTTGGTCTGGTGATACCCAGATAACTTATAAACTAGAAAATCATGTGAAATTTACTTTTTAAATCACTTAGATTTTTATCAGTAAATAATTAATTTTAAGACATGTGTCTTTTCAAAAACAGCAAATGACCTTCTGTAAAGCCCATGTATAGAAAACACACACACACACACACACACACACACACACACACACACACACACACACACACACACACTCACACACTCACACTCACACTCACACTCACACACACACACACACACACACACACACACACACACACACACACACTCACACACTCACACTCACACACACACACACACACACACACACACACACACACACACACACACACACACACACACACACATACACACACACACACACACACACACACACACAATTTCAAGCATGCTAAGTCTCAAAACACCCAAAAAGATCATTAAAATGACACTTTGCCATAGCAACAGTATATAAAATATCAGGAATCCATTCGTATGTCTATATCTGTCATGTTTTCACATTATACTGATGAAGTTTGAAGTAAATCGGGTGAAAGTAAGACAGTGATTCAAAAAAAATTCAAAAAGTGACACATCCTGCTGCCAGTTGGTGGCGCTATAACTTTGACTGAATATTGGAATGTAGATGTCTTCAGGCCAGGACTCTTGTCAAACATGTGAAGTTTGAGGCAGATCGGACATTGTATGCCTGAGGTACAACAAATTCCTGTGTCATGGCGAAACATCAACATTTGTGAGGCCGCCACGGACACACCCTTCAGGGAAAACTCAAGATCTTCCCAATTTAACACCACAAAGGCCTTTAGATTAGACTGTGCAAATACGATGTTGATATGATTCAATCTCTAGGAGGAGTTTGTTAAAGTACAACGTCTGGCAATGGCAAAAACTGCACCAATTTACCAAAGAAAATTCAAAATATCTCACTTCCTGTTGGTTTTTCAGATTTGGCGCCTTGGGTCTTTTTTGTAGGTATTGGGCTGTTGAATGCGTCTACTGAATTTTCATACTCATACATGAAACGTAGCGTGAATGACGCTTAATTTAAATTTTGTAGGTGGCGCTATCGAACCATTTTGCCACACCTAATTCTGAAACCCATATCAGATGTATGTTTTCACCACTTCTGATGCGTGTGCAAAGTTTCATGAGTTTTCATGCGTGTTTAGGCCCTCAAAAATGTAATTCATTTGGGAAAAGAAAAATGATGGTTTTAGCAATTACAATAAGGTCCTCACACCTTAAGCCCTAAATATCTGAGTTCCTGTTCGTCGGAGCTAATAACTGTAAATTAGAAAGTTGTTCGGCTCAAAGAGAACAATATATATACAGAGTTTGGTGACTGAAGATAAAACTAACCCCCCCACTTTTGACAAAAGATTGCATTACTTTTGTTAAAAGATGGCGCTACTGAGCTCCTCCACCATGCCCGTTTTTAAGTCTTTGCCCATATCTACTGGACAGCATGTCTGATGTGTGTGTTGAGTTTCATGTAATTTGAAGCATTTTAAGAGTCTCAAAAGGAGCGAAAAAGAATGTTATAGTTTGATGTGTTGCCGTGGCAACAGTATATACAATATCAGGAAGTGCTTACCAGCTTTATATCTGCTATGTTTTGACATTATACTGATGAAGTTTGAAGTAAATCGGGTAAAAATAAGATGGTGATTTCAAAGCATTTTGAAAGTGACACACTTCCTGCTGCCAGTTGGTGGCGCTATAACTTTGACTCACAAAAGTCATATCCATGTGATCAGCCTCTTACAACGAACACACAGCTGAAGTTTAATCAAAATGAATTAATGAATGCAGAAGTTATAACACACTTCCTGTTTCCCTTTTCTCGCCATAAATTCGTCTCCTTGCCACGGCCAAACCGTTTGAGATATCAAAAAGTTGCTCGCAATTTAGCATCCTCATTGTCTTGACTTCATGCTGACCGAGTTTGGTGCTGATCGGGTGAATCGTCTAGGAGAAGTATCGCAAATTCCAGAGCTTGCGTTTTTCAAACAACCCATAATAGCTCACTTCCTGTTGGGCTGACACATAACTTAGAGCACGAAAGTTGTTCGGCCCGATGAGCTCTATATGTGTACCGAGTTTCATACATGTGCATGCAAGTGTGTTTGATTTATAGACCATGTTTTCAGACCCCACTTTAGGGGGCGCTGTCGAGCCCCCCTGCCACGCCCAGGTACCAGCCTCAGCCCGGCCCTGATGGCCGCAGATTCCGATGTGTGTGCAAAGTTTGAAGAGTTTTCGAGCATGATAAGGGCCCCGAAAGTGCCCGAATAGTCGAAAAAGCTAAATTGTACTTAGAAGAACAATAGGGCTCTGCGCCCTTTCAGGGCTTGGGCCCTAATAACAAATTAAAGCTGCGAGCAGCGATGACGGGCCCAAGCCGGGGGCACCGCCACCCCGGTGGCATCAGCTTAACTGTGCACAGCAGGCCAATAGGCATTTAATATTGGAAAAAATAAATAAAGGGACTATGTCAAAGTCATTTTAATTCACCTCATTAACTGCAGCAACTGGTGCTGCTATGACCAGGAACCACAACACTCACATCTCTGAGATCAATTACATTTTATTCATTAATTTTATGTCAGATGATGTCAAATGTCAATTTCAAAATGAGTGCAGAATACTTTCCAAATGCTGATGTTGTATTATCCTTACACTTCTCTTTATGTGTTTTTGACCTACCGTAGCTTGTGATTGTTCACCAATTTTATGCAGCAAAAAGCATGCTTGTTTTTATTTCAATATGTGTGGCATTCAATATTTTTTTAAATAAAAAATAATAAAAAACGAGCAGCGATGGCGGGCCCAAGCCGGTGGCACCGCCACACCGGTGGCATCAGCTGAACTGTGCACAGCAGGCAATAGGCATTTAATATGGGAAAAAATAAATAAAGGGACTATGTCAAAGTCATTTGAATTCACCTCATTAACTGCAGCAACTGGTGCTTCTATGACCAGGAACCACAACACTCACATCTCTGAGATCAATTACATTTTATTCATTAATTTTATGTCAGATGATGTCAAATGTCAATTTCAAAATGAGTGCAGAATACTGTCCAAATGCTGAAGTTGTATTATCCTTACACTTCTCTTAAAAATAAATTAAGCCAAATCACAGAGACCGCAACAATGATTTTAATATCAGTGTCAGGTAAGAGTAATATGCGTGCATAAAATTTATGGAAGTTTATTATAAACAGCCACTTTTATAAATTCATGTGAAATTTAATTTTTTTTATTCATTTGAATTCTATCAATAAATAATTAGTTTAAAGAGGTGTCATACGTGATCTTTGCAAACACAGCACATGACCTTCTTTAAAGCCCATGTTATAGAAAACAATTAAAAGTATTAGGACATCACTTTCAATTATGTGCAAATGTATTTTTTGCAGCTCAAAATATTGTAAGTTCAGAAGACCAGTATTTAATTAAAGATATAATATATGTTTTTGTTTGACTTATTTTTCACAATAAAGTGATAGATATTTGTGATAGCCTATGAAATGAAAGGGTTAAATTTTGAAAAAACAAGAGACAAGGTGACACACACACACAGAGTGAGAGAGACCCCCTACACACACACACACACACACACACACACACAGAGTGATCCTGAGAGAGGGAGAGGGGGGGTAATTTTTTTTATATTTATATTTTTTTAATTATAATTATTTGTATTAACACAATTATTTAACTAATTATATAAAACAATATTGTCAATGCCCTACAAATAAACTTGTTTTATACATTTATTTTTTTATTCAAACCCAGAATAATATGTTTAATCCTTTAATGCAGGACAAAGCATTGAGAGGTAATCTTTTTAGACAGAAAAGTCTCTCTCTCTCTCTCTCTCACACACACACACACACACACACACACACACACACACACACACACACACACACACACACACACACACACACTTACACTCATGTCTGGTTCACTATCTTTTTGGGGACTCACCATAGACGTAATGGTTTTTATGCTGTACACTCCATATATATTCTGTCCTCCTACACTGCTCCTACCCCAAAACCTACCCATCACACAACTTTCTGCATTTTCACCTTTTCAAAAGAACTCATTCTGTCTGATTTATAAGCTTCTGTACCCATTGGGACCTCAGTTTAGGTCCCTACAGTGACACGAGTCCTCATGAGTCTGTGTGCATTCAGGTTTAAGTCCCCACCAGGCTAGAACAACACACACACACACACACACACACACACACACACACACACACACACACACACACACACACACACACACACTAGTAATGCTGAAGTATGCTGCAGGTAACTCAAATCAGCTCAGCCCATCCCCCATTCACAACACATACACACAGCCAGACACAAACACACACATACACACACACACACACACACACACACACACACACACACACACACACACACACACACACACACACACACACACACACATCTGGTTCACTATCTTTCTGGGGACTCACCATAGACGTAATGGTTTTTATGCTGTACAAAACATTAATTCTGTCCTCCTACACTGCCCCTGCCCCTAAATCTACCCATCACACAACTTTCTGCATTTTCACCTTTTCAAAGTAACTCATTCTGTTTGATTTTTTAAGCTTTTGTACCCATTGGGAAGTCCCCATGAGTCTTTGTGCATTCAGGTTGAAGTCCCCACCAGGCTAGAAAACCATTCACACACACACACACACACAGAGGCAAGTTTTTTTTGCTTGAAAACTTATACAATATTGCCCTCTACTGGACATTTAAGGGAGAGCATGTGTTGAAAAAAAAAAAAAAAAAAACACAGTGTGCTATATAGAATAACCAGCAGGTGGGAGTATAGCCTTATTTATGATTCAGGCACTTGTGTTCTTATTTTGTGTTTTTTAGGCTTTTGCTACGGGAACACCGTTTGAGATATCCAATAACCGTTCGCATTTTAGCATCTTCTGTATATTTACTTCATGTTGTCCGAGTTTGGAGGAGATTGAATGAATCGCTTTTGAGGAGAGGGTAAAAACTCAGAGCTCGCTTTGCCACTTCTTATTATCTTCCAACCAAATTATCTGACTTCCTGTTGGTCAGAGCTAATGACTGTAAATTAGAAAGTTGTCCGGCTCGAAAAGTACAATATATATACCGAGTTTGGTGACTGCAGATAAAACTAACCCCCCACTTTGGACAAAAGCCACACTTCCTGCTGCCAGTTGGTGGCGCTATAACTTTGACTCACAAAAGTCATATCCATGTGATCGTCCACTTACAACGAACACACAGCTGAAGTTTCATCAAAATGAATTAATGTATGCAAAAGTTATAACACACTTCCTGTTTCCCTTTTCTCGCCATAAATTCGTCTCTTCGCCACGGCCAAACCGTTTGAGATATCAAAAAGTTGCTCGCAATTTGGCATCTTCAATGTCTTGACTTCAGGCTGACCGAGTTTGGTGCTGATCGGGTGAATCGTCTAGGAGGAGTACCGCAAATTCCAGAGCGTGCGTTTTCCGAACAACCCATTATAGCTCACTTCCTGTTGGGCGAAGCTTATGACTATGAGTGCGGAAGTTGTTCGGCCCGAGGAGATCTATAAGTGTACTGAGTTTCATACATGTACGTGCAAGTGTGTTTAATATATAGACCCTGTTTTTCAAGGGGGCGCTGTTGAGCCCCCCTGCCACGCCCGGGTCAAAGGCCTCTGCCCGACCCTGTTGGCCGTGCATTCCGATGCGTGTGCAAAGTTTCAAGAGTTTTCGAGCACGTTAAGTGCCCCAAAAATGCCCAAAAGGCGAAAAGATAATAATAATAATAATAATTAAAGCTGCGAGCAGCGATGACGGGCCCAAGCCGGGGGCACCGCCACCCCGGTGGCATCAGCTTAACTGTGCGCAGCAGGCCAATAGGCATTTAATATGGGAAAAAATAAAAGGACTATGTCAAAGTCATTTGAATTCACCTCATTAACTGCAGCAACTGGTGCTGCTATGACCAGGAACCACAACAGTCACATCTCTGAGATCAATTACATTTTATTCATTAATTTTATGTCAGATGATGTCAAATGTCAATTTCAAAATGAGTGCAGAATACTGTCCAAATGCTGAAGTTGTATTATCCTTACACTTCTCTTCAAAATAAATTAAGCCAAATCACAGAGACCGTAACAATGATTTTAATATCAGTGTCAGGTAAGAGTAATATGCGTGCATATAATTTATGGAAGTTTATAATAAACAGCCACTTTTATAAGATCATGTGAAATTTAATTTTTTAATCCATTTGAATTCTATCAATAAATAATTAGTTTAAAGAGGTGTCATACATGATCTTTGCAAACACAGCACATGACCTTCTTTAAAGCCAATGTTACAGAAAACAATTAAAAGTATTAGGATATAACTTTCAATTATGTGCAAATGTATTTTTTGCAGCTCAAAATATTGTAAATTCAGAAGACCAGTATTTTATATATATATATATATATATATATATATATATATATATATATATATATATATATATATATATATAATACATTTTTTTAAACTTATTTTTCACAATAAAGTGATAGATATTGCTGATAGCAATTATGATATGAAAGGGTTAAATTATGAAAAAACAAGAGACAAGGTGACACAGACAGAGTGAGAGAGACCCCCTACACACACACACACACACACACACACACACACACACACACACACACACACACACACACACACACACACACACACACACACACACACACACACACACACACACACACACACACACACACACACACACAGAGAGAGACCCCCTCCACACACACACACACACAGAGTGATCCTGAGAGAGGGAGGGGGAAGGGGAATGACAGACACAATATCTAAACAGTGAGCGAACATTGTTTTTATTTCACTGTCTGAAAACACTGTTTTGCAATAACAACAATAGTTTTATCTTCAAAACAGTGTTCCCTAGGACATATCCAACCTGGTTAATGAATAAGGCTACACTTCCACCTTCTGGTTATTCTATATTTAGTTATTCTATATTTATATTTAAACAAAAGGCATTAATCTACTTTTTTTTTAAGACAATTAAATGTGTTTTTTTCTTTTGTTAGTAATGTTTTTTTATATTTATATTTTTTTATTAATAATTATTTGTATTAACACAATTATTTAACTAATTATATAAAACAATATTGTCAATGCCCTACAAATAAACTGGTTTTATACATTCATTTTTTTATTCAAACCCAGAATAAAATGTTTTATCCTTTAATGCAGGCCAAAGCACAGCATTGAGAGGTAATCTTTTTAGACAGAAGAGTGGCTCACACACACATACACACACACTGTAGAAATCAGTGACACGTGTCCCCATCAGTCTGTGTGGATTCAGGTTGAAGTCCCCACCAGGCTAGCAAAAAGAACACACACACACACGCACACACACACACAGTAGTAATGCTGAAGTATGCTGCAGGCAACTCTTATCAGTTAAGCCCATTCACCATCCCCCATCCACAACACACACACCCACCCACAAACACACACACATACACACACACTCATGTCTGGTTCACTATCTTTCTGGGGACTCATAGATGTAATGGTTTTTATGCATGTTCAAACCATATTCTGTCATCCTACACTGCCCCTGCCCCAAAACCTACCCATCACACAAAACTTTCTTCAAAAGAACTCATTCTGTCTGATTTATAAGCTTTTGTACCCATTGGGAAGTCCCCATGAGTCTGTGTGCATTCAGGTTTAAGTCCCCACCAGCCTAGAAAACCATTCACACACACACACAGAGGCAAGACTTTTTGCTTGAAAGCTTATACAATATTGCCCTCTACTGGTCATTTAAGTGAGAGCATAAGTGTTGAAAAAAAACAAAAAAAAACAACAGTGTGATATATAGAATAACCAGCAGGTGGGAGTATAGCCTTATTTATGAACCAGGCACGTGTGTCCCTATTTTGTGTTTTTTAGGCTTTTGCTAAGGGAACACCGTTTGAGATATCCAATAACCGTTCGCATTTTAGCATCTTCTGTATATTTACTTCATGTTGTCCGAGTTTGGAGGAGATTGAATTAATCGCTTTTGAGGAGAAGGTAAAAACTCAGAGCTCGCTTTCGACTTCTTGTTACCTTCCAACCAAATTATCTGACTTCCTGTTGGTCAGAGCTAATGACTGTAAATTAGAAAGTTGTCCGGCTCAAAATGTACAATATATATACCGAGTTTGGTGAATGTAGATAAAACTAACCCCCCGCTTTGGACAAAAGATGGCGCTACTGAGCCCCTCTACCACGCCCGTTTCTGAATCTTTGCTTGCATCTTCTGGACAGCATGTCTGATGTGTGTGTTGAGTTTCATGCAATTTCAAGCATTTGAAGAGTCTCAAAAACACCAAAAAAGATTATTAGACTTTGACACGTTGCCATGACAACAGTTTTTCTAGAATCAGGAATCCATTCATATGTCTATATCTGCAATGTTTTGACATTATACTGATGAAGTTTGAAGTAAATCGGGTGAAAATAAGATGGGGATTTAAAGCAATTTTGAAAGTGACACACTTCCTGCTGCCAGTTGGTGGCGCTATAACTTTGACTCACAAAAGTCATATCCATGTGATCGTCCTCTTACAACGAACACACAGCTGAAGTTTCATCAAAATGAATTAATGTATGCAAAAGTTATAACACACTTCCTGTTTCCTTTTTCTCGCCATAAATTCGTCTCTTCGCCACGGCCAAACCGTTTGAGAAATCAGAAAGTTGCTCGCAATTTAGCATCCTCAGTGTCTTGACTTCAGGCTGACCGAGTTTGGTGCTGATCGGGTGAATCGTCTAGGAGGAGTATCGCAAATTTCAGAGCATGCGTTTTCCGAACAACCCATAATAGCTCACTTCCTGTTGGGCTGACACATAACTTAAAGCACGAAAGTTGTTCGGCCCGATGAGCTCTATATGTGTACCGAGTTTCATATATGTACGTGGAAGTGTGTTTGATTTATAGACCCCGTTTTCAGACCCCACTTTAGGGGGCGCTGTCGAGCCCCCCTGCCACGCCCGGGTACCAGCCTCAGCCCGGCCCTGATGGCCGCGCATTCTGATGCGTGTGCAAAGTTTCAAGAGTTTTCGAGCATGGGAAGGGCCCCAAAAATGCCCAAATAGTCGCGTAAAAAAATAATAATAATAAATAATTAAAGCTGCGAGCAGCGATGACGGGCCCAAGCCGGGGGCACCGCCACCCCGGTGGCATCAGCTTACCTGTGCACAGAAGGCCAATAGGCATTTAATATGGGAAAAAATAAATAAAGGGACTATGTCAAAGTCATTTGAATTCACCTCATTAACTGCAGCAACTGGTGCTGCTATGACCAGGAACCACAACAGTCACATCTCTGAGATCAATTACATTTTATTCATTAATTTTATGTCAGATGATGTCAAATGTCAATTTCAAAATGAGTGCAGAATACTGTCCAAATGCTGAAGTTGTATTATCCTTACACTTCTCTTTATGTGTTTTTGACCTACCATAGCTTGTGATTGTTCACCAATTGTATGCAGCAAAAAGCATGCTTGTTTTTATTTCAATATGTTTGGCATTCAATATTTTTTTTAAATAAAAAATAATAAAGAATAAAGCCAAATCACAGAAACCGCAAAAATTATTTTAATATCAGTGTCAGGTAAGAGGAATATGCCTGCATACATTTTATGGAAGTGTATTATAAACAGCCACTTTTAAATGTTTAAATGTAATTAAATTTAAAATAACGATATCAAAGTCATCTGAATATGCCATATTTATTGGTCAAAGTCGACCTCTCTAAAACATGCAGCATGTTTTTATACCGCTGAGAATGTGCACGACAGGCAATATGCATTTAAACAGGAGAATATTTGAAAATTGCTCTAATATGCCACATGTATCACAGCAGCTGGTACCCCTATGACCACAAGCCACACCTATTATGAAATTTAAATATAGATTTTTTTTTTTTTTTTATGTATTAGGATATAATGGGTCACTTTCAATTATGTGCAAATGTATATTTTGCAGCTCAAAATGTTGTAAGTTCAGAAGGACAGTATTTAATTAAAGATATAGTATATTTTTTGTTTTTTTTAAAACTTATTTTTCACACTAAAGTGATAGTTATTTGTGATATGAAGGTTTAAATTGTGACAATCAAGAGACAAGGTGATACACACAAAGAGTGAGACCCCCTCCACACACACACACACACACACACACACACACACACACACACACACACACACACACACACACACACACACACACACACACACACACACACACACACACACACACACAAACAACCCAAACAGAGTGAAACTCAGAGAGGGAGAGTGAGGGGGGAGGGGAACGACAGACAGAGAGGCAGAGTCTAATTTCGAAAGAAACAAGATTTGAAACAAACAAAAAAATAATAATCTAAACAGTGGGAGAAAGTTTTTTTTTTCTTCACTGTCTGGAAACACTGTTTTGCAATAACAATAGTTTTATCTTCAAAACGGTGTTCTCAAGGACATATCCGACCTGGTTCATAACTAAGGCTATACTCCCCCCTTCTTGTTATTCTATATCATTTGCTCTCATTTTCGTCCACAAATAAAAGGCATTAATCTGCTTATTTTTAGGTTACACAAACTTCATTGTTTGAAAAGGAAACTCAAATGTGTTTTTTCTATTATTACAAATTAACTGGTTCTATAATTTTATTGTAACACAGAATAATATATTTTTTTATCCTTTAATGCTTGCCAAAGCACACAGCAATGAGCTAATCTTTTCACAATCAAAATGAAGCTGGCACCATCCCCCTACAAACACACACACACACACACACACACACACACACACACACACACACACACACACACACACACACACACACACACACACACACACACACAGAGAGAGAGAGAGAGAGAGAGAGAGAGAGAGAGAGAGAGAGAGAGAGAGAGAGAGAGAGAGAGAGAGAGAGAGAGAGAGAGAGGCAAAGTGAGATTTAGATTAAACATAATTTTCAGCAAAACAATAATAGTAAAGTCTAAACGGTGGGGAAAAGTTTCAAGCCACACCTATGATGTAATTTAATTATAGATGAATTCTAATGTAATAGGATATAATAGGTCATTTTCAAATATGTGCAAAGTTATCTTTTGCAGGGCAATATTCTGTAAGTCCAGGAAACCTGTATTTAATTCGAAGTATTTTTTTTTTTTAACTTATTTTTTACATTTGTATTAGCCTATGTTATGTAACGGTTCAATTATTACCATCGAGAGAAAGTGACTCTCACACACACACACACACACACACACACACACACACACACACACACACACTGTAACGCTGCAAGTATAAACCGGCCCACACCCCCACACCCCCTCCACACACACACACACACACACACACACACACACACACACACACACACACTGTAGTAAGCTGCAGGTATAAAGCAGCCCATCCCCCCCCCCCCCCCCCCCCTCCACACACACACAAACACACACACACACACACACTCATGTCTGGTTCACTATCTTTCTGGGGACTCAGCATAGACGTAATGGTTTTTATGCTGTACAAACCATATATTCTGTCCTCCTACACAGCTCCTACCCCAAAACCTTCCCATCACACAACTTTCTGCATTTTCACCTTTTCAAAAGAACTCATTCTGTCTGATTTATAAGCTTTTGTACCCATTGGGAAGTCCCCATGAGTCTGTGTGCATTCAGGTTTAAGTCTCCAGCAGGCTAGAAAACCATTCACACACACACACAGAGGCAAGGTTTTTTGTTTGAAAACTTATACAATATTGCCCTCTACTGGTCATTTAAGTGAGAGCATAAGTGTTGAAAAAACAACAACAAAAAAAACTGTGTGATATATAGAATAACCAGCAGGTGGGAGTATAGCCTTATTTATGAACCAGGCACTTGTGTGCTTATTTTGTCTTTTTTAGGCTTTTACTAAGGGAAAACCGTTTGAGATATCCAATAACCATTCGCATTTTAGCATCTTCTGTATATTTACTTCATGTTGTCCGAGTTTGGAGGAGATTGAATGAATCGCTTTTGAGGAGAAGGTAAAAACTCAGAGCTTGTTTATATGATTTATTAAGATTGAAACCAGATTATCTGATTTCCTGTTGGTCAGAGCTAATGACTGTAAATTAGAAAGTTGTCCGGCTCGAAATGTACAATATATATACCGAGTTTGGTGAATGTAGATAAAACTAACCCACACACTTTGGACAAAAGATGGCGCTACTGAGCCCCTCTACCACGCCCGTTTCTGAATCTTTGCTTGCATCTTCTGGACAGCATGTCTGATGTGTGTGTTGAGTTTCATGCAATTTCAAGAATGTGAAGAGTCTCAAAAACACCAAAAAGATTATTAGACTTTGACACGTTGCCATGACAACAGTATATCAAAAAATCAGGAATCCATTCATATGTCTATATCTGCCATGTTTTGACCTTATACTGATGAAGTTTGAAGTAAATCGGGTGAAAATAAGATGGGGATTTAAAGCAATTTTGAAAGTGACACACTTCCTGCTGCCAGTTGGTGGCGCTATAACTTTGTCTCACAAAAGTCATATCCATGTGATCGTCCTCTTACAACGAACACACAGCTGAAGTTTCATCAAAATGAATTAATGTATGCAAAAGTTATAACTCACTTCCTGTTTCCTTTTTCTCGCCATAAATTTGTCTCTTCGCCACGGCCAAACCGTTTGAGATATCAAAAAGTTGCTCGCAATTTGGCATCCTCAGTGTCTTGACTTCATGCTGACCGAGTTTGGTGCTGATCGGGTCAATTTTCTAGGAGGAGTATCGCAAATTCCAGAGCATGCGTTTTCCGAACAACCCATAATAGCTCACTTCCTGTTGGGCTGACGCATAAGTTAGAGCACGAAAGTTGTTCGGCCCGATGAGCTCTATATGTGTACCGAGTTTCATACATGTACGTGCAAGTGTGTTTGATTTATAGACCCTGTTTTCAGAGCCCACTTTAGGGGGCGCTGTCGAGCCCCCCTGCCACGCCCGGGTCCCAGCCTCAGCCCGGCCCTGATGGCCGCGCATTCTGATGCGTGTGCAAAGTTTCAAGTGTTTTCAAGCATGGGAAAGGCCCCAAAAATGCCCAAATAGTCGGTAAAAAAAATAATAATAAATAATAATTAAAGCTGCGAGCAGCGATGACGGGCCCAAGCCGGGGGCACCGCCACCCCGGTGGCATCAGCTTAACTGTGCACAGCAGGCCAATAGGCATTTAATATGGGAAAAAATAAATAAAGGGACTATGTCAAAGTCATTTTAATTCACCTCATTAACTGCAGCAACTGGTGCTGCTATGATCAGGAACCACAACACTCACATCTATGAGATCAATTACATTTTATTCATTAATTTTATGTCAGATGATGTCAAATGTCAATTTCAAAATGAGTGCAGAATACTTTCCAAATGCTGATGTTGTATTATCCTTACACTTCTCTTTATGTGTTTTTGACCTACCGTAGCTTGTGATTGTTCACCAATTTTATGCAGCAAAAAGCATGCTTGTTTTTATTTCAATATGTGTGGCATTCAATATTTTTTTAAATAAAAAATAATACAAAATAAAGCCAAATCACAGAAACCGCAAAAATTATTTTAATATCAGTGTCAGGTAAGAGGAATATGCCTGCATACATTTTATGGAAGTGTATTATAAACAGCCACTTTTAAATGTTTAAATGTAATTAAATTTAAAATAACGATATCAAAGTCATCTGAATATGCCATATTTACTGGTCAAAGTCGACCCCTCTAAAACATGCAGCATGTTTTTATACCGCTGAGAATGTGCACGACAGGCAATATGCATTTAAACAGGAGAATATTTGAAAATTGCTCTAATATGCCACATGTATCACAGCAGCTGGTACCCCTATGACCACAAGCCACACCTATTATGAAATTTAAATATAGATTTTTTTTTTTTTATGTATTAGGATAAAATGGGTCACTTTCAATTATGTGCAAATGTATATTTTGCAGCTCAAAATGTTGTAAGTTCAGAAGGACAGTATTTAATTAAAGATATAGTATATTTTTTGTTTTTTTTAAACTTATTTTTCACACTAAAGTGAGTTATTTGTGATATGAAGGTTTAAATTATGACAATCAAGAGACAAGGTGATACACACAAAGAGTGAGACCCCCTCCACACACACACACACACACACACAAACAACCCAAACAGAGTGAAACTCAGAGAGGGAGAGTGAGGGGGGAGGGGGACGACAGACAGAGAGGCAGAGTCTAATTCCGAAAGAAACAAGATTTGAAACAAACAAAAAATAATAATCTAAACAGTGGGAGAAAGTTTTTTTTTCTTCACTGTCTGGAAACACTGTTTTGCAATAACAATAGTTTTATCTTCAAAACGGTGTTCTCAAGGACATATCCAACCTGATTCTTAACTAAGGCTATACTCCCCCCTTCTTGTTATTCTATATCATTTGCTCTCATTTTCGTTCACAAATAAAAGGCATTAATCTGCTTATTTTTAGGTTACACAAACTTCATTGTTTGAAAAGGAAACTCAAATGTGTTTTTTCTATTGTTACAAATTAACTGGTTCTATAATTTTATTGTAACCCAGAATAATATATATTTTTATCCTTTAATGCTTGCCAAAGCACACAGCAATGAGCTAATCTTTTCACAATCAAAATGAAGCTGGCACCATCCCCCTACAAACACACACACACACACAGAGAGAGAGAGAGAGAGAGAGAGAGAGAGAGAGAGAGAGAGAGAGAGAGAGAGAGAGAGAGAGAGAGAGAGAGAGAGAGAGAGAGAGAGAGAGATAAAGTGAGATTTAGATTAAACATGATTTTCAGCAAAACAATAATAGTAAAGTCTAAACGGTGGGGAAAAGTTTCAAGCCACACCTATGATGTAATTTAATTATAGATGAATTCTAATGTAATGGGATATAATAGGTCATTTTCAAATATGTGCAAAGTTATCTTTTGCAGGGCAATATTTTGTAAGTCCAGGAAACCTGTATTTAATTAAAAGTATTTTTTTATTTTTTTAACTTATTTTTTACATTTGTATTAGCCTATGTTATGTAACGGTTCAATTATTACCATCGAGAGAAAGTGACTCACACACACACACACACACACACACACACACTGTAACGCTGCAAGTATAAACCGGCCCACACCCCCACCCCCCCCTCCACACACACACACACACACACACACACACACACACACACACACACACACACACACACACACACATGTAGTAAGCTGCAGGTATAAAGCAGCCCACCCCCCCCTCCACACACACACACACACACACACACACACACACACACACACACACTCATGTCTGGTTCACTATCTTTCTGGGGACTCAGCATAGACATAATGGTTTTTATGCTGTACAAACCATATATTCTGTCCTCCTACACTGCTCCTACCCTAAACCTACCCATCACACAAAACTTTCTTCAAAAGAACTCATTCTGTTTGATTTACAAGCTTTTGTACCCATTGGGAAGTCCCCATGAGTCTGTGTGCATTCAGGTTTAAGTCTCCAGCAGGCTAGAAAACCATTCACACACACACACAGAGGCAAGGTTTTTTGCTTGAAAACTTATACAATATTGCCCTCTACTGGTCATTTAAGTGAGAGCATAAGTGTTGAAAAAACAACAACAAAAAAAACAGTGTGATATATAGAATAACCAGCAGGTGGGAGTATAGCCTTATTTATGAACCAGGCACTTGTGTGCTTATTTGGTCTTTTTTAGGCTTTTGCTACGGGAAAACCGTTTGAGATATCCAATTACCGTTCGCATTTTAGCATCTTCTGTATATTTACTTCATGTTGTCCGAGTTTGGAGGAGATTGAATGAATCGCTTTTGAGGAGAAGGTAAAAACTCAGAGCTTGTTTTTATGATTTATTAAGATTGAAACCAGATTATCTGATTCCCTGTTGGTCACAGCTAATGACTGTAAATTAGAAAGTTGTCCGGCTCGAAATGTACAATATATATACCGAGTTTGGTGAATGTACATAAAACTAACCCACACACTTTGGACAAAAGATGGCGCTACTGGGCCCCTCTACCACGCCCGTTTCTGAATCTTTGCTTGCATCTTCTGGACAGCATGTCTGATGAGTGTGTTGAGTTTCATGCAATTTCAAGAATGTGAAGAGTCTCAAAAACACCAAAAAAGATTATTAGACTTTGACACGTTGCCATGACAACAGTATATCAAAAAATCAGGAATCCATTCATATGTCTATATCTGCCATGTTTTGACATTATACTGATGAAGTTTGAAGTAAATCGGGTGAAAATAAGATGGGGATTTAAAGCAATTTTGAAAGTGACACACTTCCTGCTGCCAGTTGGTGGCGCTATAACTTTGTCTCACAAAAGTCATATCCATGTGATCGTCCTCTTACAACGAACACACCGCTGAAGTTTCATCAAAATGAATTAATGTATGCAAAAGTTATAACTCACTTCCTGTTTCCTTTTTCTCGCCATAAATTTGTCTCTTCGCCACGGCCAAACCGTTTGAGATATCAAAAAGTTGCTCGCAATTTGGCATCCTCAGTGTCTTGACTTCATGCTGACCGAGTTTGGTGCTGATCGGGTCAATTTTCTAGGAGGAGTATCGCAAATTCCAGAGCATGCGTTTTCCGAACAACCCATAATAGCTCACTTCCTGTTGGGCTGACGCATAAGTTAGAGCACGAAAGTTATTCGGCCCGATGAGCTCTATATGTGTACCGAGTTTCATATATGTACGTGCAAGTGTGTTTGATTTATAGACCCTGTTTTCAGAGCCCACTTTAGGGGGCGCTGTCGAGCCCCCCTGCCACGCCCGGGTCCCAGCCTCAGCCCGGCCCTGATGGCCGCGCATTCTGATGCGTGTGCAAAGTTTCAAGAGTTTTCGAGCATGGGAAAGGCCCCAAAAATGCCCAAATAGTCGGTAAAAAAAATAATAATAAATTAAAGCTGCGAGCAGCGATGACGGGCCCAAGCCGGGGGCACCGCCACCCCGGTGGCATCAGTTTAACTGTGCACAGCAGGCCAATAGGCATTTAATATGGGAAAAAATAAATAAAAGGACTATGTCAAAGTCATTTGAATTCACCTCATTAACTGCAGCAACTGGTGCTGCTATGACCAGGAACCACAACAGTCACATCTCTGAGATCAATTACATTTTATTCATTCATTTTATGTCAGATGATTTCAAATGAGTGCAGAATACTGTCCAAATGCTGAAGTTGTATTATCCTTACACTTCTCTTAAAAATAAATTAAGCCAAATCACAGAGACCGCAACAATGATTTTAATATCAGTGTCAGGCAAGAGTAATATGCGTGCATAAAATGTATGGAAGTTTATTATAAACAGCCACTTTTATAAGATCATGTGAAATTATTATTTTTTATCCATTTAAATTCTATCAATAAATAATTCGTTTAAAGAGGTGTCATACGTGATCTTTGCAAACACATCACATGACCTTCTTTAAAGCCCGTGTTATAGAAAACAATTAAAAGTATTAGGATATCACTTTCAATTATGTGCAAATATATTTTTTGCAGCTCAAAATTTTGTAAGTTCAGAAGACCAGTATTTAATTAAAGATATAATATATGTTTTTGTGTTTTACTTATTTTTCACAATAAAGTGATAGATATTTGTGATAGCCTATGATATGAAAGGGTTAAATTATGAAAACACAAGAGAAAAGGTGACACACACACACAGAGTGAGAGAGACCCCCTCCACACACACACACACACACACACCCACACACACATAGTGATCCTAAGAGAGGGAGAGTGAGGGGGGGGGGAATGACAGACACAAAATCTAAACAGTGAGAGATCATTGTTTTTATTTCACTGTCTGAAAACACTGTTTTCCAATAACAACAATAGTTTTATCTTCAAAACAGTGTTCCCTAGGACATATCCAACCTGGTTACTCAATAAGGCTACACTTCCACCTTCTGGTTATTCTATATACCGGTAGCTCATTGGTTATCATTTTTGTCCTTAAACATTAATCTTCTCATTTTTAAGTTACACACACCAATTACTTTTTGTTGAAAAAGACAATTAAATGTGTTTTTTCCTTTGTTAGTAATTTTTTTTATTTATATTTATGTTTTATTAATAATTATTTGTATTAACACAATTATTTAACTAATTATATAAAACAACATTGTCAATGCCCTACAAATAAACTGGTTTTATACATTTATTTTTTTATTCAAACCCAGAATAATATGTTTAATCCTTTAATGCAGGCCAAAGCACAGCATTGAGAGGTAATCTTTTTAGACAGAAGATTGGCTCTCACACACACACACACACACACACACACACACACACACACACACACACACACACACACACACACACACACACACACACACACACACACACACACACACACTCATGTCTGGTTCACTTTCTTTCTGGGGACTCATAGACGTAATGGTTTTTATGCTGTACAAACCATATATTCTGTCCTCCTGCCCCTACCCCTAAACATACCCATCACAAAACTTTCTGCATTTTTACATTTTCAAAAGAACTCATTCTGTATGATTTATAAGCTTTTGTACCCATTGGGACCTCAATTTAGGCCCCTACAGTGACGTGTCCCCATGAGTCTGTGTGCATTCAGGTTGAAGTCCCCACCAGGCTAGAACAACACACACACATACACACACACACACACACACACACACACACACACACACACACACACACACACACACACACACACACACACACACACACACACACACACACACACACACGTAATGCTGAAGTATGCTGCAGGCAACTCAAATCAGCTCAGCCCATCCCCCCATCCACAACACCCCCCTTCACCCCCCACCCCTCACACACACACACACACACACACACACACTCATGTCTGGTTCACTATCTTTTTCTGGGGACTCACCATAGATGTAATGGTTTTTATGCTGTACAAACCATATATTCTGTCCTTCTACACTGCTCCTGCCCCAAAACCTTCCCATCACACAACTTTCTGCATTTTCACCTTTTCAAAAGAACTCATTCTGTCTGATTTATAAGCTTCTGTACCCATTGGGAAGTCCCCATGAGTCTGTGTGCATTCAGGTTTAAGTCCCCACCAGGCTAGAAAACCATTCACACACACACACAGAGGTAAGTTTTTTTTGCTTGAAAACTTATACAATATTGCCCTCTACTGGTCATTTAAGGGAGAGCATAAGTGTTGGAAAAAAAAAAAAAAAAACAAAAAAAAAAAAAACAGTGTGATATAGAGAATAACCAGCAGGTGGGAGTATAGCCTTATTTATGAACCAGGCACTTGTGTTCTTATTTTGTGTTTTTTAGGCTTTTGCTACGGGAACACCGTTTGAGATATCCAATAACCGTTCGCATTTTAGCATCTTCTGTATATTTACTTTATGTTGTCCGAGTTTGGAGGAGATTGAATGAATCGCTTTTGAGGAGAAGGTAAAAACTCAGAGCTCGCTTTGCCACTTCTTGTTATCTTCCAACCAAATTATCTGACTTCCTGTTGGTCAGAGCTAATGACTGTAAATTAGAAAGTTGTCCGGCTCGAAATGTACAATATATATACTGAGTTTGGTTAATGTAGATAAAACTAACCCCCCCACTTTGGACAAAAGTGACACACTTCCTGCTGCCAGTTGGTGGCGCTATAACTTTGACTCACAAAAGTCATATCCATGTGATCAGCCACTTACAACGAACACACAGCTGAAGTTTCATCAAAATGAATTAATGTATGCAAAAGTTATAACACACTTCCCGTTTCCCTTTTCTCGCCATAAATTTGTCTCTTCGCCACGGCCAAACCATTTGAGATATCAAAAAGTTGCTTGCAATTTAGCATCCTCAGTGTGTTGACTTCATGCTGACCGAGATTGGTGCTGATCGGGTGAATCGTCTAGGAGGAGTATCGCAAATTCCAGAGCATGCGTTTTCCGAACAACCCATAATAGCTCACTTCCTGTTGGGCAAAGCTTATGACTATGAGTGCGGAAGTTGTTTGGCCCGATGAGATCTATAAGTGTACCGAGTTTCATACATGCACGTGCAAGTGTGTTTAATATATAGACCCAGTTTATCAAGGGGGCGCTGTTGAGCCCCCCTGCCACGCCCGGGTCAAAGGCCTCTGCCCGACCCTGTTGGCCGTGCATTCCGATGCGTGTGCAAAGTTTCAAGAGTTTTCGAGCATGGGAAGGGCCCCAAAAATGCCCAAAAGGCGAAAAGATAATAATAATAATAATAATTAAAGCTGCGAGCAGCGATGACGGGCCCAAGCCGGGGGCACCGCCACCCCGGTGGCATCAGCTTAACTGTGCACAGCAGGCCAATAGGCATTTAATATGGGAAAAAATAAATAAAGGGGCTATGTCAAAGTCAATTGAATTCACCTCATTAACTGCAGCAACTGGTGCTGCTATGACCAGGAACCACAACACTCACATCTCTGAGATCAATTACATTTTATTCTTTAATTTTATGTCAGATGATGTCAAATGTCAATTTCAAATGAGTGCAGAATACTGTCCAAATGCTGAAGTTGTATTATCCTTAGCCTTCTCTTAAAAATAAATTAAGCCAAATCACAGAGACCGCAACAATGATTATAATATCAGTGTCAGGGAAGAGTAATATGCGTGCATATAATTTATGGAAGTTTATTATAAACAGCCACTTTAATAAGATCATGTGAAATTAACTTTTTTTATCCATTTGAATTCTATCAATAAATTATTAGTTTAAAGAGGTGTCATACGTGATCTTTGCAAACACAGCACATGACCTTCTTTAAAGCCCATGTTATAGAAAACAATTAAAAGTATTGGGACATCACTTTCAATTATGTGCAAATATATTTTTTGCAGCTCAAAATTTTGTAAGTTCAGAAGACCAGTATTTAATTAAAGATATAATATATGTTTTAGTTTTTTACTTATTTTTCACAATAAAGTGATAGATATTTGTGATAGCCTATGATATGAAAGGGTTAAATTATGAAAACACAAGAGAAAAGGTGACACACACAGAGTGAGAGAGACCCCCTCCACACACACACACACACACACACACACACACACACACACACACATAGAGTGATCCTGAGAGTGAGGGGGGAGGGGAATGACAGACACAAAATCTAAACAGTGAGAGAACATTGTTTTTATTTCACTGTCTGAAAACACTGTTTTGCAATAACAACAATAGTTTTATCTTCAAAACAGTGTTCCCTAGGACATATCCAACTTGGTTACTAAATAAGGCTACACTTCCAACTTCTGGTTATTCTATATACCGGTAGCTCATTGGTTATCATTTTTGTCCTTAAACATTAATCTTCTCATTTTTAAGTTACACACACCAATTACTTTTTGTTGAAAAAGACAATTAAATGTGTTTTTTCCTTTGTTAGTAATTTTTTTTAAATATTTATATGTTTTATTAATAATTATTTGTATTAACACAATTATTTAACTAATTATATAAAACAATATTGTCAATGCCCTACAAATAAACTGGTTTTATACATTAATTTATTTATTCAAACCCAGAATAATATGTTTAATCCTTTAATGCAGGCCAAAGCACAGCATTGAGAGGTAATCTTTTTAGCGCACACGCACACACACACACACACACACACACACACACACACACACACACACACACACACACACACACACACACACACACACACACACACACACACTCATGTCTGGTTCACTATCTTTCTGGGGACTCATAGACGTAATGGTTTTTATGCTTTACAAACCATATATTCTGTCCTCCTGCCCCTACCCCTAAACCTACCCGTTTCACAAAACTTTCTGCATTTTTACATTTTCAAAATAACTCATTCTGTATGATTTATAAGCTTTTGTACCCATTGGGACCTCAATTTAGGCCCCTACAGTGACATGTGTCCCCATGAGTCTGTGTGCATTCAGGTTGAAGTCCCCACCAGGCTAGAACAACACACACACACACACACACACACACACACACACACACACACACACACACACACACACACACACACACACACACACAGTAGTAATGCTGAAGTATGCTGCAGGCAACTCAAATCAGCTCAGCCCATCCCCCCATCCACAACACCCCCCTTCACCCCCCCGCCCCTGCCCCTCACACACACACACACACACACACACACACACACACACACACACACACACACACACACACACACACACACTCATGTCTGGTTCACTATCTTTTTCTGGGGACTCACCATAGATGTAATGGTTTTTATGCTGTACAAACCATATATTCTGTCCTCATACACTGCTCCTACCCCTAAACCTACCCATCACACAACTTTCTGCATTTTCACCTTTTCAAAGTAACTCATTCTGTTTGATTTATAAGCTTTTGTACCCATTGGGAAGTCCCAATGAGTCTGTGTGCATTCAGGTTTAAGTCCCCACCAGGCTAGAAAACCATTCACACACACACACAGAGGTAAGGTTTTTTTGCTTGAAAACTTATACAATATTGCCCTCTATTGGACATTTAAGGGAGAGCATAAGTGTTGGAAAAAAAAAAAAAAAAAAAAAAAAAAAAAAAAAAAAAACAGTGTGCTATATAGAATAACCAGCAGGTGGGAGTATAGCCTTATTTATGAACCAGGCACTTGTGTTCTTATTTTGTGTTTTTTAGGCTTTTGCTACGGGAACACCGTTTGAGATATCCAATAAGCGTTCGCATTTTAGCATCTTCTGTATATTTACTTCATGTTGTCCGAGTTTGGAGGAGATTGAATGAATCGCTTTTGAGGAGAAGGTAAAAACTCAGAGCTCGCTTTGCCACTTCTTGTTATCTTCCAACCAAATTATCTGACTTCCTGTTGGTCAGAGCTAATGACTGTAAATTAGAAAGTTGTCCGGCTCAAAATGTACAATATATATACCGAGTTTGGTGAATGTAGATAAAACTAACCCCCCCACTTTGGACAAAAGTGACACACTTCCTGCTGCCAGTTGGTGGCGCTATAACTTTGACTCACAAAAGTCATATCCATGTGATCGGCCTCTTACAACGAACACACAGCTGAAGTTTCATCAAAATGAATGAATGTATGCAAAAGTTATAACACACTTCCTGTTTCCCTTTTCTCGCCATAAATTTGTCTCTTCGCCACGGCCAAACCGTTTGAGATATCAAAAAGTTGCTCGCAATTTGGCATCCTCAGTGTCTTGACTTCATGCTGACCGAGTTTGGTGCTGATCGGGTGAATCGTCTAGGAGGAGTATCGCAAATTCCAGAGCATGCGTTTTCCGAACAACCCATAATAGCTCACTTCCTGTTGGGCGAAGCTCATGACTATGAGTGCGGAAGTTGTTTGGCCCGATGAGATCTATAAGTGTACCGAGTTTCATACATGTACGTGCAAGTGTGTTTAATATATAGACCCAGTTTTTCAAGGGGGCGCTGTTGAGCCCCCCTGCCACGCCCGGGGCAAAGGCCTCTGCCCGACCCTGTTGGCCGCGCATTCCGATGCGTGTGCAAAGTTTCAAGAGTTTTCGAGCATGGGAAAGGCCCCAAAAATGCCCAAAAGGCGAAAAGATAATAATAATAATAAATATAGCTGCAAGCAGCCATTATCGGGGCCAAGCGCAAAGAAGAAGACAAGACATGCCAGCATGGCTGGAAGTCTCAAGCCAACTGCAACAATGAGCCATTAAGGACCTATTAAGTTGATTTTAGGCAAAATAGCAGTCAAATTTTAAATACAGTCAATAATAATGGTTTAATGGTTTATCACTTTCGACCAATAGGTGTCACTGTTACGAAACTGATGTGGTTTAGTCAGATTGAGATGACAATGACACATGCAAAGTTTGGTGTCAATATGTCAAAGCATTGCAGAGATACAGCCTCAAGAGTCATTTTTGCATCATGGCTCAACTCTGTTGCAGTGGTATATGAAAACTGTTTTGTCTATCAATCCGAAATCCATAACTATTTGTCAGCATGGTCTGAAGACGATACGGATCAATTTTGGTGAAAATCGGACAAACGGTCTAGGATGAGTTTGAAAAAGTAGATTTTTAACAAATAACAAGATGGAGCACAGATATGTTTGCAAAATATGGCAAAATTGGTATCTATCTTCTCGGCATGAGCCAATGAATGTATTATGACCAGTCTCATTACAATAGGCTAATTTAATCAAAAGTTATTAGCATTTTTGTACATTTTATTACAACTTTTGACCACAAGGTGGCGCTGCCCCGAAACTTTTTGAATATCTTCGGGACATAGAGCGGAAGACACATACCGAGTTTTGTAATGATACACTAGTGCATTCTTAAATTATAGCATTAGCATTTTAAACCGTAATACTGCATTGAAGTCAATGGGAATTTCATGTTTTGTTTTATTATAGCGCCACCAAGAGGCACAATCCCACCAATTTTTTTATGTGTCCTCGTAGTGAGCCCATACATATGTGTGTCAAGTTTGGTGAAAATATTTCATTTTGTTTTGGAGTTATAGACATTTATATGAAAAAACACGTAAAAAATGACTGACACCTGACTTTGATTGGATTTTACTACCCCTTACTATCAATATTTTGAGATTTGGGCATTAGTGTATAGCTATCGACCTATGTTTCCGAACTTCTGAGGCTGGTTTCGTCTCGATCGGACTAGCGGTTTCGAAGATATCAGCAAATGTTTTTTAAGCACTAAATTACAACTCTGCGCAAACCATATGCCGAAACCTGGCAAGTCTGGTATCGTTGGAGTCGGCAAGGATTCAGGAGACCAAAAAACACACTCCCATCAAAATATGTCAACCACACCCAAAGTTATAAGCGTTTGGAAAAAAAAATTCTCCACTAGGTGGCGCTGTTTCGAAACTTCTCAGGCTACTTCAGGGCATCGTGGTGATGACCCATACCAAGTTTCATAACAATCTGTTCATGCGTTCATAAAATACAGCATTTTTGCACATAATTCAAAATGGCCGACATCCAAAATGGCCGACATGGTAAAATTGGATATCAGTCGACTCGGCATGACGCCCTGAATCTAATGAGACCAATTTTATGATTTTTGGATAAACGGTTCAGAAGTTATAAGCCAAAATAGGCATTTTTCGTATCTCCGGACAGGTAGGTGGCGCTGCGCCGAAACGCTGCATGTTGCTTCAAGTCATGCTTGTGATGACATGTACCAAGGTTGGTTTGAATACGATAAAGCGTTGCGGAGATATAGCCTTTAGTGTGTTTTTGCAACCTCCACGTAAAATTTGTTTGTGCGTTTATTGAAAACGATTAGACGAATCAACTTGAATTCCATAACTTTTTGTCAACATGCTTTGAAGATGATCTGTTTCAATTTTCGTGAAAATCGGAGCAACGGCCTAGGAGGAGTTCGAAAAAGTAGGTTTTTCAGAAAATTCAAAATGGCGGGAAAATTTGCATACCGGAAAATGACATCATAGGGTGAAATCGAATCGGCTTGAGCCAAGGAATCCGATGAAAAAAGAATTTTGTTTCTAGCCCTTAGGGGTCAAAAGTTATAAGCATAAATATGAGTGAAACTTTGGACAGGTGGTGGCGCTAGAGGGATTGAGTTAGAGGCACCAAATTTGCTATAGTGACAGCTCAGACTGGCCTCTATGAGTGTGCCAAATTTCACAACTTTTTACCATACGGTTCTATGGGCTGCCAGAGACTCCTATGGCGGAAGAAGAAGAAGAAGAAGAAGAAGAAGAAGAAGAAGAAGCAGAATAATAATAATAGGAACACTAACAATTTCAATAGGTGCCTCCGCACCTTCGGTGCTTGGCCCCTAATAATTAAAGCTGCGAGCAGCGATGACGGGCCCAAGCCAGGGGCACCGCCACCCCGGTGGCATTTAACTGTGCACAGCAGGCCAATAGGCATTTAATATGGGAAAAAATAAATAAAGGGACTATGTCAAAGTCATTTGAATTCACCTCATTAACTGCAGCAACTGGTGCTGCTATGACCAGAAACCACAACAGTCACATCTCTTAGATCAATTACATTTTATTCATTAATTTTATGTCAGATGATGTCAAATGTCAATTTCAAAATGAGTGCAGAATACTTTCCAAATGCTGATGTTGTATTATCCTTACACTTCTCTTTATGTGTTTTTGACCTACCGTAGCTTGTGATTGTTCACCAATTTTATGCAGCAAAAAGCATGCTTGTTTTTATTTCAATATGTGTGGCATTCAATATTTTTTTAAAATAAAAAAATAAAAAATAAAGCCAAATCACAGAAACCGCAAAAATTATTTTAATATCAGTGTCAGGTAAGAGGAATATGCCTGCATACATTTTATGGAAGTGTATTATAAACAGTCACTTTTAAATGTTCAAATGTAATTAAATTTAAAATAACGATATCAAAGTCATCTGAATATGCCATATTTACTGGTCAAAGTCGACCTCTCTAAAACATGCAGCATGTTTTTATACCGCTGAGAATGTGCACGACAGGCAATATGCATTTAAACAGGAGAATATTTGAAAATTGCTCTAATATGCCACATGTATCACAGCAGCTGGTACCCCTATGACCACAAGCCACACCTATTATGAAATTTAAATATAGATTTTTTTTTATGTATTAGGATATTATGGGTCACTTTCAATTATGTGCAAATGTATATTTTGCAGCTCAAAATGTTGTAAGTTCAAAAGGCCAGTATTTAATTAAAGATATAGTATATTTTTTGTTTTTTTTAAACTTATTTTTCACACTAAAGTGATAGTTATTTGTGATATGAAGGTTTAAATTATGACAATCAAGAGACAAGGTGATACACACACACACACACACACACACACACACACACACACACACACACACACACACAAACAACCCAAACAGAGTGAAACTCAGAGAGGGAGAGTGAGGGGGGAGGGGAACGACAGACAGAGAGACAGAGTCTAATTCCGAAAGAAACAAGATTTGAAACAAGCAAAAAAAAAAATAATCTAAACAGTGGGAGAAAGTTTTTTTTTTTTCTTCACTGTCTGGAAACACTGTTTTGCAATAACAATAGTTTTATCTTCAAAACGGTGTTCTCAAGGACATATCCAACCTGGTTCTTAACTAAGGCTATACTCCCCCCTTCTTGTTATTCTATATCATTTGCTCTCATTTTCGTCCACAAATAAAAGGCATTAATCTGCTTATTTTTAGGTTACACAAACTTCATTGTTTGAAAAGGAAACTCAAATGTGTTTTTTCTATTGTTACAAATTAACTGGTTCTATAATTTTATTGTAACCCAGAATAATATTTTTTTTATCCTTTAATGCTTGCCAAAGCACACAGCAATGAGCTAATCTTTTCACAATCAAAATGAAGCTGGCACCATCCCCCTCCAAACACACACACACAGAGAGAGAGAGAGAGAGAGAGAGAGAGAGAGAGAGAGAGAGAGAGAGAGAGAGAGAGAGAGAGAGAGAGAGAGAGAGAGAGAGAGAGAGAGAGAGAGAGAGAGAGAGAGAGAGGCAAAGTGAGATTTAGATTAAACATATTTTTCAGCAAAACAATAATAGTAAAGTCTAAACTGTGGGGAAAAGTTTCAAGCCACACCTATGATGTAATTTAATTATAGATGAATTCTAATGTAATAGGATATAATAGGTCATTTTCAAATATGTGCAAAGTTATCTTTTGCAGGGAAATATTTTGTAAGTCCAGGAAACCTGTATTTAATTCAAAAGTATTTTTATTATTTTTTACATTTGTATTAGCCTATGATATGTAACGGTTCAATTATTACCATCGAGAGAAAGTGACTGACACACACACACACACACACACACACACACACACACACACACACACACACACACACACACACACACACACACACACACACACACACACACACACTGTAGTAAGCTGCAGGTATAAAGCAGCCCATCCCCCCTCCATTCACACACACACACACACACACACACACACACACACACTCATGTCTGGTTCGCTATCTTTTTGGGGACTCATAGACGTAATGGTTTTTATGCTGTACAAACCATATATTCTGTCCTCCTACCCATCACACAACTTTCTGCATTTTCACCTTTTCAAAAGATTGAAATTCTCATTCTGTCTGATTTATAAGCTTTTGTACCCATTGGGACGTCCCCATGAGTCTGTGTGCATTCAGGTTTAAGTCCCCACCAGGCTAGAAAACCATTCACACACACACACAGAGGCAAGTTTTTTTTGCTTGAAAACGTATACAATATTGCCCTCTACTGGTCATTTAAGTGAGAGCATAAGTGTTGAAAAAAAACAAAAAAACAACAACAGTGTGATATAGAGAATAACCAGCAGGTGGGAGTATAGCCTTATTTATGAACCAGGCACGTGTGTCCCTATTTTGTGTTTTTTAGCCTTCTGCTAAGGGAACACCATTTGAGATATCCAATAACCGTTCGCATTTTAGCATCTTCTGTATATTTACTTCATGTTGTCCGAGTTTGGAGGAGATTGAATGAATCGTTTTTGAGGAGAAGGTAAAAACTCAGAGCTCGCTTTCGACTTCTTGTTATCTTCCAACCAAATTATCTGACTTCCTGTTGGTCAGAGCTAATGACTGTAAATTAGAAAGTTGTCCGGCTCGAAATGTACAATATATATACCGAGTTTGGTGAATGTAGATAAAACTAACCCCCCGCTTTGGACAAAAGATGGCGCTACTGAGCCCCTCTACCACGCCCGTTTCTGAATCTTTGCTTGCATCTTCTGGACAGCATGTCTGATGTGTGTGTTGAGTTTCATGCAATTTCAAGCATGTGAAGAGTCTCAAAAACACCAAAAAAGATTATTAGACTTTGACACGTTGCCATAACAACAGTTTTTCTAGAATCAGGAATCCATTCATATGTCTATATCTGCTATGTTTTGACATAATACTGATGAAGTTTGAAGTAAATCGGGTGAAAATAAGATGGGGATTTAAAGCAATTTTGAAAGTGACACACTTCCTGCTGCCAGTTGGTGGCGCTATAACTTTGACTCACAAAAGTCATATCCATGTGATCGGCCTCTTACAACGAACACACAGCTGAAGTTTAATCAAAATGAATTAATGAATGCAGAAGTTATAACACACTTCCTGTTTCCCTTTTCTCGCCATAAATTTGTCTCTTCGCCACGGCCAAACCGTTTGAGATATCAAAAAGTTGCTCGCAATTTAGCATCCTCAGTGTCTTGACTTCTTGATGACTGAGTTTGGTGCTGATCGGGTCAATCGTCTAGGAGGAGTATCGCAAATTCCAGAGCGTGCGTTTTCCGAACAACCCATAATAGCTCACTTCCTGTTGGGCTGACACATAACTTAGAGCACGAAAGTTGTTCGGCCCGATGAGCTCTATATGTGTACCGAGTTTCATATATGTCCGTGAAAGTGTGTTTGATTTATAGACCCTGTTTTCAGACCCCACTTTAGGGGGCGCTGTCGAGCCCCCCTGCCACGCCCGGGTCCCAGCCTCAGCCCGGCCCTGATGGCCGCGCATTCTGATGCGTGTGCAAAGTTTCAAGAGTTTTCGAGCATGGGAAGGGCCCCAAAAATGCCCAAATAGTCGCGTAAAAAAATAATAAATAATAATAATAACAAAAAAGAATTAAAGCTGCGAGCAGCGATGACGGGCCCAAGCCGGGGGCACCGCCACCCCGGTGGCATCAGCTTAACTGTGCGCAGAAGGCCAATAGGCATTTAATATGGGAAAAAATAAAAGGACTATGTCAAAGTCATTTGAATTCACCTCATTAACTGCAGAAACTGGTGCTGCTATGACCAGGAACCACAACAGTCACATCTATGAGATCAATTACATTTTATTCACTAATTTTATGTCAGATGATGTCAAATGTCAATTTCAAAATGAGTGCAGAACACTGTCTAAATGCTGAAGTTGTATTATCCTTACACTTCTCTTTGTGTTTTTGACCTACCGTAGCTTCTGTTTGTTCACCAGTCTTATGCAGTAAAAAGCATGCATGTTTTTATTTTAATATGTGTGGCATTCAATATTTTTAAAAATATAAATAAATAAATAAATCTAAATCACAGAATCCACAAAAATGATTTTAATATCAGTGTCAGGTAAGAGTAATATACATGCACAATTTTGTAAGTCCAGAAGGCCTGTATATTTTTTAAAGATATGTTATATTTTGTGTGGTTTTTTTAACTTATTTTTCACATCAAAGTGATAGCTATTTGTGATAGCCTATGATATAAAAGCGTTATGACAATCAAGAGACAAGGTGACACACACACACACACACACACACACACACACACACACACACACACACACACACACACACACACACACAGAGTGAGAGAGACCCACCACACACACACACACTCACGCGCACACACACACACACACACACACACACACACACACACACACACACACACACACACACACACACACACACACACACACACACACACAGAGTGAGAGAGACCCCCCCCACCACACACACACACACTCACGCACACACACACGCACACACACACACACAGAGTGAGCCTGAGAGAGTGGGGGGGGGGGTAAGGACAGACAGAAAGAGAGAGGCATAGACTGATTCCGATTGAACAAGGTTTGAAACAAAAAATTAAATTTACATTCTCAAAAGAACTCATTCTGTGTGATTTATAAGCTTTTGTACCCATTGGGACCTCAATTTAGGTGACACGAGTCCCCATGAGTCTGTGTGCATTCAGGTTGAAGTCCCCACCAGGCTAGAAAAACATGAATATTGAACAAGATTTTAAACAAAAAATAATAATAAAATCTAAATGGTCGGAGAAAATTATTTGAAAAAGAAACTCAAATGTGTTTTTTTTATGTTAGTATTTTAGTTTTAAGAATTAATCTTCAAATACAAAATGTTAAAGAAAACCAATATATTGATAAAAAAAATACAAAAAGTACATTCATTTTACATTTTTATTCTTTCTGTGTTTGGTGACTATAGATAAAACTAGCCAAGTGTTTTATTTTTATACATTTTTCTCAAAGACTTATCCAGCCGTGTTCATAAATAAGGCTATACTCCCACCTTCTTTGCATTAACACAATTATTAAACTAATTATATAAAAAATATTGTCAATGCCTGTCAAATCTTCAGTGTCCTTTGTTTCATGTTGACCGAGTTGACTTTAGTATTTATCTAAAGGTCTTTTTATATTTGTATTTTCACAATTACGAAACTAATTATATAAAATGATATTGTCAATGCTCTACAAATTAACTGGTTCCATACTTTTTCATTTTTTTTATTCAAACCCAGAAATATATATATTTATCCTTTAATGCTGGCCAAATCACACAGCAATAAAAGAGCTAATCTTTTCCTCATCAAAATGCAACTGGCACCCATCCCCCATCAGACACACACACACACACACACACACACACACACACACACACACACACACACACACACACACACACACACACACACACAGTCAGAGTCACATGTCTGGTCTCTGGTGTGCTATCTTTCTGGGGACTCACCATAGACTTAATGGTTTTTATACTGTACAAACCATATATTCTGTCCTCCTACACTGCTCCTACCCTAAACCTACCCATCACACAAAACTTTCTGCATTTTCACATTTTCAAAAGAACTCATTCTGTCTGATTTATAAGCTTTTGTACCCATTGGTAAGTCCCCATGAGTCTTTGTGCATTCAGGTTTAAGTCCCCACCAGGCTAAAAAAACATTCACACACACACACACACACACACACACACACACACACAGAGGCAAGGTTTTTTTCTTGAAAACTTATACAATATTGCCCTCTACTGGTCATTTAAATGAGAGCATAAGTGTTGAGAAAAAAAAAGAAAAAAAACTGTGATTATATAGAATAACCAGCAGGTGGGAGTATAGCCTTATTTATGAACCAGGCACTGGTGTGCTTATTTTGTGTTTTTTAGGCTTTTGCTAAGGGAACACCGTTTGAGATATCCAATAACCATTCGCATTTTAGCATCTTCTGTATATTTACTTCATGTTGTCCGAGTTTGGAGGAGATTGAATGAATCGCTTTTGAGGAGAAGGTAAAAACTCAGAGCTCGCTTTCAACTTTTTCTCATTTTCAAACCAGATTATCTAACTTCCTGTTGGTCAGAGCTAATGACAGTAAATTAGAAAGTTGTCCGGCTCGAAAAGTACAATATATATACCGAGTTTGGTGAATGTAGATAAAACTAACCCCCCACTTTGGACAAAAGATGGCGCTATTGAGCCCCTCTACCACGCCCGTTTCTGAATCTTTGCTTGCATCTTCTGGACAGCATGTCAGATGTGTGTGTTGAGTTTCATGCAATTTCAAGCATGCTAAGAGTCTCAAAAACACATAAAAAGATTATTAGTCTTTGACACGTTGCCATGACAACAGTATTTCAAGAATCAGGAATCCATTCATATGTCTATATCTGCCATGTTTTGACATTATACTGATGAAGTTTGAAGTGAATCGGGTGAAAATAAGATGGGGATTTAAAGCAATTTTGAAAGTGACACACTTCCTGCTGCCAGTTGGTGGCGCTATAACTTTGACTCACAAAAGTCATATCCATGTGATCGGCCTCTTACAACGAACCCACAGCTGAAGTTTCATCAAAATTAATTAATGTATGCAAAAGTTATAACACACTTCCTGTTTCCCTTTTCTCGCCATAAATTTGTCTCTTCGCCACGGCCAAACCGTTTGAGATATCAAAAAGTTGCTCTCAATTTAGCATCCTCAGTGTCTTGACTTCATGCTGACCGAGTTTGGTGCTGATCGGGTGAATCATCTAGGAGGAGTATCGCAAATTCCAGAGCATGTGTTTTCCGAACAACCCATAATAGCTCACTTCCTGTTGGGCGAAGCTTATGACTATGAGTGCGGAAGTTGTTTGGCCCGATGAGATCTATAAGTGTACCAAGTTTCATACATGTACGTGCAAGTGTGTTTAATATATAGACCCAGTTTTTCAAGGGGGCGCTGTTGAGCCCCCCTGCCACACCCGGGTCAAAGGCCTCTGCCAGACCCTGTTGGCCGCACATTCCGATGCATGTGCAAAGTTTCAAGAGTTTTCGAGCATGGGAAGGGCCCCAAAAATGCCCAAAAGGCGAAAAGATAATAATAATAATAATAATAATTAAAGCTGCGAGCAGCGATGACGGGCCCAAGCCGGGGGCACCGCCACCCCGGTGGCATCAGCTTAACTGTGCACAGAAGGCCAATAGGCATTTAATATGGGAAAAAATAAATAAAGGGACTATGTCAAAGTCATTTGAATTCACCTCATTAACTGCAGCAACTGGTGCTGCTATGACCAGGAACCACAACACTCACATCTCTGAGATCAATTACATTTTATTCATTAATTTTATGTCAGATGATGTCAAATGTCAATTTCAAAATGAGTGCAGAATACTGTCCAAATGCTGAAGTTGTATTATCCTTACACTTCTCTTAAAAATAAATTAAGCCAAATCACAGAGACCGCAACAATGATTTTAATATCAGTGTCAGGTAAGAGTAATATGCGTGCATATAATTTATGGAACTTTATTATAAACATCCACTTTTATAAGATCATGTGAAATTATTATTTTTTATCCATTTAAATTCTATCAATAAATAATTAGTTTAAAGAGGTGTCATACGTGATCTTTGCAAACACAGCACATGACCTTCTTTAAAGCCCATGTTATAGAAAACAATTAAAAGTATTAGGATATCACTTTTAATTATGTGCAAATGTATTTTTTGCAGCTCAAATTTTGTAAGTTCAGAAGACCAGTATTTAATTAAAGATATAATATATGTTTTAGTTTTTTACTTATTTTTCACAATAAAGTGATAGATATTTGTGATAGCCTATATGAAATTGTTAAATTATTAAAAAACAAGAGACAAGGTGACACACACAGAGTGAGAGAGACCCCCTCCAGACACACACACACACACTAACACACACACACACAC
This sequence comes from Pseudorasbora parva, assembly GCF_024679245.1. Lineage (NCBI taxonomy): Eukaryota > Metazoa > Chordata > Actinopteri > Cypriniformes > Gobionidae > Pseudorasbora > Pseudorasbora parva. The sequence continues at coordinate 10,961,635 of NC_090184.1, forward strand.
ACACACACACACACACACACACACACACACACACACACACACAGAGTGATCCTGGGGGGGGGGGTAACTAATTATATAAAACAATATTCTCAATGCCCTACAAATAAACTGGTTTTATACATTTATTTTTTTATTCAAACCCAGAATATGTTTAATCCTTTAATGCAGGCCAAAGCACAACATTGAGAGGTAATCGTTTTAGACAGAAGAGTGGCTCACACACACACACACACACACACACACTGTAGAAATCAGTGACACGTGTCCCCATGTGTCTGTTTGCATTCAGGTTGAAGTCCCCACCAGGCTAGAAAAAATAACACACACACACACACACACACACACACACACACACACACACACACACACACACACACACACACACACACACAGTAGTAATGCTGAAGTATGCTGCAGGCAACCCTTATAAGCTCAGCCCATCCACCCCCTCCCTCCCCCCTCCCCCTCCCAACACACACACACACACACACACACACACACACACTCACACTCATGTCTGGTTCACTATCTTTTTGGGGACTCAGCATAGACGTAATGGTTTTTATGCTGTACAAACCATATATTCTGTCCTCCTACACTGCCCCTACCCATCACAGGAAACTTTCTGCATTTTCAAAGTAACTCATTCTGTCTGATTTATAAGCTTTTCTACCCATTGGGAAGTCCCCATGAGTCTGTGTGCATTCAGGTTTAAGTCCCCAGCAGGCTAGAAAAGCATTCACACACACACACAGAGGCAAGGTTTTTTGCTTGAAAACTTATACAATATTGCCCTCTACTGGTCATTTAAGTGAGAGCATAAGTGTTGAAAAAAAAAAAAAAAAAACTGTGATTATATAGAATAACCAGCAGGTGGGAGTATAGCCTTATTTATGAACCAGGCACTTGTGTGCTTACTTTGTCTTTTTTAGGCTTTTGCTACGGGAACACCGTTTGAGATATCCAATAACCGTTCGCATTTTAGCATCTTCTGTATATTTACTTCATGTTGTCCGAGTTTGGAGGAGATTGAATGAATCGCTTTTGAGGAGAAGGTAAAAACTCAGAGCTCGCTTTCGACTTCTTGTTATCTTCCAACCAAATTATCTGACTTCCTGTTGGTCAGAGCTAATGACTGTAAATTAGAAAGTTGTCCGGCTCAAAATGTACAATATATATACCGAGTTTGGTGACTGTAGATAAAACTAACCCCCCGCTTTGGACAAAAGATGGCGCTACTGAGCCCCTCTACCACGCCCGTTTCTGAATCTTTGCTTGCATCTTCTGGACAGCATGTCTGATGTGTGTGTTGAGTTTCATGCAATTTCAAGCATGTGAAGAGTCTCAAAAACACCAAAAAAGATTATTAGACTTTGACACGTTGCCATGACAACAGTTTTTCTAGAATCAGGAATCCATTCATATGTCTATATCTGCCATGTTTTGACATTATACCGATGAAGTTTGAAGTAAATCGGGTGAAAATAAGATGGGGATTTAAAGCAATTTTGAAAGTGACACACTTCCTGCTGCCAGTTGGTGGCGCTATAACTTTGTCTCACAAAAGTCATATCCATGTGATCGGCCTCTTACAACGAACACACAGCTGAAGTTTCATCAAAATGAATTAATGTATGCAAAAGTTATAACACACTTCCTGTTTCCTTTTTCTCGCCATAAATTCGTCTCTTCGCCACGGCCAAACCGTTTGAGATATCAAAAAGTTGCTCGCAATTTAGCATCCTCAGTCTCTTGACTTCATGCTGACCGAGTTTGGTGCTGATCGGGTCAATCGTCTAGGAGGAGTATCGCAAATTCCAGAGCATGCGTTTTCCGAACAACCCATAATAGCTCACTTCCTGTTGGGCTGACGCATAACTTAGAGCACGAAAGTTGTTCGGCCCGATGAGCTCTATATGTGTACTGAGTTTCATATATGTACGTGAAAGTTGGTTTGATTTATAGACCACGTTTTCAGACCCCACTTTAGGGGGCGCTGTCGAGCCCCCCTGCCACGCCCGGGTCCCAGCCTCAGCCCGGCCCTGATGGCCGCGCATTCTGATGCATGTGCAAAGTTTCAAGAGTTTTCGAGCATGGGAAGAGCCCCAAAAATGCCCAAATAGTCGCGTAAAAAAATAATAAATAATAACAAAAAAAAAAAATAATCCTTAGAAGAACAATAGGGCTCTGCGCCCTTTCAGGGCTTGGGCCCTAATAATTAAAGCTGCGAGCAGCGATGACGGGCCCAAGCCGGTGGCACCGCCACCCTGGTGGCATCAGCTTAACTGTGCACAGCAGGCCAATAGGCATTTAATATGGGAAAAAATAAATAAAGGGACTATGTCAAAGTCATTTGAATTCACCTCATTAACTGCAGCAACGGGTGCTGCTATGACCAGGAACCACAACACTCACATCTCTGAGATCAATTACATTTTATTCATTAATTTTATGTCAGATGACGTCAAATGTCAATTTCAAAATGAGTGCAGAATACTGTCCAAATGCTGAAGTTGTATTATCCTTACACTTCTCTTAAAAATAAATTAAGCCAAATCACAGAGACCGCAACAATGATTTTAATATCAGTGTCAGGTAAGAGTAATATCCGTGCATATGGAAGTTTATTATAAACAGCCACTTTTATAAGATCATGTGAAAAAAAATTTTTTATCCATTTGAATTCTATCAATAAATAATTAGTTTAAAGAGGTGTCATACGTGATCTTTGCAAACACAGCACATGACCTTCTTTAAAGCCCATGTTATAGAAAAGTATTTAGGATATCACTTTCAATTATGTGCAAATGTATTTTTTGCAGCTCAAAATTTTGTAAGTTCACAAGACCAGTATTTAATTAAAGATATAATATATGTTTTTGTTTTACTTATTTTTCACAATAAAGTGATAGATATTTGTGATAGCCTATGATATGAAAGGGTTAAATTATGAAAAAACAAGAGACAAGGTGACACACACACACAGAGTGAGAGAGACCCCCTACACACACACACACACACACACACACACACACACAGAGTGAGAGAGATCCCCTCCACACACACACACACACACACATAGAGTGATCCTGAGGGGGGGGGGGGGGTTAGGTTGTGACAGAGACACAAAATCAAACCAATAGCTTATTGGTTCTCATTTTTGTCCTTAAACAAAAGGCATTAATCTTCTAATTTTTAAGTTACACTACTTTTTTTTTTAAAAGACACTCAAATGTGTTTTTTCCTTTGTTAGTAATGTTTTTTATATTTATATATTTTTTATTAATAATTATTTGTATTTACACAAATATTTAGCTAATTATATAAAACAATATTGTCAATGCCCTACAAATAAACTGGTTTTATACATTTATTTTTTTATTCAAACCCAGAATAATATGTTTTATCCTTTAATGCAGGCCAAAGCACAGCATTGAGAGGTAATCTTTTTAGACAGAAGAGTGGCACACACACACAGACACACACACACACACACACACACACACACTGTAGAAATCAGTGACACATGTCCCCATGAGTCTGTGTGCATTCAGGTTGAAGTCCCCACCAGGCTAGAAAAAATAACACACACACACACACACACACACACACACACACACACACACACACACACACACACACACACACACACACACACACACACACGCACACACACACACACAGTAGTAATGCTGAAGTATGCTGCAGGCAACCCTTATAAGCTCAGCCCATCCCCCCGATCCCCCCCCCTCCTCCCAACACACACACACACACACACAGACTCATGTCTGGTTCACTCTTTTTGGGGACTCAAGCATAGACGTAATGGTTTTTATGCTGTACAAACCATATATTCTGTCCTTCTACACTGCCCCTGCCCATCACAGGAAACTTTCTGCATTTTCACATTTTCAAAGTAACTCATTCTGTCTGATTTATAAGCTTTTGTACACATTGGGAAGTCCCCATGAGTCTGTGTGCATTCAGGTTTTAGTCCCCACCAGGCTAGAAAACCATTCACACACACACACACAGAGGCAAGGTTTTTTGCTTGAAAACTTATACAATATTGCCCTCTACTGGTCATTTAAGGGAGAACATAAGTGTTGAAAAAACAAAAAACAAAAAAAACAGTGTGATATATAGAATAACCAGCAGGTGGGAGTATAGCCTTATTTATGAACCAGGCACTTGTGTGCTTATTTTGTGTTTTTTAGGCTTATGCTAAGGGAAAACCGTTTGAGATATCCAATAACCGTTCGCATTTTAGCATCTTCTGTATATTTACTTCATGTTGTCCGAGTTTGGAGGAGATTGAATGAATCGCTTTTGAGGAGAAGGTAAAAACTCAGAGCTCGCTTTCCACTTTGTGTTATCTTCCAACCAAATTATCTGACTTCCTGTTGGTCAGAGCTAATGACTGTAAATTAGAAAGTTGTCCGGCTCGAAAAGTACAATATATATACCGAGTTTGGTGACTGTAGATAAAACTAACCCCCCACTTTGGAAAAAAGGGACACTTCCTGGTGCCAGTTGGTGGCGCTATAACTTTGGCTTACAAAAGTCATATCCATGTGATCAGCCTCTTACAACGAACACACAGCTGAAGTTTCATCAAAATGAATTAATGTATGCAAAAGTTATAACACACTTCCTGTTTCCCTTTTCTCGCCATAAATTCGTCTCTTCGCCACGGCCAAACCGTTTGAGATATCAGAAAGTCGCTCGCAATTTGGCATCCTCAGTGTCTTGACTTCATGCTGACCGAGTTTGGTGCTGATCGGGTGAATCGTCTAGGAGGAGTATCACAAATTCCAGAGCATGCGTTTTCCGAACAACCCATAATAGCTCACTTCCTGTTGGGCTGACACATAACTTAGAGCACGAAAGTTGTTCGGCCCGATGAGCTCTATATGTGTACCGAGTTTCATATATGTACGTGAAAGTGTGTTTGAATTACAGACCACGTTTTCAGACCCCACTTTAGGGGGCGCCGTAGAGCCCCCCTGCCACGCCCAGGTACCAGCCTCAGCCCGGCCCTGATGGCCGCGCATTCTGATGCGTGTGCAAAGTTTCAAGAGTTTTCGAGCATGGGAAGCGCCTCGAAAATGCCCAAATAGTCGGGTTAAAATAATAATAATAATAATAATAATTAAAGCTGCGAGCAGCGATGACGGGCCCAAGCCGGGGGCAACGCCACCCCGGTGGCATCAGCTTAACTGTGCACAGCAGGCAATAGGCATTTAATATGGGAAAAAATAAATAAAGGGACTTTGTCAAAGTCATTTGAATTCACCTCATTAACTGCAGCAACTGGTGCTGCTATGACCAGGAACCACAACACTCACATCTCTGAGATCAATTACATTTTATTCATTAATTTTATGTCAGATGATGTCAAATGTCAATTTCAAAATGAGTGCAGAATACTGTTTAAATGCTGAAGTTGTATTATCCTTACACTTCTCTTAAAAATAAATTAAGCCAAATCACAGAGACCGCAACAATGATTTTAATATCAGTGTCAGGTAAGAGTAATATGCGTGCATAAAATTTATAGAAGTTTATTATAAACAGCCACTTTTATAAAATCATGTGAAATTAAAAAAAATGTATCCATTTGAATTCTATCAATAAATAATTAGTTTTAAGAGGTGTCATACGTGATCTTTGCAAACACAGCACATGACCTTCTTTAAAGCCCATGTTATAGAAAACAATTAAAAGTATTAGGATATAATAGGTCACTTTCAATTATGTGCAAATGTATTTTTTTGCAGCTCAAAATTTTGTAAGTTCAGGAGACCAGTATTTATTTAAAGTTATAATATATTTTTTTGTTTTACTTATTTTTCACAATAAAGTGATAGATATTTGTGATAGCCTACGATATGAAAGAGTTAAATTATGAAAAAACAAGAGACAAGGTGACACACACACAGCGTGAGAGAGACTAACTCCACACACACACACACACACACACACACACACACACAGAGAGAGAGAGAGTGAGAGAGACCCCATACACACACACACACATACACACACACACACACACACACACACACACACAGAGAGTGAGAGAGACCCCCTCCACACACACACACACACACACATAGAGTGATCCTGAGGGGGGGTTGTGACAGAGACACAAAATCAAACCAATATCTTAATGGTTCTCATTTTTGTCCTTAAACAAAAGGCATTAATCTTCTAATTTTTAAGTTACACTACTTTTTTTAAAAAAGACACTCAAATGTGTTTTTTCCTTTGTTAGTAATGTTTTTTTTTATATTGATATATCTTTTATTAATAATTATTTGTATTTACACAAATATTTTGCTAATTATATAAAACAATATTGTCAATGCCCTACAAATAAACTGGTTTTATCATTTATTTTTTTATTCAAACCCAGAATAATATGTTTTATCCTTTAATGCAGGCCAAAGCACAGCATTGAGAGGTAATCTTTTTAGACAGAAGAGTGGCTCACACACACACACACACACACACACACACACTGTAGAAATCAGTGACACGTGTCCCCATGAGTCTGTGTGCATTCAGGTTCAAGTCCCCACCAGGCTAAAAAGAACTCTCACACACACACACACACACACACACACACACACACACACACACACACACACACACACACACACACACACACACACACACACACACACACTGTAGTAAGTATAAACCGGCCCACACCCCCACCCCCACACCCCCTCCACACACACACACACACACACACACACACACACACACACACACACTGTAGTAAGCTGAAGGTAGAAATCAGCCCCCCTCCCTCTCTCTCCACACACACACACACACACACACACACACACACACACGTCTGGTTCACTATCTTTTTGGGGACTCAGCATAGACGTAATGGTTTTTATGCTTTAACAACCATATATTCTGTCCTCCTACACTGCTCCTACCCTAAACCTACACATCACACAACTTTCTGCATTTTCACATTTTCAAAAGAACTCATTCTGTATGATTTATAAGCTTTTGTACCCATTGGGAAGTCCCCATGAGCCTGTGTGCATTCAGGTTTAAGTCCCCACCAGGCTAGAAAACCATTCACACACACACACACAGAGGCAAGGTTTTTTGCTTGAAAACTTATACAATATTGTCCTCTACTGGTCATTTAAGGGAGAGCATAAGTGCTGAAAAAACAGAAGAAAAAAAAAACAGGAAAAAAAAGTGTGATTATATAGAATAACCAGCAGGTGGGAGTATAGCCTTATTTATGAACCAGGCACTTGTGTGCTTATTTTGTCTTTTTTAGGCTTTTGCTACGGGAAGACCGTTTGAGATATCCAATAACCGTTCGCATTTTAGCATCTTCCGTATATTTACTTCATGTTGTCCGAGTTTGGAGGAGATTGAATGAATCGCTTTTGAGGAGAAGGTAAAAACTCAGAGCTTGTTTTTATGATTTTTTTAAGATTGAAACCAAATTATCTGACTTTCTGTTGGTCAGAGCTAATGACTGTAAATTAGAAAGTTGTCCGGCTTGAAACGTACAATATATATACCGAGTTTGGTGAATGTAGATAAAACTAACCCCCCACTTTGGACAAAAGTGACACTTCCTGCTGCCAGTTGGTGGCGCTATAACTTTGACTCACAAAAGTCATATCCATGTGATCGGCCTCTTACAACGAACACACAGCTGAAGTTTCATCAAAATGAATTAATGTATGCAAAAGTTAAAACACACTTCCTGTTTCCCTTTTCTCGCCATAAATTCGTCTCTTCGCCACGGCCAAACCGTTTGAGATATCAAAAAGTCGCTCGCAATTTAGCATCCTCAGTGTCTTGACTTCATGCTGACTGAGTTTGGTGCTGATCGGGTTAATCGTCTAGGAGGAGTATTGCAAATTCCAGAGCGTGCGTTTTCCGAACAACCCATAATAGCTCACTTCCTGTTGGGCTGACGCATAACTTAGAGCACGAAAGTTGTTCGGCCCGATGAGCTCTATATGTGTACCGAGTTTCATATATGTACGTGCAAGTGTGTTTGATTTATAGACCACGTTTTCAGACCCCACTTTAGGGGGCGCTGTCGAGCCCCCCTGCCACGCCCGGGTCCCAACCTCAGCCCCGCCCTGATGGCCGCGCATTCTGATGCGTGTGCAAAGTTTCAAGAGTTTTCGAGCATGGGAAGGGCCCCAAAAATGCCCAAATAGTCGGGTTAAAATAATAATAATAATTAAAGCTGCGAGCAGCGATGACGGGCCCAAGCCGGTGGCACCGCCACCCCGGTGGCATCAGCTTAACTGTGCACAGCAGGCAATAGGCATTTAATATGGGAAAAAATAAATAAAGGGACTATGTCAAAGTCATTTGAATTCACCTCATTAACTGCAGCAACTGGTGCTGCTATGACCAGGAACCACAACACTCACATCTCTGAGATCAATTACATTTTATTCTTTAATATTATGTCAGGTGATGTCAAATGTCAATTTCAAAATGAATGCAGAATACTGTCCAAATGCTGAAGTTGTATTATCCTTACACTTCTCTTAAAAATAAATTAAGCCAAATCACAGAGACCGCAACAATGATTTTAATATCAGTGTCAGGTAAGAGTAATATGCGTGCATAAAATTTATAGAAGTTTATTATAAACAGCCACTTTTATAAAATCATGTGAAATTTAATTTTTTAATTCATTTGAATTCTATTAATAAATAATTAGTTTAAAGAGGTGTCATACGTGATCTTTGCAAACACAGCACATGATCTTCTTTAAAGCCCATGTTATAGAAAACAATTAAAAGTATTAGGATATCACTTTCAATTATGTGCAAATGTATTTTTTGCAGCTCAAAATATTGTAAGTTCAGAAGACCAGTGTTATATATATGTATAATACATTTTTTAAAACTTATTTTTCACAATAAAGTGATAGATATTGCTGATAGCTTTTGATATGAAAGGGTTAAATTATGAAAAACAAGAAACAAGGCGACATACACAGAGTGAGAGAGACCCCCTCCACACACACACACACACACACAGAGTGATCCTGAGAGAGGGAGAGGGAGGGGGGGGGTAAGGACAGACACAAAATCTAAACAGTGAGAGAACATTGTTTTTATTTCACTGTCTGAAAACACTGTTTTGCAATGACAACAATAGTTTTATCTTCAAAACAGTGTTCCCTAGGACATATCCAACCTGGTTACTAAATAAGGCTACACTCCCACCTTCTGGTTATTCTATATGCCGGTAGCTCATTGGTTCTCATTTTTGTCCTTAAACAAAAGGCATTAATCTTCTCATTTTTTTAAGTTACACACACTACTTTTTTTTCCTTTTCTTTTTAAAGACAATTAAATGTGTTTTTTCTTTTGTTAGTAATGTTTTTTTAAATATTTATATATTTTTATTAATAATTATTTGTATTAACACAATTATTTAACTAATTATATAAAACAATATTGTCAATGCCCTACAAATAAACTGGTTTTATACATGAATTTTTATATTTAAACCCAGAATAATATGTTTAATCCTTTAATGCAGGCCAAAGCACAGCATTGAGAGGTAATCTTTTTAGACAGAAGAGTGGCTCTCTCACACACACACACACACACACACACACACACACACACACACACACACACACACACACACACACACACACACACACACACACACACACACTGTAGAAATCAGTGACACGTGTCCCAATGAGTCTGTGTGCATTCAGGTTGAAGTCCCCACCAGGCTAGAAAAAGAACACGCACACACAGTAGTAATGCTGAAGTATGCTGCAGGCAACTCTTATCAGTTAAGCCCATCCACCATCCCCCATCCACAACAACCCCCCCCCCCCCCCCACACACACACACACACACACACACACACTGTAGAAATCAATGACACATGTCCCCATGAGTCTGTGTGCATTCTGGTTGAAGTCCCCACCAGGCTAGAAAAAAGAACACACACACACACACACACACACACACACACACACACACACACTCATGTCTGGTTCACTATCTATTTGGGGACTCACCATAGGCATAATGGTTTTTATGCTGTACAAACCATATTCTGTCCTCCTACACTGCTCCTACCCCAAAACCTACCCATCACACAAAACTTTCTGCATTTTCACCTTTTCAAAAGAACTCATTCTGTCTGATTTATAAGCTTTTGTACCCATTGGGAAGTCCCATGAGTCTGTGTGCATTCAGGTTTAAGTCCCCACCAGCCTAGAAAACCATTCTCACACACACACAGAGGCAAGTTTTTTTGCTTGAAAACTTATACAATATTGCCCTCTACTGGTCATTTAAGGGAGAGCATAAGTGTTGAAAAAAAAACACAAAAAAAACAGTGTGATATATAGAATAACCAGCAGGTGGGAGTATAGCCTTATTTATGAACCAGGCACTTGTGTGCTTATTTTGTGTTTTTTAGGCTTTTGCTACGGGAAAACCGTTTGAGATATCCAATAACCGTTCGCATTTTAGCATCTTCTGTATATTTACTTCATGTTGTCCGAGTTTGGAGGAGATTGAATGAATCGCTTTTGAGGAGAGGGTAAAAACTCAGAGCTCGCTTTGCCACTTCTTGTTATCTTCCAACCAAATTATCTGACTTCCTGTTGGTCAGAGCTAATGACTTTAAATTAGAAAGTTGTCCGGCTCGAAATGTACAATATATATACCGAGTTTGGTGACTGTAGATAAAACTAACCCCCCGCTTTGGACAAAAGATGGCGCTACTGAGCCCCTCTACCGCGCCCGTTTCTGAATCTTTGCTTGCATCTTCTGGACAGCATGTCTGATGTGTGTGTTGAGTTTCATGCAATTTCAAGCATGTGAAGAGTCTCAAAAACACCAAAAAAGATTATTAGACTTTGACACGTTGCCATGACAACAGTTTTTCTAGAATCAGGAATCCATTCATATGTCTATATCTGCCATGTTTTGACATAATACTGATGAAGTTTGAAGTAAATGGGGTGAAAATAAGATGGGGATTTAAAGCAATTTTGAAAGTGACACACTTCCTGCTGCCAGTTGGTGGCGCTATAACTTTGTCTCACAAAAGTCATATCCATGTGATCGGCCTCTTACAACGAACACACAGCTGAAGTTTCATCAAAATGAATTAATGTATGCAAAAGTTATAACACACTTCCTGTTTCCTTTTTCTCGCCATAAATTCGTCTCTTCGCCACGGCCTAACCGTTTGAGATATCAAAAAGTTGCTCGCAATTTGGCATCCTCAGTGTCTTGACTTCATGCTGACCGAGTTTGGTGCTGATCGGGTGAATCGTCTAGGAGGAGTATTGCAAATTCCAGAGCATGCGTTTTCCGAACAACCCATAATAGCTCACTTCCTGTTGAGCTGACGCATAACTCAGAGCACGAAAGTTGTTCGGCCCGATGAGCTCTATATGTGTACCGAGTTTCATATATGTACGTGCAAGTGTGTTTGATTTATAGACCACGTTTTCAGAGCCCACTTTAGGGGGCGCTGTCGAGCCCCCCTGCCACGCCCGGGTCCCAGCCTCAGCCCGGCCCTGATGGCCGCGCATTCTGATGCATGTGCAAAGTTTCAAGAGTTTTCGAGCATGGGAAGGGCTCCAAAAATGCCCAAATAGTCGGTAAAAAAAATAATAATATATTAAAGCTACGAGCAGCGATGACGGGCCCAAGCCGGTGGCACCGCCACCCCGGTAGCATCAGCTTAACTGTGCACAGCAGGCAATAGGCATTTAATATGGGAAAAAATAAATAATGGGACTATGTCAAAGTCATTTGAATTCACCTCATTAACTGCAGCAACTGGTGCTGCTATGATCAGGAACCACAACACTCACATCTCTGAGATCAATTACATTTTATTCATTAATTTTATGTCAGATGATGTCAAATGTCAATTTCAAAATGAGTGCAGAATACCGTCCAAATGCTGAAGTTGTATTATCCTTACACTTCTCTTAAAAATAAATTAAGCCAAATCACAGAGACCGCAACAATGATTTTAATATCAGTGTCAGGTAAGAGTAATATGCGTGCATATCATTTATAGAAGTTTATAATAAACAGCCACTTTTATAAGATCATGTGAAAATATTTTTTTAATCCATTTGAATTCTATCAATAAATAATTCGTTTAAAGAGGTGTCATACGTGATCTTTGCAAACACAGCACATGACCTTCTTTAAAGCCCATGTTATAGAAAACAATTAAAAGTATTAGGATATCACTTTCAATTATGTGCAAATATATTTTTTGCAGCTCAAAATTTTGTAAGTTCAGAAGACCAGTATTTAATTAAAGATATAATATGTTTTTGTTTTTTACTTATTTTTCACAATAAAGTGATAGATATTTGTGATAGCCTATGATATGAAAGGGTTAAATTATGAAAACACAAGAGAAAAGGTGACACACACACACACACACACACACACACACACACACACACACACACACACACACACATAGTGATCCTAAGAGAGGGAGAGGGAGGGGGGAGGGGGAATGACAGACACAAAATCTAAACAGTGAGAGAACATTGTTTTTATTTCACTGTCTGAAAACACTGTTTTGCAATTACAACAATAGTTTTATCTTCAAAACAGTGTTCCCTAGGACATATCCAACCTGGTTACTAAATAAGGCTACACTTCCAACTTCTGGTTATTCTATATGCCGTTAGCTCATTGGTTATCATTTTTGTCCTTAAACATTAATCTTCTCATTTTTAAGTTACACACACCAATTACTTTTTGTTGAAAAAGACAATTAAATGTGTTTTTTCCTTTGTTAGTAATTTTTTTAAATATTTATGTTTTATTAATAATTATTTGTATTAACACAATTATTTAACTAATTATATAAAACAATATTTTCAATGCCCTACAAATAAACTGGTTTTATACATTTATTTTTTTATTCAAACCCAGAATAATATGTTTTATCCTTTAATGCAGGCCAAAGCACAGCATTGAGAGGTAATCTTTTTAGCGCACACGCACACACACACACACACACACACACACACACACACACACACACACACACACACACACACACACACACACACACACACACACATGTCTGGTTCACTATCTTTCTGGGGACTCATAGACGTAATGGTTTTTATGCTTTACAAACCATATATTCTGTCCTCCTACACTGCTCCTACCCCTAAACCTACCCATTTCACAAAACTTTCTGCATTTTTACATTTTCAAAAGAACTCATTCTGTATGATTTATAAGCTTTTGTACCCATTGGGACCTCAATTTAGGCCCCTACAGTGACATGTGTCCCCATGAGTCTGTGTGCATTCAGGTTGAAGTCCCCACCAGGCTAGAACAACACACACACACACACACACACACACACACACACACACACACACACACACACACACACACACACACACACACACACACACACACACAGTAGTAATGCTGAAGTATGCTGCAGGCAACTCAAATCAGCTCAGCCCATCCCCCCATCCACAACACCCCCCTTCACCCCCCCACCCCTGCCCCTCACACACACACACACACACACACACACACACACACACACACACACACACACACACACACACACACACACACACACACACACACACACTCATGTCTGGTTCACTATCTTTTTCTGGGGACTCACCATAGATGTAATGTTTTTTATGCTGTACAAACCATATATTCTGTCCTCCTACACTGCTCCTACCCCTAAACCTACCCATCACACAACTTTCTGCATTTTCACCTTTTCAAAGTAACTCATTCTGTTTGATTTATAAGCTTTTGTACCCATTGGGAAATCCCCATGAGTCTGTGTGCATTCAGGTTTAAGTCCCCACCAGGCTAGAAAACCATTCACACACACACAGAGGTAAGGCTTTTTTGCTTGAAAACTTATACAATATTGCCCTCTACTGGACATTTAAAGGAGAGCATGTTTTGGAAAAAAAACAAAAAAAAAAAACAGTGTGATATATAGAATAACCAGCAGGTGGGAGTATAGCCTTATTTATGAACCAGGCACTTGTGTTCTTATTTTGTGTTTTTTAGGCTTTTGCTACGGGACCACCGTTTGAGATATCCAATAACCGTTCGCATTTTAGCATCTTCTGTATATTTACTTCATGTTGTCCGAGTTTGGAGGAGATTGAATGAATCGCTTTTGAGGAGAGGGTAAAAACTCAGAGCTCGTTTTCGACTTCTTGTTATCTTCCAACCAAATTATCTGACTTCCTGTTGGTCAGAGCTAATGACTGTAAATTAGAAAGTTGTCCGGCTCGAAATGTACAATATATATACCGAGTTTGGTGAATGTAGATAAAACTAACCCCCCACTTTGGACAAAAGTGACACTTCCTGCTGCCAGTTGGTGGCGCTATAACTTTGACTCACAAAAGTCATATCCATGTGATCGGCTTCTTACAACGAACACACAGCTGAAGTTTCATCAAAATGAATTAATGTATGCAAAAGTTATAACACACTTCCTGTTTCCCTTTTCTCGCCATAAATTCGTCTCTTCGCCACGGCCAAACCGTTTGAGATATCAAAAAGTTGCTCGCAATTTAGCATCCTCAGTGTCTTGACTTCATGCTGACTGAGTTTGGTTCTGATCGGGTGAATCGTCTAGGAGGAGTATCGCAAATTCCAGAGCATGCGTTTTCCGAACAACCCATAATAGCTCACTTCCTGTTGGGCTGACACATAACTTAGAGCACGAAAGTTGTTTGGCCCGATGAGCTCTATATGTGTACCGAGTTTCATATATGTACGTGAAAGTGTGTTTGATTTATAGACCACGTTTTCAGACCCCACTTTAGGGGGCGCTGTCGAGCCTCCTTGCCACGCCCGGGTCCCAGCCTCAGCCCGGCCCTGATGGCCGCACATTCTGATGCGTGTGCAAAGTTTCAAGAGTTTTCGAGCATGGGAAGGGCCCCAAAAATGCCCAAATAGTCGCGTAAAAAAATAATAAATAATAATAATAACGAAAAAAAATAATCCTTAGAAGAACAATAGGGCTCTGCGCCCTTTCAGGGCTTGGGCCCTAATAATAATTAAAGCTGCGAGCAGCGATGACGGGCCCAAGCCGGGGGCACCGCCACCCCGGTGGCATCAGCTTAACTGTGCACAGCAGGCAATAGGCATTTAATATGGGAAAAAATAAATAAAGGGACTATGTCAAAGTCATTTGAATTCACCTCATTAACTGCAGCAACTGGTGCTGCTATGACCAGGAACCACAACACTCACATCTATGAGATCAATTACATTTTATTCATTAATTTTATGTCAGATGATGTCTAATGTCAATTTCAAAATGAGTGCAGAATACTGTCCAAATGCTGAAGTTGTATTATCCTTACACTTCTCTTAAAAATAAATTAAGCCAAATCACAGAGACCGCAACAATGATTTTAATATCAGTGTCAGGTAAGAGTAATATGCGTGCATAAAATTTATAGAAGTTTATTATAAACAGCCACTTTTATAAGATCATGTGAAATTATATTTTTTTATCCATTTGAATTTTAATCAATAAATAATTAGTTTAAAGAGGTGTCATACGTGATCTTTGCAAACACAGCACATGACCTTCTTTAAAGCCCATGTTATAGAAAACAATTAAAAGTATTAGGATATCACTTTCAATTATGTGCAAATGTATTTTTTGCAGCTCAAAATATTGTAAATTCAGAAGACCAGTGTTATATATATGTATAATACATTTTTTAAAACTTATTTTTCACAATAAAGTGATAGAAATTGCTGATATAGCCTATGATATGAAAGGGTTAAATTATGAAAAACAAGAAACAAGGCGACATACACAGAGTGAGAGCGACCCCCTCCACACACACACACACACACACACACACAGAGTGATCCTGAGAGAGAAGGGGGGGGGGGAGGGGGGAATGACAGACACAAAATCTAAACAGTGAGAGAACATTGTTTTTATTTCACTGTCTGAAAACACTGTTTTGCAATAACAACAATAGTTTTATCTTCAAAACAGTGTTCCCTAGGACATGTCCAACCTGGTTACTGAATAAGGCTACACTCCCAACTTCTGGTTATTCTATATACCGGTTGCTCATTGGTTCTCATTTTTGTCCTTAAACAAAAGGCATTAATCTTCTCATTTTTTTAAGTTACACACACTACTTTTTTTTCCTTTTCTTTTTAAAGACAATTAAATGTGTTTTTTTCTTTTGTTAGTAATGTTTTTTTGTATTTATATATTTTTATTAATAATTATTTGTATTAACACAATTATTTAACTAATTATATAAAACAATATTGTCAATGCCCTACAAATAAACTGGTTTTATACATGAATTTTGTTATTCAAACCCAGAATAATATGTTTAATCCTTTAATGCAGGCCAAAGCACAGCATTGAGAGGTAATCTTTTTAGACAGAAGAGTGGCTCTCACACACACACACACACACACACACACACACACACACACACACACACACACACACACACACACACACTGTAGAAACCAGTGACACGTGTCCCAATGAGTCTGTGTGCATTCAGGTTGAAGTCCCCACCAGGCTAGAAAAAAGAACACACACACACACACACACACACACACACACACACACACACACACACACACACACACACACTAGTAATGCTAAAGTATGCTGCAGGCAACTCTTATCAGTTCAGCCCATCCACCCCACACACACACACACACACACACACACTCATGTCTGGTTCACTATCTATTTGGGGACTCACCATAGACATAATGGTTTTTATGCTGTACAAACCATATTCTGTCCTCCTACACTGCTCCTACCCCTAAACCTACCCATCACACAAAACTTTCTGCATTTTTACATTTTCAAAAGAACTCATTCTGTCTGATTTATAAGCTTTTGTACCCATTGGGAAGTCCCCATGAGTCTGTGTGCATTCAGGCTTAAGTCCCCACCAGGCTAGAACAACACACACACACAGAGGCAAGGTTTTTTGCTTGAAAACTTATACAATATTGCCCTCTACTGGACATTTAAGGGAGAGCATGTGTTGAAAAAAAAAAAAAAAAAAACACAGTGTGATTATATAGAATAACCAGCAGGTGGGAGTATAGCCTTATTTATGAACCAGGCACTTGTGTTCTTATTTTGTGTTTTTTAGCCTTTTGCTATGGGAAGACCGTTTGAGATATCCAATAACCGTTCGCATTTTAGCATCTTCTGTATATTTACTTCATGTTGTCCGAGTTTGGAGGAGATTGAATGAATCGCTTTTGAGGAGAAGGTAAAAACTCAGAGCTCGCTTTCGACTTCTTGTTATCTTCCAACCAAATTATCTGACTTCCTGTTGGTCAGAGCTAATGACTGTAAATTAGAAAGTTGTCCGGCTCAAAATGTACAATATATATACCGAGTTTGGTGAATGCAGATAAAACTAACCCCCCACTTTGGACAAAAGTGACACTTCCTGCTGCCAGTTGGTGGCGCTATAACTTTGACTCACAAAAGTCATATCCATGTGATCGGCCTCTTACAACGAACACACAGCTGAAGTTTAATCAAAATGAATTAATGTATGCAAAAGTTATAACACACTTCCTGTTTCCCTTTTCTCGCCATAAATTCGTCTCTTCGCCATGGCCAAACCGTTTGAGATATCAAAAAGTTGCTCGCAATTTAGCATCCTCAGTGTCTTGACTTCATGCTGACCGAGTTTGGTGCTGATCGGGTGAATCGTCTAGGAGGAGTATCGCAAATTCCACAGCATGCGTTTTCCGAACAACCCATAATTGCTCACTTCCTGTTGTGCTGACGCATGACTTAGAGCACGAAAATTGTTCGGCCCGATGAGCTGTATATGTGTACCGAGTTTCATATGTGTACGTGCAAGTGTGTTTGATTTATAGACCCCGTTTTCAGACCCCACTTTAGGGGGCGCTGTCGAGCCCCCCTGCCACGCCCGGGTCCCAGCCTCAGCCCGGCCCTGATGGCCGCGCATTCTGATGTGTGTACAAAGTTTCAAGAGTTTTCGAGCATGGGAAGGGCCCCAAAAATGCCCAAATAGTCGCGTAAAAAAATAATAATAAATTAAAGCTGCGAGCAGCGATGACGGGCCCAAGCCGGTGGCACCGCCACCCCGGTGGCATCAGCTTAACTGTGCACAGCAGGCCAATAGGCATTTAATATGGGAAAAAATAAATAAAGGGACTATGTCAAAGTCAATTGAATTCACCTCATTAACTGCAGCAACTGGTGCTGCTATGACCAGGAACCACAACACTCACATCTCTGAGATCAATTACATTTTATTCATTAATTTTATGTCAGATGATGTCAAATGTCAATTTCAAATGAGTGCAGAATACTGTCCAAATGCTGAAGTTGTATTATCCTTACACTTCTCTTAAAAATAAATTAAGCCAAATCACAGAGACCGCAACAATGATTTTAATATCAGTGTCAGGTAAGAGTAATATGCGTGCATAAAATTTATGGAATTATTTTATCATTAAATAATTAGTTTAAAGAGGTGTCATACGTGATCTTTGCAAACACAGCACATGACCTTCTTTAAAGCCCATGTTATAGAAAACAATTAAAAGTATTGGGACATCACTTTCAATTATGTGCAAATATATTTTTTTGCAGCTCAAAATTTTGTAAGTTCAGAAGACCAGTATTTAATTAAAGATATAATATATGTTTTTGTTTTTTACTTATTTTTCACAATAAAGTGATATATATTTGTGATAGCCTATGATATGAAAGGGTTAAATTATGAAAACACAAGAGAAAAGGTGACACACACACAGAGTGAGAGAGACCCCCTCCACACACACACACACACACACATACACACACACACACACACACACACACACACACACACACACACACACACACACACACACACACACACACACACACACACACACACACACACATAGTGATCCTAAGAGAGGGAGAGGGAGGGGGGAGGGGGAATGACAGACACAAAATCTAAACAGTGAGAGATCATTGTTTTTATTTCACTGTCTGAAAACACTGTTTTGCAATAACAACAATAGTTTTATCTTCAAAACAGTGTTCCCTAGGACATATCCAACCTGGTTACTAAATAAGGCTACACTTCCAACTTCTGGTTATTCTATATACCGGTAGCTCATTGGTTATCATTTTTGTCCTTAAACATTAATCTTCTCATTTTTAAGTTACACACACCAATTACTTTTTGTTGAAAAAGACAATTAAATGTGTTTTTTCCTTTGTTAGTAATTTTTTTTAAATATTTATATGTTTAATAATTATTTGTATTAACACAATTATTTAACTAATTATATAAAACAATATTGTCAATGCCCTACAAATAAACTGGTTTTATACATTTATTTTTTTATTCAAACCCAGAATAATATGTTTTATCCTTTAATGCAGGCCAAAGCACAGCATTGAGAGGTAATCTTTTTAGCGCACACGCACGCACACACACACACACACACACACACACACACACACACACACACACACACACACTCATGTCTGGTTCACTATCTTTCTGGGGACTCATAGACGTAATGGTTTTTATGCTTTACAAACCATATATTCTGTCCTCCTGCCCCTACCCCTAAACCTTCCCATTTCACAAAACTTTTTTTTCAAAGCATTTTTACATTTTCAAAAGAACTCATTCTGTATGATTTATAAGCTTTTGTACCCATTGGGACCTCAATTTAGGCCCCTACAGTGACATGTGTCCCCATGAGTCTGTGTGCATTCAGGTTGAAGTCCCCACCAGGCTAGAACAACACACACACACACACACACACACACACACACACACACACACACACACACACACACAGTAGTAATGCTGAAGTATGCTGCAGGCAACTCAAATCAGCTCAGCCCATCCCCCCATCCACAACACCCCCCTTCACCCCCCCCCCCCCCCACACACACACACACCCCTGCCCCTCACACACACACACACACACACTCATGTCTGGTTCACTATCTTTTTCTGGGGACTCACCATAGATGTAATGGTTTTTATGCTGTACAAACCATATATTCTGTCCTCATACTCTGCTCCTACCCCTAAACCTACCCATCACACAACTTTCTGCATTTTCACCTTTTCAAAAGAACTCATTCTGTCTGATTTATAAGCTTTTGTACCCATTGGGAAGTCCCCATGAGTCTGTGTGCATTCAGGTTTAAGTCCCCACCAGGCTAGAAAACCATTCACACACACACACAGAGGTAAGGTTTTTTTGCTTGAAAACTTATACAATATTGCCCTCTACTGGTCATTTAAGTGAGAGCATAAGTGTTGAAAAAAAAAACAAAAAAAAAACAGTGTGATATAGAGAATAACCAGCAGGTGGGAGTATAGCCTTATTTATGAACCAGGCACTTGTGTTCTTATTTTGTGTTTTTTAGGCTTTTGCTACGGGACCACCGTTTGAGATATCCAATAACCGTTCGCATTTTAGCATCTTCTGTATATTTACTTCATGTTGTCCGAGTTTGGAGGAGATTGAATGAATCGCTTTTGAGGAGAAGGTAAAAACTCAGAGCTCGCTTTGCCACTTCTTGTTATCTTCCAACCAAATTATCTGACTTCCTGTTGGTCAGAGCTAATGACTGTAAATTAGAATGTTGTCCGGCTCGAAATGTACAATATATATACCGAGTTTGGTGAATGTAGATAAAACTAACCCCCCCACTTTGGACAAAAGTGACACACTTCCTGCTGCCAGTTGGTGGCGCTATAACTTTGACTCACAAAAGTCATATCCATGTGATCGGCCTCTTACAACGAACACACAGCTGAAGTTTCATCAAAATGAATTAATGTATGCAAAAGTTATAACACACTTCCTGTTTCCCTTTTCTCGCCATAAATTTGTCTCTTCGCCACGGCCAAACCGTTCGAGGTATCAAAAAGTTGCTTGCAATTTAGCATCCTCAGTGTCTTGACTTCATGCTGACCGAGTTTGGTGCTGATCGGGTGAATCGTCTAGGAGGAGTATCGCAAATTCCAGAGCATGCGTTTTCCGAACAACCCATAATAGCTCACTTCCTGTTGGGCTGACACATAACTTAGAGCACGAAAGTTGTTCGGCCCGATGAACTCTATATGTGTACCGAGTTTCATATGTGTACGTGAAAGTGTGTTTCATTTATAGACCACGTTTTCAGACCCCACTTTAGGGGGCGCTGTCGAGCCCCCCTGCCACGCCCGGGTCCCAGCCTCAGCCCGGCCCTGATGGCCGCGCATTCTGATGCGTGTGCAAAGTTTCAAGAGTTTTCGAGCATGGGAAGGGCCCCCAAAATGCCCAAATAGTCGGGTTAAAATAATAATAATAATAATAATAATAATAATAATAATAATAATAATAATAATAATCCTTAGAAGAACAATAGGGCTCTGCGCCCTTTCAGGGCTTGGGCCCTAATAACAAATAATCCTTAGAAGAACAATAGGGCTCTGCGCCCTTTCAGGGCTTGGGCCCTAATAATAATTAAAGCTGCGAGCAGCGATGACGGGCCCAAGCCGGTGGCACCACCACCCCGGTGGCTTCAGGCAAATTGTGCAAGACAGGCAATATGCATTTAAACAGGAGAGTATTTTAAAATCGCTCAAATATGCCACATTTACCGCAGCAGCTGGTGCTGCTATGACCACAAGCCACACCCATGATGTAATTTAAATATAGATGAATTCTAATGTAATATGATATAATAGGTAATTTTCAAATGTGTAAAGTCCAGAAGGCCAGTATTTAATTCATGGTCTTTTATTTTATTAACACAATTATTAAACTAATTGTATAAAACTATATTGTTAGTGCCATACAAATGAAGTTGGATTCACCACATCAACTGCAGTTGGTGCTGCTATGACTACGAACCACAACAGTCACATCTATGAGATCAATTACATTTAATTAATCAATTTTATGTCAGATGATGTCACATCAATTTCAAATGAGCGCAGAATACCGTCCGAATGGTGATATTGTATTATCCTAACACTTCTCTTCATGTGTTTTTGACCTACCTTAGCTATTTACAATCTTTTGCAATTAAGCTTGCTTTCATTTCAATATTTGTAGCATCCAATAAAAAATGTTAATTACAAAATTACCAATTGGAGCCAAATCACAGAAACTGCAGCAATGATTTTAATATTAGTGTCAGGTAAGAGTAAGATGCGCGTCTAAATTTTATGGAAGTTTATTATAAACTTTATTATAAAATTTACTTAGACTGACTGGGTAAACCCAGCCTGATCTGCCAGCGATTTGACTTCGCCCTGCAACACAGTCTGAAAACCTGTACATTCATTTCTACTGCTTCTGTTACACTTTTGCGGGAACAAATCACAGACTAACTTATTCACCTGGCATGCTATTGGCGAGTTTAGTAGTCTGTTTAGTTGACTATCCAATTGCATACAGAGTCATTCAAATAATGCTCATTGGTCAAATCTTAAATTGAGCTTGGTCTGGTGATACCCAGACAACTTATAAACTAGAAATCATGTGAAATTTACTTTTTAAATCAATTTCATTTTTATCAGTAAATAATTCATTTTAAGACATGTGTCTTTTCAAAAACAGCAAATGACCTTCTGTAAAGCCCATGTATAAAACACACACTCACACACACACTCACACACACACACACACACACACACACACACACACACACACACACACACACACACACACACACACAATTTCAAGCATGCTAAGTCTCAAAAACACCCAAAAAGATAATTAAACTGACACTTTGCCATAGCAACAGTATATAAAATATCAGGAATCCATTCGTATGTCTATATCTGTCATGTTTTCACATTATACTGATGAAGTTTGAAGTAAATCGGGTGAAAGTAAGACAGTGATTCAAAAATGTTTCAAAAAGTGACACATCCTGCTGCCAGTCGGTGGCGCTATAACTTTGACTGAATATTGGAATGTAGATGTCTTCAGGCCAGGACTCTTGTCAAACATGTGAAGTTTGAGGCAGATCGGACATTGTATGCCTGAGGTACAAAAAATTCCTGTGTCATGGCGAAACATCAACATTTGTGAGGCCGCCACAGACACACCCTTCTGGGAAAACTCAAGATCTTCCCAATTAAACGCCACAAAGGCCTTTAGATTAGACTGTGCAAATACGATGTTGATATGATTCAATCTCTAGGAGGAGTTTGTTAAAGTACAACGTCTGCTAATGGCAAAAACGGCACCAATTTACCAAAGAAAATTCAAAATATCTCAGTTCCTGTTGGTTTTTCAGATTTGGCGCCCTGGGTCTTTTTTGTAGGTATTGGGCTGCTGAATGCGTCTACCAAGTTTTCATACTCATACATGAAACGTAGCACGAATGACGCTTAATTTAAATTTTGTAGGTGGCGCTATCGAACCATTTTGCCACACCTAATTCTGAAACCCACATCAGATGTATGTTTTCACCACTTCTGATGCGTGTGCAAAGTTTCATGAGTTTTCATGTGTGTTTAGGCCCTCAAAAATGTAATTCATTTGGGAAAAGAAAAATGATGGTTTGAGCAATTACAGTGAGGTCCTCACAACTTAAGCCCTAAATATCTGAGTTCCTGTTCGTCGGAGCTAATGACTGTAAATTAGAAAGTTGTTCGGCTCAAAGAGAACAATATATATACAGAGTTTGGTGACTGAAGATAAAACTAACCCCCCCACTTTTGACAAAAGATTGCATTACTTTTGTCAAACGATGGCGCTACTGAGCTCCTCCACCATGCCTGTTTTTAAGTCTTTGCCCATATCTACTGGACAGCATGTCTGATGTGTGTGTCGAGTTTCATGTAATTTGAAGCATTTTAAGAGTCTCAAAAGCAGCGAAAAAGAATGTTATAGTTTGATGTGTTGCCGTGGCAACAGTATATACAATATCAGGAAGTGCTTACCAGCTTTATATCTGCTTTGTTTTGACATTATACTGATGAAGTTTGAAGTAAATCGGGTAAAAATAAGATGGTGATTTCAAAGCATTTTGAAAGTGACACACTTCCTGCTGCCAGTTGGTGGCGCTATAACTTTGACTCACAAAAGTCATATCCATGTGATCGGCCTCTTACAATGAACACACAGCTGAAGTTTCATCAAAATGAATTAATGAATGCAGAAGTTATAACACACTTCCTGTTTCCCTTTTCTCGCCAAAAATTCATCTCTTCGCCATGGCCTAACCGTTTGAGATATCAAAAAGTTGCTCGCAATTTAGCATCCTCAGTGTCTTGACTTCATGCTGACCGAGTTTGGTGCTGATTGGGTGAATCGTCTAGGAGGAGTATCGCAAATTCCAGAGCATGCGTTTTCCGAACAACCCATAATAGCTCACTTCCTGTTGGGCTGACACATAACTGAGAGCACGAAAGTTGTTCGGCCCGATGAGCTCTATATGTGTACCGAGTTTCATATATGTACGTGCAAGTGTGTTCGATTTATAGACCATGTATTCAGACCCCACTATAGGGGGCGCTGTCGAGCCCCCCTGCCACGCCCGGGTACCAGCTTTGGTCCGGCCCTGATGGCCGCAGATTCCAATGTGTGTGCAAAGTTTCAAGAGTTTTCGAGCATGATAAGGGCCCCGAAAGTGCCCGAATAGTCGAAAAAGCTAAATTGTCCTTAGAAGAACAATAGGGCTCTGCGCCCTTTCAGGGCTTGGGCCCTAATAATAATCCTTAGAAGAACAATAGGGCTCTGCGCCCTTTCAGGGCTTGGGCCCTAATAATAATCCTTAGAAGAACAATAGGGCTCTGCGCCCTTTCAGGGCTTGGGCCCTAATAATAATAATAATAATAATTAAAGCTGCGAGCAGCGATGACGGGCCCAAGCCGGTGGCACCGCCACCCTGGTGGCATCAGTTTAACTGTGCACAGCAGGCCAATAGGCATTTAATATGGGAAAAAATAAATAAAGGGACTATGTCAAAGTCATTTGAATTCACCTCATTAACTGCAGCAACTGGTGCCGCTATGACCAGGAACCACAACACTCACATCTCTGAGATCAATTACATTTTATTCATTAATTTTATGTCAGGTGATGTCAAATGTCAATTTCAAAATGAGTGCAGAATACTGTCCAAATGCTGATGTTGTATTATCCTTACACTTCTCTTAAAAATAAATTAAGCCAAATCACAGAGACCGCAACAATGATTTTAATATCGGTGTCAGGTAAGAGTAATATCCGTGCATATAATTTATGGAAGTTTATTATAAACAGCCACTTTTATAAGATCATGTGAAACATTTTTTTTTATCCATTTGAATTCTATCAATAAATAATTAGTTTAAAGAGGTGTCATACGTGATCTTTGCAAACACAGCACATGACCTTCTTTAAAGCCCATGTTATAGAAAAGTATTTAGGATATCACTTTCAATTATTTGCAAATGTATTTTTTGCAGCTCAAAATTTTGTAAGTTCACAAGACCAGTATTTAATTAAAGATATAATATATGTTTTTGTTTTACTTATTTTTCACAATAAAGTGATAGATATTTGTGATAGCCTATGATATGAAAGGGTTAAATTATGAAAAAACAAGAGACAAGGTGACACACACACACAGAGTGAGAGAGACCCCCTACACACACACACACATACACACACACACACACACACACACACACACACACAGAGTGAGAGAGATCCCCTCCACACACACACACACACACATAGAGTGATCCTGAGAGGGGGGGGGGGGTTGTGACAGAGACACAAAATCAAACCAATAGCTTATTGGTTCTCATTTTTGTCCTTAAACAAAAGGCATTAATCTTCTAATTTTTAAGTTACACTACTTTTTTTTTTTTTTAAAGACACTCAAATGTGTTTTTTCCTTTGTTAGTAATGTTTTTTTATATTTATATATTTTTTATTAATAATTATTTGTATTTACACAAATATTTAGCTAATTATATAAAACAATATTGTCAATGCCCTACAAATAAACTGGTTTTATACATTTATTTTTTTATTCAAACCCAGAATAATATGTTTTATCCTTTAATGCAGGCCAAAGCACAGCATTGAGAGGTAATCTTTTTAGACAGAAGAGTGGCACACACACACAGACACACACACACACACACACACACACACACACACACACACACACACACACACTGTAGAAATCAGTGACACATGTCCCCATGAGTCTGTGTGCATTCAGGTTGAAGTCCCCACCAGGCTAGAAAAAATAACACACACACACACACACACACACACACACACACACACACACACACACACACACACACACACACACACACACACACACACACACACGCACACACACACACAGTAGTAATGCTGAAGTATGCTGCAGGCAACCCTTATAAGCTCAGCCCATCCCCCCGATCCCCCCCCCCCTCCTCCCAACACACACACACACACACACAGACTCATGTCTGGTTCACTCTTTTTGGGGACTCAAGCATAGACGTAATGGTTTTTATGCTGTACAAACCATATATTCTGTCCTCCTACACTGCCCCTGCCCATCACAGGAAACTTTCTGCATTTTCACATTTTCAAAGTAACTCATTCTGTCTGATTTATAAGCTTTTGTACACATTGGGAAGTCCCCATGAGTCTGTGTGCATTCAGGTTTTAGTCCCCACCAGGCTAGAAAACCATTCACACACACACACACAGAGGCAAGGTTTTTTGCTTGAAAACTTATACAATATTGCCCTCTACTGGTCATTTAAGGGAGAACATAAGTGTTGAAAAAACAAAAAACAAAAAAAACAGTGTGATATAGAGAATAACCAGCAGGTGGGAGTATAGCCTTATTTATGAACCAGGCACTTGTGTGCTTATTTTGTGTTTTTTAGGCTTATGCTAAGGGAAAACCGTTTGAGATATCCAATAACCGTTCGCATTTTAGCATCTTCTGTATATTTACTTCATGTTGTCCGAGTTTGGAGGAGATTGAATGAATCGCTTTTGAGGAGAAGGTAAAAACTCAGAGCTCGCTTTCCACTTTGTGTTATCTTCCAACCAAATTATCTGACTTCCTGTTGGTCAGAGCTAATGAATGTAAATTAGAAAGTTGTCCGGCTCGAAAAGTACAATATATATACCGAGTTTGGTGACTGTAGATAAAACTAACCCCCCACTTTGGAAAAAAGGGACACTTCCTGGTGCCAGTTGGTGGCGCTATAACTTTGGCTTACAAAAGTCATATCCATGTGATCAGCCTCTTACAACGAACACACAGCTGAAGTTTCATCAAAATGAATTAATGTATGCAAAAGTTATAACACACTTCCTGTTTCCCTTTTCTCGCCATAAATTCGTCTCTTCGCCACGGCCAAACCGTTTGAGATATCAGAAAGTCGCTCGCAATTTGGTTTCCTCAGTGTCTTGACTTCATGCTGACCGAGTTTGGTGCTGATCGGGTGAATCGTCTAGGAGGAGTATCGCAAATTCCAGAGCATGCGTTTTCCGAACAACCCATAATAGCTCACTTCCTGTTGGGCTGACGCATAACTTAGAGCACGAAAGTTGTTCGGCCCGATGAGCTCTATATGTGTACCGAGTTTCATATATGTACGTGAAAGTGTGTTTGATTTATAGACCACGTTTTCAGACCCCACTTTAGGGGGCGCCGTAGAGCCCCCCTGCCACGCCCGGGTACCAGCCTCAGCCCGGCCCTGATGGCCGCGCATTCTGATGCGTGTGCAAAGTTTCAAGAGTTTTCGAGCATGGGAAGCGCCTCGAAAATGCCCAAATAGTCGGGTTAAAATAATAATAATAATAATAATAATCCTTAGAAGAACAATAGGGCTCTGCGCCCTTTCAGGGCTTGGGCCCTAATAATCCTTAGAAGAACAATAGGGCTCTGCGCCCTTTCAGGGCTTGGGCCCTAATAATAATCCTTAGAAGAACAATAGGGCTCTGCGCCCTTTCAGGGCTTGGGCCCTAATAATCCTTAGAAGAACAATAGGGCTCTGCGCCCTTTCAGGGCTTGGGCCCTAATAATAATCCTTAGAAGAACAATAGGGCTCTGCGCCCTTTCAGGGCTTGGGCCCTAATAATAATAATCCTTAGAAGAACAATAGGGCTCTGCGCCCTTTCAGGGCTTGGGCCCTAATAATCCTTAGAAGAACAATAGGGCTCTGCGCCCTTTCAGGGCTTGGGCCCTAAATATGTAAACCATATGTTTATTTTATTCACTGACAAAAATGGAAAAACTATATCAGTCAAAGCTCAGCGTTATGAGGGGAAGAGACAGGGCAAGATAAAAACAGAGAAAAAGAGAGATGTGGATATAAGAAAGACAAATAATTTACTGCACTGTGACAAGGTTTTTAAGCTATTGTTATCTAATTTGTTGGCCTTCAGATCATCTTAAAATGCACATATGTAGATCATAGAAATTCTCGGGAGACCATGCCCCCCGACCACCCTAACATTTGGGATATCAGATTATAAACCTGACAACATTATTGGGTATGATTGATACATGTAGGCTACAATATGGCCATGAAATAAGGTATTAATATTAACTGTATACGTAACAGCCAATATCCGGGTATGAATGTTAGTAAGCTACTAGTTAATAGCGCAATTTGGACCCTAAACTAAAGTGTAATTTTTTTTTTCCATAGGCTACCCTCACTGGGGTTAACCCCCTAAAATGAAAATCCGAGAAACGCCCCTGCTATGAAGAGCTATCAGCAGGGGCACTAATATGATCGCTTATATACTGCTACGTGCAAAAAAAACAAACAAAAAAAAACTGAGGAAGACGAGTCGGCCTACTAGCCAGTTTGTGATTAGTTCCCGGATTTTCCGGAATCAAATGGCGGCAGAATGGCTAGCAGAAAACGTAAGGAGAAAGGTGGATGGGAAAAATGTTAAAGAAAAGAGGTACAGTGTAGTACATAGTATACCATAGTACAATGCAATGTCTGTTGCGTACGGCTAGGCGAGAATGGCCGGATGATGGGCCTATTTGGGAGAAAATCCAGGGCTGTTTTTTATGCAGCACGGGGTCTGTGTTGCAAGTTGGTGAATGAAGATACTTGCAAGGTTACATGTCATTACTGCTTTGTTAATTTATCCAGTTTTTTAACGGAGTAACAGCTCACTACTACAAAATACACTGTAACAGTATGTCAGGCAGTTCTAGTTGTATTTTTTAAATCAATTTATTTCTTAAATTATCGACTATAATTATTGACTATATTCTGGCCCGCCATCTAGTGGCGATTGTGGAAAGACAGCCATATATACTTGCCAACCCCTGTTGTATTGTATTGTGATAATGAGCAGTGATGACATAACACTTTTTATAGGCTCTTTTCTGTATCTGTAAACTTGACACTAAACAAATTGATAACAAAACAATATATATATATATATATATATATATATATATATATATATATATATATATATATATATATATATATATATATATATATATATATAAATCTTACATTATGACAGATGAGATCTTACATAATCTTAGAGATGGGCACCCTTCATTCCATTTTTTAAGGTGTCCCTTTAGCTCCATTGTATTCCATTATCGTTACAAATGTGGGTTTGAATATATGTTCAATATGAAAGGCTATCAAAGATACAAGACTGACAATCCAAACCTCACAAATCTATATTTATCACTTAGACACCGAGTTATAGACGATTTGAAAATGTTCTTTATTACATGTAAAAAGCAAGCATTTGTGTTTGCATTAACACTTAAGTGTAAATGCTAGCATGTGAAGAACAACTGTTTTTTGCTCTTATATAAATCATGTAAATCACATGTGTTATAGTGCAGAATAAACCCCAGAATGTATCTTATTTCTCTACCTTTCCCATGTGTTTAAGATTGTGGTAACATAATAGTGAAGGATTTAAGGCTATCAGTTCACTCCTAAGTAGAGGGTTTCCTTGTGGATGACCCTATCTGCATATTTGCATTGTTGTGGTCTAAGTCCTACTAATAGTCTGCGTGTAATTCTGAATAGATGTTTGAAAATATGCTGGAGTGTTCTTTTGAGGTTGGAATATTATAATGTAAGACTTTTGTATAAAGTAGCTGAAGAGAATTCCATATATACTAGATATCTGGGCCATTGCGTTCAAAAGCATGATGTACTTGCTTTTGACAGAAAGGTATGCTGTGAAGTATACAATCCAGCTCAGATAGTACAAAATGAGACTGAAAGTTATTGATTTGGCCTCATTGTAATTTTTCGGCAGATCTCTTCCCATGTAAGAAAAAAGGAGACACAGGAAACCAAGAAACCAACTTATAAACACAACTATGCTAAATGTTATAGTGTTCCCCATTTCACATATGAGCATAATTTGATCATTAAATGTCCATGAGTCAGCAATGGGTTTGTCAGGAGAGGCAGTCATCCATATTATACAAGAAATTAAATGAATGGCAGAAGAAAATGCAATGAAGAGACACTGTCCATTGTGCTTTACCCAAAGGCTATGCAGCTTAGGGAACTGAGCAGCCATTTTAAAAACACAAATAATTTGAAAGGAACGGACAGTCAAACAAGAAAGACAGACAGTGAAGAAAAATGCAAATATGGCATTTCTCAGGAGGCAATGTGCAAATGTGGGTTGTCCAAAAAAAAAGTACACACTCATGCTAGACATAATCAAACATATCAACATAAGAAGACACATGCTACCACCAGCAGACCTCACCACTGGTGTGTTGTAATTATAGGCGAAGAGGCAAAATATGGCAATGAGTAAAATAATTAGGCATGTGGCAGAAAGGATGACAGCGATGGAGGAGAATTCTGTGAACTGAAGATAGACAACAGAACGTTTCTTACATGTTGTGCTGCCCTCATCAGACCATTCACTTTCTGCACATGGAAAACAGGTATAGGGGTCCCCTGAAAAACAATACAATATAAATGTTTAGTAATACGATTTTCCTAAAAGCTGTAATAGTAATGGAACGTAGGAAAATAGTGTGTCTTGAAATCATACTTTAAAAAGTGTCCTAATTCCAAAAGGATTGTGGTGATAGAATGGACTGAAGAAGCTTAGATGTTTGTGTTATTGACTGCACCTATAGTACTTACGAGAATAATCCACATAGCTGTTAAGCGGGCATTTTTTACACGTAAAACAGCAACTATGAAAACCTTCAGGTTTCCTGGAAAATCCCTCCTGACACTCAATAGAGCAGTTTGAGAAAGGAACCTTTAAGGAATGGGAAAATGTTATTAAAGTTAAACATTTTCCTCAATCAATCTTACACATATCTCCAAACTAAGATCAGTGCTCTCAAAATACAAATTATATAATTCCCTTAAACTATTCACAAATTGATCAGATCTTGCTTTCAGAACAGTTAACAGACAACTTAAATAAAGCCATCATCTTCATACCATCTGTGAAAAAAGAGCAAACAAATAGTAAATGAGGGATGGTGATGGTGATAGAGTGGGCTAAAGAAGAGTGTGAGATGAGAGCAGTAGATGAATCATGGGTTCTATTGTATAGTCAACAACAACAACAAAAAATGAAATGAAAAAAATGAAAGAATGTCAAAGGTCAGTGTTTTTTTGGCGAATAAACAATGTTCAACTCCACCACTTATTGTGGGTTATAAAATCACCTGCATTTTGTGATGATGCTGCTTCCACTATATTCTTACTTTCTGAATCCATTTGTGGGATTTCTCCTTAAGGAAGAGGATGTTCAACCACAACCTCTATGTCAAAGTAACTCTTCTCATCTTCTCAAGGCATTCGTGTGCCATGCATGAAATCACACTGTACTTTCATTAGAACCAAGCTAGGCCTATGGTAGTTTTGACATCATGGTGGTTTTATTTCATGGTGTTAGCTAAACAAATTGTGTAAATTTGCTAGATGGTTGTGTTATTTGTTTTAAGCCTATTGACCTTTGTTTGGAGAAATATGTAACTGACTGAGAAAATATGTTATTTAAAATCTAAATCTAAATGATTAGATAAGGTTCACAAAACAATAAATAAACAAAAAAATAAACAAGGCTTACAGAATCATTATTATGCCAAGGAAAAAGAGAGTTGTTGATGGTAAAAATTGTTTCTGGATATGTGTCATATGTGCCCACCATCTCAAACTTTGGAGAATTCACATCAGTGTGCCAAAGCACAACTGCATAACTGATTATTGGATCATAATGATCATCGTATTTCACCTGACGATCATTGAGTGGAAAATCCAACTTTTTTATTTCTCCCAGGAGCTGTTGTGAAGTGTTCAAATAAACAAGAAACATAATTTAGGATAATATTACTATAACATTAATAACAAGTCATTGTGTAATTATTATATAAAACAATATATATATATATATATATATATATATATATATATATATATATATATATATATATATATATATATATATATATATGATATGCAATTTCCATGGGTTCAAATAAATTCACTTACCATGTATGGCTTAGCAAGTGTTGTTTTGTGGCATTTATTGATGTCACACTGCAGGACCTTATGTAATGCATGAGCTATGGTATATATGGCAGCATAGATGGCAAATGAGAATGTGGGATTCTCATTTATAATGTCCTCTGCTGTCAACAATGTGCAGTAATCACAAACTTGATTACATGTCTTACTCTTCCCCTGGACTTCACTCTCAGATTTATAATTAACATTAGCTGTTCCCCTGTCTTTATAGATGAATTGATCAAATCCAGGTAATGACAACAATCTCTCCGTAATGCCAATGACAGTACCAATTTTCCCAATTTCTGGCTCTCTTGGAAGTTGTTGATTCATAGACCATGTTTCACTTGCAATCCATACTTTGTCTCGTATGTTCTCTTCTATGGCTGTTTTGATTATGTTAACTGCATATTGTGGCACAGCGAAAACCACAATTACTTTAATGTTGAGCATATCAATCTTTTTAAGTGTTAGACTGTAGTTTGCATTTAGGCTTAGACCCTCTTGATAGGCCAAACAAATGCCGGTATTGCTTATATATTTGTTAAACAGCTTTAGTCCATCTGAACTATAATTGTCTTGGCTACCAAGAAAGGCAACCCAGTTCCATCCAAACCATCGAATTATGTGAATAATCATCTCTATCAGGTCTTTGTTGCTGGGCACTGTTCTTACAAAAGAGGGATACTGAAGCTTATTACTTAATGCATAGCTGGAAGCTCCATAATTCACCTTTGAAAGAGAAGAAAACACTATATTACAAACAATTAATTTAGCATTTAGGCATATACTTTTTTCTAGTAAACTGTTTAAGGTTTACCATTGGTATAAGGTCCATTGTGATCAGTGGTGCAATAGTAATAGTTCTTGTGCTCCCATATGGCCCTGTTAAAGCAATCACTTTAGGCTGATAGTTGTTGTGTTTTTCTTTAGGTTTTATTGATCCATTATTTGAGATCAAACTTAAGACTGAACGAAAATTCTTTGTATTAGAACAATGGTCAAAAATTTCATAGCCCAGAGAAACATTGGGCAGAAGAGTGGTGGAGTTATTAATCTCTTCAACAGCAAACCTCATCACTTGCAACATCTGATAGCCAGATGTTGAGGAACTGTACCTTGAAAACATCAATGAGGAAGTTAAAGTTAAAAAGTAAAAAATTCAGTCTAGAAATGGGAAATGCTGCTTTGATTTATTGTCTAGTGATAACTCTAGACTGATAAAAGGTCTTTGCTTACCTGAAACATTCAGTGGTCTCTGGGGTGAAAAGGGGTGTTACTTGGTCAATTTCATGTAAAGCGAAAAGGCCACCCAATAAGTAATCTCCATCCAAGCTGAAGTCAGATGTTGACCAAGAAACTTTGAGAAAGAAACAATTACTTAAGCGCAAAAGGAAAACATAAATGCTTCTGTGAAGCATGGTTAAATATGGACCGTTAATCTTGAAACAGGGCTATGTAGTGGCTGGCCGTTTGAAAGAAATCAGGCTCATATACTACACTTCATTTGCTTAAAACACATTTCTATTTGGTTAAACCACTATATTCACTGATACAAATGCCCATTTCCATATCTAAACTCACAAAGCATATGTCAATCAGTTATTAAGTAGAGCATTACACCACAAATGTATTCTCAAAAATAAATTTACAAATTAAATCAAACTCTAGTGAAACAAACTGCATCCATCTTAACTTTAAATCTTAAATCCATTTTAAGCAGAGGCTTTACAGGTGGATTAGTGGTGAGAAAATACAAACAATTACTGTGTATACTTTCTGAGATTATATGCAGATTCCGTTGAGGTGATTGTTACATCACATCTTGAATTGTAATTAAAAAAAAAAAAAAAATTATATATATATATATATATATATATATATATATATATATATATATATATATATATATATATATATATATACAGTCTTGTTCAAAATAATAGCAGTACAATGTGACTAACCAGAATAATCAAGGTTTTTAGTATATTTTTTATTGCTACGTGGCAAACAAGTTACCAGTAGGTTCAGTAGATTGTCAGAAAACAAACAAGACCCAGCATTCATGATATGCACGCTCTTAAGGCTGTGCAATTGGGCAATTAGTTGAAAGGGGTGTGTTCAAAAAAATAGCAGTGTCTACCTTTGACTGTACAAACTCAAAACTATTTTGTACAAACATTTTTTTTCTGGGATTTAGCAATCCTGTGAATCACTAAACTAATATTTAGTTGTATGACCACAGTTTTTTAAAACTGCTTGACATCTGTGTGGCATGGAGTCAACCAACTTGTGGCACCTCTCAGCTGTTATTCCACTCCATGATTCTTTAACAACATTCCACAATTCATTCACATTTCTTGGTTTTGCTTCAGAAACAGCATTTTTGATATCACCCCACAAGTTCTCAATTGGATTAAGGTCTGGAGATTGGGCTGGCCACTCCATAACATTAATTTTGTTGGTTTGGAACCAAGACTTTGCCCGTTTATTAGTGTGTTTTGGGTCATTGTCTTGTTGAAACAACCATTTCAAGGGCATGTCCTCTTCAGCATAGGGCAACATGACCTCTTCAAGTATTTTAACATATGCAAACTGATCCATGATCCCTGGTATGCGATAAATAGGCCCAACACCATAGAGGGAGAAACATGCCCATATCATGATGCTTGCACCTCCATGCTTCACTGTCTTCACTGTGTACTGTGGCTTGAATTCAGAGTTTGGGGGTCGTCTCACAAACTGCCTGTGGCCCTTGGACCCAAAAAGAACAATTTTACTCTCATCAGTCCACAAAATGTTCCTCCATTTCTCTTTAGGCCAGTTGATGTGTTCTTTGGCAAATTGTAACCTCTTCATGCCTTTTTTTTAACAGAGGGACTGTAAGAATAATAATCTTGTAAGAATAATAAGAATAATAATCTTACACGGTGTGTTAATAGGCCAGAGGAGAACTGGCACCCCGACTGAGTCTGGTTTCTCCCAAGGTTTATTTTTCTCCATCACGCCCCGATGGAGTTTTGGTTCCTTGCCACTGTCGCCTTTGGCTTGGCTTGCTCAGTTGGGGACACTAAAAATATGATTAAAGTTATTCAACTTATTATACAAATAAAATATATGAATTAGGTCTTATTTAATTCTATAAACTATAATACTGATCTGCCAACATTGTCGCTATATGATAAATTAAAATAAGCTGATAACATCACTGTTTTCTCCAGTACGGCTGTACAGCCAAATCTAATTTTGTCGCAATATTACCCTGTTTGACACTGTGAAGCTGCTTTGACACAATCGTGATTGTAAAAGCGCTATATAAATAAAGTTGATTGATTGATTGATTGACTTTGCGGGGGATTCTTGAAAATAGATTAGCTTCACACAGACGTCTTCTAACTGTCACAGTACTTACAGGTAACTCCAGACTGTCTTTGATCATCCTGGAGGTGATCATTGGCTGAGCCTTTGCCATTCTGGTTATTCTTCTATCCATTTTGATGGTTGTCTTCTGTTTTCTTCCACGTCTCTCTGGTTTTGCTCTCCATTTTAAGGCATTGGAGATCATTTTAGCTGAACAGCCTATCATTTTTTGCACCTCTTTATAGGTTTTCCCCTCTCTAATCAACTTTTTAATCAAAGTACGCTGTTCTTCTGAACAATGTCTTGAACGACCCATTTTCCTCAGCTTTCAAATGCATGTTCAACAAGTGTTGGCTTCATCCTTAAATAGGGGCCACCGGATTCACACCTGTTTCTTCACAAATTTGATGACCTCAGTGATTGAATGCCACACTGCTATTTTTTTGAACACACCCCTTTCAACTAATTCAACTAATTGCCCAATTGCACAGCCTTAAGAGCGTGCATATCATGAATGCTGGGTCTTGTTTGTTTTCTGACAATCTACTGAACCTACTGGTAACTTGTTTGCCACGTAGCAATAAAAAATATACTAAAAACCTTGATTATTCTGGTTAGTCACATTGTACTGCTATTATTTTGAACAATACTGTGTATATATATATATATATATATATATATATATATATATATATATATATATATATATATATATATATATATATATATATATATATATATATATGCTAATGATGAAATGCAGAAGTGCTGAAAAAAGTTAATTCCAATGAACTATAGTAAAACCAGCACCTCTATCTGTTGTTTCAGTAATGCACTGCTATTGAATTAGGGAAACAGTGACCTTAAATCAGGAAGGTTATTCCATATTTTACATTTACATTAAATTTGCTTAACCCAGTTCCTGCATAAATGTAAATATTGCTTTTGCATATGACAATAATCCAGAATTGTCATCCAACAAGTGTCATATTACACCATCAGTGTCACTTACTGACACAGACTTCTAAGAAAGTATAACATGACTCCATCCTTAATGTGTTATACATGCACTGTTGCTAGCATCTTGGTGCTAGATACCACAGCACATCTTCAGGGGTCTATTGGAGTCCATGCCTCGACAGGTCAGGGCTGTTTTGGCAGCAACATGGGGACCAACACAATATAGGAAGGTGGTCATAATGTTATGCCTGATCGGTGTATATATAGTACAATCAATCTTACAGGACTTATAGGATCTGCTGCTAACATCTTGGTGCCAGATACCAGGGATGGAAATTAACTTTTTTGTCCACCGGCCACAGTGGCTGGTGGATTTCAAAATCTACCAGCCACTCAATGTTTTAACCAGCCACTTTCTTGTTTATAACCGACAATGTGTAACTGCACGTGAAAATTAATACTACAAGCTCTACACTACTTAAGCTGTTTATTTAATCTCAAATCTCAATGAAATACTGAATTTTTTTTCTTTCACTCTAATACACACACAAACCATGAACTGATATACATTTCATTAAATGAGTAGGGCTCTGTGTGCTCTTTTTTTTTTTTTTTTACCTGGATGTGGCATTTGGATGATTTGTGGTCTTTTATGGCTTCCAGTTTTAGGTTTTTAGTACCAACAATGAAACTACTAGTTTTGGCATCTTCAGAAGCGTGTTGACGACATAGATAGCAGAACATTGTCAGTAGGGATGCACCAAAATAAAAATTATTGGCTGAAACCGAAGCACTAAAAGAAATTTAGCCAAT
The DNA here is from genome assembly GCF_024679245.1 of Pseudorasbora parva. Classification (NCBI taxonomy): domain Eukaryota; kingdom Metazoa; phylum Chordata; class Actinopteri; order Cypriniformes; family Gobionidae; genus Pseudorasbora; species Pseudorasbora parva. The sequence continues at coordinate 10,999,340 of NC_090184.1, forward strand.
TATCCATTGCATTTATGGCTAATGCTATGACTGTGATTTATTATTTGAAACTTTAATATTAATTAATGCAATTGCAATGCCTTGATTTTTAGTAAAGTTACAATTACAAATTATGCAAATATTTATTTAGCACATTGCAACAACCCACAGTATAAAATAAAATTCAAAGTAAAATTTTTAACTCGACCTCACTCGTGTGTGTATTAAATAATAATGTACAGGTCTACTGGCCTGCAGAAAGGTACAGAAATTGAATAAAGTAATCAAATGTAAAATAACTGCATATTTAACTGTTTAAATGAAAGATTAATCCTTAATAAACTTACAAAAGCTATTCAATCAAGAGCAGTGAGTGATGTCCTTTTGTTTGACATTAAACAGAGTAAAGGCGACTTCCCCTTTAAGACCTAATAGAGGGATATGCGCCATATTTCACGACTGTATAAAGTTCACTTAAGGCATATTCAGACTATGTCTGCTAGAATACTCATCAAGACGAACATGTTGGCATACTTTTTGTGTGAGTTTGTCTGTTTAAGCACAAGACTCGAAAGATAACTCAATATTTGCGCGCTGTGAGACGGGTGCGCGCTTCCGGGTGACAGTGACGGATCTTCTCTCAGCGCGAGCGCGAGTTCTTATTCGCGTCTTCTGGCACTACATCCGGGTAATGACGGCGAAAACGACTGGTCATATTCGGACATACGGCCGCACTCGCATGCACTGAACACAGTTTATAAAGAGGGGAAACAGTATGCTATTTTTATTTACCCGCCACGGTGGCTGGTAGGTGAAGCGAGTTTACCCGCCACAACTCAAAATCACCCGCATTTGGCTGGTGGCGGGTGCTAATTTCCATCCCTGCCAGATACCACAGCACACTGACATCTCAACCAGACACTGACTAACACTGACTAGATAAACTGACATCTCAACCAGACTTTAAAATCTTTTAGTTAAAAATATATATTTTTTTTACAAAAAAATATATTTTTTTAAATGTTCAATAATAATTCATTGGCTCCTTCTAGGGGTGAGAGTTAAAGGGTTAACTGACCTGCACCCTGATTTCCAAAAGAAAACCAAACTGGTAGGAAGAAAAAGCGTTACTGCTTGCTGAATTAGTCGAATTTTTTTAGCCAAAAAATTTTAAATAATAATTATAAAGCCCAACATTAACCAGTGCTGAAAAAGATGATGCCTGGTCTTTCCAAACGATACTGTTTTATTAAATGGTCATTGGCAAACATTTCATAAAATATTCTTCCTTCTAGGCACATGTCTTTGTCTCCTCAGAGCCATCTTAAGCCCTAACTGGCAACTCCTAACCACTTGAGAGACTTCTCGAGCTTTCTTAAAAAACTGAGAGAGTAAGAGTGATTCTGCTTTAAAGGTGCCCTAGAATGATTTGAAAAAATATGTTAAAGGGATCCCCTGGTGTTGAGACTTGTATGGCTTAATATAACATAAATTATGTCTCCTACTGAAATATGTAGTAGAAAACCCATGAAAGATTTTAAATCTACGCTATTTAAAAATCGATTTTATATTTGGACCATGGGCGGCGCCATTTTGTTTACGTTCTAGGTTGATGACGTAGAATGGTTGCACTCGGCAATCAGCTGGCTCTACCGTAGCTATTTTTACCACAACGCAACTCGAAAATTGTTTCAGAGTTAAACAAAACCAAATAATTGCTGTTTAATTGTACTTAAAACACACTCAAACATACATGTGCACACAAACTCTCTCTCTCATAGACTCACACACACACCAACAGATCGGCGCGAACACACACATACGCACTGCATGCGCTCATACATCACCCTCATTCACTATTCCCTGTGTTGATATGTCTAGACGTTGATATGCAGTAGATTAAATGTAATGCCTAATGTGACCAGCAGAGGGAACTATCTAGGTAGGACGATGGGATAGGGGAACGTGAGGAAGAGAGGCAGGATGTTTTGGTTATGATGTTGGTTTGTGCATTAAAGTTTGAGCACAAGTTCAGTCATTTAAAACCTCAATCTTTAAACTTTCATCTTTAAGACACGAATAACATTCCCTACTTTTGTTCACTAATACAACTTGAAGGAGTGAATGAAGACGAGTGCATGAAGTTGTACAGCTGTTGTGTGTAAATCGGCTGTACACTCGTTATTGCGGCGCAACGTGAGACTGAATGAGTGCACTCGAACATGTCCACTGGAGTCGGACAACCCTACAAATGGCCGTCCCTTCAAAAAATGCCCTATTTCAGGGTATAGGTGGTCGATTTCAGATTCAGCCCCTGTCGTGGAGACTGAGCAGCCCAACATCTCGATTGAGACAGCTGTCGGTGTGTGCGCGCCTGCCGATCTGTTTGTGACTTTGTTTAGGTGAGTTTGTGTGCACATGTAGGTTTGAGTGTGTTTTAAGTATAATTACAAAGGAATTCATTGGTTTTGTTTAACTCTGAAACAATTTGTAGTAAAAATAGCTACAGGTAATGCCAGCTGATTGCCGAGTGCAACCATCCTATGTCATCAACCTAGAATGCAAACAAAATGGCACCGCCCATGGTCCAAATATAAAATCGATTTTTTTAAATAACGTAGATCTTTCATGGGGTTTCTACTACATATTTCAGTAAGAGACATAATTTATGTTATATTAAGCCATACAAGTCTCAACACCAGGGGATCCCTTTAAATTGTTCTCTGATATCTATATAGAGGGTATGTGGCTTATATAAGGGCAAAAATGGTCCAGATACAGTTTTAAAGGTCCATTTACAATTAATAAATTAAATTATAAATTAATAAATTATAAAATAAATTATAAAATAAATTATAAATTGTCCCTAGGATGTAATGCTCTGTTTTTGCCTTTGGAAGAGTCATGAATATTAATCTTGAGCTATGCTCTGATGAGCTTATTTCAGCAGCTCACAGCTCACAGCAGTTCAGCTGTTCAGCGAAGCGGCTCGTGAGTCCGGACCGTCCTGACAGAACACAGACCGACTGAATGACACTTTAAGCAGAACACCTCAAATGGAAATTGATAAAATGCAGCCTACTTGTTTATTGTTTTATTTTTCAGATCATCCGCGTGCAAGAAAGAGCTTGTGTAGCGGGTCTGAACTCACTTACTAATGGACCAGATGATAATGATCAGAAGACTGCTTGGTACGTACAGGGAGGCTGCAGTGATACTGAGTAACAGGCATACGATACATGAGATGTGAGATGTTCCAATCCCCTTTACTTGTCTGTAGAAAAGAATAAATGGAAAATTGTCCTTTCCTCTAGATTCGTGATCCTTTCAGGGTCGAAGTGGGAGGCTCGCCATCAATTATGGAAATCCAACTTGAAAATAAATTTTCACACCGAAAAAAAACCTGGCCTGATCACAGAATATGCATTTAATATTGTAAATCAATAATGATCTACAATTAAGTATATTACACAGGAAAAAAATAAAATACACATATGCATAGTATTATCATAGCAAATGACATTATAATCATTTACCTGTCAATTCACGTGTTTCTCTTTTTTTTCCACAGGTACGAACCAGGCAAAGCAAAATGGCGTCAGTGAACGGCAGTGAACACTCAATACATCATGCGGTCAGAACATAACCAAATCGCAAATTAACAATCCGAACCATACTACATCACAATATAACACCATTTTGTCTCCAATGCATGAAACAAATAAAACACTATCACATCAAATGTGTTGTCATTTGTTTTTAAGGCTAATTATAACATTAGTAAACTCACCGATTCAAAATGTAAGCTCTGAAGTGCTTGATCAACACAATCACACTCATCCAATATCTTGAATTTACACACTGATTCTTTCAGTTTAAGTGAACTTTAAACAGTTTAAGATTGATATTTTTCCATTTTCAACTCTCATGTCAGATCGGATTTCCCTGTCAATCTGCATCTGTCTTCCAGCCTGCGCAAGGCGTTCCATGAGCAAGGGGGTGGAGCCAACAAATCAACGCTCCGATTGGCTGTTTCTCATTTCTTGAACTAATTCCAAATGCATATCCTTCTCAAAAAATTAGCATATTGTGATAAAGTTCATTATTTTCCATAATTTAATGATAAAAATTAAACTTTCATATATTTTAGATTCATTGCACACCAACTGAAATATTTCTGGTCTTTTATTGTTTTAATACTGATGATACATTTATTGTTTTAATACTGATTGGCATAGAGCTCATGAAAACCCAAAACTCCTATCTCAAAAAAAAAAAATTGCATATCATGAAAAGGTTCTCTAAACGAGCTGTTAACCTAATCATCTGAATCAACTAATTAACTCTAAACACCTGCAAAAGATTCCCGAGGCTTTTAAAAACTCCCAGCCTCATCCTCATTCTCGTTCATTACTCAAAACCGCAATCATGGATAAGACTGCCAACCTGAGTGCTGTCCAGAAGGCCATCATTGACACCCTCAAGCGAGAGGGTAAGACACAGAAAGACATTTCTGAACGAATAGGCTGTTCCCAGAGTGCTGTATCAAGGCACCTCAGTCTGTGGGAAGGAAAAAGTGTGGCAAAAAACGCTGCACAACGAGAAGAGGTGGAACCGGACCCTGAGGAAGATTGTGGAGAAGGACCGATTCCAGACCTAGGGGGACCTGCGGAAGCAGTGGACTGAGTCTGGAGTAGAAACATCCAGAGCCACCGTGCACAGGCATGTGCAGGAAATGGGCTACAGGTGCCGCATTCCCCAGGTCAAGCCACTTTTGAGCTACAGAGAAGCAGCACTGGACTGTTGCTCAGTGGTCCAAAGTACTTTTTTCAGATGAAAGCTAATTTTGCATGTCATTCGGAAATCAAGGTGCCAGAGTCTGGAGGAAGACTTGGGAGAAGGAAATGCCAAAATGCCTGAAGTCCAGTGTCAAGTACCCACAGTCAGTGATGGTCTGGGGTGCCATGTCAGCTGCTGGTGTTGGTCCACTGTGTTTTATCAAGGGCAGGGTCAATGAAGCTAGCTATCAGGAGATTTTGGAGCACTTCATGCTTCCATCTGCTGAAAAGCTTTATGGAGATGAAGATTTCGTTTTTCAGCACGACCTGGCACCTGCTCACAGTGCCAAAACCACTGGTAAATGGTTTACTGACCATGGTATTACTATGCTCAATTGACCTGCCAACTCTCCTGTCCTGTACCCCATAGAGAATCGGCAAGGAAAACATCCATGCCACGCCGCATTGAAGCAGTCATTTCTGCAAAAGGATTCCTGACCAAGTATTGAGTGCATAACTGAACATAATTATTTCAAGGTTAACTTTTTTTGTATTAAAAACACTTTTCTTTTATTGGTCGGATGAATTATGCTATTTTTTTGAGATAGGAATTTTGGGTTTTCATGAGCTGTATGCCAAAATCATCAGTATTAAAACAATAAAAGACCTGAAATATTTCAGTTGGTGTGCAATGAATCTAAAATATATGAAAGTTAAATTTTTATCATTACATTATGGAAAATAATGAACTTTATCCCAATATGCTATTTTTTTTTTTAGAAGGACCTGTATGTACATATTTTTACGTATTAGTCTTCTATAATTTCACAAGTATGAATGATAATAATGTTATATTCATGCAATCATATAAATAAGTAATATTTATAAAATAATTATTTAACCAGGGTTACACTTCCCCCCCTGAAGTCATGCGAGTCCCTTTGCATGCTCTGAGTGGCTGATTGGTCACTACATTTGGTGAAACATCAGGTAGAATGAAAAGGTCACCTGGATTTTCAACACCATTGAGGGAGCTAACAAGGGCAGTGCTTAACCCCTGGAACAAAGATTGAACAACATAAGACAGGGGGGCTCCAAGCTGAAAGTAGGAAAGTCTCTCAGGTCCTTTTCCCTGTCTACCAGAGCGTCTGGGCGGGATGTCTGAATTTTGTACTCCCTCAATTTCTGACTGTTGTTCTCTCCCATCAACAAGAACATCTGAGGTTTCAGCAACACTTGTCACTTCAACTTCATCTTCACTTTGGACAGGTAGGTTTTTTTCTGATTCAGTTTGATCAGTCTTTATCTGACATATTACTTGTTTCAGGGACCCCCAAGGGCATCAACAGGTGAGTCATCAACTGGAGTATCAACAGATAAGTATGCATTTGAAGCATCAACCAATGAATTTTTGATTGAATTATCATCAGGTAGGTGTTTGACTGGATTTCTTTGCACAGTATCAACATCTGGAGGTTTTTGGTTAGTCAAGTCAGCACCAGGAGAAACATCCACAGTTTCCTTTGATCTACAGATATCATGGACTGTAGAAAAGCGTACTGTTTCCACAACTGGAGAAGCATCATACCTCTTGTTACAATCTTCCTCCTCTGGATCAAAGAATGAGTTATCGTCATCAATTGGTTGAATCCCAGGGTTCTGACGTGTTCTAGGTTTAGAGGTAGGTTTGGTCAAGGTAGGGCTTGAAATTTCTGATGATGGTAAGAACCCACAGGGAAGCAGAAGGTCTCTATGGAGTGTACGGAGTGGGCCATCCTCGTTTTCTGGACGAACAGTGTAGACAGGTAAGTCGCCTGCTCCCTTTACTACTACATACACCTCGGACTCTAGACATCTAGACAATGTGGTCTCTCTAAGAAACTTTCAATTTAATCAGAAATTGTTTAAACAGCTAGTCAATAAGTGGATAAATCACTACTTACTGCTTGTAGGAATACAGTTGCCCCTTTCTTTAGTTTAAGACGCTGAGCGAAGCTTGCTTGAAATGGGCTGAACAAACGAACGATTTGTTGTGGTATCCGATTATAATAAACCTCAACCATGACTGTTGACATATGACAACAGTCTCCTGCACAGCCTAAACATGACGTGTGTCATGAACAGTGTTGTGCAAGTTACTTCCAAACTGTAATATATTATAGATTACTTATTACTGCTATCTAAAAGTAATTCATTACATTACAATATTACTGTCTCAGAATTGTAATGCGTTACATTACTCCTGTATTACTTTTGAGTTACTTTAACCAAAATAACTTCAGAAGTAGCTCTTAACATTCTAAAATGTAGGCAGAGAGCATTTTACATCCAGTAGAAGGCGATATGATGAAGCATAATGACATGGGCCATCCAGGCTAACAATGGAGAATTGGCAAAAAAGTGAATGCTCAAGCCAATGCAAGAAATCATGACGATCCAACTCTGTTATATTATTTTAGAGGTAAAGTGATTATCTGGCAATATCTGGGAATAGCTTCTGTTCATAGACACAACAGAACTGTGTAAACTAAGTTCTGACAATATGCGCATTTGTTCTTTTCTTATTGTTGCGACATAGTTGCGAGATAGTTATTTCGGTTTTAGAAAAAGGTTGTATTTGACTGCATTTGCATTTGACTAGCCTACGGTCTTGTCCTTATCTCTGATAAACTAAGCAATGCGCATCCATCTCGCAAATGTACAGTAGGGATGAGTCGGTGGGGACATTTTCCCCCAGTTAATCAAAGTGTGATGACAACACCGATATCTGGTGTCACATGCCTGTCCTGTCTTGTGTGCACATGTGGGTTTTGTCATGTCTCCGGTCTACTGTCAACCCCGCCCTTCTTGTTATCTGATTATTGGTTAATTTGCCCCACCTGTTCCCTCTTGATTTCTTCCCCTTAAAAGCTCCTTGTGTTTGTCAGTCTGTGTTGGATCCTTGTATATGTCTCGTCATCGTCTCCTGGTTCCCTGTGTGGTATGTCTTCAGTTTATGGTTTTTGATTATGTATTTTGCCCCCTCGTGGGTTTTGTTTTCTGTTTATTTTTGTTATAAATAAATATATCATTTTCTGCACTTGAGTCCTCGCACCCTTTTCCCTTGTCTGTGACGTGACATCTGGGCTTTTAAATCACTATTCTATTTAACCGAAAGAAACATGCGCACTACCGCTTGGGCATTAATAACGGGAGCGGATGCAAAGCGAGTGCTTTCAATGAATTCCTATAAAAGTTAAGCGTCCATATGAACTGAAAACGCGCCAGTGCGCGCACACCGTGAATGACAGCTCGTTAGTAAACGCGCACTCACGTGCGGTCAAGCAGATTTTAGTTTCGGTTTAAAATTAGCCTATTATTCTTAATGAAATACACAATGACATACCCCCTTTACATTTCACTTTGAAATCTTCCGCGATCATCTGTCAGCTCAAGATCACACGTTCACATCATGCAGCAGACACCTTCCGTTTTTATTTGAACGGCCTGTTCTCTAACTGAACTAAATTACTGTATTACTATAAAAAATCTAAACGACGGTGTCACGGTGTGCAGTAGTCTTATTCTGTCATCTTCACCCAAGTGTTATAGGCATTAGGCCTATAGTTTGGCTCTGCAGCGCGCGCCTCGTCTCTCCGTCCTTCGACGCGTTTGTCGTTGTGCTAGTCTTTGAAACGACAGAGCCTTTAAACCTTCTTTAGCCACTTTTCCACTGGCCAGCGCGAGCACAGAGGCCGAAATCATGCCTGCGGCACTTCTGTAAAATCCGCAATAAACGCGTAGGCCTACGCCTTCACTGGACTATATCACACAATTTCCAAATGTACACCAGCAAGCGTTACTGGAAATGTACCGAGTAAAATATTACTGAAAATTGATTAGTAATGCCTTACACTACTGCGTTACAGCAAAAAGTAATACGTTACTGTAATGTATTACTTTTGTAATGCGTTACTCCCAACACTGGTCATGAAAGCCGTTTTTGCTATCTTCGAGTGTCTTGTTTACCATCAGTAGATTCGGCTCCGTCCCTTCCTTCTGACAATGAACATGGACAGATGCAAATGTTGGGGGCGTGCATATAACAAATACCTGCCCATTAAACTTGCTCCACCATTTCTTGAAGAAATTATGTTTGGGGCTGTATATACAGACCTAAAGGCAGCATTCCTTAATTTTGTGAGCTGCCAGGAATGAGATGTTCTCAATCAAGCGCTCAATGACTTTTCCTCTGTTGAAATGGATGACCTTCTGGACATCATGAACACTTATGAATGCAGGAGGAGGGTCACAGTTTCATCTCTACCAGGAATTGTTGACGAAATTGCACACAAGGAACTCAGACAAGAAACCAATGTTCGCTATAGACTGTTGGAGGGAGGTCACAAACAGCCAGATTTCTCTTAGTCAAGAAGAAATTCAACAGCTATGCAAAGACCTGAAGCCTACACCAAAAAAGACTGGGGTGTTGAAGTTCCCAGCACAAATGTCAGAAAATCAAGCAGAGGTTGCCAACCACCTGAAAAGGAACATAAGGGAAACTGACAAAGACAAACTCTGCAAATTTCTAAGATCCTGTACTGGTTCTACTTTGGTGGTTGCTGAGGCTATTCATGTACAATTCACCGTCCAGACAGACTAAACCACAAGGCCGATTGGACATACCTGTGGGATGATCCTAGAACTCTCTGACTCATATGACAATTTCCCACAGTTCCGTGCTGAATTTAATTGTGTTCTGGATAGTAACATCTGGGTCATGGACATTGTATAGCTGGACATTGTATAAACTTAGATCATCATTACCATCAATCCACAATGACCACAAATGCAAAATTTTGAAGAAAAACCATGCTCAAACTTGAAAACATATCAAAGCGCATAACACTCTTTTCACACTATTTGAGACTTTTCATGTGGTAGCTGTACAAATACACTGTATCTATTGGGTTTACATTTTATGTTTAAATTGTAATTATGTAACATTTTATGTTAACATTCCTTTTTTATGTTGATTTAAATAAATGTACACAATGAATGTAGAATTCTGAAGAAAATAGGTTCATACTTATGTTGTGCAGTGTTATAGCATGTACTGCATAAAACTCTTGTGCTGTTGAGACTTTGCACATGTTAACAATGTACAGGTTAAAATGTTCAAATAATGATTCATATTCATATTGAATGTTGTAGAATGTTTAAGGAATAATTGAGTTGAACAATATTTCAAAAAGGTACATCAAGATTTCTTGGAAACTTTTTAAATGCTTCCTGCAGTCACTGTTAAAAATAATTGGTATAAAATGTTAAATCTGAATTTGGCATGTATATTCTGCTCTTGCTTTAACTGGTTAGCGTAGCAGATAGCTAATGTGATGGGCGCCATCTCAACCTACACTAATAAGGCCCATACTAAGGACCCTCCCAATAACAGGCTTTTCAATTGAATGAAATGGGACAAGCAGAGACAATACCACAAATCAATTTATTTCTCAAAAATTGCTAAAAACACATTGAGCTCAACATCAGCAATAATAAAACAATTTATGCTAAAATGTCACTCAGTAGGCGTAAGCCAAAGCAACATTAATTGGTATTAACCAAACCTTTCACATATGGGGACGAGAATACCAGTCCTGTTGTTACAGCAACCCAATGGGCTTTGGTTGATCAAATCACCTTAGTCGACCACCCTTACACTGGACAAACATACCAATAAGCAGAAAAAAAAGAACAACAATGATGATAAATGAATATACAGCAACTCAAATTAACTCACACATAAATATTAAAAATAAAAAAATAAAATAACGGTGGTTACTTTCCTTGACGTTAGATCTTTCCACAAGACAACTGCTCAAATTATGAAACAAAAAAAAAGTCAAACCACCCAAACAACAAACCACAAAAGAAAAAAAATCTAATTCCTTAAACCAACTCAACACCATACACAAAACCAAAATCCCCCCCACCAGAATTTCTCTGTTCTTTAACTGAGCAGTATTAAAGTGAAGTCAAAGAAGGAAATAAAACAACCAACCAAATAACAAAAGTAAACAAACAAAAAAACTTCACAGAACACAAGTAACAGAGTGAACACAATAAGTCACACTTCAATTCCACTTCAATACACACACACAGGTACACACATCTAAACAATGTACAAACAATTACCCAAACATAAAAAAAAATTGCACCGGCGGACACCAGGTGGCGACAGAACCCAGGCGACGCTGTTTCAGCGTATTCACAGTAACGGTGTCCGGATAATAGCGGACCAAGGATGTTCAATGCGATCGCGCACACGGCGAAAGCCCAGCGTCCCAACACTGGAATCGTGACTTAAAGCCACAGCAAAGCAGCAGCTGGCAATTTCTGTAAAACAACAAATAAACATTTTCGTCTGCTCTCTTCTCCCTCCCCACGCTTCTCTCTCGACAGTTTATCACAAATAGAGTAAGGCAAAAGTAAAATAAATTACCTTTTGTGTACAGGACACTTACATACTCATTAACAATGCCTGGACGCACCCGCCTAATCTAAAATTACACAAACAACCACATTAAAACCACCAATTTAGTGAATAAACCCCCCCCAAAAAAAAACCCACATTCCAAATTCATAATTCCCTCCCATCTATGAACCTCGAAGTGAACACATACCTTTCAGAGGAGTGAAGGAGATACTAGACCTACACAAACAGGTCACATCAATACAATGAGATGAGGGAACCACTCTCACCTGTGCTTATATAGGTACGTAATTACCTGACGTAACCCTGCAGTCCACACACCGTTCTTAAAGGGGCCATCCAATTACTCACACCAACACCTTCCTAAAAGGGGTATCCCACTACAATCTACCCCCAAATTTTCAATCATTGTCCCAATGATTACAACTTCTACAGCCAAGGACGAAAAGGGCTTTCCACACTGTGTTCTGGGAGGGAGTTCTCAGCCCGTATAGATACACTAGCAGATACATTACCAATGAGGGTCCTAGGTAAATGATAACGATTTGAGTGCTTCCCTGCTGTGCTTCTAGTTGATCTCCGCAAGTCCTCTGCCCCCACGACAGAGGGCTCTCCAACCTCTGCATTTGGAACCGAGGCCAAGGGAAGAGTACGACCAGCTATCGCATTCGGAACTATTTCCACCAAAGCATTATCTATATGGGTAGGCGGTAAAGGCTCAGTAACCACTATCACAGGGTCCTCATCGCACAAATGTTCCCCAAAATCTTGTCCTTGAAACCCCAAATCCATATGATAAACCTGCTGTACTGGTTCAGGAGCCAGCTTCAACAAAGACCTATGTACATGTTTAACACGAGATGGCTCATCCAATGGCGATACACTATACACCTGTCCACCTTCTCGGGGAGCTCTCACAATTTTATACAGGGCAGACGACCAATGATTTTGAATCTTATTCCGGCCTCGAACTCCACACTCACGCAAATGTACCAACTGGCCCTCCATTAAGGGTTGACCCCTTACTGTCTGATCATACAGGGTCTTCCTCTGTTCTGCCGCTGCTTCCAGACGGGCTTTTACCCTTCCATAGGTTACTCTTAGCCCCTCCCGGTGCGTAACCACCCAATCTTCCACACTACCCCGGGTAGGGTCTTCCACCCCTGCCAGGAGAAAATCTACAGGCAACCGTGGAGTCTGTCCAAACATTAAAAAATGGGGAGACTCACCCGTGGTATGGTGGCAAGTGGTGTTATATGTAAAAACCACCTGTGCCAAATGTCGAGTCCAGGAACGTTTCTGTTCGGCTGGAAGGGAACGGAGAAGATCGTGCAGTGTTCGATTGAAGCGCTCACACTGCCCATTGCCCTGAGGGTGATATGGGGTCGTATGAGTCTTCTGAATCCCATAAAGTTGACACAATTGGGATATCACTGCACTCTCAAAATTCCGACCCTGATCGGAATGAAGTCTGGCTGGCACACCCAACTTATAGAACCACTCCTGGACAAGGACACTGGCTACCGTGGTTGCCCTCTGGTCCCTAGTTGGCACCGCCAATGTGTATTTAGAAAATACATCCGTCATAATTAGAACATGCTCCCGGCCATCGCTAGATGGTTCTAAAGAGGTGAAATCAACGGCCAATATCTGGTTAGGCTTGGCTGCCAACAGGTGGCCCATAGGGGCCCGAGCCACTGGATAACTAGACTTTGAGATGGTACACTGCCTACAGTTCTGACAATGCTCCTGGACATAGGCACTCATGCTTGGCCAATAGCATCTCCTACGAATTAACTCGTAGGTTCGTTCCCTGCCTTGATGGCCATGTCCATTGTGTAACTGCCTAAAAACCTCGTTCCATAAAACCTCTGGTAATACCAGTTGATCTATCTCCTCCCCGCCATCAGGAAGTTGGAGGCGACGGTACAGCAACCCTTCCTTAATGAACAACCGGCCCCACTGACGCAAGAGTTCCAGCCCCAACCTAGACATTGACTGCCGCTCCATCTTAGATGGGTACTTACTCCGGGAAAAAAAATCAAGAAATACCTTCAAGGTTGGATCCGCCAACTGCATCTGCTGGAGCTCCTGCCTAGATCGGACTGGGAAGGCAGCAATCACATGCTGCTCTACCCCTATCAGCCCACTATCTACCCCCTGGCGGATGTCACTTGTGCAGAGTGTTTCAGGCAGTGGTGTACCAGAGGACTGTGACAAAATCCCAGAGGAATACTGCCTTGACAATGAGTCGGCATTTCCATTGACCCGACCAGGGCGGTACTTTATTTCAAAATCAAAAATTGCCAACTGTGACACCCAGCGCTGCTCAGTGGCACCCAGCTTTGCTGAATTCAGGTAGCTCAATGGGTTGTTATCTGTATAGACTGTGCAATGATGGCCCAGAAGATAATCCTTAAACTTTTCTGCCATTGCCCATTTAAGGGCAAGAAATTCTAGTTTCATGGAGCTATAGTTCTCCATGTTCTTCTCTGTAGGCCTAAGCCCTCGACTAGCATAAGCTACTGGCCGTAACCTCCCACCATGATCCTGACTAAGCACAGCCCCCAATCCCAAATGGCTAGCATCAATATCAAGGACAAAAGGCTTAGCAAAATCAGCATATGTCAACACCGGAGCAGTTACCAATTTCTCCTTGAGACACTGGAACCCTTGCTCACATTCTGGAGTCCAGCAGCTCTCTATGGGTCTACCCGAACCCCTCTTTTTCTTTGTGCCGGTCAACTCTGCCACCAGGCGATGCAGAGGGGCAGCCAGCTTGGCAAATCCCTCTACAAAGCGCCGGTAGTAACTCACAAAGCCTAAAAAAGATCTTAACTCTGCAGCGTTGCTAGGCCGCCTCCACTCAGAAACGGTGCGAATTTTATCTGGGTCAGTAGAAACTCCTTCTTTTGAGACCACATGCCCCAAGTAGTGGACCTCCTGACGGAAAAAACAGCACTTCTCTAGCTTAGCCTTCAACCCCTCCTGCTGCAAGCGACTGAACACCAACTCCAGGCGCTCTAGATGTTGGGCTACTGATGTCGAGAAGACAATAATGTCGTCCAAATACAACAGCAATGTTTGGAATCGTTGGTCCCCAAACATGCGTTCCATTAATCGCTGGAATGTACTTGGGGCATTGCACAACCCAAAGGGCATCCGATTAAACTCGAATAGCCCGAAGGGTGTGCAGAAAGCGGTCTTACTCTTGTCTTGCTCTGCCACAGGGACTTGGTTATACCCACTCACCAAATCTATAGTCGAGAACCACTGAGCCCCAGAAAGGGCATCCAAGGTCTCTTCGATGCGGGGCAATGGGAAGGCATCCTTCCTGGTCCTCTGATTTAACTGTCTATAATCGACACACAGCCGTATACTACCATTTTTCTTCTTAACCACGACTATGGGGGAAGCAAAGGGACTGCTACTTTCCCTGATCACCTGACTTGCAAGCAATTGTTGCACATGTTCTTTGACCGCAGCATAATCAGATGGAGGGATACGACGATACCGCTGTCGAATAGGGGCAGAATCCACTAATGGGATCTCATGTGTAATCAAGTTGGTACATCCCAAATCAGAATCGTTTTCTGAAAATACAGACCTATATTTACTTAACAGACCCTTCACTTGACTCTGCTCCCCTACAGAGAGGTACGACAGATCCATATTTTGGATCACCTCCTCTACCCCATTGACACATCCCACCTGGGAGGAGACTACGGCCTGCGGGTCATCAGTCGCGCCAGGACGAGTAGCAATGACTTCTGGCCAGCTAATTGGCTGGACATGGCACAACGTTCCCACCACTAGACGTGGTTGCAGGAAGACATCAAGTTCGCTTATATTAACCATAGGGACCTTAGCAATACCACCTCTCACTGGAACCAGGGATATGGATGCCAGTAGGCCAGATGGAAGGGGATTCCCTGCACTCAAGGGCTCGTAGAGAGCCATGGACAGGAACCCACACTGCGCAGCACAAGTAACTGGGACAAATTGCAAAGAATTAGCTGGAATACGGACTACTTGTCTACCTCTAACACGAACTGGCCCCCCAGTGAGTTCCTGCTGCCGAAAGCCATCACTCTGACAATACTGCATTGCCAATGTCCATGCTGGAACTTCTTTTACTATAGGGAGATCAAACAAGTCTGGGCCATGTTGATTAAACAACTCCTGAAAACACTCCCCTATCACGTTCATCCCTAATAGACCTGGCAACCCTGACTTTGAAAGGACCTGGGGAGGGTCCTTTACGACCAGGACACCCTTGTTGTAAATGTGCCTACCCAAGATAACAAAATCTAGCTCCAAATAGCCTACAAACGGAATAGATAGACCATTAGCAGCCCGAAGCTGTAACCATCCACAGTCATTCAACCTTTCCTTACCCCAGGGTTCAAAATGTGCTAGAAAAAAACTCTCTGTGACGGTGGTTACCATGGAGCCTGTATCCAATAAACATGGAACATTAACACCACCCATATTAACTACAACAGAGGGGCATTTACCCAACAATGTGGAAAGTCCATTACGACTGGGGGCAGAAGCCACTGAGCCAGGCCCTATCCCTTCTGAACTGTGGCTCATCAGTTCAGAGGGTTGCAGTTTTCCGCCTGCCCATTAGAAGGCATTACACCACTGTTTGATAAACGAACTTGCTGGTCTCGAAATGGAGTTTGTCCTAATGTACAATTCCGAGCAATATGCCCAGGTTGATTGCATCGCCTACAAATTATAGGGCCCAGCCGCCTAGGATAGCTGCCTACGTTCTGAGACTGCATTTGCTGTAAACTTCGAGTCAGTTCATCAAGTTGTTCCTGCTGGGCCCTCATCATTTTCTTCAATTCGGTCAGCTCTGAAACATTAGTGTCCGATGGACCAGAAGAATCTATTCGTCCCTGCACTCTATACTGAAGAGCAGAAGAAGCTGGAACTGAATGACTCCTCTCCCTCATCTCATAATGAAACCCCTCCTCCACCCATCTAATGGCCTCTTTACGAACATCCAAAAGAGTGGATTCAGGGTCTAATCTAACAAACCGTTTCAGCTCCCGTCGCAAGCCGCCATCAAGCACATGCTCTACAAACTGATCCCTAAGTAGAACCACTGAATTACTCATACCCCCTGGGGTCTGCTGTACCATTTTATCCATTAATTCAAAAAGGGCATGGGAATACTCCTGCAAAGACTCTCCCTCCAGCTGTTTACGGGAAAAGAAGTTTTGCTGCAGGGCAATATAGGACTGTGGACACCCATACAGTTCCTTTAAGATTGCGAAGACCTGTTCTGGCGTCTCCCTATCCTCCCTTGCCCTATACTTGATCTCATTCTTGGCCGGACCCTCTAGATGGTCAAAAATAAATAAGGTTTGTTCGACCAGAGGCAGATGTCGGACCCGTAAGCAAGCTTGTATCTCCTCCACCCACTCAAAAACATTATCTTCCCCTCTGCCACTAAACATGCGACCCCTCCGTTCCCTAGGGACATAAACCACCCGTTCCACTATAGGGCTAGGGGCAGGTGGAACAGATGCAGTTGACGGGCCTACCACTCCCACAGCCTGACCTGCCTGTTGTTGGTACCGCTCATTCTCTCCCTTCAGTAACTGCACCTGTTTTCGCAACTCCTCCAATTCTGCTTCCATGTCCACCAGATCCCAAGGAAAGGAGAGGGAGAGGAAAAAACAAAATGAAGCCTTACCACTTAACCAGAGTCTAATCCACTACCACAGTCCAGTCTGCGTCTTACCAGCTACTGCTTTGCTGTAACGAAAACACCCTCCCACATTAGAACATACAATTTTTTTTTTTTTTTTTTTTTTTTTTTTGTGGAAGTCTCTGCTTGTCTCTTACAAACCCTGCCCGACTACGCCAAATGTGATGGGCGCCATCTCAACCTACACTAATAAGGCCCATACTAAGGACCCTCCCAATAACAGGCTTTTCAATTGAATGAAATGGGACAAGCAGAGACAATACCACAAATCAATTTATTTCTCAAAAATTGCTAAAAACACATTGAGCTCAACATCAGCAATAATAAAACAATTTATGCTAAAATGTCACTCAGTAGGCGTAAGCCAAAGCAACATTAATTGGTATTAACCAAACCTTTCACATATGGGGACGAGAATACCAGTCCTGTTGTTACAGCAACCCAATGGGCTTTGGTTGATCAAATCACCTTAGTCGACCACCCTTACACTGGACAAACATACCAATAAGCAGAAAAAAAAAGAACAACAATGATGATAAATGAATATACAGCAACTCAAATTAACTCACACATAAATATTAAAAATAAAAAAATAAAATAACGGTGGTTACTTTCCTTGACGTTAGATCTTTCCACAAGACAACTGCTCAAATTATGAAACAAAAAAAAAGTCAAACCACCCAAACAACAAACCACAAAAGAAAAAAAATCTAATTCCTTAAACCAACTCAACACCATACACAAAACCAAAATCCCCCCCACCAGAATTTCTCTGTTCTTTAACTGAGCAGTATTAAAGTGAAGTCAAAGAAGGAAATAAAACAACCAACCAAATAACAAAAGTAAACAAACAAAAAAACTTCACAGAACACAAGTAACAGAGTGAACACAATAAGTCACACTTCAATTCCACTTCAATACACACACACAGGTACACACATCTAAACAATGTACAAACAATTACCCAAACAAAAAAAAAAATTGCACCGGCGGACACCAGGTGGCGACAGAACCCAGGCGACGCTGTTTCAGCGTATTCACAGTAACGGTGTCCGGATAATAGCGGACCAAGGATGTTCAATGCGATCGCGCACACGGCGAAAGCCCAGCGTCCCAACACTGGAATCGTGACTTAAAGCCACAGCAAAGCAGCAGCTGGCAATTTCTGTAAAACAACAAATAAACATTTTCGTCTGCTCTCTTCTCCCTCCCCACGCTTCTCTCTCGACAGTTTATCACAAATAGAGTAAGGCAAAAGTAAAATAAATTACCTTTTGTGTACAGGACACTTACATACTCATTAACAATGCCTGGACGCACCCGCCTAATCTAAAATTACACAAACAACCACATTAAAACCACCAATTTAGTGAATAAACCCCCCCCCAAAAAAAACCCACATTCCAAATTCATAATTCCCTCCCATCTATGAACCTCGAAGTGAACACATACCTTTCAGAGGAGTGAAGGAGATACTAGACCTACACAAACAGGTCACATCAATACAATGAGATGAGGGAACCACTCTCACCTGTGCTTATATAGGTACGTAATTACCTGACGTAACCCTGCAGTCCACACACCGTTCTTAAAGGGGCCATCCAATTACTCACACCAACACCTTCCTAAAAGGGGTATCCCACTACACTAACAAAAGATTCGGGAAATAAAGACCCAGGAAACCAGAGTAGAGAGAGGCCTTTAGTAAGGATCATTCTTTTTTGTAAAACTGTGAAAAAATAATATATGGCATTACAAACTGCCCATATATATGTGAATATACAACTCAAGTCTAACAATATAGCTATCACATGAGAAAAATTAGCCATTATAATGAGACTTACAGGACTAGTAAGCATATAAGCTAACTTTAACATGGAAGTCTATGGAGAAACGCTAAACATGATTATAATGCCAAAACAGAAAATACACAAAGACTATAGCAAAGTAGCATAGTAATTCGTACAGAAATACTTACAGACTTAGACCTTCATAAACTATCAAATGCAAATAGAAAAGAGTAACTGCTGCATGTCCTCTCAGTAGATTAGTCAGAAGCGAACAGGAAAAACTACGGCAAGAGAGGAGGGACTAAAATATAAAAACTCAAATGCAATACAACTTTTACCCACTAGATGTCTCTAATGCCACACAAAGTGGGGGCAGAACACTCCCCGCCTGGTATTAAATAATACCACTAAGTCCCTTTACTAAGAAGCAGCACAACTTCTGACACAGGTCTTGAATACACCTTTGGAGCACCCTGTCTCATGATCTTCACATTGACTTTCCGAATCCTGCCATCACTGCTGGGGAAGGTTTCCACAATAACACCTGTGGGCCACTCATTCCTTTTAACTTGAGTGTCTTTAAGGAGTACCACGTCTCCAACTTGCAGGTTAGGTTTTTCTGATTTCCACCTTTTGCAAATCTGGAGCGTCTCCAAGTACTCTTGCTTCCAGTGTCTCCAGAAAGTTTCAGCAAGGCTTTGGACTTGCCTCCATTGCTTGCTATAGAGATCTTTGAGATCCATGTTCCCCAGAGGAGCAGCTACTGGGTCAATCTTCTGAGTGAGCAATATTGCTGGTGAGAGAACAGCTGGCATTCCTGGATCAGAGGACACTGGAACTAGAGGTCTTGCGTTCATGATTGCCATGACTTCAGCCATGAGAGTCACAAGTACTTCATGAGAGAGGCGACAGTTCTCCTTCAACAACATAGCATCCGAAATGCGGTGTGCAACACCGATCATCCTCTCCCACACTCCACCCATGTGAGAGGAGTGTGGAGGATTGAATGTCCAGGTACAACTTTTTTCTTGCAGGTGACCTTTCAACTCCAACAAAGTTTGTGCCCCTATCAGAACGGAGCCGTCTCACAGGACCTCTGATAGCGGTAAATCTCCTTAAAGCATTGATAAAGCACTGCTCAAGTACTCAGACAGGTGAACATAACTGCCCAGCATTTGTTTTCTACATGACCACCTCTGGTCCTGTGCGAGGAGATGGTCCAAGGTCCGAAAACGTCAAGTCCAACATTTGTGAACGAAGGATCCATGGTGAGTCTGTCCAGAGGTAAGTCAGCCATTTTTTGTTCTTCCAACTTTCCTCTTAATCTTTTGCAGGTCACACATTTGTGAATCACACTTGACACCAATCTCTTACTTCCTGTTATCCACAGTCCAGCTGTTCGAACTGCGCCTTCAGTGAAGTGTCTTCCTTGGTGAGCAATCTGTTCATGGAAGTGTCTTACCAGCAGAGTAGAGACATGATGGTTCTTTGGAAGAAGGACTGGATGCATTTCTTCCCATATGTCTGCTGACGATATTCAGCCTCCAACTCTCAACAAACCATTATCATCAATGATGGGATCCAAACTTCTTACTGAACTATGTCTTGTGACTTCTTCACCCTTTGAGAGGTTTTTAATTTCCTGTTTAAAGAAGTCCTGTTGTATGCTTCTCAAAATTATGAGTTTTGCTTGAGGAATCTCACCCATTATCTGTTTGTACTCTTTTGGAGTAGGCTCTGGCCCTTTGAATGAGCCTGATTGTTGCACGGGTAAGTGATTTCCAACTGGAGAATCTAAACCAATAAGAGCCGATAACTCCACCTGTAACTTTTGTAGCATAGGTTGAAACTTGAGGGCGAATTTCTGCATCAGTCTCTGGATGTAGAAGATCAGATATCCCTGGCTGAGGAGACTCATCCAATTCAGGTTTTGTCAGAAAAGCTGGACCTGAAAACCAGTTGGTGTCCTTTAGAAGAGCGGCTGGGACAGACCTAGATCCGTGATCTGCAGGATTATGGCAGCTGCTGATGTAGTTCCACTGATTAGTGTGAGGATTTCCTGATTCTTGTCAATCTGTTTGCAACATAAACATAGAAGTTCCTGGACGTGTTATGAATGTAGCAAGTACAATCCTGCTGTTCGTGTAGAACTTGACTGTGTGAATATCCACATCGATTTCATCCATTATCAGGTCTGCAAGCTCTGTTGCCAAGACAGCTGCACATAGCTCCAAACGAGGGACAGTGTGCGCAGGACGTGGAACCAGCTTGGTCTTCCCCATGATGAACCCGACATGACTGTGTCCTTCTGTATCAACTGCCTTAAGGTATGCTACAGCGGATATAGCTAGAGTCGATGCATCAGCGAAGACACAAATTTCTCTGTGTACAGTGGAAAGCAGAGAAACAGAAAGGTAGGTCCTCTGCTTAAGTAACTTAAGTTCCTTCAGGGTATCTTTCCAGGCTTTCGACTGGATTATTTTATCGTCTGGTAGTTGAGTGTCCCAATCATACTCTTCTAAGGAGATATCTCTCACCAGAGCCTTTCCCTGAATCGTGATTGGTGCCTCAAACCCCAAGGGATCGTAGACACTATTGACCGTCGAAAGGATGCCCCTCCTAGTAAATGGCTTTACCTCATCAGATACGCAGAAGAAGAAGCTGTCTGTCTGCAGGTCCCATCTGAGGCCTAGACTGCGTTGGAAAGGCAAAGGATCTGATGACAGATCCAGATCCTTAAGATCTTTGGCACGATCTTCAGATGGGAAAGCGTTCATAACAGTGCTGCTGTTTGATGCTATCTTGTGCAACATGATACTTGACTCAGCTAACATCCCCCTTGTTCTTTTTAGAACGTCGATGGCTTCTTCTGCAATGGAGAATGAGGCAAGTCCATCATCCACATAAAAGTTCCGCATGACGAACTGCTTAGCATCTTGACCATATTCGTTTTGTCCTTCTTGCGCTGCCCGTCTCAAGCCATAAATGGCCACAGCTGGTGAAGAGCTGTTACCGAATACATGTACTGTCATTTGGTATTTATTCACTGGTTTTGTGAAGTCATTAACTTTGAACCACAAGAACCTTAGGAAATCACGGTGTTCCTCACATACTGTGAAACAGTAAAACATCTGTTGCACATCTGCTGTGACTGCAAAAGGCACCCTGGGGACACGAAGAAGGACACCAAGAAGAGTGTTGTTGAGGTCTGGTCCCTTCAAGAGGATGTCATTGAGAGAGACACCTTCGTACCTGGCACTGGAGTCAAATACCACCCGTATTTGGTCTGGTTTCTTAGGGTGGTAGACACCAAATGTTAGTAGATACCAGCACTCTTGATTCTCTTCCAATGGCAGAGCTAGTTCTGCCTGGTTTGACTCGAAGATTTTCTGCATGAAATACATATTTTGTTTTTTCATGTCTGGTTTTCTTTGCAGTGTGTGACACAGAGATGAGAGAAGTTTCACTGCTTGCTCTCTATTATTTGGGAGACGGCTCCTTGAGGAATGGAAAGGTAAGGGAGCTACCCAACTGTTTGCATCATTCATGTGGACGTTTTTGTCCATGATCTCAAGGGAGGCTCGATCTTCTACAGACAAAGCTATTTTCTCATCCTCTTTTGTTCTTTTGAATACTGTGCTTCCAAGCTCTTCAGTGTCATCTGCCAGTATGTCCATCTCTTTCAAAGTTTGTATACAGTGGGTTGATCTCCTCTTTTCAAACTTTTCTTGGATGTGAATAACGCTATGACATGGTCAAAAGGAAGACGTACGCCCTGTAGGTAATACATCGGTCCTGTAAACATTAATGCTGCTAGGTTTGTGGGCTCCTCTGAGACATACTTCTCCAACAATGACCCAGCCGAGGTCAAGTTGTTGAGCATATAGAGCATTGCTGGGTCCATTATACTGTTTACGCACTTTGTGTACTTTTTGGGACATACTCCCAAATAATAGTATGTCTCTGCCAAGTAGGAGAAGAATGGCTGCATCCGGATCAATGGCTGGGATTTTATCCACCACTGGCTTGAGGTGTGAATAATGATGTGCTAATTCTGCTGACGGGATCTCTGAACGGTCGTCTGGCATCATGTCACACTCTATGAGTGATGGAAGCGAGATCTGTGCATTTCCATCAATTGATTCAACTATAAGGTTGCTTGCATGTCGTCCTGAGGTTTCTACAATCCCTGCACATGTTCTAAGGGTGTATGGTGCAGCATTTTCTCCAATGCCCAAAAGGTTGAATAGCTCGGTCTTGGCCAGGGACTTTGGCCAGGGACTCTGCTCATCAAGCACAGCGTATGCTTTAACAGGTTTCTCTCTTTGTCCTGCAGGGTAGACTCAGACTAAACATATTTTGGCGCATGATCGGGAGCCGAATGAGTCCCCACAGACTTCTGTGCACTTTGACATAACCTCTGGAGTCTCATCTTCCTGTTCCTCACCGCCGTGATCCTCCTTAACTGCAGAACTCAATGACTTCCATGGTACTGGTCCTGGGTGAAGTGCCGCTAAGTGTTTGTTGCTGTTGCACTCTTTGCACTGCACAGATTTGTCACAGTTCTTGGCGAGGAGACTTGTTGAGGCACAACACTTAAAACAGATATGTTTCTCTTTAAAGGTGGGGTGAAATGCTGTTTCATGCATACTGAGCTTTTTACACTGTTAAAGAATTGGATTCCCACCCTAAACATAGACAACGTTTCAAAAACTAATGTTGGACGTTTGATGGAGTATTTCTGTGTTAAAAATACTCCTTCCGGTTTCTCACAAGTTTCGGAGAATTTTTTTCGAGTATGGCTTGGCTTGACGTTAATAGAGCGGAAGGTCCTTGTATGGGCCGTACAGGCTCTTCTCCCGGTAGGGTGCGTGCGCGTGTGTGACTAGAGCGAGAGAGGAAATGCACGCCCATAAACACTCCTCGCCCGCGCTCCACTTTATTCCTATGGGTGACATCAAGCGACTTCAAAGCTTCAGCATTCCGGGAAGGCAGCGCTGCATTTGAACCGATTTGAACGCAGAAGTGACGGGAAGCTTCACAACATCGCTTCAGTCGCATCGCAAAGTGGATCTCCACCGTTCACTGCTGTCAGGACTTTACCAAATCATACCAAAAAGTGTGTTTTTGACGGAGCGGTCCCAGCGATAAAGGTTCGGTCCTGCTTTGGAAGCAGCGGGTGAGTAAAACTGCTTCAAATGTCTATGCTGTTGGCTATCGTCACGTGAGTAAACATCAGTAAACGACACAATCGCGTGCTTCGTCATTCAAATGCGCTAACGGACTCCATTGTTGTTCTATGTATAACATTACACTAGTCTGACGTGCAAAACCGTTTTGCTTGCTACTGCTAAGGTTTAGTCGCATACAACAGTCCATAAACCAAATCATGTCCTCATAAACTGTAAAACGAGTAAAGACACACAAATGTTGACAGGCCACTAAATACAGTACATACCACAGAGACAGACGTCCTGCTGTTGCTGTTTCTCCTGTTCAATTCATTTCAGCCTCCGAATGATTCTGGATCATATATCTATTAGCTGAGATCGATAGCCATGGGCTTCTCCACGCTTGAGGACATCACCGCTTTGTGCGCTCGGCATTCTTTAGCTCCGCCCACACGATACGCCTCCAGGCGCTCTTTTTTTCCGGAAAGCTTCGGTACAGCCCATATTTCTTTTATAAATATAAAAAAACTTATATAAAAATAAAAAGACGTTTCGGAGATATGAAGGATGCAATACTACTCTATAGGTACTCAAGATTGACATGAGATTGACTGAAACTGAGTGTTTCACCCCCCCTTTGCTTTTCACCATTTTCAGAAGAAACATCAGTCTTCCTGGTAAACACAGATTGTTTGGTGGATTTCAGAGGTCTATCCATCTTGACTGAACCACTCATGGTCAGTTCGGCAAAGCTGGGGTCGTTTCTTGTGTTTGCTTGGTCTCTGATGAACTTTACAAAGACACAAAAGGGGGGATATTGAACCTGATGGTTTTCTTTATATTTAGAGCCAACTGAGATCCATTTCTCCAGAAGATTATAGGGGAGCTTCTGTGCGATGGGATTGACTCCCCGTGATGTGTTGAGGTAAGATAGTCCGGATAAGAATCTATCTTTCATAGCTGCCTCAAGCTCTAGCAACAGGTCCCCTAGCTCCCACAGCTTCTTATTGTCCTTGTTTGATATTTTAGGAAACTCCTCTAACTTCTTAAGCAGAGCATTTTCTATCATTTCTGCTGATCCATAAAATTCTTCTAATCTCTGCCACACCATTTTGAGTCGTGAGCTGGCATTATTGATGTGAACTGCACAGATACGTTTAGCCTGCTCTGCAGAATGTGGTCCCAGCCATATAGTTAGTAAATCTAACTCTTCCCTGGGTGTTAAGTTCAGATCACTGGTAGAGTGGACAAAGGAAGATTTCCAGGCCCGGTAGTTTTCTGGTTTATCGTCAAACTCTAGAAGCCCTGAAATAACTATTTCTTTGCGAATCAGGTATCTGGCTAAGTCTGTTGTGTCTGACTGATCATGCAGGGATGCTCTAGAGGGCATGAAATAGGTTTTACCTTTAGATTGTGGGACATGGGTCTGTAGAGGGCAGCGTTCATCCTGGTAGAACTTCAAAGGACGTGCATGGCTTTGCTGAGCATAGGCTGTCCTCGTGCTCTGGCGTTGTGCTTGTAATTCTTGGAACATGACATTGCTACATTCTTCTAAACTGTGTGTTTGGATTCCACAATTATCTGTATCACCGTTGTCCATGTTTGGCTGGTGCTCTGGTGAAAAGATAGGTTGTGGTTCCATGAGTTGAGACTGTTGATCCCCATGCTCCTGAGAATGTTGTTGCACATACTAACTAATGCCCATGTTAACGGATAACAGCTTTCACACTGCAACCCTATGCGGTCCGGCAGTGCCTTCAGGAGCGGTGCGTCAGCACTGATTATTGAAGTGAAAATCTTATTTCACCACAGTTCAGATGCATATAATTTAAAGTCTTATCTGATAAATTGAAATCAGCCATAGACGTAAAGGATGCAGCAGCAAACATTAATAGGGAAAGAAAAGGGTTAACAATTGAGAATGAGGAGATGTCGTCACGACACCGCGTCCCGCCCCCTTCCGCCATTTTGGGAGGATGGTCCGCCAGGTATAGAGGGAATGCACATGACATCATCGTCAGCTGGAGTGACTGTGATTACGCCCCGATGAGTGGCAGAAAGACTGAGAGGCAGCATTGGTTTACAGCGCGAACGCAGCGAAAACTCACAAAACCAGGCCCGGCGCCAGAAGGGGGGTAGGGGGAGGCTTGTCCAAGGACCGCATAGTCATCGCTGTTCTGAGCTTGAGACGGACTTGATAATAGCGTGTAATTTTCTCACTTAAACCACTGCCACCTGCTGCTGCTTCTGCTTTTAGAGTGAAAAGCTGCCCATAACTGCTTGTCTGTGATCTGTAATCCTCTATAAGAATTCGTAATAATTGCATATTATCAGCGAAAAGGAGCTAGCAAAAGATCCAGTGTGTATCTGTATTTGCACTCGTCAAATGATTACATTTCCGACGTGTTTTCGCCTCGGTGAGTAATGTAGCCAATCACAGACATGTTTGTAGACTTCTAAAATGGAATTGGCCAATCACAGGTGTTGAATTTGGAATAACTCACCGCTCGAACGTTTGTCCAGGCGCTGAGTTCAGTTAAACACGCGCGGCAATCCTCTGTAAGTGCAAATATTGTGAAAATAAGAGATTCATTGTATACCAACATCACTGCGGAACTTTGTGAGATTGCGTTTATTGAATGAGTGACAGCTTTTAGTGAATATAAAGTATATTACCACCACTACACGCTTAAAAACACGGACCCATCCACATATACATGCGGGATTCACTTGAAAAATGAATGACAGTTATAAACATTCTTGTCGAAATGAGGCTCCTAAAAATGGCAGGAAAACACGATTCCTGGCTGCATATTATCCATGGATCACTGAATCTTTGGTAAGTTGTAAGGATCATTTGCTCTACTCGTGTTTTCCTCCATTAACTCCAGTCACGCAGCAGCTCTTCTGCCACTCAGACCCCCCTGAGGGGGCATGTTATGGCGGAAAAAGTGAGGTCGATGCATTCCCTCTATTGGATTCAGACAGAGACTGGAGAAGAGATATTCTGAAGATGACCATGTACATAATTTTCCAAACTCAATGGAACATGAAGTTTTAATCCACCCCAGACGATCTGAGAAAGCAGCTGCTGGTAAACATACGCCATTATTTCACCACAGGGTGTCAGTCATTGTCTTACTAGTGCCACGATGCTGGAGTGTGTTCACATCTGATGAACATGATCCTTTATTTATTTGTATTAAACATTTTGAAAACTATTTTGTCATTTTTCATT
The DNA here is from genome assembly GCF_024679245.1 of Pseudorasbora parva. Lineage (NCBI taxonomy): Eukaryota > Metazoa > Chordata > Actinopteri > Cypriniformes > Gobionidae > Pseudorasbora > Pseudorasbora parva. The sequence goes on from NC_090184.1 coordinate 11,026,493, forward strand.
GTCAATAATTTTGTTCTATGTAATTTACATGTTAATGCCAAAATGATTCATATTCAAAGTAACTTATGCCTATAGCTAGCCTAGTTGACTGTCATTTTCCTCTAACGTTATGTACGTACTGAGCATTTAGTCTACTTAAGACTGGACTAAAAGCACCAGCGCACACAAGCGTTCCTTTTTATTAGTTAAATTAATTTAGAAATTTAAACTTGTCATCAGGTATAAAATATGGTCAGTATGAGAAAAACACTGTTAATGAGAGAACGAGCACTAGACTGTTGCAGGATAGTGGGGAGATATATTTATTTATTATTCAGAATGCACAAACAATATATAGAAACATTTCAGGAACGTGCAAGGTAGTAAGTTAAAACGTCTAACGTTAGGTCTCTGTTCCATTCTGCTGCAGGCAGCTCGTATGGATTGACGTTTTTGATATCATCCAGCTCCTCTAAATACCTGAACACGGTTTGCTAAAAAGACATGGAACCTTCGTGCCTCGTTGTTGATGTAAGCCAGCACTACTTGTGAGTCTGTCCAGAAAAATTCTTGCTCTATTTTCATCTCGAGTTCCGCCTTCAGCATTACACTCATCCTGGCTGCAGTGACTGCAGCTGAGAGTTCCAATCTTCGGATGCTTGAGATTTGTAGGCGCAACCCTCGCTTTGGCCATTGCAAGACTGCAGTGAATCTCATCCTTGCTGTTTATGTAAAGCCCTCGTTTCCTTTGAAGGGGGGGATTTTGAAATCCACTGCTGCTTCAATATACCTGTATATATTTATCTCCTAATTAACTTCATAATCAAAACTTTAATTAATATTTATCTTCCTATATTACCTATATTATAATGATTCTATCCAGTTATGATTTTGCTTTTAGTTTCTTGTTTTCTAAAGTGTGTATTTGGTCTCCGAGGCCATGGTTCTCAGTCGGAAAAGGGTAGCTTGCTCACTTCAGGTTGGTGGAGAGTTCTTCTCTCAAGTGGAGGAGTTTAAGTATCTTGGGGTCTTGTTCACGAGTGAGGGAAGGATGGAACGGGAGATTGACAGACGGATCGGTGCATCATCTGCAGTAATGCGGGCAATGTACCGGTCTGTTGTGGTGAAGAAGGAGCTGAGCCGTAAGGCAAAGCTCTCGATTTACCGGTCAATCTACGTTCCTACTCTCACCTATGGTCATGAGCTGTGGGTCATGACCGAAAGGACAAGATCCCGGATACAGGCGGCTGAAATGAGCTTTCTACGCAGGGTGGCTGGGCGCTCCCTTAGAGATAGGGTGAGAAGCTCGGTCACTCGGGAGGAGCTTAGAGTAGAGCCGTTGCTCCTTCACATCGAGAGGAGCCAGCTGAGGTGGCTCGGGCATCTATTTCGGATGCCTCCTGGACGCCTTCCCAGGAAGGTGTTCCGGGGCACATCCCACCGGGAGGAGGCCCCGGGGAAGACCCAGGACACGCTGGAGGGATTATGTCTCCAGGCTGGGCTGGGAAAGCCTTGGGGTACCCCCGGAGGAGCTGGAGGAAGTGGCCAGAGAGAGTCTGGGCGTCTCTGCTTAGACTGTTGCCCCCTCGACCCGGCCCTGGATAAGCGGAAGATGATGGATGGATGGATGGATGTATTTGGTCTCTGAGGAGTGACTGAGGGTCTGGCCTAGAGATGTGTGATGTGTCACTAAACACTGGCAACAAGGTCGTGTGTTTAGATTTTCGAGGTATCACACACCCCTAACATGTCAGGAGTGCAGTAACAGCGTTTGCTCACTTAGCCCGGCTTCCAGATATGAAATATGGATTTGTCTTTCATTTAATTTATTATGTTTTATTCCTTTTATATTTCCTTTTACTGAAACACTAAAGACTCAAGATGAATATTGCCTGTACTATTGTGTGGCCCTCTCACTAAAAGAAAGCACATGTTATCAGTATGTTTTGGTAAGAACTAGTTAGAACTGGAGCTTAATCAGCTCCAACCTTGGAGAGACTGTGTATCTGTGTATGTGCGCAATATTCTGTTACAGATCAGAATGGTGTACAATGGGCCCCCTAAGAGATGGGTGGACTTGTTGTTCTGGGCAAGCTGGCGCCTGCTCCAGATCTGGAAGGTCACTACGGGCCTGATTCTGGGGTGAAAGCATCAACAAGTGACACTTCAGTGGAAACGTGCATCAGATTAACTGACTCGAGTGGAAATTTACCATGACTGTGCATTGTCTCTGAGCCAATCAGAAGCATCCACATTGCAGTAATGACGTGGATAAGACCTTGAAAATGGTATAACTGTTTGGACAATTGTATGTACGATGGGGCGAGGCAACAAGACGGTGAGAGAGGGAGCGCGGCCTACGAACTCCTTGTGAGACTTGAAGCTGGCTTCTGCTTTTGAAACTGCAAACTATTCTAAGTAAATTTTTTCTTTTAATTAATTGCAATCCTGACTCTGTCTTCATTTCTTCACTACTGGTCCTGGGTCATAAGCTGTTAACCCCTAACACCTTTTCTATCCAAGTGTGGATTGGCGGACCCTATAATGCTCCAGTCAAGCATTGTCCTTTGCGCGAAAGGTTCATTTTCACAGCCTGTGATGACCTCCAAGGGAGGTAGAGCTGACCGGCAATCATAACCAATTAGCAGTCCCACCTCACAATCTTGAAGTGGATGTAATTTGTTAGTTAGACGTTTGAGATGAGGCCACTGGAGCGCTGTACCTTTAGTAGGGATGTGGGACTTGTCGAGTGGATGTATGTTTCAGAGTTGAGTCCCCGAACTTGTAGACCACAGGCGGTCTTGCTTGCTATGACTGTGTTGACAGCTGTCATTGTGCTGAGTTTAAGTTGCACTGACTAAGTGTTCACATTTAGTTCAGCGACCAAATCTTCCAAGATAAAAGTCAAGTCGCTCTGTGTGTCGAGTAGAGCATAAGTGAGAATTTCCTTTTGGGGCTCTGTTGTTGATGACACAAGTACTGGAACAATGCTAGAGGTGGCGGAAACGTGCTGTGTCAATGCATGGGCCATAACCTTGTGGATTTCCTTGTGTGCATGATCTCCTGTGGCTACGGGATCTTTGCTTGCTGGTTCAACAGGGTTTCTGATTCTTTCTATGTGCAAGCAGGTTGGGTGACGTCGACCACATGTACTGCAAGTGTGTCGCCCTTTATAGTCTTTGGTAATGTGGCCCTTTCTTAAGCACCCAAAACACAGGTGGTTTTCATGGATGAAGGCCTTCTTTTCGTCCATAGTCTTGGCTGCAAAGGTTGGACACTTAACAACTCAATGTGTTTCATCCTTACAAACTAAGCAAGGGGGCTTTGGCTTTGAGCTTTCCAGAGTTCCTGAAGTGGAGTTTTTCATTTTCGTGGTTGTTTTAAGTGCCTTGGCTCTCCTTGGAAGCCTCTCGTCTATGTTTTTAATGTTCATCAGAATGGGGGAGGCAATGGGATTACAAGCTATACGAGCTTCAGTTAGCATAAACTCTGTGAAGTGCATAAAGCTTGGATAGTCTCCAGATCTGTCTAGCTCTTCCACAACAATGCGACTCCATCTGCGCACCATCCACTCAGGCAGCTTTTTAAGAAGCTTATGATTTTCCTCACAATCATTAAATACTCAGGCCCTTAACATGAGGAATGGCCTCAACACAACCTTGAAGGAAATCTGCGAACTCTCTTAGTGCAATAGGGTCATTTACGGGTATCTTTGGCCACTTCATGAGCTTTTCTCTGAATGCCCTTTGGACAATGAATGGACTTCCATATCTATCTTCCAAGACTGCCCAAGCACCCTGATATGCGTTCTTAGAATTTCGGTAGAAAAATCCTTCAACAGCTTTGCGTGCTTCCCCGGCAAGATAACTTTTTAAAAAGAGCATTTTCTCACTAGCTGGGAGGGGCTTCTTGTCAATGAGAGCCATAAAGGATATCTTCCAGTCCATGATTTTTAGGAGGTCACCGGTAAATGTGGTTGGTTCTGGAACGGGCAGACGGCTTAGGATAAGTGAGCTTGCAATTGCCTGTGCAAGGCTGACCTCCTCCTGAGTTACTGGTGCCCTGGAGGGTGTGGGATGAGGCTGGAACGGCATTGCTTGTGGGTCTAGTGGGCTTCTGAGTTCAGCATTTTGCCCACCATATTGAGCTTTAAAGTCAGTCTCTTCCGTGAAATTTTTCAAGGCCATCAAAATTGTTGTATGCCCTTACGCGAGCTTCAGCTACTTCACTTCATTGTCCGCTTGTAGCTGTAGTAACCTTGTTTTTTCCTCTTCTAGCTTTAGGTTCATATCAGCCTCTTTCTGCTTGATTTCTGCTAGCATCTGTGTTTCCTTGAGTTTCCATTTACGCTCCAGTTTATCGAGTCTTGCTTGTTGAACGTGTACTTTTTGCATTGCTTTTGCGTGTTCAACTTTGGCTGCCAGATCAGCTTTTGCATCTGCACGTTTGCTAGAGGACCTGGAGATGGCGCTTGAGTTGATGCCAGATCCTTGTGATGACTCTGAAATTACAGTTTCTGTTTTCGTATTCCCAAAAACTGACCCATACTCATCCTTGTTTAGCGCTATTCTCACTCTCTCTTTCTCTAGTTGGTCATTGAAAGCCTCATCTATGTTCTCTAGTCGTTTACTGACAAGGTCACCTCAGCTGTAAGAATGTCACATGCATCCATTCTTTTGACAATATCTGGAGTAGTAGTGTGATTGCGTCGAATAGGCTTGGTGTACTATGGCTTGTTTGGATTTAATGTTCATTTGGATTTTATCAAGATCCTCAGATGAGCAGAAAGCCTTCAGTTTCACTCTAACCTCCTTATCTGTGAGTTTCCAAGAGTCATATGCTTTGTTAAAAGCCTTTGCATTTCTTTTTGCTTCCTGCTCATGTAACTCTTGACCCTTTGTTGTTAAACTACGCTAGCGGGAGCTTGACCTGACCTGTTGCATTTCTAGAGGGTTGTCTGTTTCTTCAGCAGGTGATGACATCTTGTTGGACTAGTGGATCTGTTTGTACTGTAAGGCCTTAGAGTGTTTTACGTCTAGACTCAAATTTGTATGAGTGGTTACTTTAACTTATTCTTAAAACTATATATTGCAACTCACATTAGACAATTACACTTTGTGGGCACACCCAGGAGAGTAAACAGAAACAATACCAAATGTCATAAACAAAAATACTGCTGGAAATCTACAGTAAGAAGATTTCACCCCTTAGATATTGTTAGGTTCAGGAATTAAGATCTTGTGAGATGACAATGACCTTAGCACACGCTTAGACTTTGTACTTATCAACCATACAGATTTAACATTTACAGTATTTTGTATCACACATTCAAACCCTCTTTAGTACTCTTTAGGATATGGTGGTTCTTGATTTCTCTAGATGTCCAATGTCCCATGTGATGAATTAAATGAGCACATAGTCTCTTTACCACGTTGACTTCAATGTAGTGCTCCTGTATTTATCTGTGATTTGTTTTACCCACTTAGATAGTCAGCAAAGTCTCTCAATGCAGCTGTGGCATCCATATATTGACGTACAGAACATCAGATGATCTTATGTCCACTGGCTGATGAAGACGTCAACGTTTTTGGATGACCCAGTGGCGAGTTTTCACTGTAGCAGCCCTTGGCTCCTTTAATAATAGCAGAGAGTCTCGAACGGGTGCAATTGTTTTTATTCTTCGGTTATCAGCATAAGCATCGTGAAAACTATAAGTAAATACACAAATAGCTGGTTAATAAACCTTTGGCATCACAAATTTACAAATAAATCTTCACCCACTTTTACAGTGCATAATCATGCATTTGTAGAATTGTAATGTACATTAAATGCCCTTTAAAGCTCTTTGAATACAATAATTTACTCAGGTATCACATATGCAACTTTAACTTGCAAGATAGGCTTATACAACAAAACAATTTTCACAACAGTAAATGTAGACATTTTACATCATTAAAGCCTTTCAGTTTCTTATGGAGTCAAATAATACACACATCTCTCTGCTCACCAAGGGTGCAAACTTTTGACTGACTGCTCTCCTGAGTTAGCTTGATGATCTCTGAACTAAAACAGCACACAAATGTAGACATATAACAATGTAACTTCACAGAACAATGAAAGAAAGGAAATACAACTAAATTTTACAGGGAAAACAGCACATGGTTTAACTTACATTTCACTGAGGTTGGGATTAGTAAATCTGGCATGGGAAAAGATGAGAGAAAAAACTATTGATCCCCTATACAGGTTCCGGGGTTCACAGCCTCAAACCCAGTGACATGAATGACCTGACTGTGCATTAATTACTTTTAGCAACCACTTACATAGTTAATGCAGTCTAACAATCAGTCAATTGATTTGAATAATGAAAGTAAAATGTTCTATGTGTATGCCATAGTAAAGAGATGCGATTTTAGCCTTGATTTAAACTGACAGAGTGTGTCTGACTCCCGAACAATGCTAGGAAGACTGTTCCAGAGTTGAGGTGCTATAGGAAAAGGATCGACCACCTGCAGTTGATTTAGATATTCTAGGTAATATCAACTGGCCAGAGTCACTCAGATACCAAACACTTGCCAAGCTCTCTACCAATGCATGTGATCTGGGCCACATTAATGCACGGGCTTACCTGGGCTTAAGCCCAGGGCCCCGGCCTGGGGGAGGGCCCCGATGATGCCGGGAAATATTGTAACCGGATTTTATAATATGTTGGCTGTCCCTTTAAAATTATGCTTTATCATGTTGAATGCACATGCGGGCTTTGCAAGTCCTGCTCGAGAAATGTCAGGCAAACCCTCTCACTCAATGAACCCTGCAATCAACAGTCACAGTTGGAGTTTAGAGCTCAAAAAAAATCAAGCCCGACCCTACCGAGCCCCTTATTTTGTCCAAGCCCGGCCCTGCCCGACACATTAACTGTAATTATGAGCCTGATTTAAACCCGACCATTTTTCAATACAAGGGTGTTCTGACGAGAAAGATCGGAGCGGACCGGTGTGACTCCGCTCAATAATCCGCAATAATCATGAACCCTCACCGGTAAAATTATGTTCGCTCAAAAGACGTATGTGAAAACTGGTGACACTTCTGCTAGATTCCGAGACAAGCAAACTCTTGAATATCACGCGATAATGTGCTAAAATATTCTGCCATGTAATATAGCAATAAGGCATACGCTGATAATATTTTTTTTTTTTAATGCTCAAATAAATGTGAGCACTGTATACTGAAATATAGCCGCGCATTTTGCTTTAACTTGTAAAGTAGCCTATACAAACAACAATGTATCATATTTAAATGCATCAAATAAAATGTTGACTTCTGTCCTTATTATATAATTTAAATAAATTAATATTCTTAGGGATTCAATAGAGAACACTTTGTTATTCCCCACCTCCAGGCAAGGTGCTTACATTATAGCTAAAGGTTAACTTGCTCAGTCAGCTTGGTTCTGGTTCTCAAAAACCCAATAGCTTGTTCTCCATTGTTGCATCTTTCATGGATGAGACATGCAGATAACTACATAGCCTAAATTATTCAATCTTCATTGAATTTTATATAATCAATTAACTCTTCAACAGTTCTGAGTTATTCTGTAAGGCCTGTTTCTAAACCTTTCAACGGAGAAAGTAAAGACTGAATGTTAGTAAAGTAAATCCTTTCTATATTAGTTGTCAAAATAAATAATTGCAACAGTTCTGTCAAAAATTTAACTCAGTAAAAGAAAAACTAAGAAATTGTCAAATTCACTCAGCATTCCATCTAATTCACTATACTATCTCAATTACAATTAAGTACAAATTAACTGTATTCATTTGTGTTGTAGTCACTAAAACAGTCCAGTATATAATAGTCAAACTAATTTTTATGTTGAAATAATAAAGATTTCTGTGCCCCCGCAGAATGGTTGTTGGCCCCTGCCCGGCCACCCCTAAAAAAAAAAATCCTGGCTCTGCCACTGTGTGACAGCAATGTCTCGTAATATAAAAGTAGTGCGCAAAACAGAAAAACAGCGCAAGATAAAGTAGAACGTCAGAACAGTGATGGTGAAGGGGAAAGAGAATCACCACCATGTACCGGTAGGTTGTGATACAGCAGGCTAGCAGCAGATAGCTAGATATGATAGTCTATTAAAATAATTAACTCCTTTTAAACTTAACAACTTAGTTGAGCTCCAAGTAGTTAGCTAGCCACCACACTAGAGCTGTGGAATATAATAATTTTTATCTATGGCAACGTTGATACAAAAGATTCTGCATAGGCTACATGTAATTAAATAGGCCTTACCTGCTGTTTCCTACGATAATCTTAAGGACATTTTGAGACGCCATGAATATGAACTAAAATGTGTTTTTAACACACTATATCTGTATTTAAAAAAATAATAATTATATTAAAAGCACATTTTAGTTCCTATTCATGGTGTCTTTAAGTACCTGGAAGTGCACTTTTTCACTTATTTTTGTATATTTTAATTTAAAAGACCTATAGATTTGGATGTTTTTAAATACCATTTATTCCCGTAAAATAAAAGGCTTTGTGATTTTTTTGTGATTGAAAAGATTGAGTAAAATTGAGACTGATTCAATGACAAATGCATTTTTAACAGTCACTTGTTGCCACCTGGTGGGGTAAAAGGGGTGGGACCATAACTTTTAACGATTAATTATGCAGTTCCAATGGATGAAGGGCCCCTCAAGAGGTAAAAGCCCAGGGGCCCCTTATAGTCTTAATGCGGCCCTGCATGTGATGATAACATTATCATCTGATCACATTTTTTCTCCTGGTTATTTCTGCTGTTTCAAATGTGATGAATAAACACACAGTCACAGCAAACAGAGAAAAGCTGAAGTAAAAGAGTTAAGGGTCAAGAGCTCAAATAAAGGAGACACTAATTACAGATTTGGTTACTTCAAATTAAACATTCAATGATTCGTCATCGTCAACACTAAATTCTGTTAATCTCAATAAGAGCTTCTGTCTGATTGTGATTGGCTGTCAAAACACCCACTTCTGCTCTATCCAGAGTAACATTTTAACACACAGCTCGTTTCTTCTTCTGTGTAAATTTGTTTAAATTCTTCATATTTTTCAATCATGTAATATTCTACAAAAGAGAGAAATCAATCTCACTGCTTCTCTCGCAAGAAGTGAATCTCAGTTTCACTGATCCCCTGCATGTGATTGGCTGTTCACTACTCATCTGCTAAACTTCTAAACTCAGGATCAAAGCCTGAGTTGACAGGGAAAGCTGATGTTCAGCGTCATAAGACCAACAAAGCCTGAATAGATTGGTTTGGTGTTGTCAACTCAAAAGAAATCCTATAACCCTGAGTTTGTTAAATGACCTTCATGGTAGGCTACAAGGCCCAGTTCTGCAAAAACAAAACAACAACAACAAAAAAAGCTTCAGTTCAGTTCTCATTTTCCTCTGTCAGATCAATTATATTGTCTTGACTTCTGTATCATACTCTTTTTTTTAAATTATTATTAGGCTTTTATTATTTTTGCTGCATCTCACTATTTAGCTTATATCGCCTTTTTAATTTGGATTTATTATTATAATTATTATTAGGCTATAATTTATCTAGGCTACTTACCAAATGTTGTTCTAATGCTTTGGCAAAACAACATTTTTTTCATGCTAATATCTGCTATCTGAAGAGAGAGAGAGAGAGAGAGAGAGAGAGAGAGAGAGAGAGAGAGAGAGAGAGAGAGAGAGAGAGAGAGAGAGAGAGAGAGATTTCTCGCGAGAGTTTTTCAAAAGACGGTTAACGTTAAACCCGATCGCGAAGTTGAGCTCTTTGGCTGTGTTCAGCTCCTCAAAATGACGCTTTTAAAGTGTCAGCACTGTATTGGAGAAGATAAAGCAGCAGAGGATACGGATCATGTGGAGGTTTGGTGTTATTCATATTATTATCCGCAGTTGGTTTACTATTAAAGAGAGAGGCCCGAGTTTATGTGTGCTAGCTGGCTAACAGTTAACGTTAGCACAGCTGACACGATTCGTAGGCTATATAATAGTCATCTTTATCGTTAAGACTACATTTACACTTTTTATTTAGCCTATTAAAGCAAGTTAGTGTTTTAATTATAGAAAGTTTTGCTTACAATTATGAATCTTTATCACAGTTATAGCGTAGTTATACCATTATATAATAACCGTTTATCATCTTTAGGTAAAACCATGTGGCTCAGTGCATTAACGTAGTATTTTCTACAAACCGATAACATTATATGTTATGAACGTCATAAACGTTAATAAACGTCTAACAGTTAAAGGTCTAAACACATGAAGAACCAATCACTGCTGCCATAGCCAAAATGTGACACAAAATATAACGTTAATGCTCTAAAACTTTCTGACTAACGTTATACACAATAGTTAATAAAGCTAGCGTTACTTTACTAAATATTTTTTTTGAAGAAAATTTAGCATTGCTTTCATTGTGAAATAATTTTAAGAACATTTTCCATCAAATTATCATAAAACATTACAGCCCATAAACCGACACACAATTAAAGTAAGTATGTCGTAGTAGCATTTGCTGTAAGTGATTGCATTAAAGTTACGATGATTTAAACAAATTCGTTGTAGTGAAGTATTTCTTTAAAAACATTTTATTATAATAATATTGAGAATCTCATTTGAATATTCTTTGAGAACAATAAGAATTATAAATAAACAAATTACAGCAATTAAATTTTAAGCAATAAATGTGTTTAACTGGTGTGAATATTTCACAATGCAATTATAACTGAAAGTGACAGAACAATACAATCTTGTCCTGCACATGTTATTGTGAAATTAATGCAGTGTTTTATTACCTCACACAGAAAATCTTGCCACCAGGGTACAGTCATCTACTGTGTCGTCATGAACTGCTGGAAATGTCTGGGGATGTTGAAAACTTTCGAGCGGCTCTTAAATTGCAGCTGACTACCGAGGAGCAGGTCCAAAAGTGGCTGGAGGACTTCCAAAAGACTTCAGCTTTAACATGGAGGAAATCCAGGACATACCCTGATTCTGGACGCTATAACAAATACAGAGTATGAAGAACCTGTTGTGTGTGTGACAGAAATGCTTTAAAAACCAACCTGATATCAAAATTGTGTCTATGTTCTTAAAGGATTAGTTCACTTCAAAATTAAAATGTTCTTATAATTTACTCACCCCCATCTCATCCAAGATGTTCATGTCATTTTTTCTTCAGTCTAAATTGTTTTTTTTTAATGTTTTTTTGAGAAAAACATTTTTCAGGATTTTTCTCCATATAATGTATGGTATGTACATAATTCAATGGTAACCAATTGGTTGAAGGTCCAAAAGGAATTTTCTAAGGTTTCAAAGGGCTTCAGAGTCTCTGCCCGATCCCAGCTGAGAAATAGGGGTCTTATCTAGCGAAACCATCTGCCATTTTTTAAAAATAATAATAATATACTTTTTAACCTCAAATGGATGACTTCGGTGTTGTTCTTCTCATATCATGTTGTCCTTCAACTTTTTAAAACATTTATCAGGACATTTTCATTTTTAAGTGAACTAATCCTTTAAGATGTTTCTGTTCTAATTGAATGGGATTAATCAGTATAATAACTTTCTCTGAAATGATTAACAATATTGAAATAATGCTTACAGGATTAAAAGCAAAGAAGATTTTAAAAACAACAACAACCTGATTTCATGTTCAGTTGACATTCTCTAAACTAAAGGGGGTCGCACACCGGACGCGGAGCTCGGCGGCGTGCCACGTCTTTAAAATTCGAACACATTGTTTTCAATGAGTGTACGCACACCGGTGACGGCATTCGGCGCCTGTCCGCGGCGACTCAGGAAGTTGTTCTAAATCCTGCCGCGCCACAGAGCGCCATTTCAAGGCTTTATATTAAAAGTATATTATCGTTAAGGTATACTGATTTAAACCTTTGCTACAAGACACATTTGTTTTACATTCTGAGTTCAACAGCTTGAATAAAGTCTAAACATATTTTGGGGAAATGTATAATAAACGTAGCCTTTTAAAATGTGCGCGTCCGGTGTGCGATACCTGAGACGCTGCGTGGCGCGCCGCCGAGCTCCGCGTCCGGTGTGCGACCCCCTTAAGTGTCATGTTCAGTAAGGCCATTCTCTCAAAACTAAGTACTATATTTTGTATATACCAGGTGGATCTGAGATGCCAACACAAAACGTACAGTACATCATCCAAGACATCTAAAAATACCAACTGCCCTGCTACCATGTTTCTGATTCTCAAGAGACATATGTATGAAAGAAAGTCCAGGTGAGATAAAAATAAGACTAACATAATGCATTAGAAATGTAATTCTCAATAGGCCGTACAATCTGTTTTGAAACTGTTAAAACAAAATTCTTTATCTATTCCACAGATCAGGAGACCCACACATAGAAGAGGGCTATTTCCTTCATGTGAACTTGAGGAACGAACATAACCATAGACTGAACACTGCTGAAGTCATGAGATGGAGAGATGTTTCTAATGACACCATTGAAAAGCTACAACAGCTCTACAGAACTGGTCACTCTCCTTCATCTGCACTCAAAAGCATTAAATACAACCTACAGGAAGAGGAAGGCGATAACTACATTTACGCTATTGCAGATCGATCCATTTGCCCAGACCTTCAGTTCTGCTACAGGTCTGTCATTCAATGGTGTTTGATAAACTATAGTAAAATATATATTTAAAATGTGTTATGTAGTGAAGCTTTTTATGAGTCAGTAACAACAAAGAATTTTCTAAAATATTTTAAAAATATCTCTAGTTCAAAACATATGTACCATAAGCCCTATTCACACGTGATTAGTATTATCTGGGGATCTCTGGTGATTTGTAATAATTGGAGAGAATGTCTGTGATCTTAATCCCGTGCGAATCGGCCATGTGGTTAATTTGTAAAGTATAAATTCCCCCGCAAATTACCTACCATATTTCGCCGTACCATATATATCTATAACGAAAAAACATTCACAAGTCTTGACATTATATCCGGGAGATAAGTCAGTAAATTTGAGTGAAATCACAGGCTTTGCTTATCCCTTGCTTATATTCGTACATGTTGGTCACAACACACTGACCCATTTTGTGGACCAAAAATATATAGATTTAAAAAAAATATTTTAATTAAAACTTTTTTAACACCACTCTGACATTTATGCCTTACAAATTAAAACACATGAATTCTGTCTCATGTTAGTATACATGTCATTACAACTGAAAACTAAGCCATATTCTTTTTATATTTCACCACAGATTATACTACAAGCTTTTTCAAAAGTCATATGCTGAACCTGCAGGTAAGACGATTCTGGCTGTTAAGATCAGTGCAGTGGTGATAATCAGCTTATTGTGGCCATGTCAATGAACTGGGTCACACACGCACACGCACACACGCATGCATGCTGGTCTATGTGGTTTACTGGGACTCTCCATAGGCGTTATGGATTTTACACTGTACAAACTGTACATTCTATCCTTCTTCGCTGCCCCTACCCCTAAACCTACCTATCACGGGAAACATTCTATATTTTTACATTTAAAAAAACATTCATACCCATGAAGTTATACAAATTTTTGTCCACACACACACACACACACACACACACACACACACACACACACACACACACACACACACACACACACACACACACAAACACACAAGGCATAATATTATGACCACTGACAGGTTAAGTGAATAACATTGATTATCTCTTAATTACTACACCTGTTAGTGGGTGGTATATATTAGGCACCAAGTGAACATTTTGTTGATGTTTGTTTAACAAACTGATGTGTTATAAGCAGGAAAATGGGAAAGCTTAACGTCCGTTTCACACCGCAAGTGTAAGCAGCACATTTTTTTTTGGCACCCATGTTAATCAGTGAGTGCATTCACACCAGGAGCAGGAGCAGCGCATTAGCGTCAAGCATGAGCGTTGTGTGAGCAGCAGTGTAGCAGGTTTTTTGACGGCGAGCCTATTTTTGCTGTGCTGCTGATGCTCAATTAAAGTGAAAGCACACTTGATTGACAAAATAAATATATCATCACACAAAAAGTGCTCAAAATGCACACAAGAAGCATGTGTAGTGTGTTTTAACAATAACTGGAGTATGTCAGAAAAGAAAACAAAGAATAAAAAATATCTGTAGAAGATTTACCCATTTAAACTTGCTTTAATTATCCGTGGTGTGGAAGTCGCTGCTGTGACGCTGTACAAACGCAATTGTGAATAATCTTGAGCGTCTGCAGCTACAGTAATGGTGTAGTTATGCTGACGGCCGTAAGGATTTGAGCGTGCTTACCAAGGGCTAAATTGTGATGGCTAGACATAAGAGCATCTCCAAAACTGTTATAACCCATTTAAACAGCACAGCGCAAACCATAAATACATTAATATACAATAAAGAAACCCCTCATTCCTTACAAACATTGGTTCTCTGCTGAAGTTTAGGAGTTTTTCCCTACAGTAGACAAATTAAATCAGGATGAAATACATACATTTTCTTTATTATCTTGAATAGTCAAGTTAACAGTAGTATTGTGTGTTGATACTGAACTGCACATATGTATAGAGGTTATATGGAAATAGCTGTGAAGTAGAAACTTGCTTTAAAGTGCCACAAATATATTAAACATGTAAGCCTTTTTAATGAAATCAATTGATATTAAATCACATGTAGTTGTAGAAGATTTGTTATTAGCATTGTTTAATTCCAGCATTTTTCTTGTGAAATGTGGGTGTCTATTCAGAGAAGGACATTTCAGAAGAGCTTTTTAAACCATTAGAATTGGAACAGTCATGGGAGACCACGACAGTGGCAGGTATGTATCTGTTGAAATCAAACAAAAATATTATCAATAATAGTTGTCTATAAAGAGATATTGTAGAAATTGTGGATCCACTTAATATTAAGTGGCCTTAACTACTATGTACTAACTTTTGAATTAATCATTTGATACAATGCACTTATTGTGTACATACATCTTTTTATATTGTACTTACACATTTAACATTTCCTGTATGTAAGTACATCTGTAATTAATTTCCATAGTTACATTTATAATTATACTGCTGACCCATCCCTTACACCGACCTAACCCTACCCTTAAACTTGCCCATCTCACCACACCTGTCCCTAACTTTACCCCTATCCCACCTCAATATCAGCAAAAGTGTGTGCAATACAGTATAAACACAAAAAGTACATTATACTTTTTTTGATCTAAATACATAGTAGTTAGGCCACCTAATATAATGTGGGACCAAAATTATTTATCATAATTTTGCCCTTTCTAAAACAGATGGACACACCACGTGCATTGAAGATGGGGTGTCTGTTGCTACACTACCAGTCATCAACGCAGGTGAAGAAACTAATCTTTTGCCATTTTGTTGACACAGTTCACATGTGTAGATATTGAGCAATGTAATGCTAAATAACTTCACTGCAAGACATTTCATATTTATAATTTGTAAAGTCTCTCACCTGCAAGTATAACAAAAAGTACATTTTTGCCAGGTTTTCTGGAAGGAAAGTCAACATTAAAGGACAAATCCGGCAAATTTTTAAGTTTATCTTGATCGTTATTTCTTTGTGAGTACAGTCTATAGAAAAAGAAAAAAAATAACGGTTTGGTCCTTGCAACATGGAGCTGTTACAGTTAATTCCCAGCTAAACGGCAGTTATGCCGTGGGGGCATAAACTTAAATGGTGTCTCTTAACAGACATAAAATGCAATTAAAATGTCTTTCCACCAAGAACAGGGCCCTTACATGACAACTGAGATGCCTTTAGCCACTTAGCCATTGTTTAAATTCACCTGTTTTAGACGGCTAGCTGTAGTCTCGTGCTGAAGTCCCGTGGGAATGCCATTGTAGCTGGAAAAAAGGCAAATAGTCCAGTTGGGAAGAGTGTTGTGTGTGTAAAGAGGCTCTGCTCATCGGCTCGTCATTCTCAGTATTGAACGTGTCCGAAAGAAATGTTTTTTCGATTCTGTACTGCTGATCCGAGAACTGCTGAACGTTCAGTTACACGCACATACTCAGTATCAGCTGCTCGTGAGTTCATCAGTTCGGGTAAAAAGAACGATTCGGTTGTGAACCGGACAACTAGAGTGATGATCCGATCGGGCTCACAAGTGAAGAAGAAATGGTTCACTTTGTGCCTTTCCGAATTGTGGCAACAGAATGCAAAAATTTGCAGCGAACACTTTTACAAGGATGACTAGCTTACTCAGACACAACACAGCGGGGCCCGTTGAAGAAAAATGCCATTTCATGGTTGAAGACGGGTGCAACCACTGTGGAGGTAATGTAAACTTTATTTATCCTTCCATTTGGGCACACACGGCTTAAGGAAAGATGTGCAGTAATAAAATAATCATGCTTTACACACACAACACTCTTCCCAACTGGACTATTTGCCTTTTTTTTCGGCTACAACTGCGTTCCCACTGGAGTGCGAGAAACAGCTAGCCGTCTAAAACACTATTTAGGTGAATTTAAACAATGGCTAAGTGGTTAAACGCATCTCGTTGTCATATAAGGGCCCTGTTCATGTTGGACAGACATTTTAATTGCATTTTGTGTCTGTTAAGAGGTACAAATACACCCTTTACGTTTGTGCCCCCAAAGCTCCCGTTTTAGCTGAGTGGGGGCTCTGAGCATTAACTAATAGCTCCGTGTTGCAAGCACCAATCTGTTTTTTTTTTTCTTCTATAGACTGTACTCACAAAGGTATACGATCAAGATAAACTTAAAGGGTTAGTTCACCCAAAAATGACATTTCTTTCATTAATAACTCACCCCAATGTCGTTCCACACCCGTAAGACCTCTGTTCATCCTCGGAACACAGTTTAAGATATTTAAGATTTAGTCCGAGGCCTTTCTGTCCTTTGAATGTAAGTGTATGCCCACTTGCTGTCCACGTCTAGAAGGTAATGAAAACATTATCAAAGTAGTCCATATGTGACATGGTTACTTACATTGGTTAGTTAGACTCTTTTGAAGCGTCGACAATACATTTTGGTCCAAAAATAACAAAAAAATACGACTTTATTTAGCATTGTCTTCTCTTCCGTGTTACTCAAATGAAGAGTCAAACGGTCATGATTCAAGATTCGGATTGCGTGTCAAACTGCTGAAATCATGTGACATTGGCGATATGAATCACGAATCAATCTGCTGATTCGCGACCGTTTGATTCTTTATTTGAGGTTTGAAAACAAAAGTGGAAGAGAAGACAATGCTGAATAAAGTCGTATTTTAGCCTCGGACTAAATTTAAAATATCTTAAATTGTTTTCCGAGGATGAAGAGGTCTTACTGGTGTGGAACAAAATTGGGGTGAGTCATTAATGAAAGAAATTTCATTTTTGGGTGAACTAACCCTTTAAAAATTGCCCGGAGTTGTCTTTTAATGAGAAAGTAAAAAAACACAAAAAAAAAACACATGAGCCTCCTGGATCCAGGCCAATTCAAATTAGCCAGACAAAGACGATCAGCAAAGCCAACGTCGAACCAGAAGTCCATCTAAACAGTTATCAAATCTAAATCATAAGCAAGAGGGGAAGTCAAGACTGTAGAGCAGGTCAGAAACGGAGATTAAATGGGAATAACTGGACAAACCAAAATCTCAGTTGAGGGTAAGCGCAGGTCAGACGCAGTCCAGAAGGGCGAGCTAAAACCAATCCAATCTCTAGAGCCAGGGATGCAACAAAGGTCAATATCAGGATGGGCAGTCTGGGACTGCTATGCTCTGGAGGAGACGGGCAACCACAGATCTAACTGAGCAGAATTTGAGGAGAATTTTGTAAGCAAGACAGGAAACTGGATTAATAGACTAGATCGACGGGCAAGACCAATAGGCACGTGTGATACGTGATCACACTGGCAAATAAACGTGATACACAGATCACACTGGCAAATAAACAGAGAAATGTTTTTTAATAATGAGAAAGGAATGCGAATGTGGTCAAAATGTGCTTATTGTGGTCTCAATGTTTTCTGAGATCAATATTTAATATGGAAGCAAACATTTTGTTATTTGTATGTCTTTCTGTTTAGAAGGAGAACATTTCACAGAAGACGAGCCAGGCCCAAGTACGTTTTGTTTTTTTATTAAAGCATTTTACATTAAAGAGATAGTAACCCACTTAGGCTGTTCCAAACCTGTACAAGTTAATTTCTTCTGTTGAACACAAAAGAAGATATATTAAAGAATGTTGGTGACCAGACAGTTCTCACCAACAAAATATTTTCTTTTGTTTTTAACAGAAGAATGAAACTCGAACAGGTTTGGAACAACTTAAGGGGGGGGGATGATGATGACAAAATGACTAATCCTAAAAAACACAGTCATTATCATTGTATATACAGTTGCAATAAAAAGTATGAATCGCTTGCAGAATCTGTGAAAATGGGAATAATTTTAACTAAATAAGAGGGATCATACAAAATGCATGCGTGTCGTTCCCACGGCTGTTTTTTTGTTTTGTGATGGTGGTTCATGAGTTCCTTGTTTGTCCTGAAAAGTTAAATTGCCCAGTGTTCTTCAGAAAAATCTTCTTGGTCCTGCACATTCATAGTTGAACTCTCCAGCAATGACTGTATAATCTTTTCACATGAGGACAATTGACATACTCAAACACAATTTTTAAAAAAGGTTTAAACATTCACTGATGCTCTAGAAGGAAAAGATGCATTAAGAGCCGGGGGGTTAAAACGTAAAAATACTTGAAGATCAAGGTAAATAGTACTTATTTTGTCTTTCGGGAAACTTGTAATTATCTAGGGCAGTATTAAATGGAAAAAGTAAGAACAATTTGGGCATCATTATCCCGTTCAAATGTTTTCACCCCCTGCTCCTAATGCATCGTGTTTCTTTCTGGAGCATCAGTGAATGTTTTAAGCTTTTTTTAATAGTTGTGTTTGAGTCTCAATTGTCCTCAGTGTAAAAAAATGGATCTCAAAATCATAGTCACTGCTGGAGAGGATTTAAATCAAGCCTGCAGTAATCCTCTCAGATACTGAAGCTTTCGTAGCTTTTTCACAGTTTTTTTTTGTCTTGTGGACTGTATGTAAAAAATGTTTTATGTCAAATATCTTATTCAGGACAGCACTAAAGAAAAAATAACGCATTTTGTATTTTGTTAAAATTGTTCACATTTTCAGATTCTGCAAGCCATTCACATATTTTTTCTTACTACTGTATCTGTTAAGGTGCAGCTGAAGAGATCGTTGGGTCTTTGGATGGACAGCTTGAGGAGATTTTTGGGATGCTTAAAAAGAAGCTAAATGAGGACGCAAGTTTTACACCACCTATAAGAGCTTTTGTGTCCAATTTCTTTCAAATAAAGACTGACAGTGCTCTGCAGTCATCACTTTTTTGTTTTGGTAAGGCCACTCAGACAATCAATCAGATCAGTGTACAACCAGCTGCAGGTCCACGGAGGAAAGGGGCTTTGGCTGGACGTAGAGCTGTTGGTAGACCACCAAAGAGCTCAAGAAGAGAGCACCCATACTGCAACAGCAAATCCAACAACGCTCTCCAAACCCTCACCTTCTGTTTGCAAGAAAATAACACCCTTGAGAAGACCGATAAACTGGCTATTCCCAACACACCAGCACCAGCTTTTGGTGTGTGTGGAGATCCAAATACTGTCTAGAGGCTATTAAATATAAAGTCTTAAGAAGCTGGGCTTTACAGTGAACATTATGAAATCAAAATGTACCCCATTAACTTTACATTTCTGGTCTTCTTGTGCACAATTCAGCAGTGCATGTTGTTCTATAAGAGGAAATGTTTGTTTTTGTATATTTAATTACCATGTAATGACTTGTTGACTCTTTCCTGAAGTGTGGGTATGAAACACTTTCACCAGGGTTCTTCAAACTTGGCTCTGTAGGGCCACTGTCCTGAAGAGTTTAGCTCCAACCCTGATCAAACTCATCAAAACCACCTGTGATTTTCTAGTAATCTTAAACAAGGGTTTTCAAACCTGTGCTGGAGAACCCCTAGCACTGCACATTTTGTATGTCTCCCTCTCCTAACACACCTGATTCATCTCATTATTGGAGAGAACTAAAGTGGGTGTGTAAAATATGGGAGACATACAAAATGTGCAGGGCTAGGGGGTTCTCCAGGGCTGGTTTGAAAACACCTGATCCTGAATACCTTGATTAGCTAGTTCAGGTATGTTTGATCAGGGTTGGAGGACAGTGACAGCAGGACAGTGGCCCTCCAGGATGGAGTTTGAGGAACCCTGTTATTCACCATGCAGGTAATTCACATTGATAAAATCAAGTTACACCTTTCATTTTTCTATTTTAATGTTCAACTCTGCAGTCACATTATGGAAGTGAATTGGGCGGCCTAAGCAGTTTTATGTTGACTTATAATAATTTCTGTATTTTTAAAGGTGTACAGACATGCTACTGTTAGCTTTTATTTTAACAACCTTATAGAAAGAGAAAATGTTTTACTGCTGTCTAGACCAATGCAAATATAATGATCATTACTGTTTTGATATGTATACATCACCCAAGTTTTTTTTTAGATACAGCACCACAAGCTGTGTGGTGGTAATGTGGTTTCATTTTGGCCAAACATGACAAATTATCTCATCTCCTCTTCTTTATGCACATGGATACAATCTAGTGTGCAATGTTTTGTAATTTCTAATAGATTTTTTATTTTGTCAAAATATCAATTATTTTTAAATTCATGAGTTTTGAGTCCCATGAATGTTATAGTTTATTAGCATAGTTGTGCTTTGTAGACAAACCGCTTTTTATTTTCCCTAGAAAAGGCACTACAAAAGTTTAATTATAAGTTTAAGATTGACCTTTGTAAAGTATGGACACTCAACAATAAACCTGTAAGATCATGATTAATACCAATATATCTGTGCTTATTATTGCATTGCTGTCATAAATGTAGTCATCATAAAATATTTGAAAAAAAAAAACACTTAAGTTTGCACTAACACTAATATGGTATTCTGTCTAAAGATATTGTTACAATTCACCCATGGAAAATTAAATGTATTTGTTGGTTGTCCACAGGAAATCTTAATTATCCAAGAAAGGTTTTTCCAAACGGAAATTAATTACCCTGTTAAAAAATGTATCCAACAAGCCATTTTTCTATTCATTGGACTTAAAGGGTTAGTTCACCCAAAAATGAAAATTCTGCCATTCATTACTTACCCTACTGTCGTTCGACACCCGTAAGACCTCCGTTCATCTTCGGAACACGAATATATTTTTGTTGAAATATGATGGCTAGGACAGGCCTTTATTGACACCAATGTCATTTCCTCTCAATACCCATAAAAGTCATAGAAGTTATAAAGCTCATCTCACTACAGTAATTCTACAACAATTTTATGAAGCGATGAGAATAGTTTTTGTGCACAAAACAACAACAACGATGGGCTGATTTCAAAACGAAGTTTCAAACCCTTATTAACCAGTGTATTGATTCATGATTCGGATCATCAAACAATCCCGTTAGTGGGGATTCACTCTTTAGTCCCTTTTATGGGTCTTAATGAGAGGAAATTACATTGGTGTCAATGAAACCCTTTCTGAGCCATCGGATTTTAAAAAAAAAAATTAATTTGTATTTCGAAGATGAACAGAGGTCTTACGGGTGTCGAACGACATAAGGATAAGTAATTATTCACATCATTTTCTTTTTTGGGTGAACTAACCCTTTAATCTCAGAAATCCCATAAAACCCATAGTGGTCAAAGATGCATTTGCATCAAATAGACTTACATGAGGCAATATCTTTAATGAAATAATTTCAGAATTAATAGGTTGTACAAAATAGCTTAACACTTGAGAGTTAAAAAAAGACCTCATAATATGGATAGAATACACTGAATTTGCTGGTTTATTTGGCGTTATTATATTGAAAACTGCTTTGTGATGTCAGGTTGATGTCAAGTAAAACTTTGTTCTTGTAGCCCAATCATATCTTTCCTGGGTCCTCCTTCAGGGTGACGGTCCTGTTAAACACCAGCTGGGGAGGAACAGGTGACAGATGAGGCAGTGCATTCCTCTAATGTATGTTAATTTCTTTGACAATTGCTGGAAATACCTTTTCAGATGTGCTATCGGGGTCCACAGAGAAATAACCCACTCTCTCAAACTGAAACTTGTCAAACACTTTGGCCTTGCCCACAGAACGATCCACTAAGGCACTTTCAATCACTGTTAAGGAATTCTAAGAATGACAAAACAAAAAAGAAAACAAGATTGTTGAAACTTTAAATTATTATTTTTATTTTTTAGAAATGTATGTGACTTTAGCATCCTTGTAACATACTTACTATTGTGATAACTGTAAATTATGTATAATTATAAGCAACTAATCCTTATAATCCTTATGTGGAGAACAATTTGTTGAAACTGCTTTTTTTAGCACTATTCTTTGGTAAAATTAAGTATTTGCTTGCATTAATTAATATTCACTTGTGTGTGCTTGTATGAGTATCATTAAATAAATATTAGGATTCAAAGTTATTATTTTCTTAAATTTCACAGTTAAAAAAATCTAGTGTTTTATCATATCTAATTATTTATTAAAATGCAAAACCTAAAAATAATTAAGCAGTTATGACCTGCAATCCTCATGGCCCTCAAGACTAGTGGATACATCTAATTTATATTTATTATTTTTGCTTAATAAAATAATAAAATATCAGAGCTGGTGTGCTGCTACTAAAGGTGGAAGTGGGGCACTTTAAAGGAGTCCCAAGAGGAGGACAGGTTATGTTCTGTGTGTGATTTATGTGTGGTGGAGGATGAATTTCCTTTTATATGTTTTATTACCCACTGTATAATAATTTAAGAATTGGTTTGTATAATATGATGCAACACAAAATCCCGGATTTGTTTAATATGTTTTGGTTATTTGAAAATGAAATTTTTTGTATGGCAACCTTTGTTGAGAAGGCATGGACATTATGACAAAAGACTTTTTACCCTGACAGGAGGTAATTTAGTTGTGATTATGTCAGGATGTTGTGGCTTATTATATTGTATGTATATACTACAATTTTGGTCATCTTTCCTAATGATTGGATAGTGTCCAATAGTGTCCATGTGGGCTGGGCACCATGAGTGCATGACACTTAAATAAAAACATTAATACATTCATTTATTCAAGCTAACTGGTTCTATGACTAACGGCTGTTTCACACTGCAAGCGTGAGCAGTGCGTGAGCTGCCCGCCAGCGTAACTACACAGTCACTGCAGCTGCAGACGCGCAAGAGTATTCACACTGGAATCGTTTGTACAGCGTCACAGCAGCAGCTCCCACGCTACTAATGCTAGAGCCTATATATATACCTGTCTGAGTATTACATACTAAACTAAAAGAAAGTTTATCATATTTTATGGCTAGTTTACTTTATTTATTATAATCATAATCACACTTTCACCCAAACTGAATAATTCAAACTTATTTAAATTAAAAAAAGTTTAAATGGGTAAATCTTCTACAGATATTTTTTATTCTGTTTTCTTTTCTGACATACTCCAACTATTGTTAAAACACACTACACGTGCTTCTTGTGTGCATTTTGAGCACTTTTTGTGTGAACTCATTTATTTTGGCCATCAAAAGTGTGCTTTCACTTTAATTGAGCATCAGCAGCAAAGCAAAAATAGGCTCGCCGCTATAACTCCCGCTTTACTGCTGCTTAGGCGACGCCTCTGCTTGACGCTCATTCTCTGCTCCTGCTCCCGATGTGACTGCACTCATAAATTAACATGGGCGCCGGAAAAAATATGCGTTGTTCACATGCCGCTCACGCTTGCGGTGTGCTGTTGACAGGGCAGGAGCAGAGCAAAAGAGCGTGCATTCACACTTGCAGTGTTCACTGGCAGAGGAATATTGTCCATTCTGTCACATTGATTTTGAGCTTTGATTTATGATGGGAAGCATATATGCTGCAAATGCGACCGTTTTCTGCATTTTAAACTTAAATAGAGCCTACTACTAGCCTCAAGAAGCCTAATGTAATGTAATAAATATATATATATATATATATATATATATATATATATTTTTTTTTTTTTTTTTTTTTTTTTTTTTTTTTTTGAAAAAAAAAAAGGAAGATGAATCTGGGAAGATGAATCTGTATTTAAACTGGGTCATTAATGTAGTAGAAATGTGAAATTATTTTTGAATTTGGTGCCTTCTAGACTGAGAAAAGACAGAAAATGTATTTTTGTCCCACGGGGATGAAAGACTACAATTCCCAGAATGCTTTGCTGCCCTGTGAGGCCATTCCCAAAGCCACCAACTTGATTACAGTGACTTGAGTTGGAGAAGACACTACGATTAAAAACTGAACGCGTGTGTTCAATATAATGCGTGAGTCACCGCGCGAGTCTCAAAGCACTGAGCACTAACTGCAGGAGTCAGATAAATGAGCTGATGAGCTCTCATGATGAGCGCTGAGGTAATCGCGACCACACTCGCGGCATACATTCACAACGCGAGTTCAGTCTGGCATGTTTCAGTTCATGCCTTTGCAAGCTTAACTTTCATAGAAATTAATTTGAGAAGTTAGAAGACTTCCATTGCTCACCATAGCTCTGTTTAAATGAGTGCCTGTAGCTGCCAGCTGAGCTGTGAGTGTGATCTCCATCCCCCATGCGCGGGTGTAAAGCATGAGGAAATGGCTCCCTCTGCTGGCTGTAGTCTTTAGCCTTTGGCCAAACATTCCTCCTATGATGCAAATATCGTCAATTTGCATCATAGGAGGAATTTTTCCAGAAATAAAATGCATAAATCTCTTGTCTCAGGGGGATATGAGGGGGGAAAGCACAATCATTTGAATATACTCCAGGGTTTCCACTGATACAAAGCCATATGCTAATCGCTGAAGTAACCCTTTAAGTGCACCGAAACGGTATTTATTGTTTGAATTTCGTATTATCAAAAATATTTGAAAGCTGAGACTTTTTTCATATCAAAAGCAGGATTGCTAATTTGGTGCGAGATTTACTTGGGTAGAGTGTCTCCAATTGTGTGAGAGTTGGCAACCCTACCTTACCCAAACCCTATAGTAAGTACATGCTAATTAAAAAGTGTAAACAAACTATATTATTGCACTCATTTTTTTGCAGTTGCATGTTTCACTGTGTTCAAAATCCTTAACTGAAGTATTGCACTAATTTTAGTTTGTTGAGAATAATGCCATTACTTTTCTAAGTGATCAAACTTTCTTTAAAAATTCAAGGTAACCCTATATAATGTATTGTCTTACAGGGTTAATGTCACTCAAGAAACCAGCAGGAACTTCAGCTGGGTCCTCTGGGTGTTTATGGAGAAACCTACAGACAGAAACATTTACAGTCTGTGTGTCAAAAAGACATGTGACAAAATTTAAAATTCTGTTTTGTCAGTACACAAGGACACTTACAGATTTTCATACAGGCGCACTTCACACTGAAGTGGCTCGCTCACCCAATGAATGAATGCTTTGGGTTTCTCCGCAGAGTCTGAGCTGACACATGTCACCTCTAGCTCGCACACTTTACCACAGTTATCCTGAAAAGAGCGTTACATTAGACAATAAACTCTATAAATCCTACTGTATCATATTTGATGTGCAAAATTTCTAAGGCTTTTAAAATTAGCAGAGCTTAGCGAGTGGTGTTTCACCTTGATGACACGCTGTACAGAGATGACGTATCCTGCATGTCTCAAGCCTACTGGCTGATCTGGAGTCAGGCGCTTATAGCCCTTCTCCATTACCTACAGCAAACACACAAAACAGCAAAAACAGTGTCACCTCTGCTTATATGGGATGCTGGTTAAATTTAAAACAGAAAATAATCTTTACCTCTCTAAAGTCACTTTGCTCAATAAAGATGGTCTTTGAGAAGGGAACCACATGGCTGCCCTTGGCTTCATTGGCTGGGAAGTCTGGGACTCGAAGCTCCTTCTGAATAGGGGAAAAAACAGAGGACTGATCCATTGCAGTAATTGCATGGCTCTCTGGAATACTTGATTTTGACTGGTCAATGAGCAGTAAATATATTTTTGGTTAATCTAAACGTATTGTTTGACTGTTGTTCATCGTTGTAACCTTTATGTTTCTCATATTACTGAAGTCTTTGTGCCTGAAGAGAGCTTGCAACTTTAGCAAAAAATACCTTATAGAACTTCAATATCATTTTTAGTACAGAGCATAAATCAGTAAAATTACAGCCAGTCATTACCGCAAAATAACCATTTTCATTTTGCCAAAACTGTTAATGACAGACTGGCTGTAATTAGAAAAGCTTGTGTCATTTTGTCATCATTGCTAAATAAACTTCTTAAGGCCACTTAACTGATTTTTTTTTTGTAATAATGTCTGGCTAGCTGTAAATTATGCCTTATATGGAACAATCAATCATGCACTTATGCATGTGTACCTGTGCATTGGTTGGTAGGTTGGTGATGGTGACTTTCAAGGGCTCAAGTATGGCCATGACACGAGGGGAAATGTCATTAAGGACCTCCCTTACACATGCCTCCAACAGGTGTGGCTCCATGGTGGTCTGGGCAACAGTCACACCCACCTAAAACAAAACAACAGATGTCAACAGCATGGTACAGTTCTAATAGTGGTAAACTAATATATCAGCAACAAATAAAAGGGGCAACGGCTGGCATACAATTTCATTATCAGAATCGGCCGATTCATTTTCCTGTTTGACTGTTTAATGTTAGATGAACGACTGATTTGGAAATCCACAATGAAGCATAGATGCACCCAACTTCTATACCTAGAATATCAAAAACAACTGCAGGCCGTCAACAAAAGTCAATCTTAATACTTGATGTTATATACCTCAGAAGTTACAGGTCTGTGAGAGCCAGAAATCTAGCTTTTTTTGTAGGTGACTAATATATTATTTTCCATAATTTGCAAATGCACTTTTATTTTTTGGGTTTTATTTATGGGTCCCCACAATGTAAGATAAACAAGGGCATGCACACACTCCCTCTCGCTCTACATTTGCCATTAAAATAGCAATCTCAATTTAATGTAACTGTTTGCTTTTTTTTCTTTTCTAAGTTCTGAGCTGATAAATAGTCCCACCTAAAATATTTTTCACCAGCCACCACTGCTGAATAGAACGTTTTTGTTCATATTACTTGTTTTTAAAAACTAGTATCAGAAATTAATCGGTTATCAGTCATTTTTCAATCTTAGTTATTGGAATCTGCAAAATCCACAATCGGTCAATCTCTAGTAGTGACCATAGCTCCTGCTACCATTCGATCGTTCACATATCTTGACTTGTGATATACAATGCTGCCCCAATTTTCTCTCACCCGGGCACAGAAATTGTTTACAGCTTGTGGAGGGAACCCACGTCTCCTGAGAGCTGTGAGTGTGAAGAGTCGTGGATCATCCCAATCTCTGAAACATACAACACAGGACACAAACATAATATAATAATCGAAAATTCACAAACAACTGAGACACACAAACATCACACCTACACACCTACACACACACACACACACACACACACACACACACACACACACACACACACACACACACGTTCACTATCTTTGTGGGGACTTTCCATAGACGTAATGGATTTTTTCACCTACAATGTAGGTGATCTCAGGTTTTACTATCCTTATGGGGACATTTGGTCCCCACAATGTAATATAAACAAGGGCACACACACAAACACACACACAAAAGATGTGCGTCTTACCTAACAATTCCTGTTTCTACCAGTTTGATGATCTTCCTCTTGGAAACAACAGTATAAGTAAGGTTGAGTCGGCCATACTCCCACTGCACAGGGCAGTACAAATCCAGAGCATTACACAACCAGTAATATGATGATCGTCTGAGAGAGACAAAAAAAAAAGTTGTGCCTAAATGCAAAAGTATATGGATAGTTAGAGCCATGAAAGCCAATTAGCTAATACAGTGTTTCAGTAATACTAAAGTACACTGGCCCTCATTTATCAATCTTGCGTAGAAACAGGCGTATATGTTGGCGCAAGATTATGCTTACACTCCTCTCACCGCCTGATTTATGAAACTGTGCGCACCTCTGCAATTCAGGTGTACGCAATACTTGCCCTTGATAAATCCCGCGGCTGAAAACGATCGCCATTAGAATAACACGCCCCTATATATTCAAGTCTCCGCCTCCCGCACGCCCTCATTTTACGCCATGGACACACGGAAGACGGCAAAGAAGCGAAACTTCTCCGAAGTGGAGATCGGGCGCGCTCTATCATCTTACTAGTCCACTAGTCAGGGCACTGATTAGGACATAAGTCAATGGGTTGACTCCCTGATCAGTGCTCTGACTACTGAACTATTGAGATGATTGAGACGCACCCATCGAGATCACCAGGGAAGTGGAAAAAAAAACCGAAATTGTTTTATTTAAGAGTATAAAGAGTGGGAATAAAGGCACCCACAAAAACAAAATATGGACCCAAATTACGAGTAATTACGAGCTGAAATACGAGCTCATATGAGTAATAATATGAGTAGTTTGAAATACGTTATAACATTACGAGCTGTTAATAGTGTGGGGGTTGAGAAGCGCACCCCAGCAGTTTAAATAGCTGTTTGGATAAGAAATTACCATCCCAATGCATTATTTTACAGCACGTTTTGAAACAATTAGCATTTGATTTCGTATCACGGCATGTATTGGGGTGTACGACAGTGATGATGATGTGATGTGGAGTAAGATTCATTCACATTAATAATTACATGACAATTTGTAAGATTCTTCTTCTTCTTCTTCTTCTTCTTATTATTATTATTAATGACGCTTGTTATTTAGAAGAAGAATGTCGTTTTTATTGATTTTATTATTATTTAAAAGAAGAAGGTCATTTTTATAATTTTGTCAGTCTGAATTATTTTAGTCCCAGTCCGTGCGCAGCTGCTGGGCCAGGCGGGCCGGTAAAGCGCACAGGCTCGCGACTGTAGGAATACATATGCCTACAAATCAAACTCTATGGTAAAGTCACACAAATTAAACATTGACGTTCATGTTGCACAAAAATAAACACTGAATGTTGTTGTTGTGGTTTTTAACAGTGGGTCATATAGCATATCTTGTCAGTGCGTTTTGTGTTAGGAATTGTTTTTCTGCGCATTTTCCCACTAACTCAAACGTGCGTACACCACCTGCTGAGCTGGTGTAGGATTTGAGTGTGCCGTACGCCAACGTCCATATTGATAAATCTCAAAGTCACCGTGGGTTTGGGTGTACGCAAGGTGTACGCTGGAAATTTGGTGTACGCACTTTTGATAAATGAGGGCCACTATGTGGTAATAGTCATATTGGGAAAGCTATTGTCTAGCTGTTCTGTATAATCACTGCGTAATAGAGAGAATGTCAACAAATAAATGTGAATGAAACAGTACAACATACTGAAATGAACCAGGTCTCATGTAATGCTGTTGATTATGCACAATCAGTGTTTCAACTATGAAAAGAATTCAGTAAAACAGTATAAAAAAAAAAAAAGAGTTGTATATAATGTCACTTTTTATACAAAAACACTATTTACCTCGGGAGAGCTTTTTAATGCCTATAAACTTAAAGGGATCCCATGGTGTTGAGACTTGTATGGCTTAATATAACATAAATGATGTCTCTTACTGAATTATGTAGTAGAAAACCCATGAAAGATCTACGTTATTTAAAAAATCGATTTTATATTTGGACCATGGGCGGCGCCATTTTGTTTGCGTTCTAGGTTGATGACGTAGAGTGGTTGAACTCCTCAATCAGCTGGCATTACCCGTAGCTATTTTTACCGCAACGCAACTCGACAATTGTTTCAGAGTTAAACAAAACCAATGAATTCCTTTGTAATTATACTTAAAACACACTCAAACATACATGTGCACACAAACTCACCTACACAAGTCACAAACAGATCGGCGGGCGCGCACACGACAGGCTCTGTCTCAATCGAGATGTTGGGCTGCTCAGTCTCCACGACAGGGGCTGAATCTGAAATCGACCCTATACCCTTAAATAGGGCATTATTTGAAGGGACGGACATTTGTAGTGTTGTCCGACACCATAGTGGACATGTTCGAGTGCAGTCATTCAGTCTCACGTTCCACCGAGTAAAGCCGATTTACAAACAGCTGTCCGACTTCACGCACTCAAACATACATGTGCACACAAACTCTCTCTCTCACACAGACTCACACACACCCCAACAGATCGGCGCGAACACACACACACCCCAACAGATCGGCGCGAACACACACACACACGCACGCACTGCGCGCGCATACATAACCCTCAATCTGTGTTGATATCCTGTTCAACACATCCTGTTCCCTAGATAGACTGTTGATAGTAGATTAACTATAATGCCTAATGTGACCAGCAGAGGGAAATATCTAGGACGATGGGATAAAGTACGTGAGGAAGAGAGGCAGGATGTTTTGGTGATGATGCATGCGATTGAGACAGAGCAGTCAGGTGTGTGTGTGCGCGCCCGCCGATCTGTTTGTGACTTGTGTAGGTGAGTTTGTGTGCACATGTATGTTTGAGTGTGTTTTAAGTACAATTACAAAGCAATTCATTTGTTTTGTTTAACTCTGAAACAATTTTCGAGTTGCGTTGTGGTAAAAATAGCAACGGGTAACGCCAGCTGATTGAGGAGTTCAACCACTCTACGTCATCAACCTAGAACGCAAACAAAATGGCGCCGCCCATGGTCCAAATATAAAATCGATTTTTTAAATAACGTAGATCTTTCATGGGTTTTCTACCACATAATTCAGTAAGAGACATCATTTATGTTATATTAAGCCATACAAGTCTCAACACCATGGGATCCCTTTAAAGGGTTAGTTCACCCAAAAAATGCAAAATTCTGTCAATAATTACTTACCCTAATGTCATTCGACACGTGTAAGACTTCCAAACATCTTCGGAACACAAATTAAGACATTTTTGTCGAAATCCGATGGCTCAGAAAGCCTTTCATTGACACATGGATGGATTTCCTCTCAAGACCAATAAATGTCACTAAAGACGTTGTTAAAAAGTCCATCTCACTACAGTGGCTCTACAATAGTTTTATGAAGTGACAAAAATAGTTTTGTGCACAAAACCCCCCTGAAATAACGACTTGTATAGTAATGGGCCGATTTCAAAACAAAGATTAGAATGGTTATGAATCAGCATATCGATTCAGGATTTGGATCACCAATGTCACGTGATTTCAGCAGTTTGACATGTGTTATGAGTCATGAATCAATACGCTGATTCATAACGGTTTGAATCTTTGCTTTGAACTTGAATTGCAATCGCAATAGTTGTGTGTTAGCAGTGGCTAACTGAGTTTAGCAAGTGACCAGTGATCCGGTCCTACCTTCAACTGAAGTGAGAAGTATTGTGCTCCTTCTATTTTAATTGTTACTATTGTAAGGGAAGCTGTAGGGGGAGAGTGCCTTTTTCTTTTAATACTGCTCTTGTCCCTGTTTTTCTACAGCTAGAGAGTTAAGGGAAGTTTATGTTGTTTATTTTGTTTTTAGGTTAATTAGAATCTCTCCCTAGTCAGAGAACTGTTTTGTTTGTTATTTTAGGCCTTGCTCTCCCCTGAGCCATTGCTCCCCATTAATCTTTATGTCTTCTCTCTTTTTTTTATTGTAAATAAAATCCTTGCTTTGACCTATCATCCGGTGTCAGCCCATCTTCACTCTGGAACCGAGGATTGAAGTGTGTTCTCACCTTAGCCTTTTGTTTTGTATTCCTTTTTATGCTTTTTCGTTTGTTACCTCCTCTCCCGACCCCTAGACAGCTAGAGGGGAACGTAACACTCTTATACAAATAAGGTCTAATCCCTTATCCATGATGTGGTCTTTGATGAAAGATGATTCATTTGAGGCATTGTGCATTCAAAAGTTCTAATTTGAGCGTTGATGGGGTGGTGAGTCTTGATATTGACCGTAATACACTAAAATCCACTCAAAATTTTCTTTCATGCTTTGTGTTAAGAGATCTCGCGGTGCTTCCTATGGAGTCCAGCTTGGATTGCGGAGATCTCGCAATGTTTCCCGTGTTACCAACACAGAGCAACACTGTTGTAATCATGCGGTAGATGTGCGACAATGGTCCAGATGGATGGAAAGGCCAATGGTAAACAAACCCACGATGAGAACCTCTATGGATGTAATGCAGTCTGCGCAGAAGTCCATGTTCCTTGATGACCGCGATACACACTGGAATGGTGCAGTTATTGAAATGTAGCAGCTACAGAATGGAATATTTGCGCTTCATGAAGGCTGCTGAAAGGTTTTGACTAGTGCTAGCCATTAGTCAAACACAGAGTAATGTGGTAGACAGAAACAACACTGTCAGGCACAATGAGAAGATGGTCCATAGTATGGCAGAGAAGATCATGAGCCGACTCCCAGCTAATACTGCAAGGGCAGCAGTCTTAGACTTAGAGGCCAAACTGCAGCAGGACAATTGCAGGACAACAGCCTCAAAGAAAGGCTGTCCGGAGGAATACACCATGCAGCTTAATCCTGAGGGAGATCACCAGTGAGCAGCCGACACCGAGAAGAGAGAGCAGCTGAGTGAGTAAATGTCCTTCAAACTAGAAGCAACCGTCAGCCGCCAGCAATCAGCAACAGTCCCAAATGTAGCTCTGACTGTTTGACTGGTCACACTCATAAAAAATAAAATAAAATCTAAATCTAACAGTACAGTTAACTTGATTTAGGTGGAAAAACAGCAAACAGACAATGCCAGCGTCCTCTCCCTCTCATTGCTAGGCAAAAAAAGGTGGGGGTTTGAGAGCTGTAAGAGTAAAGTGAGGCTGATGAAGAGTGTGATAATGAAAGACACCTGTGAGACACAGCGGTCTAGAGTCCCATTGAGGGAAGGTGAAAGGGGAATGCTGAAATCCACTCCCGCTTCCATATACCTGTATATAGTAAATATATCCTAATTTATCTTCCTATATTATAATGATTCTTTCTAGTTATGATTTTGCTTAATGTTTCTTGTTCTCTAAACTGTACATTTGGTCTCTGAGGAGTGACTGAGGGTCTGGCCTAGAGATGTGTGATGTGTCACTAAACACTTGCAACAAGGTGGTGTGTGTGGATTTTTGAGGTATTACACACTCCTAACATGTCAGGAGTGCAGTAACAGCGTTTGCTCACTTAGCCTGGCTTCCAGAGATTAAATATGGATTTGTCTTTAATTTAATTTATTATATTTTATTCCTTTTATATTTCCTTTTACTGTAACACAAAGTCAAGATGAATATTGCCTGCACTATTGTCTGTACCTCTCACTAAAAGAAAGCACATGTTATCAGCATGTTTTGGTTAGAACTGGAGCTTAATCAGCTCCAACCTTGGAGAGATTGTGTATCTGTGTAAGTGCACAATATTCTATGTTACAGATCAGTGTTGAGAATGGTGTACAACGGGCACCCTAAGAGATGGGTGGACTTGTTGTTCTGGGCAAGCTGGCGCCTGCTCCAGATCTGGAAGGTCACTACGGGCCTAATTCCGTGGTGAAAGCGTCAACAAGTGACACATCTATGGAAACGTGCATCAGATTAACTGATTCGAGTGGAAATTTACCATGCCTGTGCATTGTCTCTGAGCCAATCAGAACCATCCACATTGCAGTAATGACGTGGATAAGACCTTGAAAACGGTATAACTGTTGGGACAATTGTATGTACGATAGGGCGAGGCAACGAGACGGTGAGAGCGGGAGCGCGGCCTACGAACTCCTTGTGAGACTTGAAGCTGGCTTCTGATTTTGAAACTGCAAACTATTCTTAAGTAAATGTTTCTTTTAATTAATTGCAATCCTGATCTTCACTACTGGTCCTGGGTCATAAGGTGTTAACCCTTAACAAAGAATACAAATGACAGTGGAAGGCAATAGATGACCAGGCCTGGTACATTTACGTTGTTGTTATTATGTTAATATGCTGCAGTCGGCCGTAAGACAGCTGCAGGTTGTTTTTGTTATGTGTTTTGCATTTTATTTTCACATTAGAAGTATGTTTGCTGGTTTCCGTCAGCTTCTTCCCTGAACTGTTCATTGTTCTTCAGTATACAACTGTTTGATTGCTGATTATTACATTATTTCACAAGTGTTACTGGATCACTCTTCATTGTTGCCTTTTGTTGATACTAAATCAAATTCAAAGAGAATCAAAGAGAAATACAGAGCTTGTGACTCCGAATAGAAACAAACCATGTAATTTGTGTCAATACCCCGTCCTACTTGATACTTGAAATAAAATGCATTAATGTCAAGCCAAGTCAACTTTATTTATATAGCGATTTTACAATGACGATTGTTTCAAAGCAGCGTCAGTGTTAACAGGACAATATTGTAACAAAATTAGATTCGGCTGTACAGTCGTTCTGGAAAATATTGTGATGCTATAAGCTTATTTTAAATTATCATATAGCGACAATGTTGGAAGATCAGTATTATAGTTTATACAATTAATTAAGATCTAATAAATTAATTTTATTTGGATACTTAGTTGAATAACTTAGATTAGGGCTGGACGATATGGCCAAAATTTATATCACGATATATTTCTTAATTTTGGTCGATACGATATAATTTCGATATCGATATGAACTATATAAAAGCTTTAGAAAAACTACTAAGAACTGCCACAAAGGATTTCTGTACCTACAAACTTCTGACAAATTAATTTGCCAAGTCTATGAAACCTCCTCCTATAAAACTATATAATATTTTAGAAATAAAAACGGTACAAATAAATTAATGTTCACCTTTTATTTGTATTTAGCCTTTATACGAACAAGAAATGTGAAATCACCATCAAATAAACAAGACTCTCACTTCGCAGACGCAGTTTATTGAGCATTTTCTTTTAAGTTTTAAATTTCACTGAAGAACGATTCATAGCGATATTCTCCTTTTATGCAAAACTATACCTTTATCTACTGATGCACAAAAAAATTAATAAAATAAGACTCAATTCAGTGGCCTATTTGTGCTCTGTTTGAGATGAGTGCACGCTGCTTTTGCAAGGCTTTAAACAGGAGAAAATGATACATTTTCGTGAAGCCATGTCTGACCGTCTTTCACAAGCTTTGAAAGGTAATTTAAACGAGAAAGAACGCGTTGGTGTTAATACATGACATTGTGTGCAAATGTGGAAAGTATTAAAACAAATGTGCCACTTGCCTCTTACACAAATATCTACATGGATTATTTGTAACGCTTGGCATCGTATTGTTAGACATTAGATTGATGCATCTATGTCGATGTATTGTTACACCCCTAGTCGGCACCTCTCCGGCACAAGTTTAACATCAGCCCCATTCGCACGGGATTCGTATTATCTGGGGACCTCTGGTGATTTGTAATAATTGCAGAGAATGTCTGTGATCTTAATCCCGTGCGAATCGGCCATGTCTGTAATTTGTAAAGTAAAAATTCCCCCGCAAATTAGCCTATACCTACCATATTTCGCCGAACACCGAGGTCCTGTGATAACATTAGCCCCGTGCGAATCGACATCTCTGTGATTTGGCCAGGATTAGGCGGATTGTATATACTTTTTGCAAGCTTTTTTTCTCCCTGTGAGCATTTCTATCTTTATCTTTCACGAAGAATAAAGTCTGCATTAATAATGCGCACCGTTAATTCCCGTGCAGCCGCGCCCACACAGATTATACTTTCACTTTAGAATGAGTATCAATTTGAGAGTAATCTGATTGAATGGTGTGTTTAATATTAACATCAATACTGTTCTGAATGAAAAACATAACAGAACAGTACAGTACAATGACAATCTTGTTTAAATAGGCGCTTTTACATTTAGTTTTGAAACCGAATCTTCCGCCGTATATTGTCAGCTTCCTACTCGTGATAAATGAAATCTGATTCCTGCCGCCGGTCTGAGCTCAGTTCATGGCGTCTGTTCACTAACTGAACGAAATTATATTTATTTATTAGGCTACTGTAAAATAATCAAAACGATATCGATGCCTGTTTATGATTTCATACAGCTCTCTATAACGAACATCATATCCGGGAGAAGTCAGTAAATTCGAGTAAAATCACAGGCTTTGCTTATCCCGTGCGAATGCGCCACGCAAAACTCAGATGTGGAGGAGTCATTTCTCAATCACAGAGGTCCCTAGATAATACTAATCCCGTGCGAATAGTGCTTTAGATAGACGAACCACTTCCACGCCACTAAAGAAAGTTAGTCTTTCTTCTCTTATCAACTATTTATTTCTCCTTACTTGTGGAAGCTCGTTCAGTCACATTTGTGTTGCGAGCAGGGAAACTCTCTTTGTAGCTAACGTGCCGCGTTTGATCTATCAGCCTACAACTGCTGAGCACCGGCTGCGTGTCCGTGGTGTACGTCATCACGCAAGAAGTCAATCGTGTTCTGCTCTTTCTGATGGCATGCGCCTTGAATGTCAGTCATATCGAAATATCGGAAATGTGTTTAAAAATCATATCACCGTTATTGAAAAAAATTATATCGCGATATATATTGATATTGAATTATTGTCCAGCCCTAACTTAGATCATAATTTTAGTGTCCCCAACTGAGCAAGCCAAGCCAAAGGCAACAGTGGCAAGGAACCAAAAATAAATCTTTGGAGAAACCAGGCTCGGTCGGGGTGCCAGTTCTCCTCTGGTCTATTAACAAACAGTGTATGAATATTATTCTGGTAACCTTACAGGTCAAAAATCATATTAGATCGGAATATTTAACATTTCTGGGTATCACGCAAGAGATGGGTTTA
Organism: Pseudorasbora parva; assembly: GCF_024679245.1. Lineage (NCBI taxonomy): Eukaryota > Metazoa > Chordata > Actinopteri > Cypriniformes > Gobionidae > Pseudorasbora > Pseudorasbora parva. Next base: position 11,063,322 of record NC_090184.1, read on the forward strand.
TTGAGAATGATGCATCGATTACACAATAATAAGAATATTTGAAGGATCGGAGCCATCGCGCTGTTATAATGTTGTCATAATGTTGAGTGACATACCTGGCCTGAAACTCTTTGGTGCACAGCGAGTGTGTGATGTGTTCAGCTGAGTCACACAGACAGTGTGTGTAATCATACGTGGGGTATATGCACCTATACACAAGACACAACAAAAGAGTGGCAAAAAATGAAGCAACAAAACCACACCCACACAATGTGAGCGAAACAAAGTGTTTTTTACCATGTGTCTCCTGTCCTGTGATGGGGCGTGTATTTTATACGGTATGCCACAGGGTCCATCTTCCCATCTTCCATGACCATTTTCATTCTCAGAGTCGCTTCCCCTTCTGCAAACATGCCCTTCCTCATCCTGTCAAACAAAACTAAAGACTCGTCCACTGGTCGCTCTCTCCAGGGGGAGGGAGGGACGTTGTGACCCTTGAGCTCTTCTCCATGCTGGTGGCACACATATGCATGACCCCTTAAACAGAAACAAACAAAGGAATCAATAGTCAATAATATAGACCACATTCAGATCACACACACATAAACTCCATTGTTTTCTCAGGTAATTACATAATTATATCTTTTGAAGAATCAAATTGTTGTAAAAGTAAAAGTGTAAATTTGACTTAGTAAATTAAATTATTAATAAAATGTTTATTTTATGTTTATTTCAAATTTATTCTATGAAAACCCTATGGTAAGAAATTACTAAATCACTTCAGTAGGATTACTTTGCCTGGCACATCATTGTGGATGTTTTATGAGTAATTCAGCCTTTGTAAATCAAAATGACAGTGTGCTTAAACAAAAAAGGATTGTGTGTAAATGAGCACATGCCTTATTTTGAAACGCTCAGTGGTTCAGATTATAAATTCTCATTTAACTGCAGGATATATAGTTATATATCCTGCGGTTAAATGAGAATTTTTAGTTATATATCCTGCGGTTAAATTAGAATTTTTAATCTGAACCACTGAGCGTTTCAAAATAAGGCATGTGCTGATTTACACAAAACAAGGTCATAATCCAGTGTTTTAAGTGTCTCAGAATAGTGATACAATTTGGTTTATCAGAAAGTAATCTCTCAATCTCACACTATGTTCCTGAATTTTGTTATTATTTCTTAACTTTGCTTTTTTATGTCTGCTTGTGCATAGCATGCTGGACTTCCATTGTGCTCCTTTTCATAAATTAGGTGCACACGTTCTAAAAGCCCTGAAACATCATGTTTGTAATCTCACCTGCGAATAAGATCAACAGCAAGATCGTAGAGAAGCTGGAAATGATCTGAGGCGTGCGTAACATCGTATGGTCTGTACCCTGAGTGATAGAAAAGAACAAATTTTTTCTTTTAAATCTTGCTCTGAAATGTTTTTTAAATGCATTCCATAATGTATTGCAAGCACGCAAATGTCAACTTTCTCTTGAAGTAAGTACTTTGACAATGAACAACTGCTTGAAAAAAGAACAGACCACGAGAGATAAGGTGCTCAACTTTCATAACAGTACAAAAATAACAGTACAGAGGATTAGAACAAGACAGTGAGTAATTTAGGTCTGCACGACAAAAATGTACAAACATAATTGCCGATTATTCCCTTGAAATTGTAATTGCCATTACAATGATCACAATTTACATTGAATGATGTTTTGAATAGCTTTATACCATTGTTTGAAGCAACTATTTTCCATATTTTATATAAAAATATAATAAAACAAAAATATTCATGGTACAATAATAGGTTTTTTTGCCCCAGGTAGTTATAGGAACTTAGTTAAAGGAACTAACCTCTGTTACAAACTGCTTACAATCAACAAGATAAAACTTAAACAAATTAAGTGCAGTATCAGAAAACCCATAGACAGTTTCTAAACGAATAATTAAAACGATTGATCTACAGTGTCAAAGACGGCATTGAGCTCTAGAAGGATCAAGACTGAGAGACAGTCAAAATCCAAAGCAATTAGTAAATCATTAGTGACCTTAACCAGAGCTGTTTCAGTACTATGGAATTTGCGGATTGAAATAGTTACATTTTTTTAAGTTTCATATATTTTAGATTCATTGCACACCAACTGAATTATTTCAGGACTTTTATTGTTTTAATACTGATGATTTTGGCATACAGCTCATGAAAACCCAAAATTCCTATCTCAAAAAAATTAGCATATCATGAAAAAGTTCTCTAAATGAGCCATTAACCTAATCATCTAAATCAACTAATTAACTCTAAACACCTGCAAAAGATTCCTGAGGCTTTTAAAAACTCCCAGCCTGGTTCATTACTCAAAACCGCAATCATGGGTAAGACTGCCAACCTGACTGCTGTCCAGAAGGCCATCAAGCGATGGCATCCTCAAGCGAGAGGGTAAGACAGAATATTTTTAATGAACGAATAGGCTGTTCCCAGAGTGCTGTATCAAGGCACCTCAGTGGGAAGACTGTGGGAAGGAAAAAGTGTGGCAAAAAAACGCTGCACAACGAGAAGAGGAAGATTGTGGAGAAGGACCGATTCCAGGCCTTGGGGGACCTGCGGAAGCAGTGGACGGAGTCTGGAGTAGAAACATCCAGAGCCACCGTGCACAGGCGTGTGCAGGAAATGGGCTACAGGTGCCGCATTCCCCAGGTCAAGCCACTTTTGGGCTACAGAGAAGCAGCATTGGACTGTTGCTCAATGGTCCAAAGTACTTTTTTCGGATGAAAGCAAATTTTGCATGTCATTCGGAAATGAAGGTGCCAGAGTCTGGAGGAAGACTGGGGAGAAGGAAATGCCAAAATGCCTGAAGTCCAGTGTCAAGTACCCACAGTCAGTGATGGTCTGGGGTGCCATGTCAGCTGCTGGTGTTGGTCCACTGTGTTTTATCAAGGGCAGGGTCAATGCAGCTAGCTATCAGGAGATTTTGGAGCACTTCATGCTTCCATCTGCTGAAAAGCTTTATGGAGCCGAAGATTTCGTTTTTCAGCACGACCTGGCACCTGCTCAGTGTCAAAACCACTGGTAAATGGTTTACTGACCATAGAGAATCTGTGGGATATTGTAAAGAGAAAGTTGAGAGACGCAAGACCCTACACTCTGGATGAGCTTAAGGCCGCTATCGAAGCATCCTGGGCCTCCATAACACCTCAGCAGTGCCACAGGCTGATTGCCTCCATGCCACGCCGCACTGAAGCAGTCATTTCTGCAAAAGGATTACCGACCAAGTATTGAGTGCATAACTGAACATAATTATTTGAAGGTTGACTTTTTTGTATTAAAAACACTTTTCTTTTATTGGTCGGATGAAATATGCTAATTTAAGATAGGAATTTTTGGTTTTCATGAGCTGTATGCCAAAATCATCAGTATTAAAACAATAAAAGACCTGAAATATTTCAGTTGGTGTGCAATACATCTAAAATGTATGAAAGTTACATTTGTATCATTACATTATGGAAAATAATGAACTTTATCACAATATGCTAATTTGTTTAGAAGGACCTGTATGTCTTTAAATAAATTATTTACTGATATAAATCAAATTGATTTAAAAAGTCAATTTCACATGATATTCTAGTTTATAAATTTAACAATTTAAGATTGAACATTGGTCTGGGGAGTCTGCTCTGTATTTTCTACTGCACAAAAGGCATGATCAACAAGCATTATTTGAATTACTCTGTATGCAATTGGATAGTCAACTAAACAGACTACAAGAGCCATGATCAATGAGCATATCCATCGTCTCTCTATCCGTCATAGTGTTAAATCTGCCAATAGCGTGCCAGGTGGATAAGTTAGTGTGTGATTGGTTGCCACAAAAGTGTAACAGAAGCAGTAGAAATTAATGTACGGGTTTTCAGACTGTGTTGCAGGGTGAAGTCAAATCCCCAGCAGATCAGGATAGGTTTACCCAGTCTAGTTTATAAGTACATTTTATAATACATTTTCATAAAATTTAGACACACATCTTACTCTTACCTGACACTAATATTAAAATCATTGCTGCAGTTTCTGTGATTTGGCTCCATTTGTTAATTTTGTAATTAAAATTTTTTTATTGGATGCCACAAATATTGAAATGAAAGCATGCTTAATTGCATAAGATTGTAAGTAGCTAAGTTAGGTCAAAAACACATGAAGAGAAGTGTTAGGATAATACAATATCACCATTCGGACGGTATTCTGCGCTCATTTGAAATTGACGTGACATCCTCTGACATGAAATTGATTCATTAAATTTAATTGATCTCATAGATGTGACTGTTGTGGTTCGTAGTCATAGCAGCACCAACTGTTGCAGTTAATGTGGTAAATTCAACTTATTTTGTAGGGCACTAAAAATATAGTTTTATATAATTAGTTTAATAATTGTGTTAATAAAAAAAATATAAAAAAAAACTTGAATTAAATACTGGCCTTACAAAATTGAGCTGCAAAAGATAACTGCACATATTTGAAAATTACCTATTATATCATATTACATTAGAATTCCTCTATATCTAAATTACATCATGGGTGTGGCTTGTGGTCACAGCGACACAAGCTGCTGCGTTAAATGTGGCATATTTGAGCGATTTTAAAATACTCTCCTGTTTAAATGCATATTGCCTGTCGTGCACAATTTGTCTTAAGGGTGGCGGTGCCACTGCCTTGGGCCCGTCATCGCTGCTCGCAGCTTTAATCTTCTTTTTTTTCTTTGACAAGTTTTTTGCCAGGTGGCTTTTTTAATTATATGATGTCATTATGTTGTCTTCACGCCAGCCAATCACTGCATTGCTGATCGTGGTTTTGAGTATCAATGCATCTGCCATCTTCAGGGAACACAGGCACGAGCAGTGACCTCAGAGAACTTAATCCAGATATTTTAATCCAATCCGTAAATTCGGTTTAAGAACCCAATTAGCAAGAGATCAGTTATCACAATTAAAAGATCTTGGATCTGTCAAATCATATCAGATGTATTAAGCGAGGTATGAATAACGGGCCTCAGGACGTAAAAATGAAACGGTGCGTTACTTCTGAGGAGCAAATAAGTCCAGGCCAGACAGGAGAACAGAGTTCAGCATAGACACCTTTGTCTCCAGAGGGTCAGATGAGGAGAAACCATTTAATGAAGAATCAATAAAAACAGAAAACTGATCTCCATTTGGCGTAGGATTTGAGCGCACCGTACGCCAACGTCCATATTGATAAATCTCAAAGTCACGGTGGGTTTGGGTGTACGCTGGAAATTTGGTGTACGCACTTTTGATAAATGAGGGCCATTGTGTCTGATGTGAATAAAACATTTATTTAAATTATAACTGAAAGCATTATTATTGCTTGTCTTTTTATACAGGCTAGTAATTCATTTAAATTCCTATTGAATCTCTGAAACCTCAAATAAGCATTATCTGGTGGAATAGTGATATATGAATAGCTATATATAAAAAAGCCATGAGCGCATGGTCTCTGATAAAATAAGGTATGATGTATTGGTCTCAACTATTCACATCAAGAGGGGTCAACTCCAGTGTCCCCTTTCCCCCACCCGTGGCAGACTCACACTGGCGATGGAGCAGAGACTTTTTTAGCCTCGACTTTGATGTCCGACCATTTCTTTTTTATTTCGGCCATGGTCCAAGGTTGTGAGGCTACATCATTTACGCATCTACAACCTTTTGCCACCCAAGTGCCTTTTTGGCATTAGTAATGCCCACACTGTGCACCCCAAACAACATTTTTCTCCTCTTTTCCACCTCACCAACGATAACTTCTACTTCACATTGAGTGAAGCTACGTTTTTTTTATTTCCTCTCTGTGTTTGCCATGATTTCGATGAATAATCGATGAATATTAACTTGTGGGCATTTCACAGACTATTTATGGGCAACTATGGGTGTGACATGAAGCCTGCAAAAGTTGCCCTACATTTAGAATTTGATTGTGATTTATTAAGGGAAAACTGCATAGGATGTGCGTGCGCACAGTTTTATGATAATATATTATCATAAGCGCTGTGATAATATATTATATTGCCAAGGGTATTCTGATGGTGGTTTGGAAAGCGAGAAATGCATTGATAAACTTTAAAGACACTTTAAAGACTTCTAACTGTGTACAGTATGCAAATGAGTTCCACAGGGGAAAGAAGCCCCCTCTGATGCCAGCAGCCAATTGCAACACTGGAACGGAGAAGCACCGAATTGCAATCTCCTATTCGGAAAAGGATAAAGGTACCCTTTCAATAGACACTCCTTGTTCTGAGTCTCCTCATCTGAGAGACAAACAGTTCACCAAGTTTGAGTCTCCCACAAGAGACAAACAGTTCACCAAGTTCTGAGTCTGTCCGGCGAGGATGAGACTGTGACAGAGCAACCAAGTTCTGAGCCTCTGGTTTAACCAGAGACAACACAAGATCCGAGGATCTGAATCTACAGCTTGCGAGGCAGCAACAGATACGAAAACATTCTGAGCCTCCAGCCTGTGAGGAAGGAGACATGAACCAACACTATGTTCAGAGTTTTAGTCCAGCGAGATGACTACAGCAAGTCCAGAGTCTCCATGCAGGAGACCAGAGCGGATTGACCAACTTCTGAGTGTCTGGCCCAAAGAGGCAGAAGACACACAGAGACATTTGCAACAAGGTTAAGCTCAGGAGAGCAAATCTTCACTTCAAGGTTCCTTCGTCTGTGTGTTTAAGATTAAGGACCTTCTGCACCTACTTCAGGGCCTCATCTGCGTGTTCCAGATTTTAGGACCCTTTGGTGCCCCAGGAGATCAGCATCCCACAGATCTTCATGTTCAAGGCTGTTGAAACGGATTCCAGCACCTTTCTTCACTGCATTGTCTCCCAGCAAAACCAGTGGTCATCACCATTAGACTGCTTACTCAACCACGTGGAATGTAAATATCATTTAGCCAAACTTCTTTCTCGAGACCTTGGCATTGTTGTATATTATCAGTATAGGATTTTCTAATTTACATTAGAGGTAATATAACTGATGCTAGTTAATAACAAATAATCTTTCATTTATTTGTTTGATGCATAATAAGGATCTTCACCTTTGTTTCAGAGAAACAACCGTTTATCTTTCTATAAGATAACGTAACTATAGCCACACTTAACTTACTCGCATGTATTTTATGCATCTTATGCACTTTATTCCTTTATCATGCATTGTATTCATTTAGTAGTTGTGTTAATTTTTCTGTTTATCTTTTGTTAGTAAAATCTATTTTATTACAATTGTGTCTTACTTGTGCTGATAATACAGAAAAGGCTCTACAAGTTAGAAATCTCACCAATCTTTCAGATAAATCAGCTGACCAACTCTCCCCACTTTTCATTCATTCTAAATGACTGGGCAGCCTCCTGTTCGGAGTGTTCTCAATACAGCCAAGGTAATAGACCTTGACCAGTGTCCCAAACTAAGAGGGGGGAAGGTGGTCATCTGATGTACTCATAACTACACCAAGTGACGTGTAGGCCTGTCGCTACAGTCGATAAATCAATTAATCGCACAATAAAAAAATGAGCTCAATAATTTTTCCGGCCACGATAATTGCCATTGCCACATGCAAAGTTACGAAATTTCACGTGCACAACGCCAAGCGCACTCCACGTCGACGTCATTTTTGCCGCACGCACCCTCGCGCTCGAGCGGACGCGTCGTGTATAAACGAGGCTTAAAGCTACACTGAAGTTTGATGAACGCAAGTTAATTCTTAAGTTCAATCTTTGTGTCCTAAAAAGGCACATACGTTCCTGTAGAGATAGCAATACACATTCTCCTTTTTTTGCCAAATAAATGAAAAGCAATGTCTTCTCTCTAGCTGTAACAAAATATCACTTTCCTCAGAGATGGTCAAGTTCAGTTTGTGCATGATTAGGCTATGATATAACATTTTTTTTTAATACTGTATCCTAAATTGTGGATAATTACTAATAAATAATCATATGCTGAAGTACATTTCTGGATTAAAAGAAAAAAAACAACAAGAACCGTACAGAACAGAAAACCGTGACCCTAAAACCCTGATACGAACCGAACCGTGGGTTTTGTGAACCGTGCCGCCCCTAATATGCACCTAAAACACAATCATCCGTTGCAGTTTTCATCCATTTTATTTATTGGTTTTAGTACTTATTTAAATGCATTTTTTAAAACAGACTGAGAGTCCATGCTTTTATTGTTTTTGGTTGTTTTGTTCATTAATTGTGGTTATTTAAAATGTTTTCCATTTTTAGTGTTAAATAGTCTTTAGAAATTAAAGTTTATTGATCTTTGAAAAGGTGTACCTGCATTTTAATGCCATTATCATTATTTTAGATGAAAATGTTCTCAGAACGACAATATTATCGTTTATCGCAATAATTTCTTGGCTAATTTATCTTCCAGCAAAATTTGTTATCGTGACAGGCCTAGTGACGTGTGATCCAAAATCACAACGTCAGCGGTGACGTGAGTACCAATCACTACTTAGTTTCCTTGGGTGGACAAAAGTAAAAATCACTACAGCTCCCTGAAAATTAATTATTAGGCCATGAATTCAAGCATGTTGGAAATAAAAGCACCAAACTTATTTCTCTCTCTGTGTTTAGGCTCAGTCATGGTGAGCCGTTCTCTCACAGAGTTGTTGCTCCAGGCAGCATGTAGGCTAGTCACCGTATGTTAACAAGACCGGCTCGTTTAAAACTTCTTAAATTATATTAACGTTTGCTATATCACATTTATATAATAAACATCCAATTAATTACAGCTCCTATCTCCGCGAGACATGCAAAGCCCCTTTCACACTGCACGTCGGACCCGCAATATTCCCGGAACATTGCCGGGTCGCCTTCTGTGTGAAAGCAACCACGTCCCGGGATTGATTACCGAATTCGACCCGGGTCGGGGACCTAGTAATATTGCGGTATTCGACCCAGGACGAGCGCTGTGTGAACAAAAGCCGAAACGAATGCCGCAACGTGTACATAGTTATCGTGCAACTCCTAGAACTTGTTTTTTCAATAATACAACCCTGCAGTGCCAGAAGAGCTAGTCGGTGTTTTAAACGCAGAAAGTGTTCGTATACAAAAGAAACTAAAATTAAACAAGCAGAAATGTGTGCAAACTGGACACAAGTCGAGACCACGGAGCTCCTTACTATCCGCGCTGAAGCTGAGATCGCTCGCCATTATACATCACATCAGGATGTCACGTGTCAACTCGACCCGGGACCGTTACGGGTTGTGTGTGAAAGCGCACATATTACGGCATTTCGCTGGCAGTGTGAATGGACCAAATCTAGCGGCCCGGGAACAAATGCCGGGTCGCATTATCCGTGTATTTACCAGAATCGCAGTGTGAAAGGGGCTCAAGTTAAAAGCAGAGATGAAAACAGAGCATTTGTGTCTGTCATCAGCAGACTGACACAAAAATTAATTTTGACACCGTACTAGATGAGATTGACTCTGTAAGAAAAATAAACAAACCTGCGAATACATCATAGCTATTGGGCCTACAATGTTTGCATATTCCAGAGAATAGTCACTCTCTATTAAACACATAAACCTTTTAAAACTGTAGTTTAAAATGAATGCTTATATTTATGCTCATAGTTATGGTGAGCTGAGACTCAATCTCATTTATACATGTTCCCCATTTGAAAACATTAACTAGACTTTATAAATGTATTTTGCCTGTTGTTAATATGGCTGTATTTATAAATACAAAGGTAAAACAGCATTAATGTTAAAAAGACTTTGCACTGTAGCCTATTTTTTTTTAAATGCCAATTTTTTCAGACTATTTACTGATGTAAATGTCTTTTGTTCTGTATGTAAGGGAGTGAAACTGAAAAAATGACAGTGTTTAAAAATTTCAGTTCAGTGCTGTAGCTGTAATTGTAAAAAACAGAAATAACACAATAAATATTGGTTCTATATATTGGTTATTGGCACAAAAACATAATTTTAATTACCAAATAATCGGTAATAAAAAAATCTTATTGGTCGATCACTAAAAATAATGCAAGTGTTTGTTTTTTTGCAATCAAAGCGTTGAACGATTACTTAATGGTGGCATCCGTAATCATGATCGCAATTAGAAACTTGATTAATTTTGTAGCCCTAGAGTAAGTGATGACAATTTTCATGTTAAGTGAACTGCTCAGTTTCAGCAGAGTGCTTGTGATTGGATCAGTTCTCAATACTCACCAAGCCATTCCACCATGTCTTTGATGGCAGTGAAGTACTTCTCCTCCTCTTTCTCTGGGTTTGTGTCATCATACCGCAGGAAACAGATGCCATTATTGGCCTTCACACAGACACATGAAGTCAGACAGAAATTTTTTTTCATTTGAGTGCATGTGTGTGTGTGTTTGTCTTTATGTGTACCTTGGCATAACCAAAATTAAAGTTGATTGCTTTGGCATGGCCAATATGCAGAATACCATTAGGCTCAGGCGGGAAACGGGTGCGGACCTAGAGTTGGAGTAAAAGCAAGAATTAGTTTATAAAAGAAAATATTTAGGTAATATGAATTAACTCTGTTTAGTTTCTTAAAGCTGCAGTCCGTAGTTTTTCCTCTTTGTCGCCATCTCTGTTCGAAAACTGCAATTGCAGTTATTCGCGGAATTATCAACTCTACGTGAGTAGTGCCCCGGTCAGCACAGCGCAGAGGAATCAAATGTGCAGCTGTCAGGAGCAGCGCTGTCAGTCACCCGGTGTGGATACTGTCATTCCCAATAACAGACTTTACTGTTTGAAAGTATGACCGACATAAGAATGTCATCTGAACATGTAAGTAGCTCATCCTCTTTTGTTCTGACCAACTAAGGTAGAAAAAAGCATTGCAATATATTGCGATGATTAATCTAACCATCGTTTATCACGTCAAACTGCCAATTATACTTTTTCAAACTGTTAATGTTATCAGGATTGCGTGACTACATTTAATGTGTATTAGGGCTCGTTGTTTCCATTTCTGTGCAGTCTAATTTCTAATCGTCATATATCAACACATTAATGTGGAGTAGAGGTGAAGCTCCCTCTCATAGCAAGCACAAAATAACAGCTGTTACCATAATGTGCATAGCAAAACGAGAAAGGCACAACAAAGGAAAACTCCTTAACTGCATGAATTAAGCGAACAGTCGTGCTACTGTTACATAGCCTAATTCAACCATTGTTCAGCAGAAAAAAAAGCTGAAAAAACCCTCCCTTAGTTTACGCCACCTTTAATTATCCTTGTTTTTGCATCGCCCGGGTGAAGTCTCTTTTTTTCATTCCGAAGTCCGAAGACTTTTGCATTTTACAACGGATGAATCTCCAGTTGTCACTGGTGATTGTCGTTTGAACCTTTTTGGATCTGCCATCAAATTGATAAGTTTAATTATATCAAGTGGTGTGAGAAAAGGTTCTCAACTTCCAACATCCTCACATGCGATAACCTGCTAACCGGGACTCCTTCTTTATGTGTACAGACGTGACGTAATGATGCAAACATTTGCTTTTCCCAGGGAAATCCATCAGTACCACTGAAATTAAAAATATTATTACAAGCTTACTGCTGTAAATCAAGCTATGGTAAGCAGATAGTTTTGAACACTGGCTGGTTATGTACTTGCTCAAAAAAATATTTTGGATAAATTAACCCAAAAAAAGTTACGGACTGCAGCTTTAATGTTTGTGGTCTTATTGTGCACACTTCATTGACACTAATTCAAAAGACAAAATCGTTTTATTTTCTTAATCTTTCATTAAAATGTAATAACTTGTGCCATCTCTGATAAGACCTAGACCACACCTAGACTGCAAAAAATTAACCAATAGCTTTGTGGGAATATATATATATATATATATATATATATATATATATATATATATATATATATATATATTTTTTTTTTTTTTTTTTTTTTTTTTTTTTGCAAACTTGCATTCAGGTCATACCTGTCCACCAGTGACTTCCAGGTGCTTCTTCAGCAAATTCATGGTGTTGGGTGTTACAACATAACCCTCCGTTTTGTAATTCTCCCCTAGACAGAACAATAAAAATCACATGATTTCATTTTAGCCTTAAAAAAAAAATCCCCCTAATGGTATATTGGGATGAGCTTTGCATATTGAGGGTCTGAACAGTTTCTCTGGGGGCTTCTCAACACTCATAGGGATCTAATTTCATCATTCCTCCAGCCTGTGATCTGAAAACCAATCAAAGTTAGCAATCTTGAAGGACATCTCAATTCTCTAAGTGCACCATGGGGAGGCAAGCAACAATGAGTGTGGAAGCTTCCAGGGGAGCTATGAGTGAGGATGCACCGATGTATCCTATGCGGAAATCGAAAAACCTGATGTATGCATGCATAAATTCTCCTCCCCATCACCTGTTTAACAATAATTTATGTTTTACCTCTGCAGATTAAATAAACCATAAATCTCAAATATTTTAAAAGGACTTTCATTCATATATTAATTATGAATTTCTAAATCTTAAATAAACATAAGGGCAGATTATTTGTCTATAGCTAATAACGCTTTAAAGTGACACTCAAGTGATCAAGATTATACAAATAAGTATTCGTTCGATTCCTCCATTCACATTTCCTTTCCTTGAATCGCGGTGTTCACATAAGACATGAATGAAGCAAATAAAAATCACGCTATTCGAGCGAAGTTGGTCGCTTGAACATTTTGAATCCATTCATGCAAATAAAGCGAATTGGATGCGCAAATCGAGCAACAGACTCGTGTTGGAGACGCTCGAGGAGCTACGCCTGGATGATGGATGATTTCAGCAATACTTCTGCCTGTCCCGCGACCAAGTTCAGACTTGCCAAGTTCAAGAATGGGAGGACACAAGCTCATTACTCGGCTGATGGAACAACAACAACAACATCATGTCTTGATAGCAACACTCAGCTCGCCCTCACTTCTGTATGCAAATTTTATGCTACAATCAATCAACTTTTTCCATCAACTTTATTTATATAGCACTTTTACAATCACGATTGTGTCAAAGCAGCTTCACAGTATATAAAAATGATAATATTGCAACAAAATTAGATTTTGCTGTACAGTCGTTCTGGAGAAAACAGTGATGTTATCAGCTTATTTTAATTTATCATATAGCGACAATGTTGGCATATCCGTATTATAGTTTATAGAATTAAATAAAACCTAATTCATAAATTTTATATGTATAATTAGTTGAATAACTTTGATCATAATTTTAGTGTCCCCAACTGAGCAAGCCAAGCCAAAGGCGACAGTGGCAAGGAACCAAAAAACCTTGGGAGAAACCAGACTCAGTCGGTGTGCCAGTTCTCCTCTGGCCTATTAACACACCGTGTATGATTATTATTATGGCAACCTTACAGGTCAGAAATCATATTAGATCGGAATATTCAAAATTTCAGGGTATCACGGAAGAGACGGGGGTTTATTTAGGATGGGGCGTCGATTACATAAGAGTATGAATACATGAAAGATCGGAATTATTGCGCCTGGGACGGGTTTTTGAGCATGACGTGCCGGTGAGGCAAATTCGAAGGAGACACCAATTGACACGGCTCAGCAGACACTCCAGGATGTACAATAATACGATATACACATTATTACGTATATACAACAATAATACGAAATATGTCAAAACACCACTCTGCGCCTCTTCATTTTCATTAAAACATTATAGCCACACAAATGTGGTTCAGGAAACGCATACCTTGATCATCTTTACTGCATGTATATTTATAACAAAAAATATATAAAACAACCCTGCCTCTTTTCGTTTAGGCTACATTTTAAAAAGCACACATTATGTGGTTCAGACAATAAGTGTGCATATGATTATCACTGTAATCAAATTAAATGTGACAAAACACAACCCAGTTTTTTTGTTAAATGTACGTTTATGTGTGCCTTTATAAAAGTAAAAGGTATAAGAAGCTATTAAATTAATAAAGCAAACAATTCAGTCAAAGAAAGTCAGCACTAGTAGGCTACAACGGTAAATTTAAATAGCCTACAAAAATAAATGAAACGTCACTTGCCCTCAGCCTAACGATTAGGCAGGGAACAAATTATAGATCAATGAGACCAAAGATCACCTGATCCGATTCTACACAAGACATTATATCTCATGTTTAACCACTTCGGAGACAGAGCCAGCGGCAGACGTCAGAAGGTCTAGCTGAGTTAAAGCTGCTCTTGTCGGGGTGTATGAGCGCTGAGCACCCACTGATCGACTGGATCTCACAACTCCGAAAACGGCAAAACAAATTTTCAAATAGGCGCTCTTAAAAAAATTAACCACAGATTTGAGTTTTAAAAAACTACATTCTCGCCTGATAAAAGTCTTAAAACAAAAATGTGACAAAATAGTAGTATTTTTTAATTACTTAGGTTTCCCATCCTTCACTTCACCACATGACAGCAGCAAGCAGCATCCTGACTGGTTACCGTGGTGCGAATATCCGCCAAAGTTCATTTTTTTTAACTTGCTCAATTCGCCTCGTTCTTGCCGCAGAATGTCTATTCACATCTTTGCATTGACTTAACATGTAAATCACTTGCGCTTATCGCTTTATTCGCATCTCGTGTGAACGCACCATAAGGGGGGTTGAGTTTGGAAGCATCAAGCGAGGAAAGAACGCGAGGATGCACAAATAAGGAATGAGTACCACCCTATGTAGCTGCCTGGACACAGACAGGTCAACACTCTCACCTGGCTTATGGAACTTCAGTGCCTCTCCTCTCAGCTGCTCCATCAATGATTTCCTCTCCATTTGTCCTTCACCTACAGAGAAAGATTGAAATCTAAAACAGACTTTTACATTTTATAAAGAAAATTTGTTAGGGAGCTAGGTGGATTGATACATCATTGTTGGTCATACAATGGCAGACTATGGTCACCAAAACTATATTACAAAGCTATACATTAGTTGTAGTCAAGACCACCTAAACCGAGACCAAGACTTTGAAGAGTCAAGACCAAGTCAAGACCAAGACCAGTGGAAGTCCCCACACTTATGATAAAATGTGGAATATGCATATGATTGGCACTTCTCTCTTATGTGTGGGTGTGTAAGTGTTCCATGAGAGAAGTTTTGATAAAATAATCAAAAGGCATTGCAGATATGTGGGAATTAATCTTTTTCTTCTTTAAGCAAATAACACTTAACCTTTGGTCAGTGGGAGGCATTGAAGACGATGTGTCCATATTGTTTACGATCTACAGTCCCTGACAAAAGTCTTGTCGCTTATCTATTTTCTAGAAATACCTGATATTAACCTGACTTTTAATTAATTAATTGGTGTTAGAAATAGCTCATATGAAAAGCTAAAACCCTCCCAAATGATGTTTAATGCACTGAAATAAATAATTTTCACAGAAAAAATATTTATCATTTAATCAAAACAGAAAGGTCAAATTTTGGCAAGACACAAGTTGTGTCGCCTATACAGAAATTTAACAAATTTACTGCAAATACAAAAATATGTCAGCAAATTAAGTTGTGGTGCTGTGAGATCCAAATTTAATATCTTGTATGACTTCCATGAGCTTGAAGGACTGCATCCATGCGGTTTGGCAAGGATTCATACAATTTATTAATGAAGTCATCAGGGATAGCTAAGAAAGCAGTGTTGCATGCCTCCCAGAGTTCATCAATATTCTTTGGTTTCGTCTTCCATGCGTCCACTTTCATCCTACCCCACATATGCTCAATGATGTTCATGTCTGGTGACTGGGCTGGCCAATCCTGGACCATCTTGATCTTCTTCGCCTTGAGGAACTTTGATGTGGAGATGGAAGTATGCGATGGAGCACCGTCCTGCTGCAGAATTTGGCCTCTTTTATGGTTGGGAATATAAGAGGTAGCTAAGATTTCTTGGTATTTTAGACTATTGATGTTGCCTTCCACCCTGCAGATCTCTCGCACACCCCCATACTGGATGTAACCCCAGACCATGATTTTTCCGCCACCAAACTTCACTGTTTTCTGGGTGAATCTCGGATCATTCGGGCACCAGTAGGTCTCCTGCAATATTTGCGGCGACTGTGGTGTAATTCAACAGAAGATTCATCTGAAAAATCCACCTTCTGCCACTTTTCCTGCGTCCATCCTTTTAGCAGGCTGTGGGCCTTGGCAAATGCCACACAATTTTTCAGTTGTCTTTTGTTTAGTGCTGGCTTCTGGGCACTGATTCTACCATGGAGGACATTTCGAGACAAAATCCGACAAACTGTTCTGGTTGACACGGGGACTTCAGGTGACCAGGTCTCGTGGAGCTCTGCTGCAGTGGAAAATGGGCTGGCCTTGGATTTTCGAGCCAACAAATGGTCCTCTCGAGCAGTTGTCTTGCGGGGTCTGCCTGACCTGGGCTTGTCAAAAATGTCTCCAGTCTCTTCAAATCTTTTTTTTATCCTCTGTACTTTAAGCTGAGACACAATGAAGGTGTCTGCCACATCAGCAGTGGATCGGGTCTTCAGCCTCTTGATAATCAAAACTTTAGTCTCTGGGTGAATCTTAGTAATGTTTGCAGAGGTCTAGTTGCAGTTGATGTGAAGGTCTAGTGTACAGGGGTTCTTTTTATACACACTTGAGACCTAATTGATCCATTATTAGTCGCAGGTGAAGCTCATATGACAAGGTGACAACACTTATGTCTTTGCAAAAATTGACTCATTGGGCTTTACCAAGCTGTGAATATTAGAATACTTTTTGAAAGTTTAGTTTTTCACTGAAACATTATCACAAAAGATGGTGTGATTAAAATGAGCCATTTCTTGTAAAAAAAATCTTGATTAGAAATATGTTTCAGTGGCACTTAAGGTCAATTTTTACACAAGCGACAAGACTTTTGTCAGGGACTGTATGGTGGACAAAAACACCAAACTGACACTGACAGAGGGCGTGTTTGTTTTGTGAAAAGCGCTCGCACCCATTTAAAAACTCAAGTTCCCTAAAAATGCTAATCTCGGTGAGGTATTAATCTCAGAGACAGTCCATTATGTCTTAAATTAATGTGAATACCAGGAGGTGGAATATGTATCATACATATATGCATTAGCTGCTTAGGCAATTTATTATATAATGGCATATTTTTCATTTACATTGTGGAAATGTTATTGTGCAGTTTTATTTTGCAAAGCCAAGTAAAGGAAACTTGTACATGTGTTTTATTTTGATTAACCACACACACACACACACACACACACACACACACACACACACACACACACACACACACACACACACACACACCCCTATCCACGTGCAATGCTGACAATACATTAAAAAAATTCAAAGAAACAGTTAGTAATTGTTTTCTTATCTTACTTAGATATCTCATAGTATGTATGATCTCTTACCTTGATGTTTCTTTTGTCCCTCATTTTTACATTATTTACAAATAATTGTTTGGGTATATAATCATATCAATATTAGAAATAGCATTATCAATTAACAAATAGAGAAATGTTCTGCCATATACAATTTAATAAAATGATCAACTAGCTAAGAACAACTTTGTTCTGTTTTCACCTCACTCCAGTCTAAACTAAATAATTTTAGACCATTTATTTTACTACACATTGTCAACATAAATGAGCTGAAATACTGTGGATAATTAAAACTAATTCTTACTATACACTCTTGCTAAATTCGGTAAGCACACGTGTTCTCATTTCTGAGGTGTTCTGAGTAAATGATTAAACTGATTTGTTCAGTTCAGTGCTGGACAGGCCAGTTGTTTTAACCATTCGTTAAAATGATTTGGTTCAAATAAGTCATTCAGTCGTGAATTGGACATAAGCAGACCCGTTGTGTGTGAATCCCGACTGTTAGAACATTATGGAAGATTTGTCACTCAGAAAAGACTTCATAACTGGATAAAATTTGTTGCCCGTTTATTTAAAGTATGATTTATGTCAGCTGTTTAGCTGGTCAGAGAAGATCTAAGTTTTTTGAGTGCAATTCACACCCAGCGGTAATTCAAGGGAAAAACAATTGTCCGAATAAGCAATAAGTTCACCATGGATTCAGTCTTCTGAACTTTTGATTTTGATTAATATGTGAAATATGTAAGAGAAAGAGCTAAGAAGGTGCTTATTATGAAGCGACAGAGCGCATGCGGGGTGGAGTTCTCTGCTCTTTATATGTCTTTATATAAAGGCAGACTAACAGGTCTTTGAGGGTCAGATTTCTAGCTGATAGACAGCTGTATAAGACAAATAAATTGTTAAAAAATCATACATTGTGATTTCTGGATCTTTTTCTTTCGATTATGTCTCTCACTGTGGACATGCACCTACGATGACAATTTTACACCCCTCTATGATGAGGCAGAACTTGCAAAATAGCAGGGTGTTCAAATACTTTCCTCACTGTATATTAAAGCTTTTCATGCATTAGAAAACCATATGATTTTACCAGCATGATGAATAAATTATATTAAACATAATAAACTAATGTTATACAGAGAAGGAGCAGAGAATGTGACCGATTATGAGTCTATCCATAACTTGGGTCTAGCGCGAGTTAAACGCTCTGACAAGCACGTTAAAACCACATTTTTTTCTCAGTCTTGGACAAAGATGACTATGGATTTTATTTCATAAACTATTAAAAGCACGGAAGCTGACAATACTGTGCCATTGACCTCTTACATCCAATCTGGACTTTGTTATTTATGATGACAGGAGAATTTGCGAGTTTCAGTCAGAACTCAAGACAGAGAGCGTGCACTGAACACAACATTGGTTTCAGCGATGACTAATCTGAATGCTTCTGATTGGCCATCACGTTCGACAGAAATTAGACAGAAAGAAAAGTATCACACATTCCTAACATTAGGATCCGAAGGAAGCTTATGCAGCTACTGTGTTCTTCCACAACCAGGAATAGCGCAAAATCTTGCCATCTTCTTTGGCATGTTTATTGCTGCTGGCTAGCACGATCCGAACAGCTCCATGAGTCGGTGGGCGGGGCTACTGAATTAGACGTGCTTATTATTCTGTAGAGGCGATGTTTTGCCATACGATGACTTCAAGATGCACACATCAAGTCCATCTGGGATTGTATAGACAGACTAAATCCAAAAGAACTGTGGCAAAGTAACCAAGATGACTGAAGAAATCTCTATCAATAGAAACTATTTTCTGTTTAGAATCGCCACAGTATATATTGTCATACTGCCTAACCCTAGCCCCAAATATTTCTGATGCAGCATTTCAGATGAGAACTGACTAAATTAATGCAATACAATGCAAGTTGCTTTGGATAAAAGTGTCTGCCAAATGCAGAAATGTACATTTTTCACTTATACAAAACTAACGATGCATAAGTCACGTGCAGTGACAATGTCTCATTAGCTTTCTGTGTCTTACCTTTTACTTCTGAAACCTGCTCAATCTTCACATCGTTCTCTGCACCTTTGATTTTGACTGCCTGTGATGAAAACAAATGGCAGCACATTTCACAGCTGCATAGTTGACATAACTACAGCTCATCATCTGTAGTGCCAGTGCTGGTGTCAGAGCTTGTGCCAAATATCACCCTGTTCTTTGCGTTTCCACAGAAAAAAATGCTTTTTGAATCTGTTTGTCGTGTACAACAACAATGTAAAAACAGTAGATAATTTTAAATAAATAAAGTTATCTACAAAAAAGCACCTGATTAGATTAGCTTTAATGTGGTGCAACATACTTTTAGCTGTCTGAAACCATTTCCTATTTTTGTAATTTTGTCTATGTTTGTGATGCAGTAATTTTGGATGGTTACAATTTACAAAATAACCTGCCCACATAATTGTAAAATGTTATAAGAAAGATTCACAGAACCGTTAGCTGTGCACCAGATCCTCACAAGGCATAATTTCAGTGGAAAAGGGGTGCCCCCCAAAAAAAGAGACTGAAAAAATATACCTTGGGCTTTTTCTCCAGATCTGCCTCAGTTTTTGGACCCAGTAGGTGCAATACCTAAAAACCAAAATAAATATGTTAAAACTAAAAGTGCACATACTGTACATTAACAATGATTTAAACTAATTTGAGAAAGGTAGTAGAACTGCCAAACTTGCACAAACCTGCATATCCACTTCATTCTTGATAATCTTTCCATCAGCCCATTTAAGAGTGGCTCTGGCCTCACCTAAATAGCACAAACAGAAACTATTCCTCACCAGCACAAACACGACTGTACTCATGACACATGACATGCTGCCTCACCCATAAGTATTCCCATGTTGAAGCGGTATCTCTCTGCCAACAGCCGTTCTTTGTGTTTTTTGATTATTAATTCCACCTGTGGAAGAGTTATTAGGTCAATGGTGGATAAGGATTCTTAAATATCTAACTGAAAACTATGAAAATCTAGCATATACAGTATAGCTTAAGTATAGAGGAAACCATTTCAATGCTTGGCCATTTAATACATTGATTAAAATAAATATGAGAATAGAAAACAGTTATAAACTAACCACTTGATATTTATTTCTCTTTTTAAATTGAAAAATACTTGTTAGTCAGGGCCTAAAATTAACACCCGCCAAGCTACAAATGAGTGTCAACATCTGCATCAGGGAGTACATGAATGAAATGGTGATACTCACTAGTTGGCCGGTAAATTTTTTATGTCTTCTAACTGTATGAATGTAAACAAACATGAACAACAAATTGTGACAGCTGACAATTTGGTGCTGCATTGTCACGAAAGTTAAAGCCTTGATCATTTAAATATTCAAGCGCAAGAAGGCACTAAAGTAGGCTCATTCTCTTATTTGTGCGCTGTGTGGAAAGTTTAGTGTGTGCAAACATCCCAAGCACACCCAGAAAGCCACATCTCAGACAGCGCACTAAGGGTGTAAACCTACACTAGTCTCACGGTTCGGTTTGATTACGATTATCATGTCATCGATTCGGTTCAATTTGATATCACAATGCATCATGATGCATTGACGGTTCACTGCATCCTCATGTATACAATTTTGTTAGTCATATGAACTGAACCTTTCATTTTACCGGCTCAAAGAAAACACGCTTCTTGAATGTATCAAACAAAACTTAAAAGATCCACAAAAAAGTAAATAATCGAGTGTCTAATCCAAATCCAAGTCTTCTGAAGAGACACAATCGATGGATTATAATGAACAGATTTACAACGACGCACATACTGTTGCTAACATTGAAGTTCAGATTATTGCGCAAACATAATTTAAATCACCAGATCATATTTAGTTTTAGTAGTATGATTGTTAAAAGCATTTTAAATGGTTTATTCTTATATGTATAGTGCATTAATAGCGGGAGAGGCAGAACGAGATGAGCACCGGGAGAGATAATGCCTGTATTGGAAGCGTGAGTAATGCGTGAGGGAAAAAAAAAAAAAAGTTTACGGAGTTTCAGAAACAGTATAACCTTTATATCCGTTTTGCGGAGATATATTTGTGCCCTAAGTGTAAATGAAATCGTTTTGATAAATCATAGCTTTGATTTACGCAAAGCCACAAAAGTGTTCTCCAGTCATGCTAACCAGGTCGTTTATTAAAGCTGAAATGTGCCCAATATGTCTGCTTTTAAAGTAGTTGGAGCATTTTTAATTATTCTTACTCGCCTCCCTCTGCCATTGTATGCTACCGTGACAAAGCACGTACGTGACAAATAACATTATACGTGACGACAGTAACATCGGTTATGGTCTATTACTGAACCGATAACGAATCAGCATCGAAGCAGTTACTAATTTTGACACAACCCTCCAGCGCACAAATACTAAACTGAGTTTGAGCTGACAAATTCACACAAAATTATTAGGATATAGTTATTAAAATAATTACTACCTTCAGAGTTGATTATTGTACACAATTAAGCTATATCACTCAGATTACAGACTAGAGATCTGCTATGGGTTCCCAGATGCAGACTAAAATGCAGGGGTGACAGGTTTTTTTAGGTTCTTTGCAGTTGTTGCTTTACAGTAGCAAATTATATATTTTTAGGGAAAAAATGCATATGGAAAATAGCAGCGGACACAAAGTATGGGGAGGGCAGTCGTTGCTTAATGGTTAGAGAGACTAGTAACCTGAATATTGCGGGTTTAATTCTCAATACCAGCAGGAAATGCCAAAGGTGCCCTTGTGCAAGGCACCTAACCCCCAATCAACTCCCAGGCACCAAAGCAAAAATAGCTGCCCACTGCTCCAGGTGTGTCCAGGTTTGCAGTGTGTGTTTACCATGGGATAAATGCAAAAGGACAAATTCTGAGTATGGGTTACACCACTTGGCCTTCAAATATTTTTTTTAAGCATCTCAGGAGTCACCTCATGAAGATGTCTGAGAAAATGAACAGTGAGTAAAGCTGAAATCTAGACATAAGATAGCAACTTTGAAGAAGATAAAATAGTTTTCATTTATTTTTTAACATTTTTGGTTACTATAACACACAGCTCCTATGAATCCATTTGTGATAAAATACTACTATACTACTACTAGTATACTACAAGTAACTACTCATAATATTCTAAATATAGTAGCAATAATAAATGAGTAGGTGCGTCCAAACTTTAGATTGCCATATTGTATCTAGTCTATACTCACACCACAGAAAAACTTTTGTGAACATTTGCAGAGATGTATAAAGTACTAGAGATCCAGACTTGAGTAAAAGTACAAGTGCTCTATCAAAAAATTGACTTGAGTAGAAGTTAAAGTCCTCTTTAAGCACCACACTTAAGTAGAAGTACAAAAGTATTCAACATTTTTTGTATTTAAGTATTGAAAGTAGTTTATTTAAAAATGTTCTACTCAAGTACTGAAAGTAAAAGTATTGTGTTATGTAGTTATTAAAGTAAGTAATCAAAAGTTTGAACATCAAATTTCATTACCAAAAAGTTTATTTTGACTAATAGTCTTTAATTTTCTACCATATACAATTGAATGCAATTAACAGCAAGCTAACAACAACTTTGCACTTTTTTTCCCCGTTTTACCTCACTCCAGTCTAAACTATGCTAAATTAATTTTTAAGGTAATTTTTCTACACATCATATAAATAACCTGAAAATACTGTAGTTAATTAAGATTAAATCTTACTAACCACTCTTACTAAAAACAAATATGAGCACACTTATATTCTTATTTCAAGATGTGTCCAAACAAAATGATTTGTTTGTAACACTTTATAATATGGTTTGATTAGTAACCATTACATTAGTTCCCAAACTTTGTTCCAGTCATGGCACCCTTTGAAAATGTTCTAAATGTTGTGGCACCCCCTCGCACACGTTACGCTAGAGGTGTAATGGTAGAGTTTGCTCACGGTTCCGTTTGTATCACGGTTTCAGTGCAGTTCGGTATTTGCTATAATCAGGGAAAAAAGAACTACTGTCAAATAAAAATAAAGAAAATAAGAGCAAATAACTTAAATACAAGCAACAGCACAAATAAATACTATTGAGCAAAGATACTAATAAAATAAACAATGATTTCCAGGTACTTCAGGTAGGTGTAACATTAGTTTTAGGTAGAAAAATTGAATAAAGTAATCAAGTGTAAAATAACTGCATATTTAACTGTTTAAATAAAATAAAATAAAATAAAATATTAAACTCACAAAAGCTATTAAATCAATAGTATGTGAGTCCTTATCTTTTGTTTGACGTTAAACAGAGTAAAGGTTACTGCCCCTTTAAGACCTAATGCAAGGATAGTCGTCGTCTTCCCTTTAAGACCTAATGCAAGGATAGTCGTCGTCTTTCTCGACTGTATAAAGTTCACTTAAAGGGATAGTTCACTTTAAAATGAAAATTCTGTCATCCTTTACTCACCCTCAAGTTGTTTCAAACCTGTATGAATTTCTTTCTTCAGCTGAACACAAGGGAAGATATTTTGAAGAATGTCAGTAACCAAACAGTTAACTGGAGCCATTGACTTCCATAGTATTTTTTTTTCCTACTATGGAAGTCAATGGCTCCAGTTAACTGTTTGGTTACTGACATTCTTCAGAATATCTTCCCTTGTGTTAAGCTGAAGAAAGAAATTCACACAATTTAAGGGTGAGTAAAAGATGGCAGAATTTTTATTTTAAAGTGAAATATCCCTTTAAAGGGTTACTTCAGCGATTAGCATATGGCTTTGTATCAGTAGAAACCCTGGAGTATATTCATATGATCGTGCTCCCCCCTCTTATATCCCCCCGAGACGAGAGATTTATGCATTTTATTTCTGGAAAATTTCCTGTCATGACGCAAATTGACGATATTTGCGTCACGAGAGGAATGTTTGCCCAGAGGCTAAAGACTACAGCGAGCAGAGGGAGCCATTTCCGCATGTTTTGTATCACACTTAAAGCACAGCTCAGCTACAGGCATTCATTTAAATGGATGCTAAGCAATGTAAGTGTTTTAACTTCTCAAATTAATTTCTATGAAAGTTAAGCTTCCAAAGGCATGAAGCGTTGTGAATGTATGCCGCGAATGTGGTCGCGATTAATTCAGCTCTCATCACGAGAGCTCATCAGCTCATTTATGACATTAAATGTAATCTGACTCCTAATCTGAGTCTGCTGTGAGACTCACGCGGCAACTCGATCGTTATATTGAACACACACGTTCAGTATTTAATTGTACTTTCTGAACTCAGTTACTGTAATCCAGTAGCGGTGGCTTTGGGAATGGCCTCACAGGGCAGCGAAGCATTCTGGGAATTGTAGTCTTTCATTTTCTGTCTTTTCTCAGTCTAGAAAGCACCAAATTCAAAAATAATTTCACATTTCTACTACATTAATGACCCAGTTTAAATACAGATTCATCTTCCCAGCGCTGAAGTACCCCTTTAAGGCATATACAGACTATGGGTGCGTCTCAATCAGCTCCCTAGTTCAGTAGTCAGGGCACTAATCAGGGAGTCAGCCCATTGATTTATGTCCTGATCAGTGCCCTGACTACTGAACTAGGGAGCTGATTGAGACTGCTTGTATGTCTGAGTATGTCTGCTTGGCTACTCATCAAGATGGACATGTTGACATACTTTTTGTGTGAGTTTGTCTGTTCAAGGGCAAGATTTAAAAGAGAACTCAATATTTGCGTGCTTTGAGACGACTCGAGTGCACAGAGATAAAACTTCTCATTTTGAGTTCTCATTCGCGTCTTCTGTCTGTACACGCGGGTAATGACGGGGAAAACGAAAATGACTGGACATGTTCTAAAATACGGCGGCACTCGCATGCATTGAAAAAATGTTTTTTTACAAAGAGAGACCGCTTTGCCCACATTTTTCTTTTATTATCGCTGTTGTTGTGTATCCCTGAGGAGCCAGCACATGTATCCATTGACAGAAACACAAAGCATTATTTTCAAGTTATAACCCATATTGAAGACGCCGCACCCGCCCGGTTGGGAAACACTGGACTAATAACTAACATGAACCATGATCAATACATTTGTTACTGTATTTATTAATCTTTGTTAATCTTAGTTAATAAAAATACAGCTGTTCATTGTTTGTATGTTACTTCACAGTGCACATTAACTATCTATCTAAACAAATAGAGAGCAATAGGCCTACGGCGCTCACGTTGTTAGACTATGAATGTGCGTGCGCGGCCGGGACGCACGCTCTCTCTCGCATATGCGCCTTGCAGCAGTTATTCTATTCTACATCACTCACCGAACAAATATTGCTTTGGTGGCTAAAAAAAAAGGCAGAACGGGAGCATAAGCAGTCTTCTTGAATTGCTTGATTCACTCAATGATGTGCCAGCTTCATCAAAACTGACATCTACGGTCTGGCAGTGGTAAATAATGTGGGTTTAGAATCAAATGATTCGTAGCATTTTTATAATTGTAACGAGTAACTATGCAGCACATTAAAAAAATATCGGAGTAAAAGTATTAAACTCATCAAAAATATGTACTGAAATAAAAGTAGAAGTAGGAGAAATAAATACTACTCTAGAAAAGTAGAGTGTTTATGCCTTTTAGTACAGAAGTGAAGAAGTTCTACTTCGTTACTATATATCTCTGAACGTTTGTGAATGAAGTGTGTCCTTACTGCATCCTCTATCTGCTCAGGTGTGACAACCACTCCAACCCCACAGGCAGTCTCAAACTCCTGCTGATCCACATGCTCCTGAGGGTGACTTTTTACGAAGTCCAATGCCACTGTGAAAAAAAATATCAGCAATAAAAATGGTGTAGTGTACAGCAAATTAGTGAACCAAAGGAAAGGGTCTTGCTCATGAGAACTAATATCAGGTGGGGGTGAAATAGTAGTGCTGATTTAAACAATTACTTTGGCAAGTCTAGTGTTCTCTGCTATAGTTTTCCATTTATATTTCTGTGACAAGGTGGGCGAGCGAGAGGCGTGGGAGGAACAAGCGAGACCGGCGCATGATTGAAAGATTCACCTGCAAGGCACACAGGTCTCAAATCCTCACATAAGGGAGCCCGGGGGTATATAAAGATGAGCGACACCAATGAAGGATGAGAAAGGACCAGGCCTGGGGGTATTCCAGAAAGCAAAGCAACGTAAACTTGCGGTCACATTTACCTTGAACTCTCGGTTGATTAACCCAAACCTTGCTTATTCGAGGCATGCTGGTTTCAAAAACGCGTTCAGGAGTAAGTTCAGACCACTCAGAGTATGTTAACCATGAACACACAAGACAGTCTCAACAGAGCGAGGAATAGATGATTCACCAGGGAAACAGTTGCTAAGAAAAAGTGTGCCATTCTACTTTCTCTTCTTCTTTTGTTAAATGGCAATTTACATAACCTACTTAATGCACCACCTATTGGGTAGTTGTGCTGCAATCATTTTATGTTTTCTTCATTCACTGAGAATAAGGAATATATTTTTTGCTTGATGCTAATTAATTGAATGCAGATCCATGTGTGAGATGACAATAAAATAAATAATTTTGAACTGCATTAACATTTAAACTAGGGCCGGGACTCGATTAAAAAAATTAATCTAATTAATTAGAGGCTTTGTAATTAATTAATCGAAATTAATCGCATTTTAATCGCATATAAATATTTGACCTGAGAACAATGAGAAGTAATTTTTCACATGTATTTTTAGTGTACCATTGAATAATGACTGAATACATAAGCTTAATCAACAAAATATTGTTTATTTATTTCAGTCCAGCAGACCAGCGCAATGTTTGCCATTAAGTTTAGCAAAAGCATATTTGTGATATTTGAGGCTCGATGTGCTGCGGTGATACGCTAATTCCTTGTTGTATAGCAGGGGTGTCCAATCCTGCTCCTGGAGGGCCACTGTTCTGCTGAGTTTACCTCTAACCCCAATTAAACACACCTGTACCAGCTCATTAAGGTCTTATTAGGCATACTAGAAACTTTAGCAGTGTATTGAGGCAAGCTGGAGCTAAACTCTGCAGGACGTCAGTGGCCCTCCAGGACCGACTTTGGATACCCCTGTTGTATAGCTTGCACACAACCATGCTCTTGTCGACGCTACCATCATTTCGTTTTTTAAAACTAAATTTCCCATCCACGGGGCCAAGCAAAGCGGTCTCATCAGCTTCTTCGTTCATGTTCACTATGGTTTGTTGTTTTCATGGTTGTTGTCGTGACTCATGAGCGCTAGTTGGTGTTCCAGTATAATCGGTCCGTCAAAACTCATTCATTGAAAAACGTTCCGCGGGGCAAAAATAAGTGCGATTAATTTTTTTTTTTTTTTTGCGTAATTAATTAACGCGTTAAAGTCCCGTAGTTAATTAATCTTAATTAACGCGTTAAAGTCCCGGCCCTAATTTAAACATATATTTTTTTAAATTCTAATTCTTTAGAATGAATATATAATATTGTATATTATATAACAAATTTGGTTATATTAATTACTATAATTTATTATAAAACAAATCTGAATACCTCTTAAGCAAACTAACCCTGTAACATAACCTGCTCTGCAGCAGGTTATGTTCAGAGAGCGAGTTGCCATGCCTACTTAAATATCCTGAAAGTTAGCTCCGTTTTTGGAACCGAAAGTGGAGGTTATCCGCTAACTTACTCTTAAAGGGAGGGTGAAACACTCCGTTTCAGTCAATCTCATGTCAATCTTGAGTTCCTATAGAGTAGTATTGCATCCTTGATATCTCCGAAAAGTCTTTAGTTTTATTATATTTATAAAATAAATATAGGCTGTACCGAGTCTTTCCGAGTCTATCGTGTGGGCGGAGCTAAAGAATGACGAATGCGCACAAAGCGGTGACGTCCTCAAGCGTGAAGAAACCAATGGCTACCGATTCTCAGCTAATACAGATAATGATCCAGAATCAAATTCGGAGGCTGAAATAAATTGAACAGGAGAAACAGCAACAGCAGGATGTCCGTCTCTGTGGTATGTACTGTATTTAGTGGCCTGTCAACATTTGTGTGTCTTTACTCGCAGTTTATGAGGACATGATTTGGTTTATGGACTATTGTATGTGACTAAACCTTAGCAGTAGCAAGAAAAACGGTTTTGCACGTCAGACTAGTGTAAAGTTATACATAGAATAACAATGGAGTAACCCTTAGCGCATTTGAATGACGAAGCACGCGATCGTGTCATTTACTGATGTTTACTCACGCGACGATAGCCAACAGCATAGACATTTGAAGCAGTTTTACTCACTGGCTGCTTCCAAAGCAGGACCGAACCTTTATCGCTGGGACCGCTCCGTCAAAAACACACTTCTTTGGTATGATTTGTTGAAGTCCTGTGACAGCAGTGACCGTGGAAATCCACTTTGCGACGTGACTGAAGCGATGTTGTGAAGCTTCCCGTCATTTCTGCGTTAAAATTGGTTCAAATGCAGCGCTGCCTTCCCGGAATGCTGTGCTGAAGCGTTGAAGTCGCTTGATGTCACCCATAGGAATAAAGTGGAGCGCGGCGCGTCAGAAGTGTTCACGGACGACTGGATCTGCATCTGAGCGAGTGTTTATGGCCGTGCATTTCCTCTCTCACTCTAGTCATGCGCGCGTGCACCCTACCGGGAGAAGAGCCTGTACGGCCCATACAAGGACCTTCCACTCTATTAACGTCAAGCCGACCCATACTCGAAAAAAACTCTCCGAAACTTGTGAGAAACCGGAAGGAGTATTTTTGACAGAAATACTCCATCAAACGTCCAACATTAGTTTTTGAAAATTTGTCCATGTTTAGGATGGGAATCTAAGTCTTTAACAGTGTAAAAAGCTCAGTATGCATGAAACATAATTTCACCCCCCCCTTTAAACATACCCGGATATATCACATAACCTGCTTTCTGGAATACCCCCTGGACTACGTTCTGTATTGCTTATGTTTTATTATGTGTGTGTGTGGCAGCAGTGCGTGAGGGACTGCCCACATTACTTTCGTTTTGTTTATTTATTTATTAAAAGCAGTTTAAACGTTTGCCAGTTCCCGCTTTCTTCTTCCCATACTACGAACTGTGTTACATTGGTGCCAAAACCCGGGAAGAAGGAAGGACATGCTGTCGAAGAGCCCTTGCACCTGAGGGGGATTGCGTTGCTGAGGAGTTCGAGCAGTGTGGAAGAGGAGGTGGTGGGAACCGACGATAGTTTAAACAAGACTTATAATAAATAAATAAACAAAACAAAAGTAACGCTGGCAGCCTCTCACGGGCGGCTGTCACACACACACATAAAACAAACAAAACACAACGTAGTCCAGGCCTGGTCCTCTCTCGTCCTTCAACTGGTGTTGCTAGTCCTTATATCCTCTGGGCTCCCTCACGAGAGGACTCGAGACCAGTGTGCCTTGGTGTCGCTCGCTCCTCTCACGTCTGTCACTCGACCACCTCACCACAATTGCCTTTTTGTGCTCTACAAAACATCAGTGCTTATATCGGCATCAGTCCCATTATAATCTTAATTTCTCGTTTTCTTTTTTAACCTTTAAACATACAAAATCTATAGATTTCTAATCGACTCTAATCAATTATATTGATATACAGCACTTATTCTTAAGATAAGGCACAAAAATGTTTTAGATGCTAAAAAATAAAACACTACATTATTAAAATGTGTATTTTTATAGACAGAGACCTCAGATGATGAACCCTGTAAGGGAACAGGCATATTTCTAAATACTTAATCTAAAAATAAATATTTATTCACTTCATAACTTCATTTGTTTCAGCTCCGTCAGACACACTTAAAAGCTTGCAAATTTAATTTAATATATCTAAAAACAGTGTAAAATCTTCAGTTATGTAATACTGGTGTTCAATAAAGGAGCAAAGTCATAAAATACATTCTATATTCAGGATACTCTATATTCACAGGAACTATATTCAGGAACTATATATTTACATGTATATATTCAGTTATAACAACATATTCAGCATTATAACTAAATTCAGAATTATATCTCTATATGCAGAATTTACATTTATATAGTCAGAGTTATAGCTATATATTCAGAGTTATAACTATATATTCAGGATTTTACATTTAAATATATATTCAGAGTAGGGCTGTTACTTTTTATTCGATATTCGAATATGCACTCGATTTACATTTATAATTCAGAGTTATAACAATATATTAAGTTATAACTATATATTCAAAGTTATATTTATATATTCAGAGTTATAACTACATATTCGGATTTACATTGATATATTCAGAGTTATAACGATATGCTCAGGATTTTACATTTAAATATATATTCAGAGTAGGGCTGTTACTTTTTTATTCGATATTCGAATATGCACTCGAACATGACATATCCGTAATCGAACTATCCGGTTTTTATAGTGCCATGTAGCGCATTTTTTACACTCTATAGGTGCGTTTAACATGGAGCACTGTAATGGGTTTAAAAGTCCAATCCAAATGAAATTGCTATATGAACACCTCAATCGGAATAAAAGCACAAACTGAATGAAATTGTAATCGGTTTGAGAGGGGTGGGATAAACCTTTTTATGAACTGATCAAGCGAAAAATTTCGCCATGTAAACGACCTGACCTGATTACTTTTGAGTGTACGTCCTTAAATGTGACATGATATACAGCGTGCACCATCACTACTGAAGAGTGTGCACCGTGCTCACACCAGGCTATAATGCTGACGACAGGAAACTAAATTTTTCCGAGGGGTTAACTTTTTATTTCGTAAGAAGTTATGAAGTTAATATTG
Organism: Pseudorasbora parva; assembly: GCF_024679245.1. Classification (NCBI taxonomy): domain Eukaryota; kingdom Metazoa; phylum Chordata; class Actinopteri; order Cypriniformes; family Gobionidae; genus Pseudorasbora; species Pseudorasbora parva. The sequence goes on from NC_090184.1 coordinate 11,094,470, forward strand.
AAATAATGACACAGACATAGCCTGGCTACACCCTCTCATCTTGACAGTGTTTGTCCAAAGCACTTTTTACTTCAACTGCCTGACAGAAGAATACATTTTTTTCTGAGATGATTACTTTACAAGAATTAAATAGCTTTTATAAGGCCCCGATCACACAGAACATGTTTTTGCAGTAAGAGGTGCCTTTTTTGAATAAATTTCGATTGGCAGAGAGCGTTATGCGCACTGCTTATGCACCCTGGGCCCCTCGCGTTTTAACCACTTGCTGCTCGAATTTTGAAGGAGAAAAGGAAAAGTATCCGACGTCATCGTGTTTATTTTCTTTTGTCCAATCGAATGAATGGAGAGGTGGGCCTTCTGTTGTGTTGACCGTTACATTGATTTTACTGACAGTACAGGTGATTCGGGGGTTGCCTAGAAACATTAAAAACTGCAGCGCACTGCTCTTTTCTGAATGAAAAAACGCTTACCAAAAAAGGCAGTACAGTGCGCCTCACGTTTTCAAACCTTAAAAACGCGTTCTGTGTGATCGGGGCCTAAAACAGTACAAGTCCTGGCAGCAATTGAGAGTTGCTATGGCAACCGTGAACACATTCCAGCTGCTGGAGAGAGAAGTGTGTGACTGCCGAGCAGCATAGCCGCAGTTTTACCACAGCAGTTCTGACCGTGCATATGCATTGCATCATGAGTCTTATGTCTTAGAGATGCATGTTATGGCACTGGATTTTATTTATTTATTGTAATTGCACTTGTTTGATTTTATAGTCATTAGTTAGTGATCAACTGTAATGGTAAAATAATAATTTTTAAAATGTAAATTGTAAATGTAATATGCTAAATAAATTAAATTTGTTTATTGGTTGTGTCTCCAACAAATTACAGTTTTTCTCAATTGCTAAAACACTAAAACCCATCGGCTGAACAAATTTCTCAGTTGCCTGAACTCATTTAGCTAATTGTGCAGTCTGTTGTCAATACCTTAAACCATTTCACATCATAAAACACAATTTGCAGATCTCACTTAGACTTTTCAGCAAATCTCTAAACACATTCTCATTGTCAAGACACATACTGCTCTCTAATGCACATGCCATTCATACGGGTTAACACAAGTGGCAACAATCAAATACAAATGGAGAACACAATGTCATTGATTGAACACATTCACTCAAAACTGATTTAACCTGTTTCAAATGATGAGACACAACCAATATACACTGAAAAAAATGACTTTGTGGTATTGTAAAATCTATTACATTAATTCATGTAATTTATACATTGTAAAATCAAGATTAAGTTGGAACTATATATCTTATGTAAAATGTACACAATTTATTAATGTAATAAATTAACTGAGAAGAAAGAGTACATTTTACTATATATTTACAAATAGTATTTAATGTTTTATAGTCACAGCACATTCACCTAAAAATACTAAGTAAATTTTAATCTGAAAAGCAAAGTGAATCTGCCCGCCCGTTTTTGTTGTTGCCCAAAAAGATCCCGGTTCAGTGGCAGAGACGGTCGGTTTGGGATGTTGCTTTTACATGGCTGACTTTTTCTCGGTAAGTTCTGACCTTTCTATTTTAGATTTTTCTATTTAGATTTAGATACTTCGTTTTGATGGTTTGATTATTACATAGACGTTGCGGTTTAAAATTGACTAAAAGTGAGTTTTAATCACAATAACGGTAGCTAAAGCTAAAGCATTATCCACTTCTATAAAGTTGAGACTGGTGTTTAGTCAAAGATAGAGGGGATTAAATGTAGTTAGCCACGTTCTTGTAGAAAAAGTCACCCTGTCTGGTTAACTCCAAAATAATTTAATGTTAGCTGGCCGTGATTAAGTGCTGGCTGCCTGTGTGTGTGTCCTCTAGCTAATGTTAGCATTTTTTAAAAGTGTCTTAAGTTAGTTGTTTTTATATCCACTGAAAATTTCACAGCAATTATTATATCAAAGCATAAGTTAGTCTGCACTCTGCACTAAAGAAGGAAAGTTTGGATGGCAGGTGAACTCTGATACCAAATAAGCATTGATGTATAACGTTAGCAACAAGTGCATGAATGTCAGCAATTCTATTTTAGTGAGCTAACGACATGAAGGTCCGGTCACCTTTTTAATGAAAATAAAATGTAATGTTATAAATGTAATTCTATTTCTTAAATGGAATTGTGTTCTTTCTTTCTTACAAACTGTATGCAGGAGGACAGTCGCAGTGTTGCCGCTGAACATATCCTTAAGATGGTCGTCCATGGAGCTGATCGAGAGGATCCAGTCGATGAATGAGCATTAAGGAAAAGTGACCATTCTGTTTCAGCTGGACTATGCATGTGCTCGTCATTAAAGGGTTAAGTTAGTTCAGTTCAGTCAAAAATGAAATGTCTGTCATTAACTCCTCTCCCTAATGTCGCTCCACACCCGTAAGACCTCCGCTCATCTTCACACACAGTTTAAGATATTTAATATTTAGTCCGAGAGCGTATGCAAGTGTATGCACACTATACTGTCCATGTCCAGAAAGGGAATAAAAACATCATCACAGTAGTCCATATGAGACATCAGTTAGTTCATTAGAGTCTCTTGAAGCATCCAAAATACATTTGGGTCCAAAAATAACAAAAATTATTCAGCATTGGCTTCTCTTCACCGTTTGAATCTTTATTTGAGGATTGAACACAAACACGGAAGAGAAGCCAATGCTGAATAAAGTCGTAGTTTTTGTTATTTTTGGACTCAAATGTGATACATTTCATATTTGGCTGAACTAACCCTTTAATGTTAGTTATGCCACTGTTGGCTGCTGATGTTTAGTTGAACCATACATGGTTAATTCTACAGTTATTGTAAATTATAATGAATGTACCTTAACTACTTAATCAGTTGGTGTGAACATTACTGATTTAATGGTTAATTGTAAATTTTGACATAAACTGTTCAACTTTATTGTATTTATGTGTGATTTGTGATACATGTATTTGATGCAGAGAAAATTATTACATTTATTTGGTTTAAAATAGCAACATTAACATAATAATAGTGAGTAATATAAATTAATTCAACTTAGTAATTCAAAATGTCAAATGGACAAACATTATAAAATCTACTTAATTACTTCATAAGAGTAAATAATACAGATTTATAAAATTTTCACAATAGTTATGCTCCTTTTAAAATTAAATTTACTTGATTACTTTTAATAAATACAACATGCTAAGTTAAATATAATTAAGTAACATTTACTTAATGTCTTTGCAAATGTTACATTTATAGTTAAGTACATTTTACTTAATATTGGCAAGTAAGTTGTACTTGATATCGCAGCAGTAAATTTTACTTCGAAAAACTGAGTGCAAATTGTTACAAAGATTTTATCAAGTAAATCTTACAAGTTGTTTTTATCAGTGTAAGTACAGTGCATTGTAGGCTGTATACTGTACAATTAACAAATCTTATTGCCCTGAACATGTTACTTTCCATTTGTTTACAGTAGGCTACTGACTGCTCAATAGATTTTGACTGGTTGCAGGTTCATATCAACAAAGAACGAGTTTGTGAGATGCAGAGTATAGTACTGTAAAAAATCAGCCTAATCTAATGAAAATGAATATCTATAGCACAAATTGTATTTATCGTGCGATTTATATGCCAAAATGAGTTTTTATGTGCATACGTTACGCATGCAGTTTTCGTGTGCATATGATATGTCCTTTATATTGTGTTATGTGCACGTACTCCAAACAACTCAACCTACCCAATGGGGTGACAATGCAAATCATATGCACATAAAAAATAATTGTGCCGTATAAATCGCACAATAAATACAATTTGTGATGTATATGCATTTCATTAGAATGAGTTGGTAAAAATAGGGCTACAAGCAAGAGAAAGAACAAAAAATTGCAAAGCAAAGCAGAATAGTAATAATTTCTGATCAATTTTGAGCTACTATGATGAAACATGTTTTCATTCATCACAAGACAATGACAGAAAAATATGAAATTTGTTTTAAGATTAAAAATTTACTTCTGCCTGAGAACTGTTTTGAACAATGTGTTTTCTATTTTTTGCTGTATTGTTTACTGATTGCTTGATAGTGTTTATCATTTTGATCACTTTGTTTATGATTTGAGAGCAGTGTTTGATTTTGAACACAGGTAAAACTGTTTTGAAGCGAAAGTTTCATTTTGCAAGAGAAGTCAGAGGTTTTGTGAATAGTGCTTGAAGAGGAGGTTTTGTGTTTAATGGTTTCAGAAAATGGAGCAAGGTTTCAGAAATAGTGTTTTAGCAATTGAGAAAAACTGTAATAATATGCTCACACTTTCAGCCTGTTTGAAAGTACGTTTTATTTATGTTCAAGTTTAAGGATTTACCTCAGGCAGAATTAATCAACTTGAGGAATTAGTTATCTTGACTTTAGACTAATAATTTAATAATTATAAAAACCTTTGAAATGTCTATTCGAAAGTTAGTTTTTTTATACCTGGCTTTAAAAATACATTGTGTGTTTATTATACCAGGCTGTTCGTTTTTGGAGAAATAAACGTAAAAGAAATAGGTAAGTGTTCATGACAGCATTGTTTTATATCAGTAAAGGAGCCTGAAGGCCTCCGAGCAACAGAAGATGCAAAAAAATAACAGCAGGAGCAACAATAATCAATAGATAGTTTTAGGACAGAATTAAGATTTAAAAATCGAATGTATCTACATGAAACCGCTCTAGTGAAACTGTGAAGTGAAAAGCAGTGAAAAGCAAAACAGCGGCTGTGGTGAAACTGCAGCTCTGCAGACAGATATTTATTGGCTGGAGAGGAAAGTATCGACATTTCTGATGCGTCAGACAAACTGTGCACACATCAAAAAATTATTCAGACTGAAAGTCAGGAGATCGGTTTAGATAACGTCTCATGTAAACAGTCCACTGAATCTTTCAATCGGAATGACAAAAAAGTGTGCATGTAAACGTGGCTTATTAGACCTTTGTTTTGTATTTTATTGTTTGCCATCTCATCCAATACAATACTCTAAATGTATTGTAGCATAGGCGTTTGTAGATATTCGAATATATTGCTAGATATATATTTATAATTATAACTATATATTCAGAGTTATAACTATATATTTAGAGTTATAAATATATATTCAGGATTTACATTTATATATTTAGTTATTACTATACATTTTGGTTTACTGTTTGGCCCCCCCCATAATGTGTGTGCGCGTGTGTGCGCGTGTGTGTGCGCGCGTGTGCGCGTGTGCGTGCGTGTGTGCGTGTGTGTGTGCATGCATACATATATGAGAGAGTATGCATACTTATAGGGAATAGGGTTTCGTAGAATAGGATGTGCACCTGCAGTGAAGAATGTGTAAAGGTGTAAATGTTGTGTTTGTAGGAGAGAGAAAAAACGCTACATGTTTACAACTCCTAAAATATTTTTCTCTGCGACTTCAAATGTATTGCTAAACATGTGTGGATATGCTCTACAGCTACAAATTCCAATAGTATCCAGCTGCAGCCCTGCAGAACCCCACCCTGGAAGTGTGTGTGTGTGTGTGTGTGTGTGTGTGTGTGTGTGTGTGTGTGTGTGTGTGTGTGTGTGTGTGTGTGTGTGTGTGTGTGTGTGTGTGTGTGTGTGTGTGTGTGTGTGTGTGTGTGTGTGTGTGTATCAATTTTCTTTTGTTAAATACAAGCTGTTTTCACATGGATTTTGATCGGATTGATGTCTACTTCACAATAAAGTAGACAATACTTTTAAATAAAGTAACTTTTATGTTCTCATAATGTGCATGTCATGATGTATCAACATTTTAAAACAGCCTATTGATCATGCTTAATATCAATTAATAAAAGACAGTAGATTATACTTCATGGAAACAGGCTAAAACTATACCGTTTTTATTTAAAAACTATTAATAAATATATAATATGTTGTAAAGTGTTTCCGTATTTTGCTCACATTCATGTTGTAAAAATACTGACAGAAAGTATGAGATTTAATGTTAATGGACACAACCACTGTGGTTTATTGTTACTTCAACAATACTAGGTTTTTGATCATTTTAAAAATATCTTAATACATTTGTAACATGTTATAAAGTGTTTCCCATTTAACTCTATATTCAATTGTATTATTCCGATTGAAAATAATAGCCAGAGAATGTGACATTTCAATTTTTCAAATGTCAAATAAAAATAACCACTTAATCCAAGGTCCTAAAGTAAAACGAGTTTCTCTGAAAGAAAACAAATAGGACATGTACGTAATATTTCTAAAATAGGTTTAAAACTAATTTAAAAGGCGCATAATTAAAAAATAAAAACATGTAAAAAAAAAAAAAAAAAAGTTGTGACTGACGCTTAAGCCCATATCATGGCATTTCTGAAGAAACACTTGAAAAAATGAAAGTGTTTTCATCCCTGAAAACAAAATGAATGTTTTATTAATGAATAATTATTTAATATTAAGAAGAATATTTTTTTTAGATATAGAATCAATGAATGATGCACTGACCGGAAGCACTTTTAATTTCATTGTACATGTTTTATTAATTAATATTTAATATTAAGACAAATAATATATTTTGACAAATGAAAAAAAAAAAAAAAAGCTCTAATAAGAAGACGTGAACACACAACTCAACATATTCTTCATGTTTCTGTTCACATCTCATTGGTTTCTCCTGTTCAAGGATAATAATAGAAAAGTAAGTTTATTTAAAAGTATTGTTGTTAAATATTGTAGACATCGATCCGATTAAAATCCATATATAAAAAAAACGTGTATATGTAACGCCCCTCACTTCCGGTTCTGTGGACGGTGTTCTGAAACTGCGGTTCTGCTGCTCACTAGTTCCACTCTCACACGTGTTCAGTTGTTTTGTACCAAAAATAACTTAATAGTACAGTGTACACCGTAAAAATAATTACGGAATTATAGACAATGATACCTGACAACTGCAGCTCCGTGGTTATTTTTCGAGTAATGATGTATTCTGTGAGGAAAGAAAGTCGATGCATGTCTTTAAGTCGTGTCACCATACTGTACAGCAGAGTGCCTGTAGTCTTATCAATGCCAGCGGACCCACGCAGCCCGTGAGCCTGACAAACAAAAACACAACACTAACATCAGCCATATTACAAAACTTTTTCAAACACCTTGGGTAAAGAAATTGTCATGCAAGTTCTCAAGAGGCTTATGACTTTGACAACAATTATTAAATATGCGTATTAATTATGTACCAGTTCGATGGCCTTTTTGAGTGCTGACGAAAGCGTTTCATTTTTCAACGTTTCCTTAGCTTTCTGCTCACTAAGGCCAATTGACATGAAAATAGACACCGAGTCCGCCATTTCCCTTCTTGCACAGACACACGCCGGTTTACACTTCCTTCAGTCCTGCAGTAGGCGTGGATTCAGAGCTGTACGAACCGTGATTTATCCAATCAGATTTGTTTTCGCGCATCCTTCCGCCAATCATCGGTACGCCTCTGTTGACACCTAAGTTGCATCAGTCGAGCCCATAGCATCATAGATATCCATAATAAGGACTTTATTATGGATATCTATGCATAGCATAGCATAGCCCATAGACAGTAGAAAGCCAAACCCAACCTACTGTGGTGGTGGTGGTGACGTTAAAGTTGAGCGACCGTGATGTGTAGTCCGCCTAAGGTTAGCCTTTTTCTGGCTATTGTATTTGGGTTTCATAATTCATAAAAATTGGGTCAATTTGTGTTGATCACTTCTGATTCGCTTCTTTTGTTTATCGAGCTTATTTTCTGCGATAATTCAAAAGTATATGGTTTAGATTTGTTTTAGCGTGATGCTAATTTCCGGGTCGGCCTGGCTGATCTAACGTGTAAGTTATATAAATGATCGAAATGTTGTGAGTCTTGTGACATGGGGTCTATTTAATGCTTTGCAGGGATGATCAGAATAGATCACCTTGTTTACTATAGACGGTTTTCAATTTGTATCTCAGATACTTGGAATTAATATAGATTTAAGCAATTTATTGTATAAATTGCAATATGAAATAGGCCTAATAAGAAATGATGGAAATCACAAATTAAGACCTAACACATTTTCTACTTATACACACACACACACACACACACACACACATACGTTAGGACATTTACAAAATATCTCCATAAACATGATTAATAATGATTTTTGGCATAAAATATAATAATTTTAAAATTTTATTATAAATATAATAAATATAATAAAATTTCCACAAATATACTCATGTGACTGTTTCTTTGTACTCTACAAAGAATAAAGACCTAATTTATTTCAACTCTTATTCTGTGCAAACCATATAAATGTATATTTTCATAATATGTTTTAGTTTACTATTTTTTTAATTGTTTATTATATTTATTTTGTTATCACAGTAGCTGACTAGACCTGATGGTGTAAGGAACAAAGCTACATAATGTCCCAACATGCTCTGCTGTCTTCGGGTTGTAAGGCATGGCGGTCACTTACATGTCCACGGTCAGAGCTTCGGCTGGATCTCACTCTGGGATGTGGTCAGACCTTCCGGTAAACTATATACTATGGTTTCATTGCTCTCTGCAAAAAATTTTTAGCATTTTATTTATTTATTGTTGTCCATTTATGATGTTAGTCACTGTTTCTTATACCCAAGCAAACCTTCATTTTTAATTTTACACCATCTCTGACCCTAAGCAGGCTGTATTATACTGTACCTTTAAGATGTCTGTGTAAATTGTGTTTTAAATGTTAAAACACAATTCATATGAGAAATAAACATAATTCCCACCAAGCTGCTGAATGAATACTGAGTAGGTATTGTACAGTAATATGGGTTGTATTTAAAAATACAGTAAGCATCATACAATATATATATATATGTATATATATATATATATATATATATATATATATATATATATATATATATATATATATATATATATATATATATATCACCCTGTAAGTAAAGCAGTATTTCATTCTGAACAATGGCTTAAAATTAAACAAGCTGATTTTTGATGATGTTTGAAGAATTTTTGTATTCAGTTGTTCATAATTTTCCATCTTTTCAGATGGCATGAGACTGCAGATGGTCACTGGACGGGAGTAATGCGTGGAAAAGTGTGGACACTAACTCAAACAGAGGATACGTTATGGTACTATGTTTACAGTCATCAAAAAAATCCAGGAACAGAAAACAGACAGAAACAAAAAGTGGAAGAGGAGGAGCAGTTATTGGGAAAGAGGTCAAAAGGAATGACTGACATGAAGCAGGAAGAGGTGGGAATGTGCACTGTTATGTCAGAACCTGACAACAAAGAGGAGGAACTTCTGAGGGACTATTTCCAGTTAGGTGTTAAATTGGTGGATCTCTACAAGAACTGGAGCACCGTGGATCCACACTTTAAACATACAGCAAACATCTTCACAGGTACATGTCTACTTGAAGGAATAGTTCACCCAAAAATGAAAATTATCTTATTTATTTTTTTTCATTTCATATGATTTTCCCTTCCACAAATGCATTGCTGAATTTTCATGATGCTCTTTTCCATATACTGAACAGTGGAATAGCTCAAATCTGCAGGCCCCCTGCAAACTGAAGAAAGATTAATCTACTTCAACATATGATAATAACGATATACTGTCTTAATTTATTTAATAAATATTTCTCTTGTGGCCCATACGTAGTGAAAAAATTGAGAATGAATTGTAATATTAAATAATAAGTGTAGCATAAGGTTGCAACCAAAGTCCCTTTCTAAGTGTGTTCACTCTGCGGCATTATTTGCAAGGCTTCCGGGCAGCTATTTCGGGCAACCAAGACCAAGTTCTATCTATTTGAATGGGGGAATCCTGAAATCTCCAGCTGAACTCATAATTAAATAACATATTTCAAATCAGCAACAAAATCTGACTATTTAGAAGGCGGGATATATCTTTCTATATCTGTAGTGTTTGGCGCAACCCAGCACGGAGGGTTTTTTTCACCCCACCAAAAACACCATTGTTGCCAATCTAAAAAAGGAGTTGTTTGCGCTTATGATAGGTTAGAAGAGAGAGTAAGCAAGCGGGACATTTGAAAGACTTTAAAAAGAGAGATGACTAAGATATTACTAAAGAGAAATCTTTTTTTTTCTCCTCTTCTCTCAACCATGTGCCACAATTGAAGTGCCCTTATGCTTTTTTTTTAAGATTACTCATTTTGTTTTGGAGGTCTCCTACAATAGGTTTACATCCATCCAAGGTAAAAACAAAAGAAAAAAACACTCTTTCTCATAATCTACATTGCAGCATCATCCCTTTTCTCATAGTGCCTGAAACGGTTAGTTTAAAGATTAGGTGTCTCTAAGCCCCCACTTTAAAAAATATTAATAGAGATTGTAACACTAATCTATATGAATATAGAATTTTAGTCAAAATATTCTGAAGAGACTCGCTGACTACGTTTACATGTGCACCAATAATGTGATAATTTCTAATAATCAGAGTGCGGTCTTAATTGTACTTTTTAAAGGGATAGTTCACCCAAAAATGAAAATTTGATGTTGATTTTATCTGTTTACCCCCAGTGCAGCCAACATGTAGGTGTCTTTGTGTCTTCAGTAGAACACAATGTAAGATTTTTAACTCCAACTGTTGCTGTGTGCCAGTGATATAATGCATGTGCATGGGTAACAATTCTATGAGAGCAACAAAAAAAAAACCTTCCTTAGACAACATGCACAAAGAGCCATGTGGCTCATGACGACACATTGATATCTTATGGCACAAAATGATCAGTTTGTGTGAGAAATCGAGCCGTATTTTTTTTTTTTTAACCTCAAATAGAACGCTATATCCAACAGCCTGGAACGCACTTCACTTCCAGTACGATCTGGCGTAGTTTATGCCAATGCCAGAAGTGAATCTCGTACACGACCCCAGAGCGTGTATATTGACCTTACTGGAAGTGAAGCTCATTCCAGGCTGTTGGATATAGCGTTCTATTTGAGGTGAAAAATGATTTAAAGTATTCCTTTGGCAGTAAGCGCGGAAAGAAAGGTTCGGCGTTTGCACATATGCGCTATCCAGGTGACGTTTGTTTCCAAGCGCTCAATTCACTGTTGCACGCACATCGTCCGCTCAGTGACGAAAGAGAAACGTTTCAATGCAAAGTTTGAAAATAATCTATTGTGTCTCTTGAACAAACACCTCTTGTTAACAGGTTAATCAGGTTCCAGCCTGGCCACCTCTTGATAACAATAAATGAATTAAACTAGTTTCATATGTGTGGAACACACACACACACACACACACACACACACACACACACACACACACACACACACACTTAGGATACATGTTTTGTTTTTTGTGTTGGTACTGTTTGGAGCAGGTCTTAATTCTTTTGCTACTCTACTTTCTGTGTTGAGTTGTAAATTAACTTACAGCTTGTCCTGCAAAAGTGCCCAAGTCTAAATTGAGCACAAATGCAAACACATGCATATGCATATCATACAGATACAGATGAACATATCTCAACACCTGGTTTTGTTAATATTATGGATCACATGTTTTTGTTGCCAAATTCATTTCGGACAGTTTTTGAATAACTGAATAAAAGTATACATGTCTTTATGCTTAACTTTTATTGATCACTGAGATACCATTGATTGGAATGAAGTTGGTTCAATATAAAATTAAATAAATAAAAAGTAGCTTAGATGTAGTAAACTACTTTTGCAAAGTTGCTGTAGCTTAGCTTGCTACATTTCCCAGGGGGTAGCGTTGGTGTAGTGAAGCTTAATTGAATGTAGAGTAACTGGTAGCTTAGCTCATTACATTTTCCAAGTAGCTTGCCCAACACTGCAAAGACACCTACATGTTGGATGCACTGGGGGTAAGCAGATAAACATACAATTTTCACTTTTGGGCGAACTATCCCTTAAAATGCAATTTTTATTATTCTGATTATTTGCTAATAAGTTTGGTTATACCACACTCAGTATGGCATACAGCATGTTACCAGCCATTGTCTGCTTACATCAAATAATAAAAAAAAATGGACGTGCTAGATATTATTCTGCCCCATGATGAACACTTTGCAATGCTGGATTTGCCTGTTAACATCTCATATGGAACTGACCACATTGGTCAGAGTAATGGGATTAAGGTGTTTACATGCCTGTGAAAATCGGTGTATGCCACATAGTTTAATGTGATTATGGTTACTACGGTTATAAGCTTAATCACATAGTTTGATCAACGTATTGCGTTTACATGAAGTAAGTTTAATCACAATATTGCCATGAGAGTGTAAACGCACTAATTTTATTTTACATGAACAGGTTTAGTTTAGGCTTTTATTCACATTTAAACATTGATCAGCGAACATAAACAGAAGCTCAACCGAATGCGCTTGACGTGCAAAAACAAACTTCATTGGTTCTTTCGGTGGCTCAAACATGCTGTGTAACACAAGAATGAACCTAATTGGTTCTCGCAAGTCAAACGAATAAGCTTGAGCTTCCGTTTATCACAACTGATGTGTAAGTGGATGAATCTTTATATGTGAATAAAAACTAAACAACTCAATTCATATGGATTTTTGTTAACAATCTCTTTATGCACTTTTAAAGCGTCAAAGTGGTAGTTGTGTAGCTCTCAGATTTCATGAACTAAAAAAAACAAAAAAAGTCTTATGGGTTTGGAACAACTTACAGTATGGGTGAGTAATTGACTGATTTTTTTTTTTCTTTTTGGGTGAAGTATCACTTTAAGGCAAGTAGTGAATGTTTTATGAGCAGTCAGACAAACATATTCATCCGCACAGTCACGCACATCCAAAGCACAACCAAAATGTATGCAGTTTTGTTTTTACTGCTAGAGGAGAAAAGGTTGCATAGTATACCGATATTATTCTATATTATTAGAAGACGTAAACAATTATGCATAGACTAGTTTTTTTGTGATGTTTTTATGGTGCATTGCCAGCCACTTTGATATCCCTTGGGCATTGTATGTTTTCATACAACATGAGGGTTAAAGAAAAGGTGCACCCCGGTGTTTTTTTATTTTTTTATTTACTGAATAACAATTTTGAAAAACATGTACACTCACTAGAGATGAAGACATATACACTGCTGTTAAAAGTTTGGAATAATTAAATAGTTTAAATGTTTTTGAAATAAGTCTCTTCAGCTCACCAATGCTGAATTTTTTTATCATAAAAATACAGTGACATTTTTTGGAAAAGGAATATATTGCATTTTACAATATATTCAAACTGTTATGTTTCACAATTTTCACAAAACAAACTTTGTGTCAATATAGATCCACGTTGACTGACATATTAGCAAATGCAACATAAATTAAAATCTACTGAGTGCTGTCTTTTACACAGTGGTTCTTAATACAAAATACATTTTTAATGTGTGTGTGTGTGTGCATGTGTCTGTCTGTTTGAATATCTTAGGAGTGCGTTTATTGCGCCAGGAGCCTGTGGAGTGTCTTTTCTCATTCATCTGTAGCTCTAATAATCATATCTCGCGGATTCAGGGCATGGTTGACAGACTGTGTCAGACACTCGGGACTCTCCTCTGCAAGCTTGATGATATGGCCTATCATGATTTTCCTCTTCTGCAAGATCTTACAGGTAGCTATACTTTTGTATTTCTATGGCCTGGTTTCACAGACAGGTTTTAGATTAAATCAGGATTAGGCCTCAATTCAATAAGGATATTTAAGTAGCTTTTATAAACATGCACCCCCCCCCCCCCCTTTAGCTTAAGGGATGTTTAAAAACTTCATTTATTTATTCAAAGCAAAAAAAAATGCTTTTCTTACTGAGTATTTTTGTCTTGTTTCAAGTTCAAATATATATATATATATATATATATATATATATATATATATATATATATATATATATATATATAAATCTTAAATCAAGGTTGAGGAGGAGGAATCTAAATTAACTACATTTTTCTTAAAGGTCCCATTCTTCGCGTGTTTTCGAAGCTTTGATTATGTTTACAGTGTGCAATATAACATGAGTTCATGTTTCGCGTGTAAAAAAAAAACAGTATTTTTCACACAATAGACTTATCTGTATACCGGTGTTTCCTCTGTCCTAAAAACGGCCTGATGATTTCCTTGTTCTATTTAGTCCCTCCTTCAAAAATACGTAACGAGTTCTGATTAGGCCAGCGCTTCCCACGCTGTGATTGGACAGCAGCTTAGCACGTTGCCCGGAAAGGTCCCGCCTCTTATCACAACGGGTAGATACGATACCCGCGCTCAATATTATTGCAAAAATGTCTATATTGTCTTATCAATTTGAGTCGGAATCAGACCCGGAGAATATCGAAGAGGATCGATTACAACCTGCTCAGGAAAGACTTTTGCTGGATGTTCCAGAATGGTAAGCTGTCTATTCAGTAGTTTAAACTGATCATTACAAACACCAACAATCGATGGTGTCGGAATGAATTACTACACTTTTATATGCTAAGTTTTTCGGATTAGTTTCAATTACCATCTAACGTTAGTTAACAAAGCTAAACAGCGTTGCACTTTGTGTCATGAGTTAAATAAACTGTTAAACGGACCAACTTAAATAATAAAATACACTTACCGGTTGTGGTCCATAAACAACAAAGAGGGCACTGCGTCATCTTTTAAGAATAATCTTTCTGCGAATCCGGCATTAAACTGATTGAGATTGAGGAAGTAGTCCTCAGCAAAATGTGCTGCACATAGTTTTAAATTGTGATTATAATTTTCCGGAACCGAGTTAACCATAAACTGTAGCCATTGATCTCTACATACAGCGTCCGTGGGAAGGCCAAACAAAAGTGATTTGACTCCGGGATGGAAATAACAGCGTTTCAATGGCATGGCGACAAACACACTCTACAAAAACAACGCTTCCTATTCTCGACCTGCGAGAGCAAAAGGACAATGCCCCCGAATTTACGTGTTCTTGTGGGCGGAGGGTTCGTCAACAAAAGTTTTAGTTGCGTCATTAAAGCAGGAAGTGCAGGGCTGTAGTCCAAACCGGCCTTTCGCTGTAGGCTTTGAAAGGGAACTTCTGTTAAATAAAATATCTCGCATGGCATTGAACTTTGAGCTTTATCATTTTACAGGTATTATTTATGCTCTAACAGCAACATTACACACTAACTAAAGTTTGAAAGATGGAATCGCAAAGAATGGGACCTTTAAAAAAAAAAAACCATAAGAGTGTGATGATGAGTGTGACTAAATCACAGATTTTTGTATACTGATGTTATCATTGCCTTCTGCAATAAAACATAAACATGAATAATGAATGTTATTTACAAAGGTGGATGTGTGATATAACTAGTGCAAGAATATGTAGTATTGCAAAAAAAAAAAAAAAGATAAGTTAATTACAAGTTAATTCAACAGAATTTGCAGAAATGTCTTTAAAAAATCTTTACAAATAAATATCTTGGTTAATGAGGCACAAATAGTGTAAGCGAAATGGATCAAAAGTTGAAGGCCATGGGTCAGCCATCAAACACTGAACTGGACTAGATCCAAAAAGCAACGGTCTGAACACACATGAGAGATGTGAAAATAGCACATATACAGTCAAACCAAAAATTATTCGCACACCAGATATAATTGTTTACTAGTGGGTGCTAGGCACTATATAGTTAATTTATATAAGTGAGGATAGCAAAATAAAGTAAACTGTGACATATGCCAAAAAATTCTTCATACAATGGACTACCAGACAAATGTATAAAAACACACTTGCTTAAATGTTTTTTTCTTTAATTACTAATGTGACTATTTACTTCACAAACTGAACAAAATTAAGCATTGCTTAGTAAGTATTATTTAATTGTTTACTTAATTTTAACATCTAACAGCTGATTGGTTGATTATAATTACATACCTTTCAATCAAAGTTATCTGACATTATCAAGATGAATTTACTGACACAGTTTAAATTGTGTTTTTGTCATATTTTATTACCATTTTCAAAAAAAAAATATTATAGCAAATCAACTGTCATAATGTGAGAATGTCGAAGGTGTCTGAATACATTTTGGTTTGACTATGTATGAAATGTGTTGCCTGTGATAACAGTCATACAGTTTAGCATCCTTATACAAAAATATTTGACTGCTGAATCACACTCATGTATTCCAGACAGATGGGTAATAAGAGTAAATGTGTTTAAAAACCAAAATCATTGACACGCCATAATGCAAAACTATACAAGCACTGAAAAGGATAATGATTCATTTTTGAATGTTTGTTTGTGTATATATATGTGACAGACCCTAGTGTGGAGATCCGTTTGCGTGACTTGGGTTTGGGCTATCGT
The DNA here is from genome assembly GCF_024679245.1 of Pseudorasbora parva. Lineage (NCBI taxonomy): Eukaryota > Metazoa > Chordata > Actinopteri > Cypriniformes > Gobionidae > Pseudorasbora > Pseudorasbora parva. Next base: position 11,110,820 of record NC_090184.1, read on the forward strand.
GCTCGCTTCCTGCAGCAGAGCTCACAAATCATTGTGAATTCTCATGGCCTTGACTGGCTTCAGTCGCTCCGCAGCGCCCCCTACCTTCAGGCCAGAGATGCACTGAGAACTCTTCCTGGAGTTGGTCTCAAAGTAATTATTTGTTAAGCCAGCATTTTTGTATTAAAATACTCTATGCATAGCAGTACATGGATGCATACACTTTTAGCCTCACAATTGCACCATTGCATTGCACACATTGTATTCTCGGCTTTGCTCATTGGACTGTAATACCATGAAGAGGATTTTGTCTTTTAGGTCAATTACTATTATGGCAGTCTAAAGCTGAAGTTAAAGTTAGGCAAATTGTTAGCACTTAAAGCTACTTGATTAATATTAATATTTTCAATTTAATGGAACAAACTTTTGATTAACTCTATTGGTAGCACAGGAAAGTGCATCAAGTACAATATGTACAATGGGACACACGGTTGCAATACAATGCAACACATTTGCATAGAATATGCGTTAACACTTTACAATAAGGGTGCACTAATATGCATTAATTCATGCTTAACTAATGCACAGATAATCATGAGTTAATGTATTACTAATGGTGAACTAACCCATTTATTAATGATTACTGCATCAGCAACTAATGAAGATTCTACATGATTAATAGATTAAGTAATCATTAAATTGTTATTAGTTAAATATGTCATAATGTATTAATCCCTTAATAACATATTATATTAACTAATAATGTAAATGAATCTGTTAATTACCACAACGGGTCAAAGCCATGCATTTCAACTTCCAGTCGTCTGCTTTAATTAATCGTTAGCTAATGATTTATAAAGGTATCATTATGTTACGACTTTACTTGTTGGGGCACATGACTATTAACTAACTTATTAAGTAATATGTAATTGTGGTTATGAGTTTTGAATTAATTCTGAATTAGTTAATAGTCATGTGCCCCAACAAGTAGTCATAACATAATGATACCTTTATAAATCATTAGCTAATGATTAATTAAAGCAGACAAGTGGAAGTTGAAATGCATGGCTTTGACCCGTTGTGGTAATTAACACATTAATTTACTTTATTAGTTAATATAATATGTTATTAAGGAATGAATACATTATGACATAATTAACTAATAACTATTTAATGATAACTTAATCTATTAATCATGTTGAATCTTCATTAGTTGCTGATGCAGTAATCATTAATAAATGGGTTAGTTCACCATTAGTAATACATTAACTCGTGATTTTTGTGCATTAATTTAGCATGAATTAATGCATATTAGTGCACCCTTATTGTAAAGTGTTACAGAATATGCTTCTTCTAACATGTGCTTCTATTGGCGTACTTCCCTTCCCATGAGGGCTTTTATTTTTTTTCAGCCTGTCCTGGTTGTTCTAATTGTTAAACATATCAATTTATCATATCTGTGAACATCTGTTACATCTGTAAAATATGTTTACTTGGGATCAGGTGGCTGACTGTGTATGTCTGATGTCACTGGACAAGTTTGAGGCTCTTCCTGTTGACACACATGTGTGGCAGATCGCCAAACGTGACTACAACTTTGCTGCCGGTAACAGCCAGAAGACCTTGACTGATAGAGTCTACAAAGAGATTGGTTAGTACTCAAATAATATACTCTGTTTAATAATAAATAAATAAATAAGTAAAAATCAACTTTAAAAGTAATGTAAATGAGGTATATTTTTTCTCCTCTTTTGTAGGTGACTTCTTTAGAAAACTCTGGGGTCCCTATGCTGGCTGGGCACAGTCTGTGAGTAATAGTGTACTACATTAATTGGATAATAATATAATTTTTTTCACATTGATGACCGTTTTTTTTCTTTTTGTGTCTCAGGTACTTTTCTGTGCTGATCTAAAGAAGTTTCAGAAGCTTAGAGAAGAGCTTCCTGTTATAAAAGATGAGAAAACTGAGCTGAAGAACAAGGTGAAAAAGAGAAGACATGATGGATATAAAGAAGAACAGAAAAGAGAAAAAGGCAATAAGCATCAGAGGTCATAACCTCAAATGATAGTTTGGATTACATTCATCAATTATAAGCTCGGACAACAAGTCTGAATACAGTTTGTTTTTTTAAGGTGTGGATGGATCTTTTGAATTTCTACAATAGATATCAGGATTCCAAACAGCTCCAATTATATTGGTAATTTCAAGGAAGAAATATTTTCCACTGTGTATAATAAATGTGCAGTTACACATGAATGGTTTGTTTTGTTATTGTTGTAAAACTACAAAATGTAAATATTTTTTAACTTTTTAAAGAAACAGATAAAAGATAAATTCTAATCACTGTGATTGTATATGTAGTTTTTTCTTAGTTTTTAAAAATTATAAAATGCCTGGATTTTTCTATTTTGTTGAAGCAAAAGGCTTTCTCCTTTGTTATTTCCTCTCTCCTTCACTATCTTTCCACCTTGCTAGATACCAATGGGTGATCTGCACGTTGGTATCCTTCATGTGGTGGAGCCACTGCAGGGGGTCATGGTCCGAACAGAGGGTAAATTCCCGTTCCAGGAGATAATAGCGGAGGGTGAGGACAGCCCATCTGATCGCTAAACATTCCTTCTCGGTGGTGATGTACTTGGTCTCTCTCTTTGAGAGCTTCTGACTCACGTATAGCACCGGCCGTTCCTCTCCCTCTACTTCCTGGAACAGCACCCAACCCCCTGGTCGATGCATCAGTCTGCATAAAAATAACAGAAAAATCGGGAGAGTGTAAGAGCGATCCACCACACAGAGTAGCCTTTATCTAGGTAAAAACCTGCTGGCACAGCTCTGTCCACTGGTGCTGTATTATTAGTGGGGTCAGTCAGCTAGTCGACACAACAAAGCATTCCAGAGAACCCCTCTCTAAACCCTGAACCGATTGTAAAACTAAACAAGGATGCCCAGAGACAACATCTCTCCCCATTTACCTGCGTTATCTCAAAACCAACATGAGTCACGTGACTTGATCACCCTTTGTTCTACAAGTGAAACAGTGGGTATAACCTCATGAAGAAGGGACTCATTTATTACCGACAGACATTGACAGAAATGAGAGATGGAGGGGGAGATGTGAGGGAGGATGTTTCAGCCGGGACTTTTTACTGCGCCAAATCGAAGTATACTCAGATGTGCTATTCTGCCATACATTATAGTTCTCCTTTTTAATCCGCTTAGAAAAGCGCCACGTTTTATTTTGTGTAATCATTCTTGATCTTTCAACTATTCGTGTAACTATTTAAATAGGGAAAACGTAGAGGTGTTTGGTCGCTTCTAACTTGATCTCTGATTTAGTGAATGAACTGGGCTTGGGCTTAGTGGGCTAAGCTAAATGCTATCAGAATGTTACCGCACGTCAGAGCGATTAAGTGCACGCACTGAGACGAGAGAGGTATGTATCAACTTGTTTTAGTTAAAGGAATAACATAGCTTAATATGAAAAAGCGGTGAAGTATCCCTTTAAACAGAGTTATTTCAGCACTTTTCTGATTCTTGATGTCTGTGAATTTTCTGTTTTGAAAAATTGTCATTGTAAAAGCGCTATATAAATAAAGTTGACTTGACTTGAGTTGATGGTGAAAAGCAGCGGTCCTAGCACTGAGCTTTGCAGTATTCCATACTGATCAGTGTGACATCTCTTCATTTACTGCTACAAACTGATAAAAATAATTGTCAGATAAGTATGATTTAAATTATGCCAATGCAATTCCACTAATGCCAACATAATTTTTGAGTCTATTAAAGAGTCTATTATCGAGTAACACTAATAGAGATACAACCATGATCAGATAATAAGAATAAATCATTTGTACGGTCTAAATCCTGACTGAAATTCCTCACAGATACACTGTAAACCCTAATAAGTTGAGAATACTCAAATGATTTGAGGAAAGTGATTCCCTCAATTCAATTGAGTAATGGAGTCTCCTAAAACTTGAATATTTAAGTTTACTTAACTTGGTGCTCACTTTCACTGTACTTAAATTGTTAAGTTCACCAAACTTGCTACACCAGTTCAGTACAGCATGCTGGGTACAACCAATCAAAACTTCCCCATTGGTCCCAACATGCAGCATGAATAAATTATGCGTCTGAATTGTGACAAATTTTCTTTGAATTCTTACTATTTGCTGTTACTTTTGCTTTTTTGTTCTGATGTTTTTGTAGCTTGTTTTATGTTCAGAGTTGATCTGTTTATCAGATTTTTTCACCATTGTAAAAAGTTTTGTCACCATTGTAGAGATTCATACGCAGATTAGTGATGTGTGTATGTGTCTAACTAATTCCATAGATTTAAACATTTTGTGCACATAAAAAAAAAAAAAAAACTTATATTAGCACAATAGTGAAGATTCTAGTATTATTAATATTTCAAAACTATTAATAACTGCTTTGACATCCAAAGCATGGGACTCTGCACAAGATCAGGAATTCTGCCTATGCTTGATGATGTTATTATCATCATCAATGAATAAACAACACCACTTGATGATATTTTCTCTTGGCTTTTTGTTACTTAACATATGTGTCTCACAAACACAAAGCAGCCAGAGAAACACTAATATTACATTATCATTTGTCAAGAGCCCAACTAAAGCAAACACTTATCTCCATCATGGTGACTTCCAACAAAACAATTATGTTCATTAAAACAGAAATACAGTCAATCTGGTTATAAGTTAGTTCACGTATTATTGTTAGGTTTAGTAACTTACAAATTTTTACTTACCGAATTTAAGATTGCACACAATGAAAAAGTCTCCATCTTAATTTGAATCAGCAACAAGCAACAGGTGAGGCGAAAAGGACCGCCTTTTGGAAATGTCCTCCAATCAGTGAATTCGTTCTCTTGTTGCTAGACAGAACTCCTTGCATGGCCAATCACATCAAAGCAAGACCAGAGTGAGCTATTTTAATTACTTATGATTTTGAGTTCATACAACTTGAAATCTTAAGTTTATGCATTTTGTAGGTTAATAAGTTATACTAACTTATATGACTGAGTTTTTAGACTAAACTAGTAATATTTAGTCAAGTTTACTTGATTTGTTTAAGTAAAGACAACATTAGGGTTTACAGTGTACCATTTCTTTTTTTAAAAGGAGCATATATGTGAGGAGACTGCCTTTTCTAGTATTTTGGACAGAAAGGGTAGATTTGAAATTGGTCTGTAATTGACTAATTCTGTAAGATCAAGTTGCAGTTTTTTAATAAGTGGTTTAATTATAGCCAAATTAAACGTTTTCGGTACATATCCTATTGTTAAAGATGAATGAATGAATGATATTAAGGAGAGGATCTATTACCTCAGGAAGCATCTCTTTTAATAGCTTATTCGGTGTAGGGTCGAGCACACATTGTTGATTTTGATGAATTAACGAGTTTAGCCAATTCTTCTCCTGTAGCAGTGAATGAGTGGAATTTTTCCTCAGTGACAAAATACTCTGTCTGATGTGATAATGAAGTAGACAGCTGCATGGTTATAATTTTTTGGTAACGCTTTATATTACGGCCTGGAAAGTACTGCATAATTAAAGCAAATTTACAGCATAACGTTCTGTAATTATAGTGTAAGTATAAAGTAAGTACTTGTAGGTATAAGGGAACAATATGAAATATTTGGGGAATAAAGGGGTAACTATCAGGAAAATTTAAATCTCGCTCTCTGTGCTGCAAATTTTTACGGAGGAATCAAAGCTCACAATCCTCGCAAGTTCAATGCAGGATTCGCACAACGGCTTGTCCTGAAAGATGGAGCAGTTCCAACTTTAAAAACAGAAGCTGTTTACGGGCCATAACCTGTAAGTATGATTTTTTTTTGGTCTGTGTTTTCCTGTAATAGTTTGTATTGTTATTTGTACATTTTTAGCAAGGAAGTAAACAATGGACAACGCTATTTGCCTCTGCAAACCAGTTTGTTAACCCTTTGACAATCACATTCTAGGCTGGTCCCTGCAGTGTACAATCACAAATATGATTAGAGCGTTCAGCTATCAACTGCCAAATTCAAAAATGTAAATCTGCTTTTTTGACTGGCTCTGAGCCAGAGACTTAGAGAGTGAGAGACTGACTTGACTTGAATCAACTAATTAACTCTAAACACCAGCAAAAGATTCCTGAGGCTTTTAAAAACTCCCATCCTGGTTCAATACTCAAAACCGCAATCATGGGTAAGACTGCCGACCTGACTGCTGTCCAGAAGGTCATCAATGACACCCTCAAGCGAGAGGGTAAGACACAGAAAGAAATTTCTGAACATATAGGCTCTTCCCAGAGTGCTGTATCAAGGCACCTCAGTGGGAAGTCTGTGGGAAGGAAAAAGTGTGGCAAAAAACGCTGCACAACTAGAAGAGGTGACGGGACCCTGAGGAAGATTGTGGGGAAGGACCGATTCCAGACCTTGGGGGACCTGCGGAAGCAGTGGACTGAGTCTGGAGTAAAAACATCCTGAGCCACCGTGCACAGGCATGTGCAGGAAATGGGATACAGGTGCCGCATTCCCCAGGTCAAGCCACTTTGGGCTACAGAGAAGCAGCACTGGACTGTTGCTCAGTGGTCCAAAATACTTTTTTCGGATGAAAGAAAATTTTGCATGTCATTCGGAAATCAAGGTGCCAGAGTCTGGAGGAAGACTGGGGAGAAGGAAATGCCAAAATGCCTGAAGTCCAGTGTCAAGTACCCACAGTCAGTGATGGTCTGGGGTGCCATGTCAGCTGCTGGTGTTGGTCCACTTTTATCAAGGGAAGGGTCAATGCAGCTAGCTATCAGGAGATTTTGGGACACTTCATGCTTCCATCTGCTGAAAAGCTTTATGGAAATAAAGCTTCATTTCATTTAAAAAAAAATCTGTTTTTATTGGCAGTTGGTATTGGCAAACAAGCTGAGTGATGTGTGACGCATTGCTGACTGCCCCCCCCACACACACACACACACACACACACGGTAAGGAGCTTTTGTTTCATTTTTTGCCGCTCCAGTCTGAAAGACTGAGAGGAAATGAAACAAAATTATTATTATTATTTTTTTTTTACTAAAAGATTCGGGGCTTTTGACAAAACATTCGGGGCTTAAGCCCCATTAGCCACCCCCCCGCTCCGCCCCTGCGTGTATGTTTACGCGAAGTCATGATGTCATGTTGCTGAGTAGGAGATTATCGCAGAATTTACACTTAGAATTTGCACCACCTGTGTGCATGTGAAAACCCCAAGTATTTAACACACTTACTGTGAGGTTTGTCACTCGCAATAAAGTGAGTGCACGGCGGCAGGCAGCGACAAAACTCCATGACACTTCACGTCAAGAAGAACAAAGTTTCACTATCCGCAGTCACTGAAACTCTGGTGACGAAAGTTTTACAAATTCCAAAATGTTTGGGTCAGAAAAACCGAAACCAAATGGCTAGAAATAGCCACTTTGGGAAGGCAGAGAAATTAGGACGTAAGAATGTTCGGGTTGGCGCCTGCGCCATCAGCCAATAGGGCTTGAGGTCTGAGGATGGTAACCTGATGAGAGGCTGACAGACACCCCTAGGAGACGGAAGAAAGCGGTCCACACTCTAGAGATGAATTGGGGTCCTCGGTCAGAAACGATGTCTTCCGGAAGGTTTCCAACACGGTTGAAGGGGAGGAGTTTGCAGGATTTCGAAAATCGGTCGACAACGACTAGGATACAGGTGAAACCTTGGGATGATGGCAGGTCGGTCATGAAGTCGATCCCCAGATGGCTCCAGGGACGCTCGGGGATCGGAAGAGGGACCAGCTTGCCCTCGGGGAGTCTCCTAGGGGTGTTGGCAATAGCGCAGACTGAACATCCCTTGACGAATCGGGAGACGTCCCGAGGCATGGCGGGCAACCAATAATGGTGGCAAAGGAGTGAGAGGGTCCTTCTCCTGCCTGGGTGTCCAGAGCCTGGTGAAGAATGAGCCAAGTCCAGAAGGGGCAGGCGATAGCGAGGCGGGACATAGAGGCACCCTTCTGGACCTCCGGGCGGAGCAGGCTGTTGGGCGTTCTCCTGTTGGATCTGTTCGTGGAGCACCCACTGGATCGGTTTGACAACCATGGCTGGAGGGAGGATGGTTTCAAGGTGCTCGGGCTAAGGGTCGGCTTGGTGGAGACAAGAAAGGGCATCTGCCCGGTTGTTCTGGTTCCCTGGACTGTACGTCACCTTGAAATTGAATCTGGTGAAGAAGAGGACCCAGCGATTGGGGTGGACCAGGATCGGAGCGGACTGGAAGGCGTTCTTCAGCTGGTGAAAGGCCTCCGTGGCCGATGGAGTCCAGGACAGAGACTTGGGCCGGTTCTGGAGCAGAGAGGTGAGTGAGGAGCTGAGAAGGCTGTAATTCTTTATGAAGCGACGGTAGAAGTTGGCGAATCCCAGGAAGCGCTGCAGCTCTTTGATGGTGGTGGGCGATGGGTGATGGTGTCCACCATCCTCTGGTCCATCGAGACTCCATGGTTTTCTATGATGTACCCAAGAAACTGGACAGTGGAGACGTGGAACTCGCACTTCTCGAGCTTGAGATAAAGGTGATGGTCTCGAAGCTTTTGCAGGACTTGACAGACATGCTCCTCATGCTCCCTCATGTCAATAGAATAGATTAGGATATCGTCGATATAGACGATGTCGAACTTGTTTAAGAATTCACAAAATACCTCATTCATGTAATTTTGGAAGACGGAGGGTGAGTTGGACAGCCCATATGGCATCACCCAATGTTCATAGTGACCCGAGGGAGTGATAAAGGCTGTCTTCCACTCGTCTCCTTTAAGAATGAGGTTGTAGGCACTTCTGAGATCGAGCTTGGCGGCCCCACAGAGCTGTTCTAGGGCGGATGGGACCAGAGGAAAAGGATAACTAAATTTGACAGTCTGAGAATTAAGGTGACAGTAGTCGATACACGGCCGCAAGCCTCCGTCCTTCTTGGCCACGAAGAAAAAATTTGAAGCAGCAGGGGAGGTCAATGGACGGATGAACCCTTGTTGTAGCGGTTTGTGCACATACTCCTCCATGGCCTTCTGTTCCGGGATGGACAGAGGATAGGCGGTAGAGTAGCCCCAGGCAGAAGTTCGATGGCGCAGTCCCATGGCCGATGGGGTGGTAGTTTGGTAGCCAACCACTTACTGAAGACATCCTGGAACGCCCGGTAAGCTGGGAGAATGGCCACATTGACGTGAGTTTCGGGACTCTCTACTGAGGTGGACTGGAGAGGTAATGATGAAGGAACTGACGATGATGATGGACCATTCCGGCAAGGACCATGAATACAACGATCAAAAGCAGTTCTCACCCCATTGCAGGATCTCTCCGGTGGACCAGTGGATATGCGGCTGGTGTAATATAAGCTAGGGGCGTCCCAGGATGATGTCCGCGGTTGACTCCTCCAGCACCATGAACGTGATGGTTTCCTCATGCAAATGACCAACGCGTAGTGTGATTGTGGGGTAGAAATGGAGGACACGACCTCGGTCCAGTGGTTTTCCCTGAATGGTGGTGATTCTGAGGTCGACGGGACAACGTTGACGTTGGGCGGTTAGCTTTTCGAGGGTTTGCTGACTGATGGAAGTTTTGCGCTGACCCGGAGTCGATGAGGGCTTGTGCTGCAACAGAAGAGTGGGAATTACAAACGAATACTGGCATCTTGGTAAGGTTTGCCATTGAAGGAGGTTATTGGATGCTACTCACCGCTGGCCGAGTGGGTCGCACGGGGTAGGTCGTAATGCCATGTCCATCTCCCCCACAATACAGGCACAGATGTTGTGATATCCTGCGTTGGAGTTCGGTGGTGGAAAGATGGTATGAGTCGATCTGCATGGGTTCAGGTGCTGGAGGTGCGACAGATGTTTGAGCGGGCGAAGGATCGGCAGTGGGTGAGGAGAGGCAGATAACCGTTGAGACACGCGGATGGTTTTCTGGATGAGGGCCTCCAAGCCCATGGCGTCGTCGTAGACCATAATACGTTGCTTGACGTCAGCGAGGAGGCCGTGGCAAAAGGCGATGACGAGGGCTTATTCATTCCATCCGCTCATACAGGCCAGCGTGCGGAAGTGTAATGCATAGGAACTCATTGTTTCTCGTTTGCCTTGGCGAATAGAAAACAGTTGATCATGGACAGATAATTCGGCAGTTTGTTGACCAAATACCTCTTTTAGATGAGTGCAGAAGGCGGTGACTGAGCCGATGACAGGGGCATTTGCTTCCCATAGCGACTGTGCCCACTGTAGGGCTCGGCCTGAGAGTAATGAGGCCACCCGGCCTCTCTCGCTGTGGAACAGATGGCAGTTCGCTTCCTTATACAGGGAACATTGCAAGGGAAACCCGCTGCAATCCTCCGCCGCGCTGGAGGTCGCTGGTCGGGCCATAGGACTTATGCAGGCAGCTGACGAAGTAACGGGTGCCGGTGGTGCAGGTGAAGACATGCTCGCTTGAGTATCGGTGGAGGGAGTGTCCTGAACCAGTGAGGACCGTACAGCATGAACCAGCGTGGTGAAGTGGTCTGTTAATAATGATAGTTAATAATAGTTAATAATGAATTAACCATGATGGGCCCCCTCAAGTAAAGTCATGACACAGTCATATATTAACAAGCCATGAGTTGATGTTAGTGTATGGTTAGTTAACCATGAGTTTAGACACTATGAGGCACTAACAATTAATTCATTACTAAATTAATTAACATATACACAAAGAATCCTTATTCCTTTTCACCCCTGGTAGTATATATATGATCACTCTGAAGGGGTTTATTCTGCGATACCAACCGGCTGGGTGTACATTATCCCGCTTATTACACGGCTACTAGTCTCAAAAGAAAAGTTATCAGACACAAAATATTGTCTTGAGATTCAATATTTTATTAGCTCTTACACAAAGCTTCCACGAAAAAAAAAAGTTCCAACCTGCTTTAAGCCTTTATCTATTGCTGAAGATTTGCCATATGCCCTTGCTAAATGTTGAAAATGAATGCTGAAAGGGTTAGTTCACCCAAAAATGAAACCAAGCCTATGATTTACTCACCCTCAAGTCATTATAGGTGTATATGACATTCTTCTTTCAGACAAATACAATCGGAGTTATATTTAAAAAGTCCAGGCTAACGTTAATCCAAGCAGTAGTTGTAGTTGTGTTTGAAGTCCATAAAAAATGCAGCTGTCCATCAAATAACGTTCTCCACAAGAGTCCGATGGGTTAATAGAGCATTCTGATTCGAATCGATGCGTTTGTGTAAGAAAAAATCTATGTTAAAAACGTTATAAAGGAAACCTGCCTTGAAGTCTTCCATTGTAACCCACGGCTGTTTAAGCCAAAAGATGGCGCCAGCGTTAAGCATAGAAATAGTACCGGTCAAGATAACTCGTAGTACCCATATGAGCGGTTGTTATCTGGAAATAACATACCGCTGGAATGCACGATTGACCAATCAGAATCAAGTATTTCACAGAGCCGTGTAATAGTTAAGGATAGCTCCTCATTTGTTCATGATTAGTTCATATCTTAACTGATCATGAGTTCATGTTGAATTAACTATTAATTCATGTATTAATACATGATTATTCATGTCCTGTTATTGTAAAGTGTTACCGAAATAGGCTACTTTCTACACTGGTTTTGACCAAAACACCATGTAACAGATAGTTATTTAGCGTTTATATATCGCTTTCATATGTACTACTGTACACCCAAAGCGCTTTACACTCATGACAGGGGTCTCTCCTCGGTGAGCAGGGCTACTGAATTACACATGCTTATTATTCTGTAGAGGTGGTGTTTTGTCGCGTGATGACGTAAGGATGAAGCACACAATCGATCGTTTTCTGTGCCTGGTGTCTATAAAAGCTTTTCTTTGACTAACAAGGAATTTTCACCTCTGAAACTTACAGGATATTCTATATCAAAATCTCAAGGCAAAGTTGATTTCTCAATTCACCACCCCTTTAAGAAGTTTGAAAGCAAGCCAAGCAGTATACTTGATTTATTATTATATTGTTTGCATTGTTGTATTGTTTTGGATTATATATGTGTGTGTGCAATGTTTGTGAAATTATGTTATCTTTAGTTTTGTTTGTTCTGAGGAGATCAGTTATATATAAAGAGAGAAGCTGCACATAAACTACACTGAAGACATTCAACATTACCATTAAACAAGCACAAAAAACCCCCATCCATTTATACCAGGTCATTCACCCGGAAACACAAACAGTGATGCTAAAAATGGAAAGACTGAATTGAGTCAGTGGCTTATGTAAGTGTGACCCTTGTCATGACGCAGTGTTCCTTCTCTGAGGGGCTACATCATGTCAAAGTAACTTGCATCACAATATATATGTATTTTTTCTAACCAAAGGATCAGATATTAGACAAAGGTATTTTCAAGACTGATGTGGAAAGGGTAGCTTGTCTACCACCCTCAAACATGTATGCCTGTATATCTATGTCTATGAAATTTAGTGTCAGCCCAGATCATGAGTCTTATTCAAAGTCAAATTGTCACTGAACTAAAGTCAAGGACTTACAGAACAACCTTTACAGATAATGCAATCTCATAAAATTATACAAGATACAAGATGGTAGAGTCTAGACAGGAGTCAAGGTTTGACTGGTAAAGGGCATTCCTGTTCAGTAAAACCTATAGAGAGTGATGTATAGAAAATAAGAGAATGAGAAATAACTGAATATTCGGTGACTGAGCTGTTTATGTGTCATGATGTTCCACCTCATAGTTTACTAAATAACTATCTGTTACATGGTGTCAGAAGGGTTTTCACAACCTGAAAAGAAGTAATAAGAAGCAAGTGTCCAGGATTAAGAGCAAGTCACTGACACCTTATGACATACCTTATAATCATATGAAATTTGTGTATAATCACTCATTAAATTCTAACATAGTAGAGATTATAAAAAGAAAGAAATTAAGTATTGAAACCGCCAGTAGGGGGCAGCGATTCACTGTTTAAATGAATGAGCCACTTAAATCGTTCATTCATCCAATACGTTCAAAAGTCAGATTGATTTAGGAAGAAAACAGACACAGATGTTAATACTTTTGTCAGTGATAATTACAGACACTATTGAAAAATGAACTAGCAAAGCAGACAGCTGTTTTGGTAACTTACTGATAGTTGTAGGGCATATAAATATATTGAAATGGATGAGCTAGCTAAATATTTTATGTCATGTGTACTTAGCTATTACACAAAATTCTCATACCTCATTCTCAGTACATGCTTTATTTTTTTTTGCATCCCTCTCTGACCAGCAGTTAAATATAGTCCGCTGTCCAGCACTTCTCTTCATTTTTGGCGCTAACGTTACCCGTGTCTCTCCCATTCAAACACCACTCTCGTTGTTTTGGTGAAAGTGTGACTCGCTGGTTGGGCGTTACCAATCGATTCAATGGAGGGGGAGTATTTTTTGTCAGATTTATTATGATAAAGTCATATTTGATTAGGAACAATTTTTTTGCTACAAAATAAATAAATTCTACATATTTTTCATTTGATCTACTGTGATTTTCATGTTGAAAAATTGGGTGGGGTGGGGTGGGGGGGGGAAGTCAAGAAGGCTTTAAGTGAGCACTTAATTGGCAGGCATAATGTCATTTACAAGAGAGCTAATTTCAATAGCAGATTTCAACAGCCTGGTGAATCAGCAGAGAGTTTTATCACGGACATGTATAAGCTTGCAGAACACTGCAGATATGGTGATCTACACAAGGAAATGATCAGAGACCGTATTGTAGTGAGCATAACAGATGCAAAGCTCTCAGAAAAACTGTAACTTGATCCAAATTTGACATTGGCTAAAACGATAACTCAAGTAAGACAAAATGAAGAAATAAAACATCAGCAGCTAGTAATTGTACAAGAAAAGTCTGATGTGAAAGAAGTAAGTGTTGATGCAGTCATGACAAAGAGAACATTTAAAGCAAGAATGACAACAATGAGAGCTGAGGGGACAGCACAAAGAATGCGATGTATAAAACATAAAACAGTGTATGAAAATAAAACAGATGGATTCCTGTAAAAGATGTGGGCCAACATGAATGAACCAGGTGAGCAGTACAAAGCAATGTTCCCCAAATTCATATTGTGCTGACCAATCGTAGCACGTTCTCGCTCCAACCAATCACGTTTTGGCCAGTGCCGCTGAAAAACAGAGTTACGACCACTGATCTATATAAATCTATATAACTCTATATATCTCTATATATCTATAACTATATATATATAACTCTATATATCTATATAACTCTATATAGATCAGTGATTAGGAAACTCTGAGGAATGCAAAGCGCGTATCACGGAGTGAGCAATAATTCCAGCATTAAACACCATTCATTTCAGTGTTGGATATCTCAAGTGCACTCGCTGGAAAATTGATGAAATTCATGCATATTTTGAGATTTTATGGCATTATTGGCCTCTCAGGTATATTGACATAAGATGTTTTTTAGGAAGCATATTAGAGTTGATTTATATTGATTTCGTTTTTGTTATATCTATACTGATTTCGTTGCTATGCAACGTGGGGGAGAGGACTCTGGCGTTGTCTGTTCGCCACTTCTCCACACACAAATCATGTTACTGTACAGTTAGATTTAGATGTTATTTTATTTTATTATGTTTGTGACTAGTCTAATAGTCAGAGCTACAATTGGGACTGTTACTGATTGCTGGCAGCCACTGAGAGGACGTTGTTTGCCGTTTTCCAACGCTTCTCTGAAGTTTATGTTTGAATAGTTGCGGTTGGTACTGGTTTGAAGGACATTTGATGTTGCTCAGTGCGACTGCTCTCTCTCCTGGGTCTTGGCTGCTCACTGGCGGTCTCCCACAGGCTTGAGCTGCATGGTGGCTGAAGTTTGCACCGGGCTAGCGTCATCAGCGTCCGGCGTGATGTTGGAATGTTTCGCTTCTTGGCTGCTGAGTCTCGGCTGCTGAGTCTCGGCTGTGTCGCTGTTCGGCAATGCGGCCGTGGAATGGCTTGGACTTCTGCGCCGAACCCGGTGTGTCCACAGAAGTGCCAGGAAAACTTAGTTTACCTCCTGCATGGTGCTGCGGCGATCCCCATCATCTGATCTTCAGCTGTCATACCTCGACAACGTCATCAGGACACTGCCGAATTGGGAATATGGCAAAAGAGCCTCTAACGCTGGGAGAATCTACAGGTCCTTCTCAAAAAATTAGCATATTGTGATAAAGTTCATTATTTTCCATAATGTAATGATATAAATTAAACTTTCATATTTTTTAGATTCACTGCACACCAACTGAAATATTTCAGGTCTTTTATTGTTTTAATACTGATGATTTTGGCATACAGCTCATGAAAACCCAAACTTCCTATCTCAAAAAATTAGCATATCATGAATAGGTTCTCTAAACGAGCTGTTAACCTAATCATCTGAATCAACTAATTAACTCTAAACACCTGCAAAAGATTCCTGAGTCTTTTAAAAACTCCCAGCCTGGTTCATTACTCAAAACCGCAATCATGGGTCCGCAACATCTGCCGACCTGACTGCGGTAAAGAAGGCCATCATTGACACCTTCAAGCGAGAGGGTAAGACACAGAAATACATTTCTGAACGAATAGGCTGTTCCCAGAGTGCTGTATCAAGGCACCTCAGTGGGAAGTCTGTGGGAAGGAAAAAGTGTGGCAAAAAACGCTGCACGACGAGAAGAGGTGACCGGACCCTGAGGAAGATTGTGGAGAAGGACCGATTCCAGACCTTGGGGGACCTGCGGAAGCAGTGGACTGAGTCTGGAGTAGAAACATCCAGAGGCACCGTGCACAGGCATGTGCAGGAAATGGGCTACAGGTGCCACATTCCCCAGGTCAAGCCACTTTTGGGCTACAGAGGAGCAGCACTGGACTGTTGCTCAGTGGTCCAAAGTACTTTTTTTCGGATGAAAGCAAATTTTGCATGTCATTTGGATATCAAGGTGTCAGAGTCTGGAGGAAGACTGGGGAGAAGGAAATGCCCAAATTCCTGAATTCCAGTGTCAAGTACCCACAGTCAGTAATGGTCTGGGGTGCCATGTCAGCTGCTGGTGTTGGTCCACTGTGTTTTATCAAGGGCAGGGTCAATGCCACTGGTAAATGGTTTACTGACCATGGTATTACTGTGCTCAATTGGCCTGCCAACTCTCCTGACCTGAACCCCATAGAGAATCTGTGGAATATTGTAAAGAAAAAGTTGAGACGCAAGACCCTACACTCTGGATGAGCTTAAGGCCGCTATCGAAGCATCCTGGGCCTCCATAACACCTCAGCAGTGCCACAGGCTGATTGCCTCCATGCCACGCCGCATTGAAGCAGTCATTTCTGCAAAAGGATTCCCGACCAAGTATTGAGTGCATAACTGAACATAATTATTTGAAGGTTTACTTTTTTTGTATTAAAAACACTTTTCTTTTATTGGTCGGATGAAATATGCTAATTTTTTGAGACGGGATTTTGGGTTTTTATGAGCCAAAATCATCAGTATTAAAACAATAAAAGACCTGAAATATTTCAGTTGGTGTGCAATGAATCTAATATATGAAAGTTTAATTTTTATCATTACATTATGGAAAATAATGAACTTTATCACAATATGCTATTTTTTTTAGAAGGACCTGTATAATAATTCTATATTTTTACTTGATATTAATTTTTTTGTTATTTGTTCCCTTTTGTTGCACTTTGAGATACTTCGGAATGAAAAGTGCATTATAAATAAAATCTATTATTATTATTATTATTATGATTATTATTATTATTATTATTATTATTATTATTATTATTATTATTATTATATATTGTTATAATAGATCGTCAGACTCACTTTAGATAACGTGAGATCACTGCTTAAGCTATTATATCCAGATGCTATCTGTCATTTCAACAGTTTTTAGATTCTCTGAGATCTTTCTGTCAAATGCGTTTATATTCATTCAATGATTAATGTATCTAGTGCCTGAATGTAAAAAGTTGAATAAATTGGTTGCCCTGATTTTTAACCACCATTTAAAAATCCTTTCTTGGGTAAATTATAGCCTATTCTAGCATCATTCCTTTATATTCACCTGTTGTGTAGGCTTCGAGTATTTTTAAAATTAAAAATAAAACACTATGCCAGTAGATGGCGGAAGAGGAACACATGCGGCTCATTAGCCTTTTTTTCTATTTTGAATTAATTTTTATAGTTAATCAGATTTATACCACTAAAATAACAATTTTTGTTACTTTTTGTACTGGAATGATAATAGGCTAATTAGGGAACATTACAAATGAAAAACAAATATCTGACTACTTCACGATAAATCTTTATTTAAATCAGGTCTGTGCTGTTTGTTATGATGAGAGGATTTGTAGATAGTGGGATTCGTGTAAAAACTTCCACTAAAATGAATTTAGCGTTTTGAGACTGTCTGAAACTTGTTTTGATCGATACTGAGAGGATTCTCATTAACGGTAAATTAAACATATGATTGGTTATTATTTTCAATAGAAATGCACGTGATTGGCTACAACACTCAAAGCTGTAAAATCATATGTTGTTCTCTCGTGACCCAAATGAAGATTAAAGTTGTCTCTTCATCTCTCCTCAGAATAAAATGCTACTGTAAAGTCTTGGCGAAGTCAATGCACATATTGTGTTAATATTTGCCAGACATTGCTGCAAATATAGTGAAAATGCTGTCTATCCTGCTTAATCCTATTTAATCAGATTGACAGCGCGGAGTTGTTTGGAACTATTGAGAGCTCTATGGCTCTGGTCAGCACGATATGGCCGTTATCTGATTATATAGATATATAGAGTTATATAGATATATAGAGTTATAGATATATAGAGTCATATAGATTTATATAGATCAGTAGTCTGATGTGGTCATAGTCAATTCTAGTCAGAATATGAGTCTGAAACTGCTCCATTGGGCTGTGATTATGGGGCGTGTTTCAACCGAACCAGGAAAGACATCAGTTGGATAGAGCTACAAGTTTGTGTCTCTTGAATAAACACCTCTTGTTGAAAGTATCGGGGTCCAGCATGGCCACCTCTTGATATGAATGAATGAATGAAACTTGTTTCATGTGTGTGGGAGATAGATCACACACACACACACACACACACACACACACACACACACACACACACACACACACACACACACACACACACACACACACACACACACACACACACACACACACACACACGCATGCGTTTTTGTTGCAGAATTGATTTTGGACAGTTTTTGAATAACTAAAAAACATGCATGTCTATATGCTTGACTTTTATTGATCACTGAAATAGCATTCAATTCAAAAGCATTACATTATATATTGACATTATTATATTGACTTTTAATTTACCACTAAACTGTTCCAGATTGAAAATATATATATATATATATATATATATATATATATATATATATATATATATATATATATATATATATATATATATAATCTTTAGAGAAGCCTAGATTTGTTTTTCCAGAACACGAATGAAAGAAAGTAAATGGCCAAATGACTGTAATCCTGTTATTTTGCAAAGGCTAGTGGCATATGTTTGTTCCTGATATAGCCTAATCTGACATGATTTTACTTGTACAGAAACAAAGATGCACTCATATTTTCTTAATAAAATGTCAAGTAATAAAATCTAGTTGCTTTTACATTTTTACTGAGGATTCTAAATAGTAACTATTCTTAGATATGTTGCCTATGTGTACTTACATTTTGTTTGTTTGGATATGTTAGACTAATAGGTAAAGGTTGGTCCCACAATAATATATATTTTTTTTCTCTCTATATCTCGCAACATCAGAGAGAGAGAGAGAGAGAGAGAGAGAGAGAGAGAGAGAGAGAGAGAGAGAGAGAGAGAGAGAGTGTGTGTGTATAGGGGCAGTATTTTGTGTCGCAATGTCTTCACGGACAGAATCGCAGAAGGAAATACAAATAAAAAATGAATGAACACGACGCCAACTACTCGACTGCAACAAACGCCAAACTCACATGTAAGAATGTTTCATTTATTCCTCTCCGGTAACACATTGTTAAATATTAATGAAAACGCGCGTGTGTATGTAATATGTGAGACGGTTACTGACCATGACAGCTACCTGCGAAGGAAAACTCGACTTGACGTCTCTTACGAAGCGTTAATGCTAAAATGAAAATACTTTATTGGAGATATATGTTAGCCTACCGTTCATGTCGTGTCGTTGCGTTACGGAATACGTTTCGCTCAAGGACGTACACACTACACAGGCCTGCAGAAAAGATAGGAATGACTGCCTGCCTCATGTTAGCGCAACCCTGGACAGCAGATTGTTTATCTATGCTAAAGGCTCGTTACTTATGCCCATCGATCACCCTTACAAGCGAATGTTGTCCTGGTATACACCCTATATAGCCTAATGTTTTGTTTGGTAACCTAGTATGTGCTTTGGTGCATGTTATCTGTTTTAAGTCAAAATATTATTTAAAATATTTATTTAAATGAACCCAAACACTCAAAAGTAATTAAGTGGCCATGACATGTATTATCAGATCTTTATATCAAGTGTCTGATGAAGTTTTTTTATTTTATTTATTTTTTGTGTTTTTAAAGTTTTGATGGTCAAGATAGCCAGCGCTGTACTAGAGCTGTATATGTTTGAGATCCTGTGGTAGAGGTAAATTAGCTAACACAACCACAATGACTGGTTTAATTGCTATAATTGATAATTAGAAGGAAAAAAAAAACTAATGAATCGCACGATCAGGCATGTCATTTAAAATAGCCATGCATTTCTAAAAGTTTACTCTTTTGAAAGGGAAAGGGAACCCATAAACCAGGGGCCGGCAAGAATTTGGCCATGGGCCAAAAAAAAAAAAAATAAAAATAAATAAATCTCCACTAGATGGCGGGCCAGAATATAGTTTTATATAATTATATTTATAAAAATAAATTGATGAATACAACTAGAATTGCATATGACATATGCATGTGACATACAGTTACAGTGTCTTTTGTAACTGGTAATGAACTGTTTTAAAAAAAAAAAAAAAAAAATGATACATTAATAAAGCAGTAGTGACATGTAACCTGGCAAGTATCTTCCAACCTGCAACACAGACCCCCGTGTGCTAAAACACACTTATGTGGTAGAAGCAGAATGGATAAAAACGAAAAAAATAAGACTTTAGTATTCAGTCTTTATTTTATTGTTTACTTTATTTTATTACAGTCTTTACTTTATTTATTGAGTATTTTGGTATTCAATTCATACCAAAATAAAACATTGCTGCAAAAAAGTTTTTCATACTTTTTTTGAAGGTAAAATTACTAAAGCCCATTAATGGCATGTTCCTCTTTTCATATTGTGAATAATAAATGTGTATTTTAATTTGCTTGTTACACACTGGAGTTGTGTATTACAAATTAGTGTAATAATTATTTGACGCTGCCTACTTTTACAATTATTCCTTGGCATCTTCACTTACTAAACTGCATTTGTTTAATTGTTTGCATTCTGGAGGTATGGCATTACGTCTTGTGCAGAGTGATGTGTCTTACATTTAAGCTAGCACTATCAAAGAGTCTAAAGAGGAATGTCGACAGCAAAAATAGGCATACAAAGAAGAATGGAAAGTCAACTATGTGTTCATCCTACCTGATTTTGTGAATGCAAAGCCGATGTGTCTTATCTGCAACAAATTTGTGGCTGTTTGTAAAGAATACAATTTTAGGCGGCACCACGAGACGAAGCAGCATGGCATGCTGGTTGTCTTGTCAATATTTTTGATAAAAAGGAAGGTGAATTTAGTTTGTAATTGTTCACGTGTTGGTGCTGAGGCCCCGCAATATAAGCAAACGTTTCAATGGTTCACTGTTTGTTTTATCATACCAGACATTTCATGATGGTAATTTTAGAGGCATGTCTAGCTATACATTCCACAGACTCTTTTAAATGTCTTTCAGAACTTTTCAAATTCAAAGCTCTCAATTCATACCAAAATAAAACATTGCTGCAAAAAAGTTTTCATACTTTTTTTGAAGGTAAAATCACTAAAGACAGATTGATTTTGAGCAACTGTTGTTGAAATATCTTTGGTTTGCAATGCCCACTATAAGCGGGGCTTTAACTCCGCAAGGGAGTGTGACAATGAGGCTAAAGGCTGCAACTTTTTGCCTAAGCCGCTAAACTAGATTGTCTCTTGACATGAGGGGAGTTTACCTGCACGGCTCTCTCTAGCTCGGCTCTGTTACACTATCATGACAGATAGATTTCAGAACCAGCAGCCACTATCAAAACAATCTGGCTGCAGGCATGGACCAGATATTATCCCTGGCCAGCCTGGTCTCATCCTTAATACGTAGGTATTAATACGTTACTTTCAAAGAGACTAAACGTATGTCTTAGTACGTTTGGAGAAGTGCTAAAATGTAAAATATAGACGTATTTGCAACATTTAAACGTAGTATTATTACATTTTTACAGCTAAAAAACGTGAAATATTTACGAATCCATCATGAAATCTTTTTTTTAAGAATACAAAACTTTATTCTGGTAAAAACATTTTGTTTTGTTATATCATAAAGATATCTATATAATTTCCCTTTGACCATTTTATTGATTAATCTACGATCCCTTAACACTACCCAAAACCTAAACCTACCAATTTAATACAGAATATAAAGAAAATAAAGGTAAAACGTTGGAAAATGACGATTTTGGTAACAATATAGCATTAAAAAAAATATTTTGAACGGCTTATCCTACACTTACCCCTAAACCTACCCATAAGCATTTATTAAAACAACGTACTGTTATAAATCAAAGCATAACAGACAGCAGTGTACTCACAATAATTTATTTATTGCAAAAATGTCAAAAGCGGTACCAAAAGTAGTTCAAATGAAGATGTGTTGCAGTCGCAGTCCTCTCTGGTGGTATATAACGTTAATAGTTTTGTATGAGGTACAGAGCAGAATGTTAGCTATTAATCAATGAAAATATTAATCCGGCTTCTCTCCGTGAAGTTGCGCGTTTCCCATTTCAAATACAAATCGACTGAAACACGACATGTCAAAATCTGTGACGAATCAGGCGAGAGCCAATGAGCGTTCGATGCCACTGCCGTAAATCATGTCGTAACACTTCATGAGGGCGCGTTTTTTAAATTTGAATTTACGAGCGCGAGATTTGATGTTTGCCGTCGCGCTACTGAGAGGAGATGAAGGCTAATGGAGATGAAGATCACCGGGCTCAATTTTAGATTTGTTTCTCGCAAACATATGGATTCTAACGTTTTGGATTACAGCAAACGAATAAAGTGTTGCGTTTTGTGAATTGATGTTGTGTTTTGGTGTATATTGTGATTGCCAGTTGCTGAATAGGAGAAAATGCCTTTTTATGTCTGACAGCAAACAACAAGCTAAATACTACAAAATGGTTGGCAAGAATGTTATTCATCTGACGGTTTTAAAATTCAGTCTTCTTTTAACATTATCTAGTCACCCGAAATGAGTTTGTAGTGATGTCACGAGAGCAAAATGTTATTTTATATTAGGTTGATTAACTTAGTAAAATGCATTTAATAAATGTGACTGAAAACATGTATTGATGTGACTATTGGATATAAAATAAACAATATTAATGCCACGATTTATGGGAGCCGGTGGCTGGCTGCTTACACGTTAACAGATACGTCGATAATTTACATTTTAGTGCTGTCAATACGTCAATATTGTACATTTTAGTGCTGTTAATAAGTCAGTATTGTACGTTTTATTGTGTGTGAAAACGTTAGTAAATGTACGTGTAGTAGAATCACACGTAACGTAAAAATACTCACGTATTTTCATGAGATCACGTTGCCCTGGCGGGCCAATTTTGGCAGTCAAACCCGTGACTTCCCACCAGTGAACTCGTCCTAGATCAATATACTCCCAGTTTTGAGCTCTGATGTCACATAGCCTGCGAAACAGATGGGAGAAGGACATTTCCAAATATACAAATAACGTACAATAAAAGGTATAACAGCTTCCCTTGCCTTATGCGCCATTTTTTCTCTCCTCCGTTTCCCTCAAATAAGCAAGCAGTAAGCACCTCTGGCGATTTGTAAATATGATTTTAAATGAGCATAAGCGCCGTCTGGTCCGCCATGCTTTGTTTCCATCCGTTAGCTACCACAATTCCTTGCGCTCAAGCAGTTTGGCGTGACTTTGGCTGGAAAGCTACAAAGTTGTGTCGTGGTTTGAAGTTGTAACTTACGGGCTCAAATACCTGCCCGAAACGCAGCATTAGCCTCACACAGCACTATTGCTCTTGTGAGTTATTAAAGGGTTAGTTCACCCCAAAATGAAAATTTGCCCATGATTTACCCACCCTCAAGTCTTCCTAGGTGTACATGACATTCTTCTTTCAGACAAATAAAATCAGAGTTATATTAACCCTTTAGGTGGCAAAGGTTTTTAATTTCTGCCAAAGGAATTCTTAATTTCAAAAGGATATATCTTAAAAGTGATAAAAGATAGAGACTTTCTGTAAATTAAAGAAATATTATGGATGACCCAAAGTTTATGTATGGTTTACATTTTCCCATCTAATTTGCATATTATGACATCATATGGTGGTGGTCATCTTGAATTATAGAATTTTCAGTAGGTGCCCTAGTATTTCAGTATTTTTGTCTAGGTGCCCTAGACTGATTTGAAACATTATTTTAAATTGTTCTCTGATATCTAAATAGAGGGTATGTGGCTTATTTAAAGGGGGGTGAAATGCTGTTTCATGCATACTGATCTTTTTACACTGTTAAAGACTTGAAATCCCATACTAAACATGACAAAGTTTCAAAAGTTAAGGTGGACGTTTGATGGGAGTATTTCTTTGTCAAAAATACTACTTCCGGTTAGTCATAAGTTTCGGCAAGTTTTTTTCGATCATGGGTCCACTTGACGTTAATAGGTCGGAATTTCCTTGTATGGGCCGTACGGACAATTCTACTGGAAGAGCGTGAGAGAGAGAGGGAGAGTGCAAAAGCAACAGGCTACCATCAAAGCGCTGGCTTGTAGGCTGCGCTGCACAGGTGATGTGACTTCAAGAAATTAACAATATCACCAAAAAAGTGCGTTTTTGGCTGCCAGACCAAGACAGTCCTGTACAGATTGCCAAAAAACAATGTGTTAAGGCAACAGTGGATGTAATTTGCTTTTCCAGATCAGCAAATGAGTTGCGCAAAGGTTTATGTCTGTTCACTGCATTTCGGTGCAAACTGTTTCATAAACAAGGCCCAGTTCGACGCCGGATTTTCCGATCGCCTAATGCTGAAGGATGGAGCAGTCCCAACGATAAAGGTCCCAACGTTAGATCCGCAGGCGGCGAGTAAGACTGCTTCAAATGTCTGTGTTTTTGCCTATGCCCATCAAGTAACGTTAGCCCAAACATGATCACGTATAGTTAATTGATCAATGGAGCATGCAATGTGTAGTGCGTGTACATTTGTTTAGCTGGCCACTATATGTGTAACTTTATGTTTGTGTATTGTAAAAGCACTCCAAACAACAATACACAAAGAGTGGGGAAATATGTTGAACTAAATAAGCGCGCTTCTTCATTCAAATGCGCTACTATTCCATGTCTTTCTATGTAAACACTAGCCTGCCGTGCAAAACCAGTCCGCTTACTACAATTGTCTACACAAACCACGCGTAAACACACACACACACACACACACACACACACACACACACACACACACACACACACACACACACACACACACACACACACACGTTGTAACACTCGCGCTTGACATGGTGTTCTAAAAACGTGACGTTAAAGTTAAAATCGTGGAATAACGGTTTGATTGTAGTCTAGCAAGAAGTGCACTTCCCACATGTACACCTTCAAAAGTATAAATATGTAAATTACACAAGCCGCTAAGCATATTATATAGTTAGTGTATAACTTGTACCACATAGAGACGTCCTGCTCTAGTCGTTTTTTGCTGCTGCTCCTGTTCAACTGCAGCCTCTGGGTCTGATTCCGGATCATAGATGTATGGCTGTATCTGATTAAAAGGCATTTTTTTATTTTGAATAAAGTTTTTTCCCGCTGTTAGGGATGACACAGCTTTACGACGCACTCAACACAATAACAGCGGCGCGCCCTCATCATTATTTAGCTCCGCCCACACGATACGCCCCCACCCGCTCAGCTTTTTTCGGAATGACTCGGAACAGCGCATCTTTCTTATATAATTATAAAAAAAATAAAGACTTTTCGGAGATATGCAGGATGCAATGCTGCTCTATAGGTACTCAAGATTGACATGACACTGACTGAAACTGAGTGTTTCACCCCCCCTTTAAGGTAAAAAAAGTAAGGTAAAAGATATGGTTTTTACAGGTCCATTTACAACCCTAGAAATTGTCCCTAGGATGTAATGCTCTGTTTTTGCCTTATTTGGAAGGGTCGTGAATATTAATGCTGAGTTCTGCTCTGATTGGCTCAATGACAGCTAACACATCTATAGGCTACCATCCGTCATGACAAAGATTTTACAATGATAGCTTCTTAACTTTAAATCACAAACTGAACTGGGTAGTGCGTAAATATGTTGTTTGTACAGTAATATTACAGTTTGACGGTAGAGTACTGATTAGGGCTGCACGATTAATCAAAATCGAACCGCAATCGCGATTTGGCTTGTGTGCGATTATGAAAGCTCAAAGGCTGCGATTTTAATTAAATAAATAAATGCCCAGTGTGTTACCAAAGAGCGGCTCTGTGATAAATGCTGCTCCGTCTGAAAGACTGCGAGTTTGAGTCGCTTATAACGTGCGTTTGAAAAAGCAACACGAGTCAACCATCTTCACAAACTAGTGAAGCGTTCATAAACCTGTTCAACAAAAGGCAACGTTTAATAACATGTTTTACCTCACTTCATATCGTCAGTCGAGTGTTTGTGAGCTGATGTGGCTTCTCATCAGAGTGAGGCAGACGATGTGTTATTTTATAGTATTCTATGTCAATCAGCACTGCATTATAATACACTTTATTATTATGAAAATACCCTTGACGGCTTGAAGAACTCAAATACACCATATTTTGCTGCAGTCGTGTTTATTGTCGTCATGTTTAATCAAACCGTCTCTATCTTCTGTTTACACCGCTTAGCTTCACATCATGGATTTCCTGAAAACTAATGTCAATTACTTCTCTGAGGCAAATGTGGCGTTTTCCGCTCGAGGGCGCCCTCTGGCTTTCAGTATGAATTAAAAACCTTTGGGTAATCAATAATAAGAATAATACATTTTTAAATCTTAATAAACTTAAAAAATTATAAATGTGTTGGACAATCCATGCTTTTCTTCAATGTACAGGAGTTTTCCCCCACAGTGGATGCAAAAGAGGTTCATATTTCATATTAAAGACAGACTTTAAGAATAAACTTTAAGAAACTCCTTAGGCTTAGACCTTTCTAACGTTTTTTAGTCATTGGCTGTCTGCATATTAATAGGTAACCCAGCAGTTTTTTTTTTTGTGTAAAATGTTTTCTGTAAAATATTACAAAAATAATAATAATAATTAGTATTAGTATTATATAGTTATATTTGTTCTGACCTACTCTTTTTATTTGTAATTATGAAAATGTTATTGTGATGGTAATATTTCTTATTTTTAAAAATATTTTTTGCAGTAATAATAATCATAATAATTATTATTAGTCACATTAATATAAAAACACAAAATATTATAAACACACACTTTTCATTTGTAAAAAAATTATAATAACAATAATCACATTTTAAATCGCAATCGCAATTTTACCCAGAATAATTGCAATTATATATTTTCCCCAAATCGTGCAGCTCTAGTACTGATTTAAAACAGGGATGCAAACAGCGCGATTATAATTTCACCAACAGTAATTCTAGATTGCCTCCACCAAACAGTAAATATGAGCTAAGTAAATCAGAACACTGAGCGCCAATGTGCGCTGGTGAACCGCTAGTGTTTCTTCTGACTGCGTATCTTTTACCGTCTATGGTATCTGCTACTGCAATAGTTCTCCCTGAGACCAGAGTTCGGCACTGCGCCTTCCCGTTTTACTTGCAAAGTTCTGGTAAGATCATTGGTTTATAATGTTATACAGGGTTTTTCCTGCATAGAGAATTACGAGACAGCCGCCTCCGTCTGTTGACAAAACTCAGACAGGCAGACAATTGCTCAGATTCAGCTTGTCGTGGTAATTAAATAATCAGAAATATATATCGTCACATGATCCTGCAGCAATCACTCTTATATTATGATTTGCTGGTACAAAGTCATCTAAAGCCATTCCATAGCTGAATGTGCGAGACAAGGATATTATATTAATATTTCCATTGTTAAAGTTTATGGAAACTCGTCTTTCCTCCGCTGCAGCTGTCAGTCATCATCTCCGTTTAGCATTCAAACTGCGCGTCACGTTCGGTTACGACAGTCAGCAGGCAAAACTCTCCAAGATCATATATTCCCATTATAATACTTGATGTGTAAATAAAGCGCTGTTGATTTGAGTTTATAGCTGTTCCGATAGCTATCGGGTGACCACAAAAGGATTATAATGGGGAGCGTGGGTTGAGTTACCTCTCCCTTTTTTAACCATACATGTGTTTGCATCCCTGTTTAAAAGTCAATTTATATAACCAAACAAAGTAATGTAGAAGCCACTCAAAATAGTTGGAGTGGCTTCTACATTACCTTGGAGTTGTGATTGATGACCAGTTAAACTTCACTGACCACATTACTGCAACAACCCGGTCCTGCAGATTTGCTTTATACAACATTAGAAAGATTAGACCCTTCCTATCAGAACAGGCTGCACAACTCCTGGTTCAAGCTCTTGTTCTCTCCAGACTGGATTATTGTAATGCTCTTCTGGCTGGGCTTCCAGCATGCACTATCAAACCCTTGCAGCTGATCCAGAATGCAGCGGCGAGAGTGGTCTTTAATGAGCCGAAGAGAACGCATGTTACGCCTCTCTTCATCAAACTGCACTGGTTGCCAATGGCTACTCGCATCAAATTCAAGGCTCTAGTTCTCGCCTACAAAACAACCACTGGTTCTGCACCATTATACCTAAACTCAATTGTTCAGACTTACACACCCTCCAGAAGCTTGCGTTCTGCGAATGAGCGGCGCCTCGTGGTTCCTTCCCAAAGAGGCATGAAATCGCTCTCACGGACATTTTCCTGGACCGTTCCCACCTGGTGGAATGACCTGCCGATCTCAATTCGTGCTGCCGAGTCTGTAGCCATTTTTAAAAAACATCTTAAGACACATCTTTTCCAATTGCACTTTTCCTATTGCACTTGACCAATACAGAATAGCACTTACTGATCATATCTACGTCTCTCATCCGGATTTGTGCCTTCAGGCGGGTATGTTACATAGATATCATAGCTACCAAAACCCAGTGTTCTGTATTTTGCGTACGTGAGTTTTTGCTGTCGATGGCTATTGCTGCGCGTTTAGCTAGAATGCCATACAAAACCAACCCATTGGGCCACTGAATCCGCATTAACGACAACAGTTGGGGCATCAGCCTTAGTCCTAATGGGTTGTTATCTTAGCTATCCAAATCCAGTGTTCTGTATTTTCCGTACGTGAGTATTTGTTGTAGCTGGCTATTAAAAAAAAAAAAAAAAAAAAAAAAAAAGTTGTGTACTCTGCTAATTAATTGAGATTTCTTACAGCTCTTACAGGTTGTTGGCTTTGTTTGTTACGTTGCTTCTATTGCTCTACCCTTTTTTTGTAAGTCGCTTTGGATAAAAGCGTCTGCTAAATGATTAAATGTAAATGTAAATGTAGTTAGTGTCATGTTTACTACACTGTAAATTTTTTTTTAGAAAAAGTTACCTTAAAATTTTGAGTTAATTGAAATTAAAATTTTGAGTTAATACAATGAACAATTTTTGAGATTCGACAACCTTTATTAAAATATTATTAAAAGATTTTGTAAGCATATTGGGTAATTGTGTGTGTTTTATTTCTGATGACGCGGTGAAACATGCATTTTTAAGTTAAACCAACAAAAATCAACATTTTTTTTTTTACAGTGTACTCACTAGGGATGAAACGATTACCGGTTTCACGATAAACCACTATAAAATGTACTGACGGTTAGTAATATTGTTTAAAAATTAATTATCATTAAAACCGTCAGGAATTATCACGATTTTGAAAACTCGCTGTAAATCCTATCCAGTCTGGTGCATGCGCACCCAGCACATGACGCAACGCTGTTTTCTGAATGAGAAGAAATGACAGAAGGCAGCTTAAAACAAAGCATAGATGAAACGTAAATGGTCTTCAATGTATGCACGTCATTACATAAATTATCATCATCCGCTGAATGTGTGGTGGATGACATACAGGTACAAACACACTGCTGACACTGCTTTTTACAAGACCATGTGGAAAATATCCAAAAACTTTATATTTTTCATACTCGTCTATTTATATACACCATCTCTCATCATTTAAACCATTGTTGTGCTTTCTGTAGAGTTGAATCTAAAATCCTGACATTGTATGGTATGCACATGAATAATTCTTTATGAAGTAAACATAATCCATCAATACTTAAAATAAATGTTTATTTTCACACTTGGCACAAACAGCAGTTAATAAGTGATCACTACAACTGATCTCTTTCTGCTTCCATACCCTAACAGTTACTTATTATAGGCTTCTCAAAAGCCATCTGTTATAATCGCATTGCGCATTATAACCTACCACACGTGTTACTATTGAGTTTCTGAATGCAATGTCTAATTATCAGATGCGTTCAGGTGCGCTCTCACTCACTGAAATCTGCACTCAAAGCAGAGATGAACGTGCGATGTACGGAGGAGATTCATTCAGCATACGGTTGAATGTTTTTGTTCTAACCTATTTCAGCAGCAAAATAGTTTTAAACACAGCAGAACCATAGTACATCTGATATGACTGGCATAAAGTTGGCTTGACGTTCGAGATTCGCAAATTTAGGGACCGTCTCTAAAGTTACATACAACATTGGTATGTGCATTTGTATAAAACGGATTTTAAAGTGTTCATCTAGTGTCGGGTATAATGCAAACCTTTTGGATTTTTGATATTTGGCTTGTACACAAAATAAGCTAGATTTAAATGCGTCTTAGCTGAGAGGATACCGATGAGAATATTGCTTGAACATATGTATAGAGAGATAATATTAGAGATTATATTTACACCAAATTATTATTTATGCATTATGTGGTGCTATTAATGACGGCCAATATAAGGAAGGAAATCCCACAGAATACAATCTTGCTTTTAAAAAGTGCATAGAGCTGCTTGATTTATTTGTTGTTTGTTGATTTTCAAATGTAAAATTTGAAATGTTTTCAGTAGGGGTGTTAGATTCCAGGTTTTTTGGAGTTGACTCCGATTCCTGACTCCCACTATGGGAGTCTATGGAATCGACTCCTCGACTCTATTTACTTTACATCAAAACAGGGCAAGAAATAAAAAAAAAATGCTGTTGTTACATATTTAAATTATTTCCCCCTGACACAAAGTCCTAAAATCCTCTTATTAAAACCGCACACTTTTAGCGTGGCCGTCCAAATTTACTCCAATTTAGCGATGACTTTTGTGGCTATCATTCTGTATCCATTGCCAATAATTTTACATAGGAAAAGTCACGAAAAAAGATGTGATTGTCGAGTGATGGCGCTAAACGCACATGATCATTGTCTTAAAAGGTAAGTTAAAGATACTAGTCTATACATAAAATAATGCACACTATTGATGTGTTTCTTCTTGATGTCAGAATTTTTATGATTTATGGTTAGTTTAATGACGTTAATAATGGGAAACAAATGTATATTTATTGCAATATATACAATCAATTAAACTAAAGCTAGCAAGGAGGAAGCCTAAAGAAAAACTAAAGTCTCTGTTATTTTTTTTCAATTTCTAAAGTAAGCACTCAAATAAATGTGTGTGACAAAGTTTCTGCGACAGCTGTCTGATGCGGTGTATTATGTCAGTGTATTACCTCACGGATCGCTTCATTTCATTCACTCCTTGCTTATAGTGCACTCAACTGCCATGCACTTTAGATGAGAGATTCAGTAAGCAATCAGTAAACGAGCGATTTCTGACACCGCATTAGAGTCGACACCGAGAGTCGATTCCTGTACTGGAGTCGACCCCTACTCTGGGGCTATTCAGAGTCGAGGAATCGACTCTTTTGGAGTCAACTCCCCATCACTAGTTTTCAGTGTGTGCATTGGTTCTTTTTGAACACTTTCTCATTTGAACAAAACCGTGATGAGATTGATAACCATGATAATTTGGGTCAAATTATCCGTGATCTAAAATTTCCGTACCGTTTCATCTCTACTACTCACCTGCTGTAAAATAATCATACTTCAGTTATCAAAAAATGTATATTTATTTAACAAATTGACTAGAAGCTGTTTCAACTTAGATGGTGGAGTAGGTGACGTTAGCTACAAGGATCAAGTGAGCAATCTGTAAGCAACTAAACAGTAGCAGTAAACTTAGTTAGCTTCTGAGTTATGTGTTGATGATGAAATTTAGGCTAATTTAGATTTCAATCCATCAAAAGGGATACACTGAACCCTTGACAACACTGGCAGGAAATAATATTAACTTTGTCATTTGACAAACTGTTATGTGAGCTACTTGGAGTTTCTAATTGTTACTTTAGCATCTTGTGTTTGATCTAGACAACACAGGGGATATTATCGTTAATGTTGTCTTACTAAGAAAATATTTATTTTATTTTTAGTCGGGGATGAAGTCTGACATGTCTGCCATCAAGTGGAGGGGAGGTCGAACGAAATTTGACACCCTATTTGACAAAATCTGCAGTTTTATTCAGTGCCACATTATTGAGTAAACTCGACCGTGGCACCCAAAGAGTAAAAAAATGCCCTGGCTCTTACAAGTTTTGTAATGACAGTGAATTATTGTTTCGTTTTTGAAGTCCTTAAAAGTGCATCTATCCATCATATTGCTGCTCCACACAGCTTTGGGGGGTTTAATAAAGCCCTATTTAAGTAAAGCATATAAAAACTTTATTAAATAATTAAAAAACCTAACTGGTATGCAATTTTGTAAGCACCTCAAGAGGCACTACACTTTTTCCGTAAGTTGAATATGGAAGGTGATCTAGTGGAAGCTAGATAATTTACTATATAAAGTTTTAAAGGGGTCATGAACTGGCTTGTAATTTTTTTTATACTGTTGTCTGAGGTCAACTTATGACATTTGTGTGGTTTTTGTATTTAAAAACATCATAATTAATAGGTATCATAGTAATAGGCTATTTTGTACCCTGGTTTTGAGCCTCTCTGAAGAAATGCTCAGTTTGTATGGGTGTGCCGTGCTGAAGACTTGGAAGTAAATGGCCACGGCTAGTATTGGATAAGATTTGAGCATCAGCTCCCATGTCAGTACCAATGAGGGATTGTTTTGAAAGAGTGTGGGGAAACGGCAAACGGTAACTGGCAACCGAAATGCCCACAAATCCAGTCTCTTGTTTACAAACGAATCCGTGGTCAAATGAAGGAACAGACACACAATATCTTCCCCACTTGAGCTGGATATTCATTAAAAATAAAGTTCATCCATTCATTCATAATATTGGAATCCAAAGTTTATGTGGTATATTTATTGCTTAGAAGTTAGATGTGATTTAGCTCCACGTAGGCCTATCATCTCAGGCATAAGTTGGTGGGCATGTCTACAAGAAGCAGACGTACATATTTTTAGCTTGGGACATACTCTGCAAGAACAAAGAGATTTGTTCATTGGCAAGGTGGCAAGAACAAGAACAAAGATTTGTGTGGATAACTGGATCAGTTATATGATGGATGCAAAAATGAAACAACAGTTCACTGCCATTATGAAGCTTGGTAGAGCCAGGATTTTTTTTAAAATACAAGTCTGATTTTATTGGTCTGAAAGAAGAATGTCATATACACCTAGGATGACTTGAGGGTGAGTAAATCATGGGCTAATTTTCATTGTTGGGTAAAATAACAGAGCACACCTCCTTAGTTTACATATTATGGGGTTTCTCGTTGAAACTAACCCAGATAAAGGGCTCCTAAACCCTTGAGCAACTTTATACTCGCATGGTGTAATTTCATCCCACTGTGTTTGACTTCACAGTGGTAAACCAAGATTTGGAAACCACAGGCTTTGACATGTCTTTTGTTACTGCATTGTTTGTTACTGCATTGACATGTATTTATTTTACTGCTTTGTAAAATAACACTAAAGCTTCAATCCTGTCTGCAACATCTGAAGCAGCATATACAGTATTACCTACTGCAAAACGTGCCTTTACACAGACTGACAATACAGCTATAAAAGCGGCATTATCCTATTAATATTCTCCATTCATACAGCCTTTGAACTGGATAGATGTAAAGGCAGATATAAAATTGAAAAGCAAAACATATATCTCTAGGGTACAGTAACATTTCTCCTTATGGAAATAATTTTGACCAAAAATAAATATAAATATAAATATAGAGAATGAGTTTGACCAGAGAAGATATCAGAAATAGAGATAGCCTTGGATCCACAGACCTTTATTTGTAAGTGTCATACGAGCCTACTCTATAAACAACATTTACAAAGTTTTTTTACTGGTATTTCATACCACTCAGCCCTACTATTAGAAGAAAAGAAACCATCAAATTTCATATATCAGGTGTGACAAATATGTGTATGCACTCATATGTGCAGTAACTGGTCAGGAATTATGAATGAGATATTCTTTACGGGTATGATTAGCTTATGTAAAACGGCTACTATATACCTTTATGTATCCAACTCAAACACAAATAATCCACGTGTCTCTGAGCTGTTATGATTGCTGTGATACCTTTGTTTGTTCTGAACGTAGTCACACACACACACACACACACACACACACACACACACACGTGCGTGCATGCGCAGTTAAACTGGCTCTGATCTCACTGCCTACAAATGGGCCTCTGTTTGCCCTTGGAAACGTTCACGGAAATGTAAGGAAATGTCTGACTGCAGTAACAGACTCTCTTTCAACTGGAAACTTTTTTTAATGCAACTATGTGGAATGTAACTTCTTTTTTTAGTTTTACTGTTATACTCTCTTTTAATGTCTTTGAATTACTCTCCCAAATTATTTAAGCTGTTAAAACCTAATTTGTAAATTACTAATTAGTAATTTAGTAAAATAACACAATGGTTATGTTTTTCTCTGTGCAGATATTTAAATGCAATTCCTACAGACAATGATCTCAAGGCTAGGCCTGCCACGATAACAAATTTTGCTGGACGATAAATTGGCCAAGAAATTATTGCGATAAACGATAATATTGTCATTCTGAGACCATTTTCATCTAAAATAATGATAATGGCATAAAAATGCAGGTACACCTTTTCAAATATCAACAAACTTAAATTTCTAAAGACTATTTAACACTAAAAATTGAAAACATTTTAAATAACCACAATACATGAACAAAACAAAACAAAAACAATAAAAGCATGGACTCTCAATCTGTTTTTAAAAATGCATTTAAATAAGTACCAAAAAAATAAATAAAATAGATGAAAACTGCAACAGATGATTGTGTTTTAGGTGCATATTAGGGGCAGCACGGTTCACAAAACCTACAGTTCGGTTCGTATCACGGTTTTAGGGTCACGGTTTTCCGTTCTGTACGGTTCTTGTTGTTTTTTTTCTTTTAATCCAGAAATGTACTTCAGCATATGATATATTAATTATCCAACATTTAGAATACAGTATTAAAATGTTTTTTTTTTATCGTGCGATTAATTGATTTATCGACTATCGCAACAGGCCTACTCAAGGCACCTTATCTATGATTAACATTCATGAATTAAAATCCACAGTAACCATCCTCACAGTGAAGAAAAAAGTCCTTACAGTTTTTCTCGATTGCTTAAACACATTTCTTGAAACTATGCCTCATATTCTCAAAACTATAAACACAAATCCATAACGTCTCACCCAGTTTCCCAAACAACCTATTTTCAGGTCAAAATGAAGCTCTACACTCAAAACCATTCACTCTTGCTGAAAAACCAAACTTTGCCCTCAGACAAGACACACAAGCCCTCAAAATCACACACACTACAACATAGTCTAACACACTGGTGCAATAAATTCAAAACAACATTTCCAAAACTGGTAAGTTATGTTGCTTGTGGTTCCCCTTCTCACAAACCTTTTCACATGATGAACAAAAGACACAACCAATGGATACATTGGCACATTTTTATTCATTCATTCATACTACACAGTACAAAAAAAACAAAAACAAAAAAATGTATTCCGCCTCAGCCTCCCATCTTTGGTCTGGGTCAGGCCAGAGAATCTCATCCACATCACAGGCTATATTAGCCCTAGCCTGGCAGCGGGGGTAAAATCCTCTTGCATGCCTGATCCACCCCTGGCACGCATCTACTGACACGTGGCCTGGACGAGGTGAACAAGCATATAAGGTTCTCGATCACACACTTTCCACTAGTGTTGTAGTCAAGACCACCTAAACCGAGACCAAGACAAGACCAAGACTTTGAAGGGCCGAGACTGAGTCAAGACCAAGACCAGTGCATGTCCCCACACTTATGATAAAATGTGGAATATGCATATGATTGGCACTTCTCTCGTATGATCAACTAAACTGGCTCTAATTTCATCCGAGACTGCTTGTCTTCCTCCTCCTCCTCCTCCTCCTCCTCCTCCTCCTCCTCCTCCTCCTCCTCCTTCACCACATCCTCTTCCTCCTCCTTCACCACATCCTCTTCCTCTCCCTCCTCCTTCACCATGTCCTCTTCCTCCTCCTTCACCACCCACGTCCTCTTCCTCTCCCTCCTCGACCTCTTCCTTCATTTTTTTTTTGAGGATCCATTGTTCCAAATCTCAAATGAACTGACTCTGGCACTTTTATGTATCTTGAAAGTTCTGATTGATGTGTGTTAAATTTTGACTCTTAGTGTTTTCACCTGGGTAATTGTTTGCTAATTGAGCTGAAACTATGCTGACTTGAGTGAACAATATTGAATGCAAGTGCTTTCTAAATGACCACATGGTCTAGGCAATGAGAAATTAAGGGATTTGTGTGTAGAGTTTTGCAGTGACAGTTCAACAAATCTGACTCATGTGTCAAAACAGGGAATAGTGTTTATAGTTTAGTGAAATGGGTGTGCTTTTTGATAAATGGCATTATGGTTTTGAAATTTTAGTTCAAAAGCCTGGTTATAGTGTTTAAGCAATCGAGAAAAACTGTAATATTATTGAAAAATAACCCTGGTACGTCAATTTAAATAGTTACTCAGAAATAAAAAAATGTCAAAGAAAAGTAGTTCTGTGTGTGGGTGTCACGCCCTCACAGCATCAGACACTACCACGCCCACTCGTTCACCATCACCGGCACCTGGGCACCATCACTTGTCACCCTATATCAACCTGGCTCACCTTCACATTCACTGTCTGGTCTTGCATCGATCCTACCTCGACTACCTTTCCTTCATCGAAGCCCTCTCCTACCTTCATCTTCGTCTCCATCATCATCGTCAGCTGCCTGCGTAAGTCCCATGGCCCGACCAGCGACCTACAGCGGCGTGGCGGAGGATTGCAGCGGGTTTCTCTTGCAAGGTTCCCTGTATATGGAAGCAAACTCCCATCTGTTCCACAGTGAGAGAGGCCGGGTGCCGTTTATCATCTCATTACTCTCAGGCCGAGCCCTACAGTGGGCACAGTCGCTATGGAAAGCGAATGCCCCCATCATCGGTTTAACCACCACCTTTTGCACTCATCTAAAAGAGGTATTTGATCAACTGTTTTCTAATTGCCAAGGCAAACGAGAGATAACGAGTTCCTATGCATTGCGCTTCCGAACGCTGGCCTTTATGAGCGGATGGAATGAATCAGCCCTCGTCACCGCCTTTCGCCACGGCCTCCTCGCTGAAATCAAGCAACTTATTGTGGTCTACGAGGACGCCATGGGCTTGGAGGCCCTCATCCAGAAAACCATCCGCGTGTCTCAACGGTTATCTGCCTGTGGCCTTTCCTCACTCGCTGCCGATCCTCCGCCCGCTCAAACATCTGTTGCACCTCCAGCACCTGAACCCATGCAGATCGACTCATACCATCTCACCATCACCGAACGCCAACGCATGATCTCACAACATCTGTGCCTGTATTGTGGGGGAGATGGACATGGCATTACGACCTGCCCCGTGCGACCCACTCGGCCAGCGGTGAGTACCATCAAATTACCTCCTTTAACGGCAAACCTTACCAAGACGCCAGTATTCTTTTGTAATTCTCACTCATCTGTTGCAGCAGAAGCCCTCATCGACTCCGGGTCGGCGGGAAACTTCATCAGTCAGTAAACCCTCGAAAAGCTAACCGCCCAACGTCAATGTTGTCCCGTCGCCCTTAGAATCGCCACCATTCAGGGAAAACTGCTGGGCCGAGGTCGTATCCGCCTTTTCTCCCCCACACTTACACTACGCGTTGGTCATCTGCATGAGGAAACCATCACGTTCATGGTGCTGGAGGAGTCAACCACGGACATCATCCTGGGACGCCCCTGGCTTATATTACACCAGCCGCATATCCACTGGTTCACCGGAGAGATCCTGCAATGGGGTGAGAACTGCTTTGATCGTTGTATTCATCTTCCTCGCCGAAAAGGTCCATCATCATCTTCAGTTCCTTCAACTCAAGCCGAAACCAAATTCCTCCATCTTACCGGGCGTTCCAGGATGTCTTCAGTAAGCGGTTGGCTACCAAACTACCACCCCATTGGCCATGGGACAGCACCATCGACATCCTGCCTGGGTCTACTCTACCAATGGGCCGCATATATCCTTTGTCCATCCCTCAACAGAAGGCCATGGAGGAGTACATGCACAAAGCGCTCCAACAAGGGTTCATCCGTCCATCGACCTCCCCTGCCGCTTCAAGTTTTTTCTTCGTGGCCAAGAAGGACGGAGGCTTGCGGCCGTGTATTGACTACCGTCACCTGAATTCTCAGACCGTCAAATTTAGTTATCCTCTTCCTCTGGTCCCATCAGCCCTAGAACAGCTCTGTGGGGCCGCCATCTTCTCTAAGCTCGATCTCAGAAGTGTCTACAACCTCATTCGCATTCACAAGGGAGACGAGTGGAAGACAGCCTTCATCACTCCCTTTGGTCACTATGAATACCGGGTGATGCCGTATGGGCTGTCCAACTCACCTTACAAAATTACATGAATGAGATATTTTGTGAATTCTTAAACAAGTTCGTCATCGTCTATATCGACAATATCCTCATCTATTCTAGTAACCCGAGGGAGCATGAGGAGCATGTCTGTCAAGTCCTGCAAAAGCTCAGAGACCATCACCTTTATCTCAAGCTCGAGAAGTGTGAGTTCCACGTCTCTACTGTCCAGTTTCTTGGGTACATCATAGACAACCATGGAGTTAAGATGGACCATAGGAAGGTGGACACCATAACTCATTGGCCACAGCCCACCACCATCAAGAAGCTGCAGCGCTTCCTGGGATTCGCCAACTTCTACCGTCACTTCATAAAGAATTACAGCCTGCTCAGCTCCTCACTCACCTCTCTGCTCCAGAACTGGCCCAAGTCTCTGTCCTGGACTCCATCGGTCACGGAGGCCTTCCATCAGTTGAAGAATGCCTTCCAGTCCGCTCTGATCCTGGTCCATCCCAATCCTCATCTTCCGTTTTTCGTCCAAGTGTACGCCTCATCGACCGGGGTCGGAGCAGTTCTGCCTTCTTCTCCAAAAAACTATCCCCGGCGAAGCAGAACTATGACATCGGCAAAAGGGAGCTCCTGGCGACCAAGCTCGCCCTGGAGGAATGGAGACACTGGCTGGTGGGAGCAGAACATCCATTTGAAGTCATCACCGACCAGCGTAACCTGGAATACCTTCGTGACGCCAAACGGCTGAATCATCGTCAGTCCCACTGGGAGCTCTTCTTCACCAGATTAAATTTCAAGGTGACGTACTGTACAGGGAACCATAACAACCGGGCGGATGCCCTTTCTTGTCTCCACCAAGCCGACCCTGAGCCCGAGCACCTTGAAACCATCCTCCCTTCAGCCATGGTTGTCAGCCCGATCCAGTGGGCTCTCCACGAACAGATCCAACAGTAGAACGCCCAACAGCCTGCTCCGCCGGGAGGTCCAGAAGGGCGCCTCTATGCCCCGCCTCGTCATCGCCTGCCCCTTCTGGACTTAGCTCATTCTTCACCGGGCTCTGGACACCCAGGCAGGAGAAGAACCATCTCGCTCCTTTGCCACTGCTACTGGTGGCCCGCCATGCCTTGGGACGTCTCCCGATTCATCAAGGGATGTTCAGTCTGCACCATTGCCAACACCCCTAGGAGACTCCCCGAGGGTAAGCTGGTCCCTCTTCCGATCCCCGAGCATCCCTTGAGCCATCTGGGGATCGATTTCATGACAGACCTGCCTTCCTCCCAAGGATTCACCTGCATCCTAGTCGTTGTCGACCGATTCTCTAAATCCTGCAAGCTCATCCCCTTCAAAGGTTTACCTACCGCGTTGGAAGGCGGAGGCACTCTTCACCCAAGTCTTCCGACACTTTGGGCTTCCAGAAGACATCGTTACGGCCCGAATACGCCCAGAATTCACTCCAGCAGTCTACCACACCACAGGGCTCACCCCATTCCAATGTGTCCTCGGCTACCAACCACCATGC
Organism: Pseudorasbora parva; assembly: GCF_024679245.1. Lineage (NCBI taxonomy): Eukaryota > Metazoa > Chordata > Actinopteri > Cypriniformes > Gobionidae > Pseudorasbora > Pseudorasbora parva. The sequence continues at coordinate 11,150,628 of NC_090184.1, forward strand.
TTTCCTCTGGACTGGTGAGCCCTTGGAGGTCCCAGCGGTGGATTTCTGGTTCCGCCAGAGCGAGAGGGTCTAGGACTCAGCGCACGTGCAACTCCAGCAGGCAGTCGGGAGACACAAGCACCATGCTGACGCCAAGCGCAGACCCACGCCGCAGTACCAGCCAGGCCAGAAGGTCTGGCTTTCCACAAGGGACATCCGTCTCCGGCTGCATTGCCGTAAGCTGAGTCCCTGGTACATCGGACCGTTCATGGTAGACAGGCAGCTGAACGAAGTCACCTACTGCCTTCACCTTCCTCCCACCTACAGAATCTCACCTTCATTTCATGTCTCACTGCTCAAACCCTTCACTGAACCTGTCCCTTCTTCACCCACAGATCCTGGTGATGGTGCCGTATCTCCTCCTCCTACCATCGACGAGGACCCATCTGTCTACCGGGTGAGAGCCATCCTCGACTCGCGGTGACAGGGTTCCTGGATGGAATACCTGATTTGCGTCAGAGAAGTAATTGACATTAGTTTTCAGGAAATCCATGATGTGAAAGCTAACGCGGTGTAAACAGAAGATAGAGGCGCTTTGATTAAACATGACGACAATAAACACGACTGCAGCAAAATATGGTGTATTTGAGTTCTTCAAGTTGCCGGGACAGGCGGATTAATCTGTGCATGAAACACAGGCTTTATTTTAGACACATGAAAGGTGGGGTGAATTCTCCTGTACGCAGGAGGGAGTTTGAGTCGGACTGTCACCGGATGTTTCCATCTTGGTGACAGGAAACGGGCCAATAGGAGCAAGTTTATTCGATACGGATCGGAGAGGAATGTTCTTGGTAGAAAGCCACACTTTTTGACCAACGACATATATCGGAGGCGTAGACCGGTGGCGATCGGCCTTAGCCTTGGTGCGCGTCCCCGCCTGGAGAAGAGTCTCACAGGCTCTGCTCCAGGTGTGACGGCACCTCTGGATGAAGGCGTGAGCGGAGGGGACCGCAACTTCGGATTCCAAACTGGGAAAAACTGGTGGCTGGTAACCTACACTACATTTGAACGGCGACAGGCCCGTGGATGACACTGGTAACGTGTTATGGAGACCAAACATCACAACACTCTCTCCAAATCTTGGTTGGCTCTCTCGGTTTGACCATTGCTCTGCGGGCGAAAACCTGAAGATAAACTAACAGTTGCTCCCAGAAGTTTACAAAACTCTCGCCAAAATTTGGACACAAACTGGGGACCCCTGTCAGACACCACGTCTGTCGGGAGGCCATGTAACCGAAAGACGTGATCAATGACAGTAACCGCTGTCTCCTTAGCTGAGGGTAATTTGGGTAAGGGAATGAAATGAGCCGCCTTTGAGAACCGGTCCACAACGGTCAAAACGACCGTCTTGCCCTGGGAGGGCGGGAGGGCGGTAATGAAATCTAGTGCGATGCGGGACCAGGGTCTCGAAGGGACTGACAGCGGCTGTAATAACCCATCCGGAGGGCGATTGGAAGTTTTACCAGTGGCATAAACCGAGCAAGCCAAGACAAAATCGCGGATGTCGCGAGCCATACGTGGCCACCAGAATCGTTGCCTGACCAAAAAACTGGTACGGTGAACTCCTGGATGACAGGCTATGCTGGAACAATGACCCCACTAAATAATGTCGGACCGATTTCCCTCTGGCACAAATAACCGGTTCGGTGGGCAGTTGGGCGGAGGCGTTACCCCTTCTAAGGCAGACAAAACCTTTGATTCGACCTCCCATCTGAGAGTGGAGATGAAAAGAGTCTTGGGTAAAATACACTCGGGAGTAGACGGGCGTACAGATGGATCAAAAATACGAGATAAGGAAAAGGGTTTGATGTTTTTAGAACCCGGGCGGTACGAGAGAGAAAAATCAAAACATCCCAAAAAAAAGTGCCCACCGAGCCTGCCTAGAGTTGAGTCTTTTGGCAGTTTTGATGTAATCTAAATTCTTGTGATCGGTCCAGACAATGAAAGGTACCCCTGACCCTTCCAACCAGTGACGCCACTCCTCCAGCGCTAATTTAATGGCCAACAACTCTCTGTTACCAATGTCATAATTACATTCGGCAGGAGAAAAACGATGGGAAAAAAACATGCAAGGGTGCATCTTGTCATCTGTGGAAGTGCGCTGGGAAAGAACTGCGCCTACCCCCACCTCTGATGCGTCGACCTCTACCACGAACTGACATGATGGGTCAGGAGCCACGAGGATGGGAGCCGAAACAAAGCGGCTTTTCAGGTTGACGAATACAGCTTTGGCTGTATCGGACCACCTGAACGTAGTTCGGGGAGAGGTCAAGGCGGTCAGAGGTGCGGCTAGTTGGCTGTAGTTGCGAATGAAACACCGTTAGAAATTGGTGAATCCCAGAAACCGCTGTAGGGCCTTACGGGAATCTGGGCTTGGCCAATCTATCACAGCCTTAACCTTGTCAGGATCCATGCGCACTCCCTCAGACGAGACGATGTACCCTAGGAAAGGAACAGACTGTGCATGAAAAACACATTTCTCCACCTTGACAAAAAGCCCATTCGCTAACAACCTCTGAAGCACTCGTATGACATGCTTAACATGATCCTGGAGAGAAGAAGAATAAATCAATATGTCGTCCAGGTAGACATATATGAACTGGTCGACCATATCTCTCAGCACGTCATTGATGAGTGCTTGGAAGACCGCTGGAGAGTTGGAAAGCCTGAAAGGCATGACCAAATATTCAAAGTGCCCCCTAGGGGTATTAAATGCGGTCTTCCATTCATTGGCCTTCCTTATGCGGACCAAATGATAGGCATTATGTAAATCCGATTTTGTGAAGACGGGCAACAGCTCGAAGGCTAAAGACATCAACGGTAAAGGATAAGTATTCTTCACCGTGATGTTGTTTAGCCCTCGGTAATCAATACACGGTCACAGAGATCTGTCCTTCTTCCCCACAAAAAGAACCCCGCCCCCGCTGGAGATGAGGAAGGACGAATGAACTTGGAAGCTAGCGAATCAGAAATATATTTCTCCATAGCCTCTCTTTCTGGGACAGAAAGTGAATATAACTTGCCTTAAGGCAGAGACTTACCCAATACTAAATCTATGGCACAGTCGTAGGGACGGTGCGGAGGAAGAGAAGCAGCACGAGACTTCCTGAACACTCTCTTCAGGTCCTGGTACTCCACGGGCAAGTTTGACAAATCCGCTGCCTCCTCCTGGAACACAGACACAGGATCAGACGTACAAGCAGACAATAAACAAGACTCATGACACTCATGACACCATTCAGACACTGCGTTGTGGCCTTAATCCACCATTGGATTGTGCTTCGTGAGCCACGGATGCCCCAGAACTACGGGTGCCAGAGGAGAGTGCATGAGATAAAAAGTTAGTGTCTCGGTGTGATTGCCGGCTATAATGAGCGTAAGAGGGTCAGTGATGTGTGCAATGTTGGGAAGTGGTTGGCCATTGAGGGCATTGAAGGAGATGTGCTGCTGGAGTGGTGAGAAGGGGATTTGCAGTTTCTGTGCCAGTCTAAAGTTCATGAAATTACCCTCTGCTCCTGAATCCAGCAGTGCCTCAGTGTCGTGCGTGTGCGCTGCCTACCTTAGTCTTACCGGAAGAGAGTGGATGATGGTGAAGTCTTCTTAGCGGAGATCCCACCCGATAGTAACCTCAGTGTCGCTACCGGGCTTAATCCTTTTACCGGGCAGGAGTTGATGAAGTCGCCCGGCTTGCCGCAGTACAGGCATAGTCCCTGGGATCTCCGCTTCTCTCTCTCCTCCCGGGAAAGCCGAGCTCTCCCCACCTGCATGGGCTCGTGATCGGAGACGGGGCTGACCGTGTCTCCTGTCGCTGCGTGCTTCCTCCACTTTACGAGACTCTAGTCCATGCTGAAATCGACCCATCCTGCTCAGCCGAGCGTCGATTCTTAATGCCAGTTCTATCAGTCCGTTGAGATTAGAAGGGAGGTCCAGCATATAAATCTCTCTTTGGACACGGTCAGCCAGCCCATGCAGGAATCGGACCCACTGCGCCTCCTCCTTCCAACGGCACTCTGCGGCCAGGGTGCGGAACTGGATGGAATAATCCGACACTGAGCGCTCTCCCTGGCGGAGATCGGTGAGTAGTCTGGCCGCCTCCCTACCCGCCGCCGCACGATCGAAGACACTCCGCATCTCATCGGAGAGTGTCTGGAATGAGGTGCAGCATGGATCTTTACTTTCCCACACCGCCGTTCCCCAAAGAGCCGGCTTCCCCCAAAGCAACGTGAGCACGAAGGCCACCCTCAACTTCTCTTGAAAGCAGCGCTAGGCATGTGCCGATATAAATTTTTCATGTTGCGATTAATTGCTGAAGTTTTATCACGATATACAATATTATCACAATATTGAAATAAGTTTAAAAAAAAAGTGGTGCCATAGCATAACAGCTTTAAGAACTATTTTTGTAATAACAAAAATAACTGAATGTTTAGATACAATAATGCACCAAAAATATATACAGCTCTGGAAAAAAATTAAGAGACCACTTAATAAATCAATGGTCTCTTGATTTTTTTCAGAGCTGTAAAAAAAATTTCAAACAGATTAAAGTGCAAAAGAATTAGGCTATAAAGTACAACAGGTAACAAATTAATATAAGGTCTCATTACTTAATGCATTAATTAAGATTGAGCAATAGCTACATTTGTTATTTTGATTTTAATGTTATTAAACAGTAACTAAGAAATTAACATTACTTGATGATTAATTCTTTATAAGTATTTTTCATTGTCAGTTTGGTAATAATGAATTAACATGTTAACTAATGAAGTCGTATGTGTTACTGTTTTACTGAACAATAACAAATAATTTGAACAGTTCTAATCATTAGGGAATGTTGTAGTCCAGATTAAAACATAAAAATGTTTAAGTTTGAAAATAAATAGCCTATTAAGTCTTAAAGTATTAAGTATTTGGTGCTGTGATGAACAACATTGAGATTACAAAAAACGAATGGATGTTTTAAAAACTACACCTGTTTTTTGTTTGTTTGCGGGGTTTCCGGGTTAATCGCTGTATTCTACAGTTCATCAGCGCCCTCTGCTGTCACTGAGCGGCACTTCAGCAGCTCATGTGCTTCTCATTTACACCTGAGCGCTTCCCTTTGACGCAGAATAAAGCAGTGTTGAGCATTTATACGGTTGATGGGTAAAGTATTCTTGAGTGCATTATAAAAAAAATATAAATTGTTAATAAATTATTATTTATGATATTTTAAAGTGCCCACGATAATAATATCGTGCATATTCATTATCGTGATAAATCACATTATCGAAAATCGCCACATGTCTAATCAGCGCTGATCAGTGACCACGCCAACAGACAGTTCACAAGACGAGAGAGAGACAGCAGATTCATGAACCGTGACAATACATATATCCATAGTGGATTTTTTGCAGATACATTTACTGTATGTTTGTTTTTCCTTTCCTAATACTCATGCAAAATAATATATGTATCCCTTAGTTTTAGAAGATATCCTGTTTTTATAATTATATTGCATCCCCTGTTTTTTCACCTTGTGAACATGGTAATGTTGGTGGGAAAATATCACATTCACACATGTAAAAAAAAAAAACGATTTTATTTTTTCACGATTATGTGAGAATATTTAAAATGTTCAAATACTTAAAAAAATTTTTTAAACCTTTTCTATGTCAAAATATTTTCCTTTTTAGTTTTGTTCCCTTTCAGTCAGTGCACTCCGAGTTACGCAAGTGCTGACGAAATGGCGGTTTCGACTAGAAGCCAATCACCTTCGGTTTCTTACAAAATGAGTCAAGGCTTTAAAAATGCCATGGGTCTGTGGAATTTGCATAATACAATTCCGCCCCAGCTCGTGGGTATAAACAGAGTTCCATTGCAATCACGCATTATGTTTCTGCCTTGGAGCCGAGTGAATCACTTGCCTTCTGAGCTTCTCTCTACAAGTTATACTAGCGACTCTTCAGCTGTGTTGATTAGTTTGGAGATAATTTTTTAGATTAATTGATTAATCGGATAAAAAGGCAATTTTTTTATTTTATTGACAAAACATACTATTCCACATCCTGCCAAATGCTGTCCTTCAAACAAACATGTCAGCTGTATTATGAACACTCATATAGTGAATATATCTACCTTTACAGAAATTAGCCATGGTTTTACAATTCAATCAATCAATCAATCAACCTTATTTATATAGCGCTTTTACAATGACGATTGTTTCAAAGCAGCTTCACAGTGTTAAACAGGACAACATTGCAACAACATTTGATTTGGATAGTTTAATTTGGATAGTTTATAGAATTAAATGTATAGTTAGTTGAATAACTTGGATCATAATTTTAATGTCCCCAACTGAGCAAGCTAAGCCAAAGGCGACAGTAAAATTGAAATTGAAATTGCAAATTGAAATTGCGAATTGAAAATACGTCCAATGGAAACGCGGCAATTTCGCAAAAACTCCCATATATCGCAAAAAAAAAATTTACGCTCTCATGAGGTGGTTTTTCAGGCAATTCGAAAAAGGACATTTTCGCAAAACTGCAATGGAAGCGTTTTTTTCGCATTTACATGTCACCTGTTGCGGTGACGCATTGCTGCAACATAGGGCCTATACATTATATTTTCCACTCAATTGTGTCGTAATAACAAGATAATGTAGTTAAAAGGACATATATTTTCTCCTAATACGGACTACAGGCTATATATACTGTAATTAAGACATATTCAAGAAATGTATTAAAAAAGAAAGATCTAGCCTATAGTTTCAGCCTTACTCAAAGGCAGAGGAAACAGGCCAGTTACGCACATCAATCCATTCCAGACGATCTTAGTTTGCTTCTTATTTAATAAACAGGCAATTAATTAATGAAACATCGATCAAAATAAAAATACAATTTATACAAAACTAAATATTTTTTTTAAGAAAGACTTTCTAGAAAATAATACTCGAAGTGATCAAAAACATGTGACTCCCCAGGTCTCAAACATATTGCGATTCTTACTCATGCTGCTCACTTTTCATAATCAACATATAAATTAAAATAATAATATTACAGGCTAATGTTTAGTTCAATCATCAATATTATTATTACTCTGGCCTATTATTAAACAGTGTATAATTAATACTCTGGCAGCCTTACAGGTCATAAATCATATTAGGATTGCGCGTCGATTACACAAGAATATGAATACTTAAAAGAGCAGAGTTATTGCGCCGGAGACCTAGTTAATGGAGCCTAACAGTTGGTCAATTGATTTGAATAATGAAGGTTAAAAATGTTTTATGTGTATGCCAATTAACAAAATAAAACATAGTAGTATAGTAGTAAAATATAGTAAATAAATAAATAACAGGGTTCGCTGAATCGCATAAGTGTATATCTGTGCTATAGCCTCTATTATGTGCAAAAATTATGTGCAAATTGCTAAGCAAAAGGAGTTTAAAGGGTTACTTCAGTGATTAGCCTATGGTTGTATGCATTTTATTTCTGGAAAAATTCCTCTGATGACGCAAATATCGTCAATTTGTGTTATCCGAGGAATTTTGGGCCAGAGTCTACAGACTACAGTCAGCAGAGGGAGCTATTTCCACATGTTTTTTAACCCATGCATAGGATCGCACTCAGAGCACACAGCTCGGGCAGCTACAGACATTCATGTAAGCAGAGCTGCCTGTAGAGCAAAGTGAGTGTTTCAACTTCTCAAATTAATTCCTATGAAAGCTAAGCTTCCAAAGGCATGAACTGAAAACACGCCAGACTGAACACATGCTGTGAAAGTATGTAAAAAACGCATTTACCTCAGCTCTCATCACAGGAGCTCATCCAGCTCATTGATCACGATGAATGTAATCTGACTGAATGTAAAAATCTCCCTCGGCCCGCTCGTTCCCAACACTAACACACCTCTTGACTTCGCAATGAACACTCCGACCCCGGGACTGACATTGGGCAAAGGGGTCACCGTTTGTGCTTTGGGCTACGTTAAGGTTTGTTTTACTTTCTGAATCACCGTCATCTGATATTACCCTTCAGAATCAGGCTCCGCGAATAGAACACCCAACACTTCATTGCGGATAAGGTTTATTAATGCCATTAGAAAATAATAATAGTAATAATAATATAATGCAAATACTCACTGACTTTGACAATGCTCTGATAAAACGGCTCACTCACACACCAGCTCCGCTTTTGTTTGCACTGATTCAATTTGGTCTTGCTCAAAGATTATATATAGATCCATAATGTTTTTTTGAGTCCGGATGAAGTATGACATGTCTACCATCTAGTGGAGGGGAGGTTGAATGAAATTTGACACCCTTTTGAGTGCTTCTGCAGCCCTGACTTCATGATACTTCATGGACAAATAAAATTAATTAGTTCATTCATTGGATTGGTCTGCAGCGCTGACCTGCAGGACACATCCGCATGTCTCCATTCTTCCTCGACCCAGACCGTCTCTTCGTTCTGCCTTCGGAAGGCAGGCATACCAGTACACAGTTCTCCCATTCGGGTAGCCCTGTCACCTCGCGGCTTAACTGAAGTCGAGGCAGCCCTTGTGCCACTCAGGCACATCGGGTTCGCATCCTGAGTTTCCTTGATGACTGGCTAATTAGCTCACTCTCAAGACCGGGCTTTGCAAACACAGAGAACTCGTGGGCAACTCACCCTTTTGGGCCTTCAGGTCATTTGAGGAAAGAGCCCTATTTTAGGTCAGATACGTACTGGTCCATTCCCTCAACAAGGTGACAGTATCAGTATCAGTAGAAACCCTGGAGTATATTCAAATGATTGTGCTTTCCCCTCTCATATCCCCCTGAGACAAGAGATTTATGGATTTTATTTCTGGAAAAATTCCTCCTATGATGCAAATTGATGATATTTGCATCATAGGAGGAATGTTTGGCCGAAGGCTAAAGACTACAGCCAGCAGAGGGAGCCATTACCGCATGTTTTGAACCCGCACATGGGGGATGGGAGATTACACTCAGCTCAGGGAGAGCTCAGCTTGCAGCTACAGGCATTCATTTAAACGGAGCTATGGTAAGCAATTTAAGTCTTCTAACTTCTCAAATTAATTTCTATGAAAGTTAAGCTTGCAAAGGCATGAACTGAACTCGCGACTGAACTCAGGTTGTGAATGTATGTATGAATGAATGAGTGTAGTCGCGATTAACTCAGCTCTAATCCCAAGAGCTCATCAGCTCATTTATTTCACTCCTGCAGTCAGTGCTCAGTGCTGTGATACTCGTGCGGTGACTCACTCATTATATTGAACAGACACGTTCAGTTTTTAATTGTATTGTCTTCTCTAACTCAGTCACAGTAATCAAGCTGGTGGCTTTGGGAATGGCCTCACAGGGCAGCGAAGCATTCTGGGAATTGTAGTCTTTCATCCCCATGAGACAAAAATACATTTTCTGTCTTTTATCAGTCTAGAAAGCACCAAATTAAAAAATAATTTCACATTTCTTCTACATTGATGACCCAGTTTGAATACAGATTCATCTTCCCAGCGCTGAAGTACCCCTTTAAGATGTAATCTCCTTCCCATCTGAGTATTTTGAGTTGTTCATAGTCTACCCATGGGTAGCATATGATGATATGCAATACAAATAGTTTGATGATGGTGGTTGCTTTATGTAATTTTTAGACTTTTTATGTTTCCTCCTGATCCTGGATGCTGTATACTGAATTAAGGCTGAAACAACTAACTGATCAAATGGAATGCAACAGCAAAGGATATATCCATCATGTACTCTTTGTCCAATAATTAAAAAGCTAATGTGCAAAGTATGGCTATACATTTATCTCATTCAATATAGGCATATATCTCTCAAATGTTCTATCAATCACCAATGAGAATGTATTTTTAATAAAGTTCGTAGATGAGAAGGAAGGAGGCTGGAACCGGCGAACATTCAACAACTTTTATTAAATAAACAAAACAAAAGTAAACCACAGGCAGCCCATCAGGGACGACTGCCCGCACACACATAACAAAACATAAACAAAACTCAACGTAAAATCCAGGCCTGGTCCTCTCTCGTCCTTGACTGGTGTCGCTCGTCCTTAAATACCTCTGAGCTCCCTCATGAGAGGACTCGAGACCGGTGTGGCTCGCAGGTGACGCTCCTTCACAGTCACGTCCCCGGTCTCACTCGCTCCTCCCATGTCTCTCACTCATTCACATCGCCACAGTATTGTTTTCAACACAGTGAGTTTAATTGTAATATATTTGTTTCTCTCTGCAGGAGAAGAAATGAGAAGAAACGGGTGAGCATTTTTCAACAAACAGCCATTTTTCAACAAACTGATTGGCAGTATGGTGCCTCTACTCCAACTCTTTCTTCTACTGCCTCTAATTCATCCAATCACAAGTCACGTCCATAGAAGCTCTCTTTCGCCTCTGACCTCTCATTCAAATCACAGCATATTTTCCTTTTGTTCAAAAAAACAGACTTATGTGCTTGTCAAAAAAAAAGATCATAGACTGACTGCCAATGCTGCATTAGAAGTTGTCAAACCATTTCTTCGTGGGAAAAGTTTCACTAAATCAATTGGAGATTCAAATGAATGGACTGAAAGTAAAAATACTGAGGACACGTTTTTTGCAAAAATGTTGCATACTGAGATAACTGGGTCAAGAGGTAAATTTGTAGTATCACACAAAGACAGAGTGAAAAGAGGTTCTACTGAAAATGTCATGCTACCACAAGATGCCGCTGGAAAAATAACAGAGGCTGTTGATGAGACACAGTCAATGACAGATGACCCAGTTACTGAATTAAAAGAGAAAGACTTGTCATCAGTTGGGTCAGGTGATGTGGTAATACCTGAAGAAAATGGCTTTGTGAGGTCATCAACGGAGGCTATAACATATATTGGAGAAGAGCATGCCCAGAACAGACCACAAGTTCAGACTGCTCATAGCGTGCAGGCTAATTTTGCCACAGTACAAACAAATCCCAAAATCAAGCCTTCACTCCAGACCAGCCCTTCTGCAACTGCACCACCTAATGAAAAGCCTGTATCCACTTCAATTGGCATGAGACAATTTTTCGGCAACAGAACTCGTCTGGAAATAGGTATAGTACCGATGAAGTAATTCTTAGTGCACCGATCAGGCATAACACTATGACTTTCTTAATATTGTGTTGGTCCCACGTTTGCTGCCAAAACAGTCCTGACCCATCGAGTAATGGACACTGACTCCTTTCTATTAGAACCAGCCTTAACTTATTGAGCACTTTGATCTAGAGTAGCTTGTGTAGCCATGACCCTGTCGCCAATTCACCGCTGTTCCTTCCTTGGACCACTTTTAATAGATACTGACCACTGCACTGGAACACCCCACAAGAGCTTTATTTTTGGAGATGCTCTGGCCCAGTCGCCTAGCCATCACAATATAGCCCTTGTCAAACTCGCTCAAATCTTTATACTTGCCCAATTTGCCCATTCATCCATCAACTTTTAAGACAAAATGCTCACTTGATGCCTAATATATCATACCCACTAACAGGTGCCGGGATGAAATAATAATCAATGTTATTTCCTGCACCTCTCAATGATCATAATTCAAAATGTCATGCCTGATCGGTATATTTAAATATGAATACAAGATGTAAATTAATTGTTTTTTAAAAAATATATGTTTTGACAAAAACTAGAGGAAAAACTGTTTGATGTTTTCTTTTGTTTATCAGGTAGTTTGGGGATAACCACGGCAGCTAAATTTCAGCCAAAAATACAATTTACCACTTTACGATCATATATTGCAACCACCTCTCTTAGCACAAGCAAAACCAGTCTACAACTAGAGGCACCATCACAAGGAGTGGACATCGTTAGTTCCAACTATTCACAACCAAAAAGCACTTCACAGTCAACAACATCAGCAAAAATACCCAATGAAGAGTTAAAGGAACCAGGAACTAAACGAACAGTGACTGATATAAAGAACACTAAAGGTATGAATTATATTTCTGAAGGATGTTCAGGGTTTAATTTTCTGTTGTTGTGGCCCTGTTTACATTTGTGAGACCAAAACAGATGTTAATACCAAGTGTTTAGCAAATAGAGATTTACACATAGTATTAATAAGTAGGAATGTGTAAAACGTCTTGGGTTACACGACTGTAACCCTGTTCCCTGAGAAAGCGGGAACGAGATGCTGCATATAATCATTGCTTTGGGAACACATTTTTTGTGTGAATAAGTGTGCCAATCATGCCAAGGAACTTGGCCTTGAATTAGACAGCCTCTGACGGTGGTGTCATTGGCATGTGTACTTGTCAGAGGTTATAATTAGATGTGCCACAGGTACATCCTTAGGTATCTTTTTGTCTTAAGAGAAGTCCTTGCACATCGTCAGTATGGCAGTGAGCATCTCATTTCCGCTTTCTCAGTCAAGTCAAATCACCTTTATTTATATAGTGCTTTTTACAATACAGATTTTACTATACAGATCCAAAGCAACTTTACAGTCATAACAAGAAAATAATGCAATGAAAAAAATGCTAAATAGGAAACTGCCTGCAGTTGATTATAGATATTCTATGTATTATGAACTGGCCAGAATTTTAAGATTGCTATAGACGTGAAGGACTATAATGTTTTAAGAGATCCTTCAAATACTAGGAGCTAAACCATTTAGTACTTTGTAAATAATTAGCAAGATTTAAAAATGTATGCAATGCTTAATAGGAAGCCAATGCAGCGTTGACAGAACCGGGCTAATATGGTCATACTTCCTGGCTCTAGTAAAAACTCTAGTTGCTATGTTTTGGACCAACTGAAATTTATTTATTAAGCGTGCAGGGCAACCACCCAGGCATTACAATAATCTAGCTTTAAGGTCATAAGCACATGAACTAACTGTTCTGCATTTTGCATTGAGAGCATATGCTGTAATTTAGATGTATTTTAAAGGTGGATGAATGCGGTTTTACAGATGTTAGAAATGTGGCTTTCAAATGAAAGATTGTTTTCAAAGAGAACACCCAGGTTCCTAACTGACGATGAACACTTGACAGCAGCCATTGAGTGTTAAACAGTATTCTAGGTTACTACATACATTTTACATTTACATTTAATAATTTAGCAGACGCTTTTATCCAAAGCGACTTACAAAAAGGGAAGAGCAATAGAAGCAACGAAACAAACAAGGGCAACAACCTGCAAGAGCTGTAAGAAGTCTCAGTTAATCGAGCACAGTACACAAACTTTTTTTTTTAAGACAAACAAACAGAAATTTTAATTGGATAGTTAAATGCTAGTCTTTATTGGTCAGGTGCAGTTGGAAAAGATGTGTCTTAAGATGTTTTTTGAAAATGGCTACAGACTCGGCTGCACAAATTGAGATCGGCAGGTCATTTCACCAGGTGGGAACGGTCCAGGAAAAGGTCCGTGAGAGAGATTTCATGCCTCTTTGGGATGGAACCAAGAGGCGTCGTTCACTTGCAGAACACGTGAAATACGTGCAGAGGTTTTTGGTCCAATAATTAGAATCTCTGTTTTTTCCAGAATTAAGTATTAAAAATGACTAGTCATCCCTTTTTTAAATCAGCCATGCATTTAATTAATTTTGTGAATTAGTAAGTTTCATCAATGCATGAAGAAATATAGAGCTGAGTATCATCACCATAACAATGAAAACTAATTGCATGCTTCCAAATTATATCTTCCAAGGGTAGCACTAATTCTGTAGGATCAAGTTGCATTGTTTTAATAAGCAGTTAGATAATATCCAGCTGTAAAGTTTTTGGTACGTATCATGGCAAAGATGAATTAATGATATTAAGAAGAGGATCTATGACCTCTGGAAGTCAAAGTGTCTGCCTGGACAGGGCTGGTACTAGACCAACGCATCCCTGAAGTCAAGTCAAGCCAACTTGATTTATATGCAATGACGATTGTTTCAAAGCAGCTTCAGTGTTAAACAGGAAAATATTGCAACAAAATATGATTAAGCTGTACAGTCATTCTGGAGAAAACGGTGATGTTATCAGCTTATTTAAATGTATTGTATAGCGGCAATGTGGGCAGATCAGTAATATCGTTGATACAGTTAATTTAGTAATTAATTTTATTTGGATATTTAGTTGAAAACTTAGATCAAAATTTTAGCGTCCCACAACTAGATTGACAGTGTGTCTGCTTCCCGAACAATGCTAGGAAGACTGTTCCAGAGTTTAGGTGCTAAATAGGAAAAGGATTGACCACCTGCAGTTGATTTTGATATTCTAGGTATTATCAACTAGCCAGAGTTTTGAGACCGCAATAGACGTGATGGAGTATAATGTGTTAAGAGCTTGCTTAAGTACTGGGGAGCAAAATCATTTAGTGCTTTGTAAGTAGTAAGTAAGATTTTAAAATGCATGTGATGTTTAATAGGGAGCCAGTGCAGTGTTCACACAACCCTTACCAAACTAATATGATCATACTTCCTGGTTCTAGTAAGATCTCGAAGTGCAGCATTTTGGACTAGCTGCAGTTTATTTCGAGCAGAGGCCTGTTGCGTGAATCTAGCTAAACAAACTCTGAGTTTCAGAGTAGGTTTAGAGTTGACAAATCGAGATAAATCCAACCTGGTTTTAATCAAGTTCAACTGTTTCTCAAAGCTTGGTATAAACTTTCTCTGTCAACTCAGGTTTAATTAAATTATTATTATTATTGGATTAAATTAATCCAGAGTTTTTTTAAATTTGCAATTAAGCAAACGTGCACCTGAAAGTGTGACACGTGCGACAAATAGCCAATCACAGAATCTGTTTGATTAACGACTCGCATGAATAAACAATGCTGCTACAGCAGCGACAGTTTGAGAAGCAGCTTAAAGAATATCTGATATCATTGCATGTGAATTGATGTGAATCAAAGAAATATACCTAATAATTATAGGTTGACAAGGAGCTCAAATGAATACACATTGTTTAAAAGAATTATGAATGCATGTTTATTTATATTCATATTTATCTAATTGTCAATTAATATAATAATTATATGACTATATTATATTAATAAAAAATAATTATAATTCATATAATATAAATATAATATATAATTAGCAAGTTTAGGATGAGCAAGTTTGTCTCTAATGGTTTTTTCACTATAAACTGTAAATTTGGAACGAGAGATACAAGTGGGTGTGGCTTTATTACGTCTTTACTTGCAGCTGATTGGTCCAGTTTGGGTTTGAGATCTCTAACCAAGAATAAAACCTGCTCCAGAGCAGGTTAGCCGTGTAGTGTAAGTTACCATGCTGATGAACAGTGGGTGCGTTTTCATGCACGTTCTTAAGCCGATTATGCCTAATAAGCCGACAATGAACATAGTCATGTAAATGCGGTAACCCTTTTTCTTTTATCGGTGTAAGGTCATAAACGGCGTAAGCATAAACTGGTTGGGGCAGGTAGTTTTTTGCTTTTTACTCCGATTTCATTTTACTGACCCACCACCAAACCGGTTATGCTAAGTTACAGGCAGCATAACGCTCTCAGCGGCTTCTCCAGACCCTTTCACATCTTTCACATGTGCTCAGAGTGCACCTGCTCTCATATATGTAAAGCACAGGGTGCCAGTGGTGGACCTGCGACCTGCCAATTCTGATGTTCAATGGCCAATGCGGTGCCGGGCAGTGAACACAGGGCCCAATAGAGGACGTCGGGCCCTCAGGCCACCCTCATTAAGTCTGTTTCTGATTGTTTGGTCAGAGACATTCCCACCAGTGGCCTAATGGATGTCATTTTGTAGGGCTCTGGCAGTACTTATCCTGTTCCTCCTTGCACAAAGGAGCAGATATGGGTCCTGCTGATGGGTTAAGGACCTTCTACGGCCCTGTCCAGCTGTAATAAAGTAACTGACTGTCTCCTGGAATCTCCTCCATGCTCTTGAGACTGTGCTGGAAGACATATTGAATCACATATTGATGTGCCATTCTGGATGAGTTGGATTGACTGTTCAGCCTCTGTAGGGTCCAGGTATTGCCTCATGCTACCAGTAGTGACATTGTGACCTTAGCCAAATGCAAGACTAGTGAAAAACAGTCAGAAAAGATGAGTAGAGAATAGAAAATGTCAGTGGCCTCCACCTGTAAAACCATTCATGGTTTTGAGGGTCGTTGCATTGTTGCCCAGCTAGTGCACTTGTTGTTAATTGAATTAACACAAAGCAGCTGAAACTGATTAACAAACACATCTGCGACCAGTTCAATATCACAGGAGTTTAACTGACATGATACTATTCTCTGATTAAAAAGTGTTTCTTTGGAGCAGTTTTTTGGAGCAGTGTACGTTTTTCCTTCTAACCAAAGACTTGTCTGTGTAACATGTACAAGTGTGTGTGTGTGTGTGTTCGTGCGTGCGTGCTCGCGTGCTTGTGTTTGTGTGCGTGCGTGCGTGTTAGTCATAGCTATAGTTTTCTTCCCGGAACTACAGTATGTTTGGTTTGTTTCTGGTGCGATATTCATTAGTGGCGCTCTCGGTGCTCCTAGCGTGTTAATTGTGTTCCTTCGGTAATGCTGGCATTTTATCAAATAATAATGTTGACTGCTTTGGTTAACCAAAATAATAATTTAAGAAATGTTTGTATGATTGTTTTATTGGGATATTTATGGAGGTGTGACAATAATTAACTGTATTTTTTAATTGTTTAAATGTATATGATTCGATTAGCATTAGCCGGTGGATGTGCTCTGCTTTACATGTAAACGTGCCTTGTGTGTGTCTTTACAGTTATGTTTGGGCTTTATTTTAAGTCCATATAAGTTTAAATATAAAAATAAAATAACTAGCCTACAAATACTTAATATATTTTTTTATTTGTTTTTTTTGTACCAGGGGTGAAAAGGAATAAGGATTATTTGTGTATATGTTAATTCATTTTGTAATTAATGAATTGTTAGTGCATCATAGTGTCTAAACTCATGGTTAACTAACCATACACTAACATCAACTCATTGCTTGTTAATGTATGTCATGACTTTACTTGAGGGGGCACATCATGGTTAATTTATTATTAACTAACCATACACTAACCTCAACTCATGGCTTGTTAATGTATGACTATGTCATGACTTTACTTGAGGGGGCACATCATGGTTAATTCATTATTAACTAACCATACTCTAACATCAACTCATGGCTTGTTAATGCATTGTGTCATGACTTCATGATTAATTCACTATTAACTACTTACCAAATTCAGCTCATGATTTATCATAAACTTATTATAAAATTCACATGTAACTAGTATGACTAGTATTCAGCCCAGTTAAGAGAACGGAGGTACCGTATCGTCATGGCTTATGACTGGGTGGAGAGACAACTGTACATATCCCAGCAGACGTTCCCTCACTTCCAGACTTAACTGCTTGTTTCCTGTTTGGTTATTTTTTGGGGACTGGTTCCTCAGAAACCGTTATAAGTCACAGTAGGTTTAGTTTGATGGGAAAGAGATCACAAAACAGACCTTTTGAGATAAAATATTGCTGATTTAGATGATCAGTGAAAGTAATGAAAAACTAATCTTGGCTTTCAGTATAATATTTATGATGAAGCTTCTGATAAAAATGGTTTAAATTATGACAATAATTCATTTGAAAATGTATTTCAAAGTCAAAATATCTGTTATTCCTTCTTAGAGAGCCTGTTTAATTTCGTTTACCCATACTTGTTAATTAATGCATTAATTACAAAACATGTACTAACATGTATTAATGCTGCTGTATTCATGCATGAATCATCATGAGTCACGTTTTAATTAAGGATAGCTCCTCATTTGTTCATGATTAGTAGTAGTAATATAATCCGGCTTATGACAAAAAGATTTATGGCTTTGACCTTTTGACCTTTTGCCCGATTGAACTTCCGGGGTTACGGTCATGGAGGGGTTTCCGGTATGATTTATGACGTGACCTTTTGACCTTCCGGGGGTTCATGGGGATTACGGGTATAATTTATGACCTGCCCTTTGACCTTCCGGGGTTGATGGGGATTACCGGTGTAATTTATGATGTTTTGACAGATGGTTTTATCCTTTGAAGAGGGTATGATATATATTTGTGACGGAAAGTTTTATCCTTTGAAGTTCGGGCTATCAGGACCCTCCTCCTCCTCATTATCATGCTGTACTGTGAAAAAACTGTCAAGTGTATCTCACACAAGCATTCTCTTCTTTTCAAATAATATAAACGAAAATCTACCCCGCAAAAGTTGAATGTTTATAAAATAGTTTAATAAAAAACAATAATGAACCAACCATTTCAGTTTTAAACAAAATGGAGTCACAAAAAAAGCACTCGTTTATAGAGTAATGTTTATAGAGTCGAAGTAAAAACACACTACTTATAAAGCAATACAATGTATGAAACGGTTCAAACAAAAATCATTTAGAGATATTATTTAGTAATATCATAATATTTAGAGAGTCTGCATCTAACATTCCACATCTTTTTTTAAACAAAGTTCCCATACCATCCAGGAATCCTATTTCCTGAATGTCTCCCGACATCCTCTCTTACCATGGGCTGGGGTTTGTGGGTGTGTATTCCTGACACCTTGTTGCCATCCGCTACAGATCTCGCCTAATATATGGCACTATTCGTCACTTTTGAAACGTACCTCATCCGTGGGAGTTGGGCTATAGGGCCTCACAGGTCATGACACGCGTTAAATGTTTATAGAGTTGAAGAAAAAACATACTGCTTATGAAGCAACGCAATGTATGAAACGGGTTCAAAAAAATCATCTAGAGATATTATTTAGTAATATCATAATCATAATATTTAGAGAGTCTGCATCTAACTTTCCACATCTTTTAAAAAATAATTAAATAATAAATTAATTAATATAATTTATAAGCTGTTTTGCTCATGGGTCAAATTTTGATCAGGGGAATACCTGAAACGCACACACACACAAACACAGTAATTGGTTCTATAAAATTAACTTTTCTCTATTTTAAATGAATAAAAACAAATGTTACTAAAATTATTTGAACACTTTTAGTTATAGTTTTAGCTAAGTATAATAATAAATATAAAAAAAAAAATAAATAAATATAAAAATACCTTTCATTTTTAGAGAGTTGAAGAAGATAAAAAGCAAATAGTTTAAGCCAAAACACCCTCCGATCCTCCCAGAGTACTCCACTATGAAGCGAATGCTTCAGACCCCTTTCTGAACGGGAGGGGTTAGAGCTGAGACTCTGTGCATCTTAACCGGTCATATCTTATACTACTACTACAATAGTCAAACATTTTATGGTGGCCGTGATCTAGGATTGTAAGTCGCATATGATTTTACTTTTCTTGCGTCTTCCAAACTGGTCTTCATCAGTGTGGAAACATACACTTTACATAAAATATACTATCAGTTATCTACTCAAAATGCGTAGAATTTTGAAAATATAACCATGTTGTTGAGACAGTTTGTCTGTTGGTCAACATGAACAGACTTTGGAGAGAGCGGATGACGCTAGCAGGGAGATTGCCCTTTGACCCCAACGATTTTGCAGGCCCTGCAAGGTAGTCATTCATTTCAGTTGTTATTCACCAAAACAGCACAGAGTGAATCTTTAACATTTAAAATTGTGCATAAAAACCTTACAATTAAACTTACATTTAAAGATGGTACATGTCCCATGGATCTATATTTTACTTTTCTTAGTTCTACAAAGTTTCAGTATCAATTAAACTCCTAGTTGATGATAATGTTTGCTGCAATGCACACAACTGTAAGATACACTACATATGTAAGATAGCAAAATAAAACACTGTATGACACTAGTTTAAAATTTGAAGAAAGTTTACCAAATGCATCTACATATCCGTTGTGTTCTGACACAAAGCCGTTAATTGGTACGTTTTGTTTTATAAAATGTACTTTTCCTATTTCTGCAAAGTTTCATGCTACTTTTACTAGCCTGATAAAAATGTAGTTAATACATTGTGAAACAAGACAATCACGCTACCAAATACATTTGATTTTAAGAAAAAGCAATGTTTTAAAATACAACTAAACAAGATTATTTTCTCTTTTGACAAACTATTAGAAAAAATACTTTCTCTGTGATGTTGGAATAGGCCTAGGTCTTTTTTAAGTATCACATCAGGCATGTAACAATCATGCGGTACAATGATCCAGATGAAGCTTCTTATCAAACAAAGACAATTATATTCATCTTTCACTTGTGAATATTTGTACGCTACTATCACACTTACCATTTTTAATAGTCTTTACTATTGCCTTACGCATCCCAATCCAGCTAAGTAATGCGTTATTTCAACTGTTTATGTCTTTTTCCTTTATTATTTTTGGCACAATTGAATCGATATCGATTAAAGCTTATCGTCATTGATTCTTCCCTATACGGATACAATCCAAACATGTTCTTTGTAGGAATTATGTGGGACACAAAACTCTGCGTAAATTCAAGAGGCCTAGAGTAAGAAAGCAGTAACATTGTATAAGAAAAAGTGTCCGCTTTATTGCGATACGCATTTTTCCCCCCCATTGCCTATTCTTAGTCATATGATCAAGATTACTGTTCACATTTTATTTGCCCGGCGGTATTTGTTTTTAGGTAAAGATTCCTATCTGGTCGTTGTCAGTGCAAGTTTGTGCAAATCATTTTAAGCATTTTTACTAAACGTCTGACTAAACTTATTTGTTTTCTTTTGACAAACCTACATTTCAAACGATTCACCTCCAATGTTCCACAACCACAGGGAAAACATTTTGTTTTGCAACACTCCTGAAACCTAATCTTAGTGAATTTTTCTCACCTAGAACACAAAACTTTGTTCATACCAAACAAGTATGTTTTACACATGTTGACTATTTAACTATTTTTGTAGGTATCATGACATTTTAGAGGAATTACTAAAAGATTAAAGCACCAAGAATCACAATGTTTGTTGATGATGTGATTGTCATATTTAGTTACATTTCAGATGACCGTTTTGTTTGTTGAAATTTTTTGGCAAAGGCTCTTCTTTGAGCACCATCAACATTATAGGAATAAATGAAAATTAAGAAATGACACGACAGTCTTTCTATTTGACAGTGTTTGACTAAAGTGATATTTCTTTTTTATTTTTTTTTATTTTTATTTTTTTATTTAAGAAACAGGGACAGCGTACAATAAACATTAACCTCAAAGGGAGAGATGCATAGTACCAGGTTATAGCTCAAGAGCTAATTTTCACCCGTAGTCCCTGGGCAGGCTGATGTTAAGCTACAATATATAAACAAACATGAGAAATAAAATTTATACTTGCCAAAAAAATAAATAAATAAATAAAACAAAACAGAAATTGTACAAACATTCATGTTCACACCTTTCACATACTTTGACCTTAGAACACACACTTACACACATACACATATCTAGTCACATGTGGGAACAAATTTGATTTGATAAAAGCCATTTCTTTGCTTGGCGTGTGAAGGTATAAAAATTTGTGCTTTTTTTTAGCTCTGTAGGCAACATGTTCCACTGACGAGCGGCCACACAAGAAAACGCAGAGTTTCCAAACACTGTCCTGCGTTTCGGGATCCTGCATTCACCTCGCACTGTAGATCGTGTGGCTCGAGCTGTTATTTCAGAGCCCAAAGATACGAATTCTTTTAGTGGAGGAGCAGCGTTTTACTGTCACTACAGTCTCAGTCTCATCTACGATGAGGAATCACATGAACCGTCACCGTGAAAAGTAAGTCTGCTGTTCTACAGCTGAAACATATACGCCTGTTGCATTCATTAAAGTTTGCGCTTGTTAAACAAAGTTAGACTCCTCTTATAAAGGTTATAGACACATTTTGAACATTAGCCTTATACGCGTTTTATCCATGCACAAATCTCTATGTAATTCGAGAAGTACATTTACGAAAGTATCATTTTATAATCAATTTAGGAAAAAAACATTCACAAGCAATTGTGAAAGTTTGTTATTTTGGATTTGTAAATAATGACTTTTACTACTCCACCAGATAGGCATGAGGTTTAGATGATTTTAAATGTGTGACCAAACTCTTCTTTTGACAAACCAACATTTCAAATTATGTAACGAATCGTTTCTTTCAACATCCCACTTGACATTAAAGATTGTGACATGTCGTCAACTATCATCGACATCCGACCCTGACGTCCGACACATCGGTTGTAATAAACAAGATGTGCTAAAAATTCCATCTGATTTGTTAGCGGGATAATACCGCATCAACATAACCTGTTCCTGTTTTAGGTTCTAGGTCAATTCAAGCATAATCTTTATGCAACAATTAGTACGCGTGCACAATTTACCACAAATGTTTACCGCGGATAAGATAAGAGACATTCAGCTACAATGAAATCATAATACAGAAATCCTTTCTTCTGATCTATTGTAAAAGTTTGTAAAGTAGATTTTTCCCTGCCAGTAGAGGACAGTTTTACATTTTGTTTCGAAGACTACACTTTGAGCAGAGTCAAACAGGCATAATACAGCATTAAAAAAATTAAACTATGTTATTTTAGGGGGTCTGTCTGCATAATGCGTCAACATGAATAGCGAGTCTTGATCTTTTTGAAATATTACGTTTACCATCCACAGAACAGGGGTTAGAAGCCGTGACATGATTAATCTCACTGAGTCTGTTAAAGCGGCTGGTGTTTTATGGCTATCGAAAGCACCACATTCTTGTTAGTCACATCAAAGCTACAGCCCCTACCTACATAATTTAGTAGGCCTATTTAAAGAAGTTAGGAAACGGTCTGCAACTCTAGCGTTACAATGACTACTGAAACATCTTTGGTGGGTGTAACACCGACAAGAAGTTATGTTGAAACGGTAGAAAACCTTCCTTACGCACTACAGAAAAAACAGAGGATCCATTTGACCAAGTTTCTTCATGAAGATGAAGATTTTGTCAAACAGGAATTTCTGCTAGGTGACGTTTATATCGGTGGGTTTGTTTTTGACAAGACATCACACACGGTCAAACTCTACGCCATGGAATTTTTTGAAGAAGAACTTACATCGGAGACACCTTGTGTGCTTTTCTCCGCTAAAGACTGGTCATTTTTCTACAACCGTGTTTGGAGCGATCTTAATGGGGTTGCTAGTAAAACCTATTACATAAACGAATGGGATGGAGCGACGCCCAATGTGAGGTACAAGGTGACAAAGGAGAGTAAGGAACCAAAGCCTGATGATTACGTACTCGTATCAACCTGCAGGAACAAGACGCTACATGAACAAAACCGCCTTAAGTTGCGTAAATGTTATGAGGAGGCTGAAATTCGAAATTCAAAGTATTGGCTTCAAAGCAGCAGT
Source organism: Pseudorasbora parva (assembly GCF_024679245.1). Classification (NCBI taxonomy): domain Eukaryota; kingdom Metazoa; phylum Chordata; class Actinopteri; order Cypriniformes; family Gobionidae; genus Pseudorasbora; species Pseudorasbora parva. Next base: position 11,173,965 of record NC_090184.1, read on the forward strand.
GATTCCGACTCTGATAATGACTTCCCAATTCCAGAGGACTACCCTTTCGAATGCTGTACAAAGAGTCTTGTCCTCTTGTGGAGTGACATGTCTATGCTGCACAGCACCTTTTCACTAATAGACATGTTCTTTAAGCTGAGTTATATGTTGAGTGATACTGAATGATCAATCAATCAATCAATCAATCAATCAATCAATCAATCAATCAATCAATCAATCAATCAATCAATCAGTATTGGCTTATTACATGGTTAAGTCCTTTGTATTGAAAATATTAATACGTTTCAGTAAAACCATGCAGTATTTTAGCAATTACATTGTAATTGTAATGTTCCTTGTTTTGTGTTACTTGACATTATCTTAGTTTTTTTGTTTATTGGAACCAATTTCAATCCCCTCTATGTTACAAACTTAATAATAATTCACTCAAATTGTAGAATATTGTTTAAAATTGTTTGTATTTTTTGAAAAACATTAAAATTATTATTGATGTGTTACATAAAATATGCGCATTGTGTTTTAATTTTTCTTGAGACAAATTAATATGACTATGTCACTAAAAGTCTTTAACTGAAAATATCATCTTAGCATTATCTTAAAAGTCTGCACAAAAAGAAATTTCAAGACTATCTAATTTCTGTTTTTTGTTTTGTTTTGTAAATCATAACTGGACTGCGTTACAATTATACACTTCTCTCTGGTGACATGTAGGACTTTTAACATGCGGGTACTTGTAGGACACAATCTGTAGGCGCATTTTCCAAAACTCGAATCACAATTCGCGCAACGACCTTCTGTTTTTACCACACATTAACACAATCCATGTTGGTTTCACACAATATCCAGTCATTTAAAATAATTCTAAAATGCATACATTTTCTGTTCACACATGCTTAGCCAATACCAAAAATCATGGTTTCTTCCGGTCTTATTTACAAATGCTTAAGCAGTACGTCACAAATGAAGAGCTAATGGTCCAATCTTTAAATATAGTATAAAGCCTCTACTTCTGTAATAATACTGTTTGTAACAAGCTCAGACATTGTTCATAAAATAATCACAAATGATTGAACCTTTTATTTTAATAAACCGTTTCTGGACCTTGATACACTTAAGCTCTCTCCTAAAGTTGAAGAACAAGCTGCTCAAGCAAGCTCTTTGAAAAACAAGCTGCTTGGTTGACTTGTTTCTTTTTTTTGTACTGTGAATGTTCATAGGCATTTATATGCCTTATTGACTTGCTTTTTTAATTATTTACCCTGTGACATCTAAAATGTTCATTGTGTGCAACCTTTACACTTACGTTTCTATTAGTTGCATGTACTGCACATTATTTAATAACGAGGGTTGCCATCATTTGATAACTGTTTTGAAAAAATATTTTTACATTTCAAACATTTCAGAATTTTATTTCAGGTTTTTGTTAGTTTAAAAGGCTTTCCAAGTGTTCTGATACTGAGATTACACTATCTATGCATATAACTGCTAGTTCCAATATCTGTTTAATATGTCATTGAACGCTGATGTTTATCATCACTCAAGCTGTTTAAAACCTTTCAACTGATTTCAAGCATTATTATAACAGTAACATTTAATTAAATTTAAAACAATTACCAGCATATCATAAAACAAGTAAAATGTATTTAAAAGAGCAAATTATTTTAAGTAATTACATTAATTACATCAGACTTGTAAGTAAAAAATACTTTATATAACTTAACAGGACAATGTCACAATCTTTAATGTCAAGTGGGATGTTGAAAGAAACGATTCGTTACATAATTTGAAATGTTGGTTTGTCAAAAGAAGAGTTTGGTCACACATTTAAAATCATCTAAACCTCATGCCTATCTGGTGGAGTAGTAAAAGTCATTATTTACAAATCCAAAATAACAAACTTTCACAATTGCTTGTGAATGTTTTTTTCCTAAATTGATTATAAAATGATACTTTCGTAAATGTACTTCTCGAATTACATAGAGATTTGTGCATGGATAAAACGCGTATAAGGCTAATGTTCAAAATGTGTCTATAACCTTTATAAGAGGAGTCTAACTTTGTTTAACAAGCGAAAACTTTAATGAATGCAACAGGCGTATATGTTTCAGCTGTAGAACAGCAGACTTACTTTTCACGGTGACGGTTCATGTGATTCCTCATCGTAGATGAGACTGAGACTGTAGTGACAGTAAAAGAAATATCACTTTAGTCAAACACTGTCAAATAGAAAGACTGTCGTGTCATTTCTTAATTTTCATTTATTCCTATAATGTTGATGGTGCTCAAAGAAGAGCCTTTGCCAAAAAATTTCAACAAACAAAACGGTCATCTGAAATGTAACTAAATATGACAATCACATCATCAACAAACATTGTGATTCTTGGTGCTTTAATCTTTTAGTAATTCCTCTAAAATGTCATGATACCTACAAAAATAGTTAAATAGTCAACATGTGTAAAACATACTTGTTTGGTATGAACAAAGTTTTGTGTTCTAGGTGAGAAAAATTCACTAAGATTAGGTTTCAGGAGTGTTGCAAAACAAAATGTTTTCCCTGTGGTTGTGGAACATTGGAGGTGAATCGTTTGAAATGTAGGTTTGTCAAAAGAAAACAAATAAGTTTAGTCAGACGTTTAGTAAAAATGCTTAAAATGATTTGCACAAACTTGCACTGACAACGACCAGATAGGAATCTTTACCTAAAAACAAATACCGCTGGGCAAATAAAATGTGAACAGTAATCTTGATCATATGACTAAGAATAGTCAATGGGGGGGGGGGGGGGGGGGGGGGGGGGGGGAATGCGTATGGCAATAAAGCGGACACTTTTTCTTATACAATGTCACTGCTTTCTTACTCTAGGCCTCTTGAATTTACGCAGAGTTTTGTGTCCCACATAATTCCTTCAAAGAACATGTTTGGATTGTATCCGTATAGGGAAGAAGCAATGCCGATAAGCTTTAATCGATATCGATTCAATTGTGCCAAAAATAATAAAGGAAAAAGACATAAACAGTTGAAATAACGCATTACTTAGCTGGATTGGGATGCGTAAGGCAATAGTAAAGACTATTAAAAATGGTAAGTGTGATAGTAGCGTACAAATATTCACAAGTGAAAGATAAATATAATTGTCTTTGTTTGATAAGAAGCTTCATCTGGATCATTGTACCGCATGATTGTTACATGCCTGATGTGATACTTTAAAAAGACCTAGGTCTATTCCAACATCACAGAGAAAGTATTTTTTCTAATAGTTTGTCAAAAGAGAAAATAATCTTGTTTAGTTGTATTTCAAAACATTGCTTTTTCTTAAAATCAAATGTATTTGGTAGCGTGATTGTCTTGTTTCACAATGTATTAACTACATTTTTATCAGGCTAGTAAAAGTAGCATGAAACTTTGCAGAAATAGGAAAAGTACATTTTATAAAACAAAACGTACCAATTAACGGCTTTGTGTCAGAACACAACGGATATGTAGATGCATTTGGTAAACTTTCTTCAAATTTTAAACTAGTGTCATACAGTGTTTTATTTTGCTATCTTACATATGTAGTGTATCTTACAGTTGTGTGCATTGCAGCAAACATTATCATCAACTAGGAGTTTAATTGATACTGAAACTTTGTAGAACTAAGAAAAGTAAAATATAGATCCATGGGACATGTACCATCTTTAAATGTAAGTTTAATTGTAAGGTTTTTATGCACAATTTTAAATGTTAAAGATTCACTCTGTGCTGTTTTGGTGAATAACAACTGAAATGAATGACTACCTTGCAGGGCCTGCAAAATCGTTGGGGTCAAAGGGCAATCTCCCTGCTAGCGTCATCCGCTCTCTCCAAAGTCTGTTCATGTTGACCAACAGACAAACTGTCTCAACAACATGGTTATATTTTCAAAATTCTACGCATTTTGAGTAGATAACTGATAGTATATTTTATGTAAAGTGTATGTTTCCACACTGATGAAGACCAGTTTGGAAGACGCAAGAAAAGTAAAATCATATGCGACTTACAATCCTAGATCACGGCCACCATAAAATGTTTGACTATTGTAGTAGTAGTATAAGATATGACCGGTTAAGATGCACAGAGTCTCAGCTCTAACCCCTCCCGTTCAGAAAGGGGTCTGAAGCATTCGCTTCATAGTGGAGTACTCTGGGAGGATCGGAGGGTGTTTTGGCTTAAACTATTTGCTTTTTATCTTCTTCAACTCTCTAAAAATGAAAGGTATTTTTATATTTATTTATTTTTTATATTTATTATTATACTTAGCTAAAACTATAACTAAAAGTGTTCAAATAATTTTAGTAACATTTGTTTTTATTCATTTAAAATAGAGAAAAGTTAATTTTATAGAACCAATTACTGTGTTTGTGTGTGTGTGCGTTTCAGGTATTCCCCTGATCAAAATTTGACCCATGAGCAAAACAGCTTATAAATTATATTAATTAATTTATTATTTAATTATTTTTTAAAAGATGTGGAAAGTTAGATGCAGACTCTCTAAATATTATGATTATGATATTACTAAATAATATCTCTAGATGATTTTTTTGAACCCGTTTCATACATTGCGTTGCTTCATAAGCAGTATGTTTTTTCTTCAACTCTATAAACATTTAACGCGTGTCATGACCTGTGAGGCCCTATAGCCCAACTCCCACGGATGAGGTACGTTTCAAAAGTGACGAATAGTGCCATATATTAGGCGAGATCTGTAGCGGATGGCAACAAGGTGTCAGGAATACACACCCACAAACCCCAGCCCATGGTAAGAGAGGATGTCGGGAGACATTCAGGAAATAGGATTCCTGGATGGTATGGGAACTTTGTTTAAAAAAAGATGTGGAATGTTAGATGCAGACTCTCTAAATATTATGATATTACTAAATAATATCTCTAAATGATTTTTGTTTGAACCGTTTCATACATTGTATTGCTTTATAAGTAGTGTGTTTTTACTTCGACTCTATAAACATTACTCTATAAACGAGTGCGTTTTTTGTGACTCCATTTTGTTTAAAACTGAAATGGTTGGTTCATTATTGTTTTTTATTAAACTATTTTATAAACATTCAACTTTTGCGGGGTAGATTTTCGTTTATATTATTTGAAAAGAAGAGAATGCTTGTGTGAGATACACTTGACAGTTTTTTCACAGTACAGCATGATAATGAGGAGGAGGAGGGTCCTGATAGCCCGAACTTCAAAGGATAAAACTTTCCGTCACAAATATATATCATACCCTCTTCAAAGGATAAAACCATCTGTCAAAACATCATAAATTACACCGGTAATCCCCATCAACCCCGGAAGGTCAAAGGGCAGGTCATAAATTATACCCGTAATCCCCATGAACCCCCGGAAGGTCAAAAGGTCACGTCATAAATCATACCGGAAACCCCTCCATGACCGTAACCCCGGAAGTTCAATCGGGCAAAAGGTCAAAAGGTCAAAGCCATAAATCTTTTTGTCATAAGCCGGATTATATTACTACTATTAGTTCATTTCTTAACTGATTATGAGTTCATGTTGAATTAACTATTAATTCATGTATTAATACATGATTATTCATGTCCTGTTATTGTAAAGTGTTACCCAAACATTCTATTTTCCAATACATGTTAACTAGAGATGAGTTTGTAAAAATGCTCAAATCTTTGCAAAGCAATTTAGGAATTTAGATTCACAACTATGTATTTTATATTGTTTTATTGAAAATGCTATGAAAAGTTTTGTATAATGTTGTATGTAGTTTTGTGTTTTCCTATTGTTTATTATTGCATTTTGCCAGTTACTGCGATAATATCATGTGTACCTCTTATTGATTTCCACAGGTATATCACCTTTTCTAAGGACAACCTCCCCTCGCCTGACTGGACATGGCTATTTTGTATTCTCTGAAAATGATAGAAGAGTAACTGAGATGGATCAGTCAGTCTCACAGGGAATAGTTCCATCTTTAAAGTCAAACCATGCCTCTCCAACTCGTGACCAACCCAAGGACCCCTGTGCTACTGTTGTGGGCCCCTGTGTTTTTTCCAAAGATCAAAACAATGCTGATAAATATGGTGCAACAAATGGCAGCTTTTTAGTGTGGGCAGACTTAAAACGCACACTGTCATTTGCATGGGAGCTGCATGTATTTGGCTCTGCTGTCCTCTTCCTTCTGCTTACTGTTGGCTCAGTCCTTGGCTTAGCTTTAGCTCCCAGCTTGAATTGTCCTCACTGTGGTGAACTGATACTTGCCAATAGTTTCTTGCTAGTTGTGGGTGCGGTTAGAGCAGGACACTTTTTGCTTGACCCATATGGGACACGGTTCCTCCTGCCACCTCCTGTAATAATAGCTTTATACACGCTGCCGTTACCGCTGTTAATTTTGGCACAAGCTGCATTAGTGATGTTGGTACTAAAAAAGGCAGAAGTAACTTGGCTACCACCAACGCTTCAGCGCCCCCCTCTGTTAGGAGTATTAGCTGTTTTACAATGCACTCTCCTACTTGCTGCAGACTTACTTTCCCCTGCACTTTCGCCTGCTGTTCCCATTGTCCTACAGGGCCTCACGCTGACTGCAGGCCTGACACTGTGTTTAGGCTACCTTTTTTTGGCACTGCCACGCCTCTTTCACACACATGCAGCTCGAGAAAGAAATAAGGGAATAGGTGAAGAAAAATTCCGGGTTTTAGCATGGGTACTGGCAGTGTGCGCTCTTCTCGGGGCTCTGTGCTGTCTGTTGCACGTTTATGCCTGCATGTGGCTATATGGACTACTAGGAGACTGGAGGCGCTTTCGTTGGGCATGGTGGCTCTGTCAGTTCTGGGTACGACTGTTGGAGCTTGTCTGGGCTTTCTGCCTGCTTCTGGTGTCTTCCTGGGTCTTCTGGAGACCCAATGGAGGCCACATTTGTGGAGCACCAAGACAGGAAGGAGCTGCCACAGAAAGCTTGCCCTCACCCTCTCAATCATTAAACTCTACCAGTAGACACACATGCTGGGCAAAGATTGTGCAGAGCCTCAAGGTAAGGCAACAAAGGAAATCTGAAAGCAATGGAATTGGAGGGTCCAGTACTAGTGCAGTGGCCGGAGAGTTGCCCAATAACTGGGCAGGACAAGAGCGATCAGGGGCGGACATTAGCAAAGGCATCATACGAAATCATGACCAACTCAAAGACAGCAATCATGGGCGCAATTTGAAAAGCTTTGCAGGGGGCTCCGCAGGTTCCTTGCTAAGGCTACAGTCACTTGCTCATCCACCTCAGTGCTCTTCAAGTAGCAGTCTGGACAGGGACAAGGAGTCATCCATCTCACTCTGCGATTTTGACCTGCGCCCTCCAACCCCAATTGACCTTGGCCGCAGCATTGATGAGGCACTTAATCGAGAGCATCTGTTAAGGGGCGAAAGTTTATTCCAGCCAATGCGACCACTATCACCTCCTCCATCTCCGAACCTGTGGATGCGACGGAATAGTGACCCTGAAATCACACTGTCATTGAGCAGTGATGAGCACACATTGCTCACAGAGTCTTCCGCAGGTCTGGATCGCTCCATTCCTAGTGCTGTTCCCAGCCGACAGGTCACAGCTCCCCCTACACCCACTCATCAGGGCTTCCGTTGGGTTTCTGAGGCACCAGTGCCTTCCTCTTTATCCTGCCCTGTCTCACTGCACCCTTCCCCAAGCACAAGCCGTGCCCTCGTGCCCAGTGCAGAAAACACAAGGCTGTTTCTAACCCCTGACCTTGAAAGTTCGCAATCAAATAGAGGGGGGCATAGTTACTTGAAAGTCAGAAGAAATGATGACTCAGCTAGTGTTGGCAGTGACATTATTGACCTTTGAATATGGTGTGGCACACAACAACTTCAGGTTAAATTGCTTTCACATTCTCCAAAAATACACATTTAATCATGACTTGTTTAGATGGGCCAGTAGTATAATGGTACTTAAAAGGGATAAAAACTAATTTATTGGCTTGAGAAGATTTAAGGAAGTGGAGTCAAATGTGAACAATGAAAGTATTTACTTCAGATTATTTTTCTTTAAAAGTCTTGTTTACAGTTATGCACATACAATAGAAATCTATGAGGCAAGGCATTCCAGAAGTGTGTATATTGTTTTCACTATAAATGTTTTTGTATAAGTGGTAGGACCACTATTATAGGCAAATTAACTTAGTTATGTGTTATCTGTGTGATTTCTGTTTGTGAGGTGACTCCATGTAAAGTACATAACAAAGAGTTTCTAGTCTCCTGTCGTTACTAGTAGTATTTAAGTTTTGTGGTTATATTTGTTCAGTATTGCGTATTTTAATGTTTATGCTGGTTCAGTGCCTTGTCCCATAGATCAACCTAAGTGCTAACATAGAAAGCATTATGATGACCTGGATAGTTTTTTTTCTTTGCATTCCATTTAAACAGAATTTAAACTGTACGTGCCAGAACATGTTGACTTTGTTTGCCTATGCTTTGTACTTCCAGTTTCCTGCCACAATACAGCATACTGAAAAAACATATGAAACTATTCCCACAACTGGAGTTATATTTAGTAAAATAATTTGTATATATATTATTTGGCAACTGACATAATAGCAGACCTAAACATTGTTTGTTGGTGCATTTAGCAGTTTGGCCAAAGTTCTAAACATTTGGATGCTTAACTCATTGTTACTTTATCCAATACAGTAGGAACTCATGTCTGAGCAATAAATGATAGAAAGCTGTGAGTATAACTAAAACAGATTATGTATATACTATATATTTTTGTTTGTAAATAATGGTGTATACTGTTACATGCAATGTATTTACTGTGAATGACAATCTTTCCTATTGCAAGAATATTAACTGATCCTAAAAATAAAGTATTGTCAGTCAATGACAGATGAATATTAACATTTTTATATAGCTGTCCTTCTTTCTAAAAAGAGTTCTAAAAAGAGAACTCAGTGCCATAGTAGAAAACAAATACAGTTTTCTACATCACAGCTTAACCACATATATATATAGGTTATATATATATACACTAATAAATGTCTGAACTGTTTGCATGGTAAAACTTACACCTTTTGTAATTTTATTGATCATAGCAGCAGTAATTCTTCAAATAATGCTCAAATAAGAGCATTTTTACCAGAAAATGGGCCAAACCCCATTCATGGTATAAATATTCAGCATTTAAAAAAAAGAATTTATAATGGTGGAGTAATGTTGTGCAGTTCTAGCTAACCCTGCCAGATTGTGGTAGTATATATGACACGCGCTTGGGTAGGTTTAGGGTGGTGGGGTGGGGGGTTCGTATGTATAATATGCCATAAAATGCGTATCATATGCACGCGAAAAACAGCGTGCCATAGACACGCCAAAATGAGTTTTGGCGTATACATTCCACGACATTGCACACTCGTACTATTTATATGCATTTTTGTGAGAATACCCTGATATTTATGTCTCATTGTATTTTTGTGATCAATTTAGCTTTTGAATAAAACAGAACGTGTTATCATCAACATACACTACTGTGCTATATATACGCATTTTAATTGAAGAGTCCACTGAGCCCATCCTACTACTGCATTTGTGCTTGGCAAATTTAAGCTAAATATATTAATATTAACAACATATTAGTAAAAGTATTATTTAAACAGGAAAAACAGACCTAACAATTATAAGTTCTTATAAATGTGTTCTTTCACAATATATAAAAATATTACCACTGTATGAAGAAATCAGCCAATGAATGGTGCACTTAAGGTATAGTTGTCTTTGTTGCACATTGTGATAGGGAAACGTGTCTTATAACTGGAAAAATGTTTATTATAAAAAATATTCCAACAATTTATTTAGTGATAATTCTTGTGCAGAACTCAAGTATTAAATCTCAGTGCGGAACTGGACAGTGGTACTCTTCATCTTCAGCTTGTAGACCTCATCAAACTGTTCATTTTGTGCCACAGTGAAGTGATTTTTCCAGTCTCCAACTTTACCTTTTGGAACACAAACAAAGAGGAGATAAAAAAAAATAATAGGAAAGAATTTAGAAGTCTAAATTAGATCAGTGGTTAATAAACCTTTCCGCATGAAGGGTGAGATCTTGAAGTCCATGACTGGGAGAGTGGAATAGTTGGTCATTTTGTTCTGTTTCATGGCATCAAACTGAACCCCTTTTGTTATTTTATCCCTCTCTTCAACTGAAGGGGACAATCCCAAGAAGGAACACAAACGATCCATCTCACGCCCAGTGTCCTAAGACATGGAAAAACAAATTTAACTTTCATGTTGATTTTATGCTTTAACTTTCATGCTGATTTTATGCTTTAAGTCAAGTCAACTTTATTTATTTAGCATTTTAACAATAACGATTGTTTCAAAGCAGCTTTACAGTGTTAAACAGGAAAATATTGCAACAAAATTTGATTTGGCTGTACAGTCGTTCTGGAGAAAACAGTGATGTTATCCGCTCATTTCAATTTATCATATAGTGACAATGTGGGCACATCAGTAATAAAGTTGATTTAGTCAATTTAGTAATTCATTTTATTTGGATATTTAGTTAAAAACTTTTACATTTTATTATTATTATTATTATTATTATTATTATTATTAAAACCAACAAAAACTCCATCAGGGCATGTTAAAGAAAAATAAACCTTGGGAGAAACCAGGCTCAGTCGGGGTGCCAGTTCACCTCTGGCCTATTAACAAACAGTGTATAATTATTATTCTGGCAACCTTACAGGTCAGAAATCATATTAGATCGGAATATTTGAAAGTTCAAATTATCACTCAAGAGACGGGTTTATTGAGGATGACGTGCCGATTATACAAACATATGAATATTTGAAGGATTGGACACTAATTGACACGATCTCAGCACACATTTTAGGGATGCGCTGGTCATTTCTGGGTGCAGGTCCACATTCTGATCTGGATACAGCCTAGATCCGGCTGACTACACTAAACCTCGGGATAAACAGAGAGACTAACATTAGCGTAGATGCCACTCTTTTTATGATCTTTTTAAAAAGTACATCAGGTATTATGGGATGTGTTTCCAGTTCCGGTGGACCTAGTTAATGCAGCCTAACAATCAATCAATTGATTTGAATAATGTAAGTTAAATATGCCATAGTAAAGAAATTCAATTAAATCTATGTCTAGATTTAAACTGACAGAGTGTGTCTGCTTCCCGAACAATGCTAGAAAGACTTTTCCAGAGTTTAGGTGCTAAATAGGAAAAGGATTGACCGCCTGCAGTATGATATGATATTGATATTCTAGGTATTATCAACTGGCTAGAATTTTGAGACTGCAATAGATATGATGGACTATAATGTTTTATGAGCTAGCTTTGTAAGTAATAAGTAAGATTTTAAAATGTATGCAATGTTTAATAGGGAGCCAGTGCAGTCTTGACAAAACTGGGCTAATATGATTATACTTGCTCATTCATGAGTTCACACTTACATCAATTAAATACAGTAAAGATTGTGCGTATTTGGCATGCTGTGCTCTGTCAAGTGTTAGACAGTATTCTAGGTTACTACTTGTGGAGTTTTTTTGTCCAATAATTTAAAAAATTGTTTTGTTTTTTTATTAAGTTGCAGGAAATTACTATTCATCCATTTTTTTTATATTAGCAATCCATTCCATTAATCTTGTGAATTGGTACGTTTTTGTCAGGACGTAAAAAAATACAAATATAGAGCATATAAAGAATTTTTGAGTCTATTCAAAAGACTGTTGTGGTCGATTGTGTCAAATGCAGCACTAAGATCAAGTAGGCTAACACTAATAGAGAGAAAAAAAGAAAAGAAAAAACACATTTAGAACCAAACTTACTTCCACCAAATCTTCATAGAACAAGTACAGTAATTTAGAACATGTCTGTTTTTTCTCCCACCATCCACTGACATGGTCGAACCAAGGACCAAATACATCTAAGGGGAATATTAAAACAATTGTTGTTCAGTTGTAAAATTCTTGATTCATATAGATGATGTAGAGACATTTTACCTTTTTACTCCAAATGTTTTTGTATTTATAAAAACATATTTTATTATAATAATATATACTGATTTAAAGTGCCCCTATTATGTTATTTAAAAATTTCCTAATTTAGTTAAATGGCCCAATCTGCTGGTCTACCGCGTGCAACGCGTATTTCGGAAACGCCCATTACCATAACTGAACACTAGCTCCGGAGGCTTCCTAATGCACAGCGACAGTAGACACCGTAAAGTAGGGGTGTCTTAACCGATTAACCGTTAAAAATTGCGTAACAGAGTGAAACATTTTGCTCGGTTAAGTGGCGTCAATGACGTGCTTTGAATTTAGTTGTAATATATTTTTGCACCAATAGAGACCGCCAGAGCACTCCCAGACATTTGTAATATTCACAAGAAGAACTCAAGACCAACTTTCTAACATGAAGCGGGCAAAGAAAAGTACAGCGTGGGAGCACTTTAAAATTGAGAGTGACGAGGCAAAATGCAAGTATTGCAATGCAAAGCTTACCGCATTTTTCAGGCTATAAGTCGCTCCGGAGAATAAGTTGCATCTGTCAAAAAATGCGTCATGAAGAGGAAAATAACATAAGTCGCACTGGACTATAAGTCGCATTAGGGCAGAAGCAGAGCGGGAGCCGCACGCACTGTACATAACGGATCAGAAGAAAGAAAGTTTGAAGTGAGAAACTTGTGAGGGACTAGCGAAAAGCAGACGTTACTTTAACTGTAATGAAGAAAACAAAAAAAGCTAATCACGGACTGAAAGCAAGATGGCCAGAGCTGAAGGTACGAGTCCACAGATGCTTGAACTCTCTGCCGGGAGAGGCTCAGCCACGCGAGTCAAACGCTGTGTGAATCGTTCTCATTCTCGGCTGCATATTTTACTACATACCCTAATCATGCAGGCGCCCTCGCGGCTACTTGCATTGCTCGTGAACTGGAGCGCATCTCATCCTAATTTAACGAAACTCAGCGTAGGCCTGACAGACATGAAATATATCTTAAGAAAGCTTGAAATGTCTTTTAACAATTTAAAACAAAAAGAAATAGGCTACTCTCTGATTATGTAATCCATGATGTGCATTTCTCTGTACAGACGCGTTCACTATACGGAGATGGCGGTCAGCAAATTAATAAACAAAAAATAACCCTGACGCACACTATGGTTAACCGAGTATTAACCGCTAAGGGCCTCGGTTAACGGTTAATGAAAAACGTGCAGCCCTACCGTAAAGACATTAACAATGATGTTGATTTTACACCAATCCCAGCACGAGTCTGAATAAATGATGAAACATTGGAATAACTAGTTATTCAACCAGAACCTTGAGCAGGACATTTCTCAGTGATGCTACTTGAGGTACATTATGAGATGTTTTAATTGTCATTTCTCACCATCAGCATTAACAAATGTGCATCCTTCAACAAACCTGTGTGTGTGTGTGTGTGTGTGTGTGTGTGTGTGTGTGTGTGTGTGTGTGTGTGTGTGTGTGTGTGTGTGTCTGTCTGTCTGTCTGTGTGTGTGTCTGTCTGTCTGTCTGTCTGTCTGTCTGTCTGTCTGTCTGTGTGTGTGTGCGTGCGTGCGTGTGTTTCAAATTAATTGCGGTGCACATGTGGTAACTCTATCAATAACAGTGCATATGGTAGACCAGCTCTAACGTGAATGACTGATGTAACATTTGCAAAACAAATTTTGCTCCATCCTTTATCTTTACTCAGAGTACTAAGAATTTCAGACAATCTGCATTAATAGATACAGTTTTAGGTAATACTGCAGCCCACAGCTTATTTACAATATTTTTCAGTAAGACTGATTTAGCAACTTAGCTATATAACTACACTAAATAAAACAATAAACACACACTGAAATGGCTTGTGATTCATTTGAAAAGGGGATTAATTTAATTGACTCAGAGTCAACTCTTACTTTTGAGAGACAATAACTTTATATTGTGCACTTTCAGATTTAAATCTTTGCAGGATGTTTTCATTCACTTAGAACTATGTTACACACTACATAAAAGGGATAAGGGCACTTTAATATAATTTCCTGACATTAAAATAGTTCTTTAGTTATACCCATTGTAATTGACTAATATGATTTAATTTCATTATTGTACAAAATATTTTACTTACTCTTTCCCTCCATAAATTTTTGTAAGAAGGTGTTCCAGTCTCCTGGTTCAGGTTCTCCCATGTTCATTCGATCAAAATGAAAATAGGAAACTGCATTGTCTTTTGCATTCCGAGCTACATACACAATCTGGAATGGGTGGACAAAAAATATGACATTAAACAAGATTTGTTGTTGTTGTAAAGGGAATTAAGCTTTGTTTCAACCCATAGCAGTGTCTATGCAGTGTTCACTGCTCACTACAAACTGTGCACACAGTGTCTGTTAAAGTTCGTTTCACTTGACAAAATTAGTTCAAAATATGCTGCAATGTTATCAAACACAGATGAAACTTAGGTCACTACTATTAGAGAAGACCGAAATGTAATGTGTTTGGCCCACCACATTCTGCCAGAACAGCTTCACCGTGGCACTGATTCTGTAAGTCTCTGGAACTACATTTTTCTAAAAGATGTTTGCCTTATTTGAAGTTTTGATGGTGCTGGTGATGGTGCTGTCGATGGTTAACTTATGCAGCAACTGTGTTCTTCAACAATATCTTGCCACCTTCTTCCACATTTATTGATTCTGCTGCCGATCAGCTCCATGAGTCGGTGGGCGGGGTTACTGATTACACGTTCTTTGGAGGTGTGTTTCGTTGTGCGATGATGTAAGGATGAAGCACACGATCGTTTTCTGGGCCTGGTGTCTATAAAATATTTTCTTTGACTAAAAAGGAAGTTTTCAGCTCTAAAACGTACAGGATAATCTTATATTATCATGACCTTTTATATATCAAAAGCTCAATTCATCTCCCCTTTAAATTATGTTTCTAAGCTGTGCACTTAAGTTTTGTGAATGAGATTCACATTGTAATATAAAAGCTTAATTTACATGTTGTCACCTACATCATATCACAGAGTGAAAGGAGCCCACTTTACCCTTGAGTTCTGCTCCCAGAAGGTCTTGGGCACAAGCTGAACAGGCAAATGAGTTTTGATGAGACGAGGAGAAGTGGGCAGATTATCTGCCAGCTCTGTCCCTGAAAGTGAAAAATAAAATGTGGTTCTAAATCCTAGTTGTCATTGTGGTTAAACCAAGACATGAAAAAATATTTGAAGACGAGAGACGAGAGAGGTATGTATCAAGTCATCTTAGTTAAGAGAGTAACAGTTTAATATGAAAAAGTGAGGTATCCCTTTAACATAAGTAGCACATTCTTTCAACGGTGTCATTGTGTTCTGTGTGATTTTAAAAGGTTTGAATAAGAGCACACACACACACGCACACACACACACACATCATGTTTAATGGGGACATTCCATAGACATGATGCTTTTTATAATGTACAAATAAATGGTTTACCCGAACCACACACACACCTCTGTTGTTGTTTTTAATGAGGAATCACCATAAATATAATGATTGTTATACTGTTTATTTGGTAACACTTTACAATAAGGCTTCATTTATTAACATTAGTTAATTTAAGTTTAGTGAAGACACCACTTTCAGCCCGCTGTTTCTGCTGCACCATACAGCGTATACACCATATCCTTTATAAGCTGTGTGTGTGTGTGTGTGTGTTTGCTACTGCAAAAAATACCTTGTGTATCCTGGGCAGAGGCCCTCTCTTCGGCAGGAATCATCACATCCTTTGTACCACGTGCTTAGGCTGTGAAGCTGAAGCTGCTCTTTCTAAGGCCGGCTGCCCGGACGGAGTGTGACAAAATGGCACCGTTGACCCTGTGGGCTGAACTCACCAGCTTCAATAAGGACTCCGTTTATCTCCGCTCTCCCTCTTCTCTTGCTCGGGCCGAACAGAATGAAGCCCCATGGACAGCGAATGCCAGAGCAGATGAGTGTCTCGCGCTCAGAATCCCCTTCGCTGTTCTTGTTCACCCAGGATGACAAGATGAGGATGATATGCTTTTGCTTGCTGCATCCAGAAGTGAGAAATGGTTAGGCTCCATCGCTGACCCCACACCTTCTGTTCAAGACAGCACCAGTGGTGTCAGAGGCTGAGGCCTCGATGCTGAGCTCATTTGCCTGCTGACCAGTACCGTCTAAGACCTTGGGCTCAATTGGTCTCATCCTGAGGGACCCACACGAAGCAGGCTGGACGAGTGGTTTCTGCAACGGCACAGAAGGCCCTTCTTCAAGTTCATGACAAGCTGACAAAATTGTGGAAGGTGCCATTTTCAGCTCGTCTCAAATCCTCGGCTTATTCAGCGCTTGACACTCAACGGCACAAAGGGAAAAAGTTATGAGAGTTTTCCCCTGTGTGAGGAAGTGGTTGCTGCACATCTTTGCCCACCCTCCACTAGGGGATGGCAGTCAAAAGCAACACACCCATCCAAGCCCTGCAGCACTCAATGGTTGAGCGTACACCTTCACACAATGGCTGTTCTTTAAGTGTTTTTTTAAGTGGATGAGACTGGCCCTGATCCTGAGTCATTCAAAGACCTGCACAGCACCACTGACTTAGCCCTGAGAGTGACGAAAATCATTGCACATGCAATTGGCATAAGCATGGCAAACCTGACAGTGCTAAAGCACCATCTTAGCATACCATCTTAGCATCAGTTGACCCTTGTGTGACCCACAGATGGAGTTGAACCCCAAGCCTCCAAGCCTTGCTGACCACAAGAAGAAAGAGACAGTTATTTAGTCCCGCTGCGGCCAGATTACCACCACATACTTTCTTTACCCTTCTCCCAGTCCCCACTATTAAGGTGGCTGGAGTTGTCAACATTGCAGTCAATGAGCCTGTTATAAAACACGTATGTCTGCACACAAACACCGTGTTAACAGTGACCCTAATAAAGCACAAAAATATTTTTCCTCTGTTTTGACAGTAGGCAGTGTGCCCACTATACAGGATGCACCCTTGCACACAAGCACTGTTCACACAGTGCCAAAAAAATCCCACAGATTATCCCCTGTTGGCCAGCTCGCCGGCTCACATCAGGAGTGTCCTAAATGTAGAGTACGCACCCACTACACATAAGCACTGTCCCTACAGTGTCACAAGCACAAAACAATAGAGCGACTGGGTCCTTATTACAGAGTTGCCCATCACCAGACTTAATTCAACCCCTTGCTATGTGGACTGAGGCTTGGGAGGCCATCCCCGGTATATCAGAGTAGGTATTAAACATAAATGAAGTTACTTGCTACAGATTGTGTTCTCCCCTTGAGTCACGTGCTTCGAAGTGTTGAAACTTATCAAAAGGGGCTGTAGAAACTGTTCCCTTAGCAATAAGTAATTCAGGCTTTTACAGTCGCTACTTCCTTCACTGGAGTTTGAGACCCCTGATATAGACAAATGTACATTTAAAACAACTGCATGGCTCGACGCTGTCAGGTCTAGTTTTATCTATATTATATGACACAGTAATATTAATGTTCCTGCAATATACCCTTATATGAGACACAATTCGTTGGTCTCTTTAGGGACTCATAACTTTCACTCTTCTATGGGCCTTGGGCTCTCATCCAAAGCCATAGTATGGGGTGAAGTTTCTAAGCACGCACAGCAGTTAAAATTGGGTTCTCAAAGTGTAAGCTAACTTACGCGATACGAGAGTACTCTTCACGGGGAATGTCTCAGTTAATAAATGTTACCTCGGTTCCCTGACCTAACCCGTCGCGCTATTGTACGACCTGATTGGTTTGCATGTCTCAGCCGCCTCGCCATAGGTTTGTGCAGTTGCCACAGAACAGCCAGGGTCTAGTATGGTCTACCAGGATCTGCTGTGCAGCTGCACTGTTTTACATATTTAAAATTATATGGATAATTTTGGCTTCAATATTCTCAAGAAAAGGAGTTTTTCACATAGCATAAGGCTAACTTACGCAATACTCGTTCCCTTCCCTCAGGGAACCGACGTTAATTTAAAATACAGCTGTTCATTGTTTGTTCATGTTACTTCACAGTGCAAAAACAAATGTTAACAAACACAACTTTTGATTTTAAAAATGTGGAAATTAACATTAACAAAGATTAATAAATTCAGTTCATAATTAATGTTAACTAATAAAACCTTGCTGTAAAGTGTTACCGTAGAACTTTAGACCCTTTTTTTTTTTGATTTTGTCCGAAACTTTGTCCCCGCTTCTTTAAAAAAATCAGGTTTAAATATCCTTGTGGAAACATTTGGTCACACACACACACACACACACACACACACACACACACACACACACACACACACACACACACACACACACACACACACACACACACACACACACACACACACACACACATTATTCTGTGGTCTCTGACCTGATGGTATCACTTGAAAACATGACTCCAGAAATGGCACTCTCATATAGATAGGCTGGGAAGTCTGGCGCTCTGGAGCATCCTTACCAAAATACAGAAGGTCAAGAATATAGGAAACCCAGGTGGTACCTAGAGGAACATGAATATAAAACCTTTTCTTATAAACATAATAACAAGATAAGAACTAGCATGCATACAATGATATCAGAAGTACTTTCCTTATTTCCATATGTCCCTTGGTCTTGTAATATACATAATTAGGAACAATTACAGGTCAAACATTTTTGATTACACATGATGATACACAATCTTTGTGTTATACATAAAAATGTAAAATAATTTTGAAAATGTGTCTGGCTTCCATACTTGTACACTGTAAAAAGTGAACATGTGCAGTTGTTGACTTAAGGAACTATTTTTACCTGATTCTACCAATAAAAAGTAATTTTGTTGATGTAACCTACTTTAATCAAGTTTATGTAATGTAAAACAAGGGAATTCTGTTTAAATGTAATAAGGTACATTGAATCAACATACAATTTCTAACAGAGCTGGGGATGGGATGTCAACCCCAGACATAGAGGGCGGTATAGAGTTGTGTCATCTACAAGCCACACTCTAGTCCAGAGTGTGTCCTAGTCTACTCTAGGTGGTGGTAATGCTCCAACCTGGTTGCCAACCACCATTCAAAAACATAAGAAGAAGAAGAATACCTGATGGCATGATGAGAAGCAGCTGGAAGTGGTGTTTCTTGTTTGGTACAACTCATTTAGCAGCTTAAAAGTAAGTTGTGATGTTCCTTTTAATATTGGTATAATGTAGATATTTTTTTAAGATTGTTAGAGTTGAGTGATACTTTTCTGTTGTTGGCAGAATGCATCACACAAATATATTTTGTTGTCATGATACACTAACATTTCAGTGTAAGAAATTCTTTTGGGTGTTGGAGATTAAAAAAATAAATAAAAAAAAAACATGTAAATGGTCAAATAAAAT
Source organism: Pseudorasbora parva (assembly GCF_024679245.1). Lineage (NCBI taxonomy): Eukaryota > Metazoa > Chordata > Actinopteri > Cypriniformes > Gobionidae > Pseudorasbora > Pseudorasbora parva. The sequence continues at coordinate 11,193,367 of NC_090184.1, forward strand.
TCACCAAGTTTCTTAATGCACAAAATTGAGAGGTCAAAATGATTTTTTAACGTTTAAGCAGTGTTGATGGCAAAGCATTGTGTTGTATATAAAATAGTCTTATATTGTTGTCTTTTAGAACATTAATGTGGACATGCAAAGATTGTGATGCATCTTGTGTTGCTCCTAAAACACTACAGACTTGACCATAACCACCATGGAAGAGGTCATTTGTATCCATGCACATATTTGACCTGCGCCTGCCGCTTTAAAACCTGGAATGCTTTAATAAGCCATTTATCAAGAGGCCATCCATCTAAGCAACAACATCAAGCTGTTGAAGCTGTTCTATACGTATGTCATGTTTGTGGCTGCAATCAGCTTTCATCAGACAGAGAGTACTTTCAACATATTAGTGTGCATCTTAAAATCTACGAGGCAATCAATTGTATGTTTTTAGGTTGCTCTTATAAAACCAACATTTATAACAATTTTAAAACCCACAAATACAGAAAACACAGAAATTTCAGATTGGAAGACTTCAACCATGGAGTTATTGAACAAAGGGCAATTTCAGGCTTGTCAGTAGAAACTGATAATACATCAGAATTTGAGGAACCAACTAAGGGATGTTCAAGTCTGGGCTTTTCCAATGAAGAACAAGACCAGTTGAATGACATTGAAGCAAACCTAGCTTCACTGTTATTAAAGCTAGAGCACATATATCTTGTATCTAGCTCAGCTATTAATGATCTTCTCTATGAGTTACGGTACTTAATTGGCTCTCTAAGTGTGCCAGCTACACAGAGCATTGTTAGTCAGGTCTTTCAGCATCACAACTACCAGATAGAGGAGAGTGTACTGCATGAGTTGGCATCAACACTTTGTAACCAATACATGTTGGCATTTGATGAGGTACAGTAAAATGAGTTGTTTGCTTTGTTTACAGCCTGCTTTAGTTTACATTTTTGCTGTACTGCCTCTATTCATTGGTATTTACTGCTGATAAATCTTTAATTTTCAGACTACTGACATAAATATAAGGAGAGAGTGTATCCTTAGATCCATCATTCTCTACCTTGGTGAGGATGAAAAAAACCTGATAAAAGACTATATGGTAAGGACAAATACACAACAGTTTTGGTTGATGATGCCCACTGTTCTGTTGTAATATCGTAACTTGTTTGTAATATGTATAAAAATTCTATTTGATCTACATTTTAAATGAAACTTGCGTTATTTTAAAGGGGGGGTGAAACACTCAGTTTCAGTCAGTGTCATGTCAATCTTGAGTTACCTATAGAGTAGCATTGCATCCTGCATATCTCCGAAAAGTCTTTATTTTTTTAATAATTATATAAGAAAGATGCGCTGTTCTGAGTCTTTCCGAAAAAAGCCGAGCGGGTGGGGGCGTGTCGTGTGAGCGGAGCTAAATAATGACGTGTGCAGCAGCGCGCTGTGTGTTGAGTCGAGTCCGTCATCCCTAACATCGGGAAAAAAAACTTTATTCAAAATAAAAATATGGCTTTTAATCAGATACAGCCATACATCTATGATCCGGAATCAGACCCAGAGGCTGCAGTTGAACAGGAGCAGCAGCAAAAACGACTAGAGCAGGACGTCTGTATGTGGTAAGTTACAAGTTATACACTAACTATATAATATGCTTAGCGGCTTGTGTTATTTACATATTTATACTTGAATTATATCGTCGTATTTTTGTCTTTGAAGGTGTACATGTGGGAAGTGCAGTTGTGCACGTGTGTTTGTGTGTTTACGCGTGGTTTGTGTAGACAGTAAGCGGACTAAAAAAAACACAGACATTTGAAGCAGTCTCACTCACCCTTCTAACGTTGGGACTGCTCCATCCTTCAGCATTAGGCGATTGGGAAAATGCGGCGTCGAGCTGGGCCTTGTTTATGAAACAGTCGGCAGCGAACAGATATAAACATTCGCGCAACTCAGTTGCTGATCCGGAAAAGCAAATTACATCCACTGTTGCCTTAACGCGGGGTTTTGGAGAATCTGTGCAGGACTGTCTTGGTCTGGCAACCAAAAACGCACTTTTTTGGTGACATTGTTATGTGCTATGTGTAATTGTCACCTGTCCAGCATCCTACAAACCAGCGCTTTGATGGGCGTAGGCTGTTGCTTTCGCTCTCTCCCTCGCTCTCTCTCACGCGCTTCCGGTAGAATTGTCCGTAAGGCCCATACAAGGAAATTCCGCCCCCACTAACGTCAATGGGTGTCGTCTCTGGGAAAAGCGGGATTTCACGGCCGCCTCCTCGGCCTTACATTTGAGAATAAAGCGCCCCACCCTTAGGTTAGTGCGCCGAAGCATGCATGTTACATGAAGTGATGAGGCACTGAAGACAGCGGGTGAGTCCCTTTTTAGGGCAAACATTCTTCTTTTTAATGCCGTATGTTTGGACTCTATGCTTCCCTGAGGGATATTTTGTCTACAAAATATGAAGAAAAGTGTAACAGTTGGAGAAGTGGGCCTGTAGTTCCCCGGTAAAGGTGGCTAGAACTATGTTTGTATAAACACAGTGTGTTTATGTAGGCTGTATGTTTGCTAGTGTGGCAACAGTAGTTTATAAGGCTGGTTCTCTTCTGGATATGTGTAATATGAGCAGTTGAGGCCACCGCACATGGCGCGGGCATGTAGCGGCGATATAAACTGATGTATAGACAAAAGAGAACTGGAGCGCTGCTGGAATCCCTTTCACCCTCTGGTGCTCTTGGAAGGGTTAAATGTTGAAAACAAATTTGGAAAAAATCCAAGTCCAGGCACTCAATAGGATGCAAAAAGTAAAAAAGCCTTTAATGGTAGGGCTAAAACATTAAAACACCAACGCGTATCGGCCCATAGGCCTTCATCAGGGTGTGGCCACATAAACTGATGTATGTTCTCCTGGCAAACTTTTTTAGCTGTAGCCACCTCTGGGTAGCGTTGGCACCTCTGCTAGTGAAATACCTAGATGAGTTTGTGAGGTTAGGCTAGCGCATGAACTGCAGTAAGGTCTGTCCCAGTCCTTTTTAGGGCCGTTGTTTGTGGGATTATCAGACCGATGCTAGTGCATCAAGTTGGCCTAGGCTGTTGATATATATTGAAATTTATTAATAGGATTGGGATGATGGGATGACGGTGGCGTCTCGCGGTGGCATATCGCCCTGGCAGTTGCCCCGGCCTCCTGCCGGTATTCCCGCAGGAGCTTTGTATCCCTACCCGGCCTCCCCACAGTAGGGTCGTCCGGCCAATGCCCACCCCCCTTCTGCATTTGGGGGTTGTTATTAATGCAAAAAGGTGTATAGCAGAATGAATCGCGACTCAGCCAGTGGTCGTGGGGACGGGGTAGGCGTCTCTTCGCGGTGCGCAGTCAGACTGATTTTGCTAGCCCCGCCCCCCAGAGCTAGTGCGGCCGCCACTTCTGGGCGGCCCCCGGCTTGGTTCAGGAAATGGCCGGTTGTGTGTGTTCAATATCTTTCACTTTTGCTCTGTGTCTTCTGCTTCACCTTTTAGGCTCGGGTCGAGCTGTACTTCGCAACCATCTGAAAGCATCGGTTGGTAGGATGCCCCCCTGGAGTCGAAACACTGTCACGGCTGACACCCTTGCGCGGACGGCGGACCGCTGGACGACCAGACGGCCGCCCTGGAGGCAGGTGGCGTAAGTTGTACTCCCCTCGCTTTAGAGGGTTCAAGGCGTTTTATGCTGAGTGCACTGCTGTGGGCATTGTCTTTTAGGTCCACGCTGGTAGGCGATGCCTGAGAGACTGCGCCGTCGCAGAAGGCTGCTATGGGCCGCTGGGGCGGACCGACTATAGAAGGCTGGCTGGCGGGAGACGCCAGCCGAGGCAGTCCGGGCAGTTAACTCTGGGTCAGGTGGTAGGCCTCAGTAGGCCTCCCTGCGGGTGAGTTCCGTGGCCCACATCGTGGCCCATGTGAGCGGGGAGGGTTCTCCCCAACGATGTCGGCTGCAGCAGAAACCTCGTCATAAGTAGGCCCCTAACGGCCTCCCTGGGGATGAGTCCCCAGGCAGTGACTGGATACCCAGTCCTCATCAGCCAGCAGACAGCCACTGTCAGCCCGACTTTAAGGGCTCACTGAGTCTCAGCATGCCTCACATGGCGTCCCCTGAGGGGGTGACCTAGGGTCCCGACTATTGGTTGACAGGATCTAGGCCGCTTTAGGCCTCCTGTAGGGTGAGCCCTGGTTCCCAGGTCTTGTAACAGTGTGCGTGGGTGCTAGCCAGGTGGCTAGCATGGTCTGCTATCAGACGGGCCACTTCAGGCCATCCTATGGTCGTTTCCCGGCCCTGCGGGGTTTCCGGTGGGTTTTGCCATTGGATAAGCACCGTCTGTCACCAATCTAATAGGGAACTGCCATTCGGCAACAGGCCTCTCCAGGCCGCCCTAAAAAGACCGGACTGTACGTAGGCATCAAACAGGCCTCCCTGGAGGCGAGCCCCGGGAACACAACAGCTCCCGACAGTTTGCACGTTGGCTGGCAGGAAGTAGGCCGCTCTAGGCCGCCTGAGGGTGAGCCCCCGAGCTGGGACGCTCGGTAGGCCAGTGTATTACGCTGTCAGGCCTTTTTGGGCCTTTTTGGGGAGGGATTCCCGGACCAGGTCTCGGTGACAAGCTAGCTATTAGCATGGGTGGCTTCTGGCGTTATATCCTCATGAGCCCCCTGAGGAACCAGTAAAGCCACCTGCCTGCAGGCCGCCTGAGGGTGAGCCCCGAGCTGGGACGCTCACTAGGCCAGTGTATTATGCTGTCAGGCCTTTTTGGGAAAGGATTCCTGGACCAAAGGTCTCAGTGACAAGCTAGCCATTAGCATGGGTGGCTTCTGGCGTTATAGCCTCATGAGCCCCCTGAGGAACCAGTAAAGCCACCTTCCTGCGGCTCTTAACAGCTAACAGCTAAGACTAATGGTGCTGGGTGGAGGCGCCTCATGGCCTCCCTGGAGGGGAAACGGTTCCCTGGAGTGGGAACGTATAACTGGCTTTGGGCTGACAGCTAGTGGCTGCTCCGCCGGTGGGTCCCGGCCTGGGCCGGTATAACTCAAGGGCGGGCTCATGCCTTAGCACAACGAGACTCCGTTTCTGCTGCGCAGTCCCTTCAGGACATGGGACTGGCTAGCCTACAGCATGGATTACCTACCAAGCTGGCTTACAAGCTCCCCTCATTGAGGGTCGTCTGCGAGCTTACGGCCACTTGAGTCTGATCAGACGGGCAGGCCCCCCTCGGGGCCAGGGCTGGACTGGGGCTAAAATTCATCTCTGGCATACCCAGCCCATGAGTTCCCTGTGAATGTTTTTTCTGGGGTTGGGGCCTTAAATTGGAGTATATAAATAAAACTAGGACAAGGACAAATAATGATAGATATTATCGAATTTACTGCAAATGCAGATAAACTTAATATTGCTTTTTTGTCAGACAGAAATGCCCTTGGCAGTAAAGCACTGATGCACTGATTTACTCATTCTCGTGTCTTTCCAAACCTGTATGACTTCTGTGAAACACAAAAGAAGATGTTTTGAAGAATGTTGGCAACCAAGCCGTTTTGGTTAGGCTACCCTTTGAATATTGTATGAACAAAAAACAGACTCAAATTATTTTATTTTATGCTACACAGAAATAAATTCATTTGGGTTTGGAATGACATTAGGGTGAGTAAATGGTCACATTTCTGGGTTGAACAATCATATTTTTCAAGAGTTAACACATCATTTAAGTAAGACACTGATATCTAACTTTCATGAGGCTATTACATTTCATTAAATCTATTTAAAAAAGTTAATAAAACTGTTAAAGAGGAAAAAAGTTTGTCCTTTAAAGCTGTTTTATAGACTGTAGTTTAACTGTAGGCCAGTTTCATTTAAATGTTAGATCATGGTAGTCACAGGGTAAAAAACATAGACTGTACAAACCTTGCTCCTCATTATACGGCTATATGGTTTCTAAAACTATATAAAACATATATAATAAACTATTATATTTGTAAGTAAAAAAATGTAAACATCTGTAGAAAACAGCCTCTATAAAAGTGATTTATATTCTGCAATATTAATTTAAGTAATATAGCAACATTTTTATTAAATGTTTCTTCTAAAACACCATATTTCTCCGCTGTTAGCTGCAATGTAAATTGTGGTTCTGCTAAAGTGAAACGTTTGTGTGTATTGCCGTTTTCCACTTTACCTCGTCATGAACACATGCTCGCGGCTGTTGTCAGCTGATTCAACACAGAACCTGTAATGTTTCCATATCACACGACTGTAGAAAACAAAATTCGGAGTCAAATTGCCGTATAGAGCAGTATTTAAACGCAGCGTGCATTCGTCAGCGGCTGCGCTGTGTGGATATTCGCCTTTGCAGATCCATGTGATCACTAATAAATAAATAGTAAAATAGCGCCTAATATGGAGGGGAGGTCTCTCTCGCTTCGGCTTGTCAATTCAGAAGACAAACCAATGGGCCGCTGTCACTGCATGTTGTCAGTGGCACAAAAAAAACCACTACCAGCCCCAAAGTGCGTCGGCCCACCGGGCAAATGCCTGGTATGCCAGATTACCAGTCCAGCCCTGCTCGGGGCCTCCCGGGTAGATCAGTCCATACGCCTTTTTTAGGCCTCCTGAGCACCCCTGTAATAAATGTGTTCAGTAGATCCTAGGATCGAGCAGAAGAGACTCCCCTCGATGGCAAGGGTAAGAAGCACTAAGCTGAGTACTGCTCTCCAGGATTCCCGTCTCCGAATTCCGGTCTGAGGAGGACATTGCCAGTTTGCAGTCCCTCAGTCTGGAGGCTCATGAGTAAGAGCGATGTCCGCAGGCTCTGTTTTGACAGACAGGGTTGGCCAAGCTGGGGTGTCCCACAAAAGTGATGCCAGGTGAGGCCTCCCTGGTGGCGTTCGGTGAAGGTTTTCCCGAATAAAGTGACGGGCTGGGGCGCCCTCGGGTCCCCTAGCCACATTCCCTTAAGGGACTCCTTCCTTCGAAGTAGTAGGTCCCAGGCCCTCGAGCAAGCCGAGAGTAGGAAACCTCAGTTAAAACTTGTTTAGGTTCTCTCTTAGCCATATAGCTTGGGCTATGACCGTAGGGAATGATGTCACTGGCAGCCTGTGTGGCTAGAGGGGGAGTGGTTCAGACTTTCTGCGAACACTCGTCCAGGCAGTTCTCACTGCCAGTAAGGGGTGTGCACTCCCCTCAGCATGGCGGCGTGGGTATATCGTTCCCCGTAGCGTCAGCTGACGCAGCGCAAGTTCCCTTTCGAAAGGGAACGTCCCCGGTTACGTATGTAACCTTAGTTCCCTGAGAACAGGGAACGAGACGCTGCGTCACATGGCCATGCTTCAAGGTGTGTCTGCCCACAGTCCCTTCAGAAGAAGCGGATATTGTCATGTTGGCACGGTGCCCTTTTATACTTCCTGGTCGCACGGTGATGACATCACCAGCTGCCGACGGTCAGTAGGATTGTGATTTGATAGCGATTTCAGACACCTGTCACGCTGAAGGCGTTCCCCGTAGCGTCAGCTGACGCAGCGTCTCGTTCCCTGTTCTCAGGGAACTAAGGTTACATACGTAACCGGGGACGATTTCAGGTAAAACAAAATATGAAGTGACATCACACTTAAATTTAGATTTCAACTAATATAACATACATATTTAAATCAAGGTGGAAATTAAGTTTCATTATGCAATACAAGCTAATATCAAACTTGCAAGCTGAATTAAACTTGCATGACAAACCAAGTTATAACCAATGACAGTTATGCCTTAGTAAAACCTTGGAATTTCGGGTTGGTTTAATTGAGTTATTTGCAGTAATCTAAAATGAGATATTAACTTCAACAAACTCAATTAAAGCCGATGTTACCAAATGAAGTACAATTTCTAAGTTGATCTGACAACTTTTTTTTACAGTGTATAGATTTTACATATATAGATCTAGACGGCGCCCGCTTACAGCCCGTTCGGCGCCATTACATTACTTCGTATCAGCATAACGCCTAGCTTTCCTCCTTGACTTTTCCGCACGGCGCTTCCAAAACTTCCCCACCATGTCGCTACAATAATGATGGAAGACGAGCCTGACAGAAGTGACTGTCTCATGCATATTGACTAAATTATCTTGTATGCATACTACAGTGCAGTGATTGGACTGAATGAGCTTTATGTCATGAATATATATCGAGGATCGCTCTGAGAGGTCGACGTCAGCATGTCCCCAGCAGCCCATACTTGGGCTGAAAAGCACACGCTGACGTCAGCAATTGTGACATTGCTCCGACTAAGCTTTTCAAACCGGAAGACAGAAATCGCTCTGAAAAATGCAAAAATAACTATTTTCACATATGAATACCATTAATGAGTACCCTTAGTGTTTTCAATGATGTGCAGCCTATACATATCTGTTTACATCTCAAAAAAAGTGTTTTGGGGTTTCATGACCCTTTAAGCTCCTTCTCCTCTTGTTCGAACTCTTTCTCTCTGAGACACTAAGGACACTCTTCAGCAGCATAGAACATTCAGTTCTGAAGTGAATGACAAATGTGCTCTGCATCCGCTTCCGTATTTATACCCACGCTGTTGGGTGGAGATCGAGATGCAAATCTTGCACGCCATTGGCCCATTCAGTATACATTCAAAACTGATAGGGCTCCCAGAAGTGATCCCAATTTGTTTGTGACATCCGACGTATGTCGAACGTGACTGACTGAAGGGGAACAGAGATCTTTTGTAACATTTTCTGTGCTATCACTTTTAAGCATTTTAATGCATCTTTGCTGGAAAAAAAAACTAAATACATCTGTAGCTCAGTGATCACATCATATGCTGGCTATTTTTCTTGAAAGCTGTAAAAGTTCATGCAGTACTCTCACCTGCTTTGGGGTAAGTGGCGATTAGAATGTCATCAGGTCTTGCTTGAAAGTTTTTCACATTTTCCCAGTTGTCAGTGAAGTAGTGGATCATAGAAACACCCTCAAAATCAAACAGCTCAGGCCGACTAGGTAATTTCATCTGCAGAATTGAAAAGTGTCATTTTAATGCTGAAGCTTCTTTGTATGGTCATTATTAAATAATATCACTGGCCATAAACAGTCAATGTCAAGTCGATTTTAACAACATGCAAGAGTTCAGTTACTGAAATCTTGAATCAATGAATAGAGTATGTAATAAGTATGGAGAAAATATATAGGATGTGTATGTAACCCTTAGTTCCCTGAAGAGCGAACGATACGCTACGTCATTGCTGTAGGAACGCCACTGCATGATTGCGTCATGAAGCACCTATGGAATCAGTCCAACGGCATGACGGAACGGGTGATGTCATCGACCAGGAAACTATAAAGCACACCTGCACCAAACACTGTTAGCTTCTGAAAAAGTCTGAATCAAGTTGATCATGGGCATGCAAAGAGTATGGCCGGGGGGGCGCAGCATCTTGTTCCCTCTTCAGGGAACTAAGGTTCGGACTGTAAACACAAGAATAATAAATGGCTCAGGCAGGCCTGGAGTCCTGGCAGAAGGTCAGGGTGGACTCCGAGGAATGCACTAGGGCGGCTCTGGCTGATCAAGGACCCTGGCAGATGACCAGGGTGGGACAGGAGGAACGGACTAGGCAGGCTCTGGTGGATCTGGAGTCCAGGCAGAGGACGCTGGTCAGGGGCTGGAGCCATCACTGGACCCTGGTCAGGGGCTGGCGACAGAAGGGAGAGGGACTTAAGATGTTCTGGGGCAACCTACAGGACAACAGCAGGCTGCTCTGGGAATATCTCCGGGACAACGGCTGCCTGCTCTGAGCTCAGAGAACCTTGAGACCACTGAAGTCAGGTCCTCCTGGACCACCAGACTTGAGACCACCAAAGTCGGGTCCTCCTGGACCCCTGGACTTGAGACCACCAAATTTGGGTCCTCCCGGACCACCAGACTTGGGTGAGTGACAGGAGCCCTCCTTCTCTTGCAGTTTTGAGGGTGAGGTGATGTGGGGAGAACCACCACTGGGGGAGCTGCAGCCTGCTTTACCAGCTCTAGGTAGGTGGCAAATGAATCCGTCCTTCTTCCTCCCTTTCCACAAAGGGGTCATAGGATGACTGGGGATTTGGCAGGTAGAGGAGAAGTGGGGGAGAACAAAGAGGTGGAAGGCCACCCTCCCATCCACGGTAGTATACATACCCCACAAACTGCCAAAAAGACAGTATCCCCTGCATTCCAACAATATGACAGGCTCTTCAAAGACTACTGTTAGAAATGTCATTGAGCACTGCATCACTGATGTTGAGCCCTTCCGCTGCAAATACGAATTAGTGAGCAAACTGTTGAGCAAACTTTGCTGCGTTGATCTGCCATCTAATGACCGGAAGGGCAGGGAGATGGGAAAAGGAAGATGCCCATTTCTCTGCTGAGTCCTCTTTTGGCTAAATCGTTCTTTTGTTACCTGTTACCATCATGCTTCATGTTTACCTGTTCCTTGTGTCCAGTTAAGTCAAGTCAAATTTGGTTTTCACCCTTTGGTTTGTTCTGTTTGTTTTTGTGCTATTTTATTATTAATAAAACCTTATATCTTTCTGCACGTGAGTACTCGCTCCTTTTACCCATCCCTGAATGTGAAAGTTTCCTCATAGAAGTAGCTCTGGAGTGGAGAATGGTCTCAACAACCTTAGTTGAGAGACTTGAACTTATGAGCTGTATCCACTCAAAGGTCAAGCCCACAGTTTCCACCATGCTGGGTGGGGGTGAAGGATCGGAATCTCCCTCAGAACTGGATAATCGAAGTCCCGGCACTTCACTCAGGGCAGAAAAAAACGCAAATCATGCTTCCAACCCTGAGATGAAACACTATAACTGGCAGGTGAAAGCAGTGAAAGGGAGATGTCAGTCTCTAACCCCTCTGCCAGAACCATTTGCGAACATCATGCCCTGAGCTGGCGCTCAGGTCGCAAGGAATGCAAGCTGAGACGCTCTCCTCAAAAAGTGCCCAGCTGGACAAACAATACACGTTACATGTGTATCCCCACGCATGATATAGCGTGGGCAGGAATTACACATGTCTGAAATTCTGTTCACTTGCCATTATTACATTTTTTTAATGGTGAAAACTCCTGTCTAACAATGCTCAGGACAGCCAAAAAACACCAAGGACAAATGATTCCAAATAGAGTGCTTGCTGAAGTCACAGATGTTAACAGTGTTTGGTGCAGGTGAGCCTTATTATTTTCCTGACCGATGTCACCCGTTCCGTCATGCTATTGGACTGACTCCATGGGGGCTTCACGACAACATCACGCAGGGGTGTTCCCACAGCAATGATGCAGTGGGAGTTCCTTTGAAAGGGAACAATCATGCTTTTCATTGTCCTAACTTGGTACTAGGGCTGTGTATCACCAACAATGTCAAAATACTACACTCATCATGATACTGAAGTAACGATACGGTACGCATCACAATACTGAAGTAAAGGTACGCATCACGAAACTGAAGTCACGATATGATACATATCACGATATAGATCCATTTGGAATTTAATTTCTTTTGAGCAGAGTTTAGTAACAGTAATATCTGTTTATTGAATAACCAGTGTTAAAACATTTGTGATAACAGAAAAAACTAATTTGTTGTTGTCATTAAAAAAACAATGAGTTTAATTGAAATTAATTGTCACAAAAAAGCTTGGAATGGCTTGGTTCAATATTGATTATTTTGGACAAGTGCAGTACATGGCAAATTTTCTTAAAGGTCCCATTATGTGGATTAAATTATTTTATAATTTTTCCTAAGGTGTTCTTATATTGCTAGTATGATTTTTACATCATAAAATGTCATAATTTAGAAATAAAAGGCATTTTTCTTTCCTGATATTAGCCCTCTGGCTTAAATGCTCTGTTTCAAGGGGCGTGTCTGCTGTGAGACTTCAGTGAAAACGGCCACTGTTGTGATTGGCTGACTTCTTTGCATTTGAAATGAGTAATAGTTTACGTATGTTGCATGGCGGAGGGTAGTTTAATCATTTAAATAAAAGATTTGTTTCATGCTACTAACAGAACAATGTGAAGTTTAGTCACTGGCTTGATTCACGGATGCATAAACAGCATTAAACGTTTAAGAAAGAAAGTCTTTGTGAACTTGAATGATTAGCTACACATCAGAAATCACTGATCACAGACCAGGAAATTTCCAGAGAAAATAAAATTAACCCACTGGTTCTTCTGAGGCTCAGATGAAGGAACTGAAAAAAAGACTGTTTTAATCTGTACATTCAAACACTGAGAAACTGCCATGCTCTCTCGAGGACAAACAAATGTAGCGCTCGCATGAGCGTCCCAAATTCTCTGTGCGGAGGAAGGGGAGCTAACCGTTCCTGGTATAACATCATAACAGGACATTTCAAGATTTCAAGAAAAGCTCTCATTTTCTCAAAGGCATAGAAAGACAGACAGAACTCGCTTTACACCGATCAAAATTTCTAGCCACTTGGGGACAATTTTCAGGCTAGGGGAACTCATATTAATGTTGAAAAACCTCACAAAATGAAAATATCATGCCATGGGACCTTTAAGGAATTGTCTTATTCTCTTAACTGATGCTGTAAACTATGGGAGTCAGTTGTAGCCTACTAGAATATTGAAGGTAAAAATTAACTGATTTGTACAAACACTTAAATTACACTAAATTACACAATTATGTTTTTTTTATATTTAATAATAAAGTTATAATATTAACTTTACAAATTACATAATCATATTTCTACCCCAATTTTTGTGTGTGTAAATATAAACATTTGAATGGTGGCTGTCATAAAAACTTTACAGATTAATTCAAACATGCATTAAATATTGAAGTCATAAACAAATATAATGAATATGTAATATGGTGTATCTATTTAGCAAAATGCTCCTTTCTAGATTCTATATTTCTAGCTGACTATTTTTCTGAGGTAAATAAATAATAAGGTAGATAATTCATATACCCTTTATGTAAAGTGTTGAAAGTCAAAACTTCATGTTTGAAAGTTAATGCATTAATAACATTTAGGGGAAAACGAAACCAAACAGACTCTATAAGGGTATAGGAGACGTACTCTGACTTTGAATTGAACTTTAATAATTTAGTTATGTTGACATCTGTAGCTTTGTCATAAACATCATTGGAGGGTACATAACACTAGTTAGTTACATGTATCCTTGTAATCAGATGTATAAAATGCTACATACACTAATGACATCACAGATAGTTTTATAATTATTCTGTTTTGCATTTATTTTAGGGGTGTCCTCGACTAAGGATTTACACATTCGAATCAGAATTGTCGAATCTTTCTATGGTCAACCTATAGTCGAATCATCTATGTGTGAATGGGTTGGGAGGGGCACTACTAGTCAGCAGAAGGGTAAAGCTATTTTTATTTTCCTTTACACACTGCCCACAGCAACAACTTTTAATAAAGCGACCAAAATGCATGCCAACTAACAGACGAACTGACAATGGCTTTCTTATTTAGGTTTAAATAAAAGGTAATGTGGTGGATAGACATTCGTAAACTGTTTTCTCATAAGATGTTAAAGCCGCGATCAAAATACAGAACATCACACAAATACATAAAAGAATATTTTGATAAATAAACCTAAAAAAATCCCCACCTGGAGAGGAAAAGAACACATTTGAATGCGCTTACGTGCACGTTCTTAAGCCGGTTGTGCCTAAATAATAATAGATTTAATTTATAACGCACTTTTCATTCCAAAGAATCTCAAAGTGCAACAATGGAAAAAGGGGGAAAAAATTACAAAAATGAATAAAAAGTAAAAATAAAGAAAAAAACGAACAATCAACACATAAAAGCCTTTTTAAACAGAAAAGTCTTCAGTTCAGCTTTAAACTGGTCCAGGCTCTGTACTGCTCTCAGCTCACTGGGAAGGTGGTTCCAAAGCCGCAGTGCAGCTGAGCAGAAAGCTCAATCTCCCATTGTACGAAGCCTGGTGATGGGGACTTGAAGAAGCAGGTGGCCTGATGATCTGAGGGTGCAAGTGGAGGATTTCAGATTGATGAGTTCCTGTAGATATGGAGGTGCATGTCCGGTGATGCATTTATGTGTGAGCAGGAGTATTTTGTAGTCGATCCGGGATGAAACGGGAAGCCAGTGCAATGAGTGTAGGATGGGAGTTATGTGATCACATTTACGGACTCTCATACACAAAACATCAACTGCCCAGTATCTGCAACAGTGGACGGACTGGTTGATCACTATTATACATCTCTGAGTGGTGTTTTTGACCTCCATGCTCCTATCAAGACACGGGTAGTCAACTTTGAATGCTCTGCTCCCTGGTTCACACAGGAACTGCGGCAAATGAAAATTGAGGGCCGTATCCTGGGACGCCGCTGTAAACAGTCTGGTCTAACTGTTCACAAGCTTGCCTTCTGTGACCATCAAAAAGCTTATCTTGAAGTTCTCTCAGTTCTATTCCAACCTCATCACTAAAAATACTGGAAACTCTAAGCAGCTTTTCTTCCCACAGTTTTTCCCATCTCCTGAGGCCAAAGTCATCTTCATCCATTGAAACCACAGTGATCACAGTTTTTTAGATCTAAAGTCAATAACATTCGCTCTTCAATATCTGGCTCTTCCTCCCTGTCTCCACCGTCCTCCAATCACTCGCTCAGGAGATTGCCATCCCTTCCTCACTTTACTGAGGTTCAGCAGAGCCAAATTGAAGAAACCATCAAAAAAAAAATGAAGTTGTCCACCTGTACCTTGGATCCCATTCCAACTGTTGTGCTCAAGTCATTCATTCCCATTGTCAGCCCAATCTTCACTCAGTTTGTTAATCTCTCTCTTAAAACTGGTCATGTCCCTCTTGCCCTTAAAACTGCTGTCATCCATCCGATACTTAAGAAACCAATCCTAGACCCGGAGGCCCTTGCTAATTATAGGCCGATCTCCAACCTCACCTTCCTGTCAAAGGTTCTAGAGAAGGAAGCCGCCTCTCAGCTCAACAACCATCTAAAAAACCAACTACTTATTTTAGATATTTCAATCAGGCTTTCGCTCGTCCCACAGAACTGAAACAGCTCTGCTTACCCTTACGCAACCAAAATAAAAAATGTTCAATATATTACTTAACAATATATTTCATGTGTCTCCATATATTGTGAAATTTACATGGTAATATATCATATGATATATTATATAATAATATATTATATATGCAAGTTATATATTGCAATATATGGGACAATACTGCAATTATTGCTGTTTTCATTGAATAAATACATATTATTATACTATTCAATATATTGTTATGTATAATGAAATATATCCTACAATATATGAAATTATATATTGGAAGAGTCATTGTGTATATATATATAGCAGTACAATGTGACTAACCAGAATAATCAAGGTTTTTAGTATATTTTTTATTGCTACGTGGCAAACAAGTTACCAGTAGGTTCAGTAGATTGTCAGAAAACAAACAAGACCCAGCATTCATGATATGCACGCTCTTAAGGCTGTGCAATTGGGCAATTAGTTGAAAGGGGTGTGTTCAAAAAAATAGCAGTGTCTACCTTTGACTGTACAAACTCAAAACTATTTTGTACAAACTTTTTTTTTTCTTTCTGGGATTTAGCAATCCTGTGAATCACTAAACTAATATTTAGTTGTATGACCACAGTTTTTTAAAACTGCTTGACATCTGTGTGGCATGGAGTCAACCAACTTGTGGCACCTCTCAGCTGTTATTCCACTCCATGATTCTTTAACAACATTCCACAATTCATTCACATTTCTTGGTTTTGCTTCAGAAACAGCATTTTTGATATCACCCCACAAGTTCTCAATTGGATTAAGGTCTGGAGATTGGGCTGGCCACTCCATAACATAAATTTTGTTGGTTTGGAACCAAGACTTTGCCCGTTTACTAGTGTGTTTCGGGTCATTGTCTTGTTGAAACAACCATTTCAAGGGCATGTCCTCTTCAGCATAGGGCAACATGACCTCTTCAAGTATTTTAACATATGCAAACTGATCCATGATCCCTGGTATGCGATAAATAGGCCCAACACCATAGTAGGAGAAATATGCCCATATCATGATGCTTGCACCTCCATGCTTCACTGTCTTCACTGTGTACTGTGGCTTGAATTCAGAGTTTGGGGGTCGTCTCACAAACTGCCTGTGGCCCTTGGACCCAAAAAGAACAATTTTACTCTCATCAGTCCACAAAATGTTCCTCCATTTCTCTTTAGGCCAGTTGATGTGTTCTTTGGCAAATTGTAACCTCTTCTGCACATGCCTTTTTTTTAACAGAGGGACTTTGCGGGGCATTCTTGAAAATAGATTAGCTTCACACAGACGTCTTCTAACTGTCACAGTACTTACAGGTAACTCCAGACTGTCTTTGATCATCCTGGAGGTGATCATTGGCTGAGCCTTTGCCATTCTGGTTATTCTTCTGTCCATTTTGATGGTTGTCTTCCGTTTTCTTCCATGTCTCTCTGGTTTTGCTCTCCATTTTAAGGCATTGGAGATCATTTTAGCTGAACAGCCTATCATTTTTTGCACCTCTTTATAGGTTTTCCCCTCTCTAATCAACTTTTTAATCAAAGTACGCTGTTCTTCTGAACAATGTCTTGAACGACCCATTTTCCTCAGCTTTCAAATGCATGTTCAACAAGTGTTGGCTTCATCCTTAAATAGGGGCCACCTGATTCACACCTGTTTCTTCACAAAATTGATGACCTCAGTGATTGAATGCCACACTGCTATTTTTTTGAACACACCCCTTTCAACTAATTCAACTAATTGCCCAATTGCACAGCCTTAAGAGCGTGCATATCATGAATGCTGGGTCTCATTTGTTTTCTGAGAATCTACTGAACCTACTGGTAACTTGTTTGCCACGTAGCAATAAAAAAATATACGAAAAACCTTGATTATTCTGGTTAGTCACATTGTACTGCTATTATTTTGAACAATACTGTGTATATATATATATATATATATATATATATATATATATATATATATATATATATAATATGAGATAATATACCTCAATGTACTGGATAATACAATCAGATTTATATGGGAACATGTCTTAAATATATTGATTTATATTACATAATATATAATATATAATTATCATATATATTGTATACATGGTAAATATGAAATAATCTAATGTACACTGTCTGTCATATATTTTAAAATATAACAGATTAAAATATAATATAGAAATATTTTCTAAATATAGAATAGGGCTGCACGATTAATCGAAATCAAACCGCAATCGCGATATGGCTTGTGTGTGATTATGAAAGCTCAAAGGCTGCGATTTTAATTAAATAAATGAATGCCCAGTGTGTTAGCGAAGAGCGACTCTGTGATAAACACTGCTCCGTCTGAAAGACTGTGAGTTTGAGTCGCTTATAACGTAAGTTTGAAAAAGCAACACGAGTCAAACATCTTCACAAACTAGTGAAGCGTTCATAAACCTGTTCAACAAAAGACAACGTTTAATAACATGTTTTACCTCACTTCATATCGTCAGTCGAGTGTTTGTGAACTGATGTGGCTTCTCATCAGAGTGAGGCAGACGATGCGTTATTTGATAGTACTCTATGTCAATCAGCACTGCATTATAATACACTTTATTATTATGAAATAATAAAAGCCTTGACGGCTTGAAGAACTCAAATACAGCATATTTTGCTGCAGTCGTGTTTATTGTCGTCATGTTTAATCAAAGCGTCTCTATCTTCTGTTTACACCGCGTCAGCTTCTTTCTTTTTTCTTTTTTTTATTCATGCAAAAATATATACAGAAAATTATACATGCAATTACAGCTCACAACAAGGATAAAAACAAAAACAAAAAATTAAAGTAGTTCATGTCAGGGGTAAAATTACACCATTTTAAAGTAACAAAAAGCTTCATATTGTCTTTCTTGCTTTTTTGTTTTTAATTTTCTCTAATGTAGTCCCATATTGTTTAATTTCTTTTATAAAATGTTCAAAGCTTGGCTTAGCTTTAGCCCATTTTTTCACATGAATGTGATATTTTCCAAGTAAAATAAAAAGTTGTATAAGGAAGCACATCGTACTTTTGGAATCGATATTGTCTTGTACAAAGAAAAATATTACATCTTATAAATCAATTTTTATATATCTTTCAAACAATCTAGATATGAAATTAGAGACATCAAACCAAAACATTTTTGAAAATATACAATAAAAAAAAGATGAGTCACAGATTCTTTGGCAATACCACAGAATTCACACAAGTTTTAAATATTCACATGGAAACGTTTAAGAAACTCCTTGACAGGGTAAATTCTGTGCAAATATTTTATAAGATACCTCTCTAATTTTATTATTAATAAAAAACTTGTTTGTTATTAACCATACTCTTTTCCAATTAATATTTTCAAATTAAGCAGACCAAAACACTGTTGAACAAGGCAAATAATTTGTTTTTAAAATGTTTCTAATATATTTGTTACTGCATTTATCTATTATTATGTTAATATCCCCAATAAATATTGTATCACTAGAAAAACAGTTTTGAAAATCAACATTTATAGGACAAAATCCAGGGTTTTTGTAATAGTTATACAACTCTGTCCGAGATTGCATTAAAGATTATAGCATATTCTTTTGGCTTCAGAGGAATCATACATTTATTGAGAAATTCAGAATATGTTAAAAGTAAACCTTGTTCATTAAGTAACTGACTGACAGTAAGAATTCCATTGTCATACCAAGTCTTATTAAAGATTGACATTTTTTTGTACAAGATATCTTTGTTATTCCATATAAGATATCGATGCGGTGAAAAATTTTGTTTATATATTAATAGCCAAGCCAGCAGTGCCTGCTTATGAAAGTTTGCAAGTTTAACTGGGATTTTTTTCTACCGAAAAGTTGCATTTTAAAAGGAAATTAATGCCACCTACAGAGTTAAATATGTAATTTGGGAAAACATTCCATATACTATCTTTATTTTTAATAAATTCTATTAACCATTTTATCTTAAACACATTATTAAGATCTGTAAAATGTAAGACTTCAAGGCCACCAAAGTCTCTATTATTATTTAGAATATCTTTCCGTAAATAGTGTATTTTTTTCCTCCAAATGAAATCATAAAGAACCTTATCTAATTCCCTAACAACATTATTTGGAACATCTGCTGACATAGATATATAAACAGACCTTGAAAGTCCTTCAACTTTTGAAAGTAGAATACGTCCATTTAGGGACAGATCTCTCATAAGCCACATATTAAATCTGTTTTTAATTTTCTCTATAACAGGCTCAAAATTTAGCCTGCTTCTTTGATTCATATCTTTACATACCATTATCCCAAGGTATGTGATATTATCTTTAATTGGTATACCACAGATTTCTTTCAATGCACAGTCCTTAAGAGAGAATAAAGTGGACTTATTTTTGTTCATTTTTAATCCAGAAATTTCAGAAAATGTTCCAATACATTTAATAACTTCTTCCAATTCATCACTATTTTTGACAAAAATTGTGGTATCATCTGCTAATTGGCTAAGTTTAATCTCTTTTCCAAACACTGAAATTCCTTGAAAATTTGCTTTTTTGATATGAACCGCGCCAGCTTCACATCATGGGGTGCGTCTCAATCAGCTCCCTAGTTCAGTAGTCAGGGCACTGATCAGGGAGTCAGCCCATTGACTTATGTCCTGATCAGTGCCCTGACTACTGAACTAGGGAGCTGATTGAGACGCAGGCATGGATTTCCTGAAAACTAACGTCAATTACTTCTCTGAGGCAAATGTGGCATTTTCCGCTCAAGGGCGCCCTCTGGCTTTCAGTATGAATTTTAAAACTTTTGGGGAATCAATAATAGGAAAATAATGCTTAATACATTTTAAAACTTAATAAACTTTTAAAAATTATACATTTTTTGGACAATCCATGTTTTTCTTCAATGTACAGGAGTTTTCCCCCCACAGTGGATGCACAAGATGTCATAGTTTTTGATCTGTAATGCTTTATTTTGGCCACTAGAGGTCCCCATAGGCCTCACATGACTAAACATGTGCCTTTTGTAATCTGTGTGATTGTTTTCACCTGTGTCTTAGTCTGTACTGTGTATTTAAGCTGGCCTGTTTCTGTGCATCCTCGCTTGGTTATTGTGGTTCTGAAGTCTGTGACTGATGTAAGTCTTCTCTTGTTCCAAGAAGTCCTCTGTGGTGTTTTTTGATTGTTTCCTCAGTTACTTTTTGCATATATTGGAACCTTTTTCCCTGAGTTACTGTTTTTTGAGATTTCTGACTCTTTCTTGATTTTTTGTCCTTTTTGGACTGGACATTCTTCTGTTTTTGTTATTGCCTGGAAGAAAGGGCTTTTTGGGCCCTTTTCCTTTTTGTTGTTAATAAACTCTTTTTGATTCATCTAAGCAAGCGTCTGACTATTGGGTTCAAACCTCTCCTGTGGCTCAGTGGTGGAAACTAAGACTTTCATGCCAGAGACCCGAGTTCGATTCCTGGTTCTGACAGAATAACCAAGCCACATTATGAACCCAGAGACGCCTAACCCTCAAGAACTCTTTGCCACAGTTGCTCAGCATGAGTCCACAGTTCAGCGTCATGAGACAGCCCTAGCTCAGCAGGAAACTTTGATGGCTAAACACTCACAGGTGCTGACAGATCTCATGACTTCTATTCGTCAGATCTTTGACCGGCTCCCCTCCACTCCAGCTAATGCTTCTACAGCTGCCGCTGTACCCCTTCCAGAGTCTCAAACGCTCTCTCCTTTGGCTGAACCTCGCCTACCTCCACCACAGCGTTTCTTGGGTGATCCCAGTGCATGTGATGGGTTCCTGACTCAGTGCTCTCTCACATTTGAACTACAGCCATCTTCATTTCCCTCAGATCGGGCCAAGATTGCTTACGTTATCACCCTCCTTTCTGGCAAGGCTCTCTCCTGGGCAACAGCGGTCTGGAAGGCACAGAAGTCCTGCTGTTTAAGTTATTCAGCGTTCGAAGAGGAGTTCAAAAGAGTCTTTGACCATCCCCTCAGTGGTCGACGAGCATCTAAGAGACTTCTCACCCTCCGACAAGGAAATGGCAGCGCTGCTGAATATGCTATCCAGTTTCGAACAGTTGCGGCAGGGAGTGGTTGGAACGAAGAGGCCCTCATAGTGAGTTTTCTGAATGGTCTATCTGATGCGATCAAGGATGACTTGGCGACCAGAGAACCTGCCAGTGATCTTGAGACTCTTATTGATCAAGCAATCCGGCTAGATAATCGCCTGAGGGAACGAAACCTGCATCGCCAGTCTGTTTCCACACTGTCTGCCAGTCCAGCTCCTTTTCAAATGCTATCAGTGCCCCAAGACTCTCCAGAACCCATGCAGTTGGGTAGGGCCCGAATGTCTCCTTCAGAGCGTGACCGTCGTATGAGAGAGCGCTGCTGTCTATATTGTGGACTGCAGGGTCATTTTCGCTCGACTTGTCCCGAACTCTCGGGAAACGGCCAGTCCCGCACAGGCAAGGAAGGACTGTAACGGGAGTAACACGCACTGCTTCACCTTCCAACACTGGGCTGTCCCTTCCCATCACACTCACTTGGGGAGGCAAGAAACACCAACTCCAGGCCTTGATTGATTCCGGCGCTGCCGGGAATTTCATGGATGTTACCCTTGCCAAGAATCTCCAGATCTCCACGGATTCTCTTCCTGCCCCCCTAACGGTAACGGCCTTGGATGGAAGACCATTAGCTCCGGGGAGAGTAACCCACATCACCTCTCCTCTTTGTCTCTTCATTTACCAGCACCAGGAGAGAATGAGCTTCCACCTAATACAATCTCCTGAGTTCCCTATTATCCTTGGTCACCCCTGGCTCCTCCAGCATAACCCACACTTTGACTGGTCCACCGGCGCAATCCTCAGTTGGGGTTCCAACTGTCAGACTACATGCTTGGTCCAGAACTCTCCGGATGCTGTTCTCGAGTCGCAGGAACCCTTAGACCTGTCTCGAGTACCTACTCAGTATCACCACCTCAAGGCAGTGTTCAGCAGGAGGAAAGCCACTTCCTTACCTCCACACCGCCCCTATGACTGCGCCATTGAGCTACTCCCTGAAACCGTTCCCCCCAGAGGTCGTATATTCTCTTTGTCTCCCCCAGAACGTACTGCTATGGATAAGTACATTGACGAAGCTCTTTCGGCAGGAATCATCCGTCCATCCACCTCCCCAGCTGGAGCTGGATTCTTCTTTGTTGGGAAGAAGGATGGCGGACTTCGGCCATGTATTGATTACAGGGGCCTAAATAAGATCACTGTTCGTAACCGTTATCCCTTGCCATTGATGGGTACTGCCTTCGAAATTCTGCAGGACGCTTCCATCTTCACTAAGCTTGACTTGCGCAATGCCTACCATCTTGTGCGCATCAAACAAGGAGATGAGTGGAAGACTGCCTTCAACACACCCACTGGTCACTATGAGTACTTAGTTATGCCTTTCGGTCTTACTAATGCTCCTGCTGTTTTCCAAGCTCTAATTAATGATGTTCTCAGAGACATGCTTAATCAATTTGTTTTTGTTTACTTAGATGATATATTGATCTTCTCGAGTTGCCTCCAGGAGCATGTAAAACACGTCAGTAAGGTTCTCAGACGCCTTCTGGACAACCATCTTTATGTCAAACCTGAGAAATGTGAGTTTCATGTGACCAACGTCCAGTTCCTGGGGTTCATCATCAAGCCTGGCCAGATACAAATGGACCCTCAAAAGGTTCAAGCAGTTGTGGATTGGCCCACCCCCTCATCAGTAAAGGAGGTACAGCGGTTTCTTGGCTTTGCCAATTTTTATCGTAAATTCATCCTGAACTTCAGTACTGTAGTGGCTCCTTTGTCTGCCCTCACTAAGGGAAACACAGCTGGCTTTTGTTGGGGTCCTGAAGCAGAGTTGGCCTTCAACAAACTTAAACACTGTTTCACCTCTGCACCTGTTCTTATTCTACCTAACCCAGATATTCCCTTCATTGTGGAGGTTGATGCCTCAGATGTTGGGGTTGGAGCCATGCTGTCCCAAAGGGGGGAGGACAACAAGCTGCACCCTTGTGCATTCCTTTCTCACCGCCTTACACAGACTGAGAGAAACTATCATGTGGGTGATCGAGAACTACTGGCAGTTAAGCTAGCGCTTGAAGAGTGGAGGCATTGGCTTGAGGGGGCCAAACACCCATTTCAAGTACTTACAGACCACAAGAACTTAGAATACATTCAGCAAGCTAAGCGACTCAACCCCCGCCAGGCACGTTGGTCCTTATTTTTCAACCGATTCCAGTTCATATTATCCTACCGCCCCGGCTCCAAGAACCTTAAACCTGATGCCCTGTCCCGAGTATATGTAAAGACTCCTCATGAAGATTCCGTTACTCCTATTATTCCAAGTTCCAAGATAATAGCTCCAATCAGGTGGGGGCTGGAGAAGACTGTAAAACAAGCCCAGGCCCGTGATCCTGACCCAGGAGGAGGGCCTACCAACTGTTTGTTTGTCCCGAAAGCTGTCCGCTCCCAGGTCCTCCAGTGGGGACACTCCACATCCCTCACTTGTCACCCTGGCACTTCTCGCACCCTTGAGTTCCTCCAGAGACGGTTTTGGTGGCCAACTATCAAGGAGGATGTCACCACATTTGTAAAGGCCTGTCCCACATGCAGCCAAGGTAAAGTCTCTCATCGTGCACCCCAGGGCCTACTACACCCTCTTGCCATACCCCATAGACCATGGTCTCATCTTTCCATGGATTTTGTTACTGGACTTCCACTATCACAGGGCAACACCACCATCATGGTCATAGTGGATAGATTTTCCAAGGCTGCCCGATTTATCCCCTTGCCCAAACTACCCACAGCAAAGGAGACTGCTGAATTGGTTATGAACCATGTCTTTCGCTTCTTTGGCATCCCACAAGACATTGTCTCTGATCGTGGGCCCCAATTTTCCTCCCGGTTCTGGTGGGCATTTTGTCAATCCCTGGGAGCTACGGTGAGTCTTTCTTCTGGGTTTCACCCAGAGTCCAATGGGCAAACTGAGAGGCTTAACCAAGATCTGGAGACCACCTTGAGGTGTATGGTGGCTAACAAACCATCCTCTTGGTCTTCTTTCATCATGTGGGCAGAATACGCACACAACACCCTTCGCTCCACTGCTACAGGCATGTCTCCTTTCGAGTGCCAGTTCGGATATACTCCTCCTATATTTCCTGAGCAAGAGGTGCAGGTTGCTGTTCCCTCCGTACAACAGTTCATCAAGCGCTGCCGTCAGACTTGGAAGAAGGTCAGACACAACCTCCTTAAAGTCTCCCAGCAGTACCAGCACCAGGCTAATCGCAGGCGCAGACCTGCCCCTACTCTGCGCCCTGGTCAAAGAGTCTGGCTCTCCACAAAGAACATTCCCTTGTGGGTGGAGTCCCGTAAACTTTCCCAGAGGTTCATCGGTCCCTTCAAGATTGCCAGGAAAGTTAACCCAGTTACTTATCGGTTATACTTACCTAAGTCTTAAAAGATAAATCCCACTTTTCATGTCTCTCTGTTAAAACCAGTGTTGTCTTCTCCTTTTCTTGTGACAGGTAAACCTCCTCCTCCTCCTCGTATCATTGGTGGCCAGCCAGCCTACACAGTCCACCGAATACTGAATGTCCGTCAAGTTCGTGGGTCTCGGCAGTATCTTGTGGACTGGGAAGGCTATGGCCCTGAGGAGCGCTCCTGGGTCCCTGCCAGGGACATCTTAGACCCAAAACTAATTCAAGAGTTTCATGCTTCCAAGCCCAGTCGTCCTGGAGGGAACGTCAGGAGCCGTTCCTAGAGGAGGGGGTCCTGTCATAGTTTTTGATCTGTAATGCTTTATTTTGGCCACTAGAGGTCCCCATAGGCCTCACATGACTAAACATGTGCCTTTTGTAATCTGTGTGATTGTTTTCACCTGTGTCTTAGTCTGTACTGTGTATTTAAGCTGGCCTGTTTCTGTGCATCCTCGCTTGGTTATTGTGGTTCTGAAGTCTGTGACTGATGTAAGTCTTCTCTTGTTCCAAGAAGTCCTCTGTGGTGTTTTTTGATTGTTTCCTCAGTTACTTTTTGCATATATTGGAACCTTTTTCCCTGAGTTACTGTTTTTTGAGATTCCTGACTCTTTCTTGATTTTTTGTCCTTTTTGGACTGGACATTCTTCTGTTTTTGTTATTGCCTGGAAGAAAGGGCTTTTTGGGCCCTTTTCCTTTTTGTTGTTAATAAACTCTTTTTGATTCATCTAAGCAAGCGTCTGACTATTGGGTTCAAACCTCTCCTGTGGCTCAGTGGTGGAAACTAAGACTTTCATGCCAGAGACCTGAGTTCGATTCCTGGTTCTGACACAAGAGGTTCATATTTCATATTAAAGACAGACTTTAAGAATAACTCCTTAGGCTTAGACCTTTCTAATTTTTTTAGTCATAGGCTGTCTGCATATTAATAGGTAACCCAGCAGTTTTCTTTTTTTTTTGTAAAATAAGTTTTCTGTAAAATATTACAAAAATAAAAAAAATAATTAGTATTACTATTATATTGTTATATTTATTCTGATGTACTCTTTTTTTTATTTGTAATTATGAAAATGTTATTGTAATGGTAATATTTCTTATTTTTAAAAATATTTTTAGCAGTAATAATAATCATAATAATTATTATTAGTCACATTAATATAAAAACACAAAATGTTATATACACACACTTTTCATTTGTAAAAACTTATAATGACAATAATCACATTTTAAATCGCAATCGCAATTTTACCCTGAATAATCGCAATTATATATTTTCCCCAAATCGTGCAGCCCTAATATAGAAAAATAATGAATGTCATGCAACATTTGATTTGGGCTATTGTTAATCAACCTCTGTAATCCTATGCAGGAGCTTGCTTAACTCATAAAAAATACTTTGTTTCAATAAACATACATGAAATAATGTAGTTCAGTTCTGTTTTTATATCAATGTATTTTAATATATGAATCAATAGAATAGGTTTTCCATCCATATATTGCTATATATTTTCAAATATATGAGGAAGTTTCTGATACATTGAAATATATTTTCTAATGTATTGCTATATAAATTCTAGTATATTGCAATATATTTTTGTTTCGTAAGGGTAGGATGACAAATTACCTTCTAATGACAGCTGATTCAGGATCACCATCACTGCTCATTCTCCTCGACCTATCAGCGGCATTCGACACCGTGGACCATACCATCCTCCTGGACCACCTCCATAATATAGTTGGACTATCTGGAGCAGCACTGCAGTGGTTTCAGTCCAACCTTCCTGACAGGACTAAGCATGTTACATTGGGAGAATGTGAGTCCAGGCTGCTCACTGTTACACGTGGTGTTCCGCAGGGGTCGGTTCTCAGCCCAATCTTATTAATCCTCTACATGCTCTCCCTCAGTCCTGTCATCAGCAGACATGGACTATCTTTTCATTGTTATGCTGATGACACGCAACTTTATATCAAAACTGCCCCGAGCCCCTCCACAGCTTTGTCACGACTCACCACATGTCTTTGAGGAGATTAAGGCATGGATGGGAACTAACTTCCTCCAGCTGAACTCCAGTAAAACTGAGGCACTACTGGTCGGCACCCCTCATCAGATCCACTTCTCTCCATTATCCCAGCTCATCTTTGACAGCCAGGTCATTACTTTCTCTTCCTCAGTCACTATCTAGGGGTTTGGTTTGACCCACAGCTAACGTGATAATAAATGTGGCGTTTTCCATAGGGATCCCAATTTGTCTGTCTTTCTGACGTACGTCGAAGTGACCGACTGAAAGGGAACGTATAGTAACCCTCGTTCCCCGAAGGAGGAAATGGAGACGTATGTCTCGTTGCCACAGTTGCTTTACCATCACTGCAGGCCGAGCCACTAGTTCGGCTCCTTGGTGAAAAACAACAGTGCGTGGCAATCGCTTCCGCGCCGCGGGGCGGGATGTGATATGCCAAGCACGCACGCCAATGTTCATTGGCCCATTTTCTATATATCAAAGCTGATAGGGGCTCCCAGAAGTGATCCTGATTCGTCGGTCCTTCTGACGTAGGTCTACGTTCCCTCCTTCAGGGAACGAGGGTTACCATACGTAACCGAGACGTTATACGTATGAATTTCACTAAGGTTGATTAAGTTTTTGTTTGTTTCACTACTGTTTGTAAGAGGTTGTTTAGTTATGAGGGTGGAAGAATTTGAATAAGTTTGACAAATGTGTTTGTTTCACTAGTGTTTTTAAGAGTCTTTTCAGTAATTATGGCCTCTACGGCTCCTCATACTAAACAATCTCAGTCTCTTCCATTAATTTCCTCTTATCACTCTAAAACTGCATTGAAACAATCAATATTGTGAAAAGTGCTATATAAATGAAGGTAACTTGACTAAAGACATCGACTATAGTTATTTGATTATTTGACTTCTTCAGTTGTTTATGGACATTGTTCACACATTTAATTCAGCCCAACATTCAGTGCAAGTCATTAAGCTGCAGATGGCAAACATTTAAATTATGACAATATTATTCACGTTATATTCAATAATGATTATAATTATATTATTATTATTATTATTATTATTATAATTCACTTTTTTTTCAAATTCAGAGTTCTTGTTTATTATAGAGCCTATTTGATTTACCTCTAAATGTTAATGCATTAATAAGCATCCTTATTTTGTCCTTAATAAAGATGTCCTGAGATGTACACAACATCTAATAAAGAAAAATTACAGAAAATCTACTAAAAAAAAAGGTAGTAACATTCTTAACCCTCAACATATTTTCCCTTTCACCTTATAGCTCTTTATACATTATTTTTTTAACACATACATTCACTTCTCATTACTTAATGTTGAAGTATTAATTCAGGTACTAATGCATGATTATTCATACACCCTTTTTGTAATATGTTAACCATA
This sequence comes from Pseudorasbora parva, assembly GCF_024679245.1. Taxonomy (NCBI): domain Eukaryota; kingdom Metazoa; phylum Chordata; class Actinopteri; order Cypriniformes; family Gobionidae; genus Pseudorasbora; species Pseudorasbora parva. The sequence continues at coordinate 11,221,325 of NC_090184.1, forward strand.
ACTTTTATAAATAAAATTATATTTCACAATTATATTTCTAATGTTGAATAATGGCAGAAATATGCCAGTGATACAATTAATAAATGAGACTGTAATGTTTAAAGTATACTCTACTGCAATCATGTGATTTTCTTTAATTCCAAATTATGATTTTATCTATTGATTTATAAATCAGGTATGGTATTTATTCAGTTATATCCTAAAATAATTTCAAGAAATGTATTTACTTACTGATGACAAGTCTGGGATTTCCATTATGTTGAAAAAGTGTTGTTCCTGTAAATCTCTTGGTCCTTTTTGATCGCTCCTCTCTTTTGCTCTTCTTAAATGTTTCATGCAACTCTTTCATGCAGCTCTTCCGTGCTAAATTTTATTACGTGGTGTAATAATGCAGTGCTTATCCTCTCTCTGTCCCCCTCTCTCTCTGCACTTTACACTCAATCTCAAACAACAAGTTATGTAAGTTCCGACAGCCTTTCTATTCACTTTTCCACAATGATTATCACAGATGGAATCCGAGTCTCACGTCTCCCCCCCCCCTCTCTCTCTCTCTCTCTCTCTCTCTCTCTCTCTCTCTCTCTCTCTCTCTCTCTCTCACACACACACACACACAGGGACATTTCATAGACGTTTTATGGTTTTATACTGACCTAATGACATTTACTTCCCTAACCCTAAACCTACCATTCACAGAAAACTCTTTGCATTTTTACATATTTAGTTAAAATTGTTGAGTAGCCTATATTTATTTAGTGATTTGAATTATGAGGACAATATAGGAGGTGAGGGCTAAAGTCAGAATACCCTCCACTATAGAAGGACTTTGGTCCTTATATTAGGTCAAATCAGTACACACACACACACACACACACACACACACACACACACACACACACACACACACACACACACACACTTCCATTTCTGTTGACTTGCATTTTTTTTATACTGAGGTAAGAATAGTTTATATCTCTTAACCTATACACCTCATATTTAACGTTTTCCTCATGGAGGGCTAGCCACCACAAATAGGTGAATGTTCTTTTGTTACAGTTTAATATCCTGCTTCATTCATTCTTTCCCCTTTAAAGCTTTTTATGTAGAGCACTGGACTAGCTATGCATTCCTGCATTCCTTTTAGAAAACATACAAACACATTGTTAACAACATAATAATAAAATAAAATAAAAACTGTTATAATGGTATGACAATACATTTTACTAAAATAGGCTAGTGGAGCCTCTCAAACCCTAGTTTTTAGTTGGTATAGGAAGTTAGTGTTTTTCTTGGACACTCCAGGATATGAACAAGACCTTTCCCCCAGTGGTCCCAGATTAGTTCCAGATAGGCTCAAATCCTGGAACTCTAAAGAAAACTCTTAGGAATGTATTTCAACACCCCATTTCACACTGCATAGTTTTATTTATATAGTTTTTAACTTTAGGCTAATTCGTAGTAGAAAATCAATCTGTGAATCATTTGTTCAATAGTTTTTTTATTTAATATTGAAAATGAAAAACTGAGAAAACAGCTAGTTTTCGATTCTCTCAGAAAAACGAAAAAAGAGATTTTGGCTTGATTTTTGGTTTTTCGCTCTGAGGTAGAAAACGTCTCAGGTTACGTATGTAACCATGGTTCCCTGAGAGGGAACGAGACGCTGCGTCGAAACGCTAGGGGACGCCTCTGCGTGCCATGTCATGAAGCACTTGTGTAATCAGTCCAATAGCGGGACGATACGTCACGGGCGGGTGACGTCATCGACCAGGAAGCTATAAAGCATGCCCGGACCAAACAGTCACTAGCTTCTGGAAAAGTCGAACAAATCGATCACAGGCATGCCGGGAGTATGGCATCTCGACGCAGCGTCTCGTTCCCTCTCAGGGAACCATGGTTACATACGTAACCTGAGACGTTCCCTATCTCGAGGGAACTTCGAGCTGCGTCGAAACGCTAGGGGACCTCAATACCCACGCCGCCAGAGTCCCAAATGTCTGTATGTGTGAATCAACCCAGAAACACCCGGGACCCCGGTGTAGAGGCTACATCTAGATTGTAAAACCTCACAAATGTATGCGGAGAGGACCACCCAGCCGCATCACATACCTCTGACAATGAAACTCCCGAAATAAGAGCCATAGAGGCAGCCATACTCCTAGTGGAGTGGGCGCGGACCCTCATTGGTGAAGGATGTCCGGCCGACTCATAAGCGAGCGAAATAGCCTCGACTATCCACTTGCTAAGCATCTGCTTTGAAGCCGGTTTTCCCTTGCTCGGGGACCCAAAAACACACAAACAACTGTTCTGAGTTTCGCCACAGGGCAGCCCTGTGGACATATGCATCTAGGGCCCTGACCGGACATAGCAGATTTAGCTTCTCTTGGTCTTGACTAGTGAACGGAGGCGGACAGAAAGCCTGCAGCATTAGTGGTCCCGGCACATTAGTCGGGACCTTGGGAGCATATCCTTCCCTCGGGAAGAGAAATGCTTTTACCATTCCTGGTGCAAACTCCAGACAAGAGGGTGCCACTGCCTAAGTAGGCACCCTCGAGCGTGCCGCAGGTCTGCGCCTCAAAGTACCACGAAGGAAACGCATGACCCAAGGGTGTTTCCCCAATGATGCATTATCTAATGGAATATGATAAGCAGATATCGCCGACACATACTTTCAGTGTCGACGGAGATAACCCTGCGGAGAATTTTTCTTGTAGGAACTCAAGAACTGAACCGAACGGGCAGTTAACAGGGTCCAAAGCCTGGTGCGTACACCAGGCGACAAAAACTCTCCATTTGAGTGCGTAAAGTCTCCTTGTGGATGGTGCTCTGGAGTGCAACATGGTCTCTATCACCTCAGTAGATAGACCCGTGTTTATGAACTGGGCCCCCTCAGGGGCCAAGCCCACCGTTTCCACAGTTCCGGGCGCGGGTGCAGTACTGACCCCCCCGGCCTGCGAAAGAAGATCTCTCCTGACTGGGATTTTCCAGGGAGGACCTTCTAGGAGAGACATAATGTCGGCGAGCCATACTTGGCCCGGCCAGAGCGGGGCTACCAATAAAAGCTGAACCCCGTCCCGGCGGACGCTCTCCAGCACTCCTGGGAGCAATGCCAGAGGGGGGAAGGCGTACAGACGCAGCCTCGGCCACGTCTGTACCATTGCGTCCAGCCCCAGCAGGGCTGGATGCGTGAGGGAGAAATATGCTGGACAGTGTGTTGTCTCTCGAGACGCAAACAGATCCACCTGGGCTCGCCCAAGCGGATCCACAGCTCCTCCACCACCTCGGGTGGAGTCTCCATTCTCCCGGCATCACTCCCTGCCTCGACAGGGAGTCTGCCGCTACATACAGGACCCCCGGGATGTACATCGCCCTGAGCGAGAGCATCTTGCCGTGGGCCCATGTTAGCATATGACGCGTCAGCTTCCACACCCGACGCAATCTCAACCCCCCCTGGTGATTTATATACGAGACCACCGAAGTGTTGTCTGACCGAACTAACACATGGCGGCCCCGCAGGTCTGAGAGGAAGTGTTTGATTTTATATGATTGAAACACAGCCATCAGCTCCAGCTGGTTTATGTGCCAGGAGAGCTGACGGCCGCTCAGACCTTGGGCCGAGCGGCCACTCATGACCGCTCCCCAGCCAGTTAGGGAGGCATCCGTCGTTAGCGTTACGCGACGACAAGGAGCCCCCAGAACTGGACCTTGGGACAGGAACCAAGGATCTTTTCACTTCACTAAGGCACGTAGGCAGCGCCGCGTGACCTTGATCAAGCGAAAAAGGGTTTCCCCTCAGGGAGAACCCCTTGGTCCTGAGCCACCACTGTAAGGGTCTCATGTACCGCAGGCCAAAAGGTACCCCGTTGGACGCTGCTGTCATCAGCCCTAACACTCTCTGAAAGTGTTTCACAGTGAGTGACTGACCTAGCTTTATCTGGTTCACGGTATCCAGGATCGTTTTTATCCTGGGAGGGGATAGCCGAGCCAACATTATTTTCGTGTCCCAGACTACCGCCAGAAAAGTAGTACTCTGCAGCTTATAGGTGCCAGCACACATTTCTTTCCGTTCAACCTTAGCCCCAACACTCTCATATGGGCGAGAACAGCATCTCAATGCTGAACGCCCACTGTTTCGACTATGCTAACATCAGCCAATCGTCGATATAGTTGAGCACGCGAATGCCCTGGAGTCGCACCTGAGCCAGAGCTGCATTCACGCACTTGGTGAAAGTGTGGGGTGATTAAGCTAGGCCGAATGGCAGCACTCAATACTGGTAAGCTTCGCCCCCAAAAGCAAACCTGAAGACCTGTCTGTGCTGCGGAAGGATGGAGATGTGGAAGTATACATTTTTTAGGTCTATTGTGACACACCAGTCCTCGGACCTGACGTGACACACGATCTGTTTTATCGTGAGCATTTTGTTTAGCTGATGCAGATCTAAAAATAGGCCTTAACCCTCCATCCTTCTTTGGAACTATGAAGTACCGGCTGTAAAAGCCTGACTCTCTGCAGAGGGGAGGGACCCGTGTATAGCCTCTTTTCGCAGAAGAGTCTGTACCTCTCGTTCCATGACCAGAGGCTGCTCGGGGGTTACTACCGTAGGAGTAACCCTGCTGAACACGGGTGGGTGTGACCCGAACCCTTTTTATAATGTGAGCAGGACCCATTCTGAGATATTCGGCAGAAGTTTCCACGCTGCCAGAAAATCTACTAAGGGAACCAGCCTCTCGAGGCTGGTCTCTGGATTTTCCTGGGTGGTCAGCCCGGTGTCCTGTAACGGATAACCGGCAGGTAGCAACCGAACTGACCGCCCCGGGGCCCTCACGAGAGGGCGCGAACATCCCCAAGCCGCTACGTTTCCGGGCGGACAAGGAGATATATGTTCGCCGGGGACCGCCGCGCCCTGAAGCACCAACGGTGGCAGGGTTGGCAGACCGGCCCCCCCCGATGGCACCGGGAAAGAGCGGGCGCCTCGGCGAGCCGCACTCTCCCGGAGGGGACTGCCATCGGAAGTCCTGCGCCTCTGACGTCAGGACTTCTTAGCCGAGGCCTTCCTAGCAGTAAGGACGGCCCTCAGATCCGCCCTACCACGGGAAGGTCCCGGCTGAGCGCGTCGCCCGGATCCCCGATCTCTCTGCGGAGGGGGCCCCGAGCGGCCACGCTCTCTCTTTGTTTTGCTCGGTGTAGGTTTGAGAAAGGATGTACTCGGCTGAGGCTGCCCCGCCCGACAGCCCCAGAGGGACATTTTGATTTATTTATTTATTTATTATATATATATATTTTTTTATATTTCACATCTCAATATCAATATCCCCCAGCAGGTCTGCTTGTTTTATATGCTTGCAGGGCAACCGCCGTATACAAACCGGCGGCCGCCTGATCTGCTGCCGAATATGCCCTACCCCCAAAGCCGACTTTTTTTTTCTCTTCTTTTTTACCGGCTTGTTGTGGGCAGCTGTGGGGCTGTGTGACGATGTGGACTCGGGGGAGAGATAGCTCGCAAGCGTCTCTTCCCCGCGAGACATCGTCGCCCTTTCTGAATGATAGATGCAGACCCATAATCTACGCGATGCCTCGGCAAACACGCGATCTGAGCCACTAAACTCAACCCCGTAACCTACACGCTGCCTCGGCAAGCGCGAGATCCGCGATCGAGTCATAGAATCTATATTGTAGACCCGTGATCTACACGCTGCCTCGGCAAACGCGAGATCCGAGCCACTAGATTCAGCCCCTCGTAATCTCAAACATACTGTCTGCTCGCCATTATATTGTTCTTTCTCTTTCTTATTTTATTTATATATTTATTTATTTTTTGGCGAACTTCTTGACACTCGGCCGGCCAGTCTAAACTTAACCTGGACACAGCGCGAGTTACACCAATAGCACCTCTTTTTATGAGTGTGTGTGTGTCGTTTTCTTTTGGCAGATCATCATCAGCGCTAACAACATCCAGTTCCTCGGAGCTGGAGTGCTGCTGCGCTTGTGCCTCAGCGCGAGCGGAAGAAAACCGCAGAGCGTGCTTCCAGCTCGCTAACTGAGGCATGAGATCCAGCGGGTAAAGGCAGAGATAGGGGATCACCCGTCTCTAACCCCGCCACTAGATCCAACTGCGATCCCCAGGACGCGAGCCTTCGCTGCGCCTCGGCAACAGCGGGACCCGAGCCCTGAGGACCGCGAGCCAAAGCACTCTCCTCGAAGAGTGCCCGGCGTGATCTTAATATGCGCATTGGGAGTCTCTCGCAATGCTCGCAGCCGACCCCCTCGAGAGCTGACTGGGCATGCTCGAGCCCCAAACACATCACACATTAGGACGTGTGTATCCCCACAGGGAGGAACACAACACCTATACTGACTTGCCATATTTCTTTCTTTCTTTCTTTTTTTGAACACACACACAATAAATGGACATACAATTCACACAGAGCGCTTGTGAAGACACAGAAGCTAGTGACTGTTTGGTCCGGGCATGCTTTATAGCTTCCTGGTCGATGACGTCACCCGCCCGTGACGTATCGTCCCGCTATTGGACTGATTACACAAGTGCTTCATGACATGGCACGCAGAGGCGTCCCCTAGCGTTTCGACGCAGCTCGAAGTTCCCTCGAGATAGGGAAATAAATAAACAGTTTGAATATTCGATTTCTACATGTGGGCTGGGATCATACGCCCCTTTCTGCTGATTGGTCATCCGCAGATCAAACTATTCCGTCATCAGTTCTTCCTCAGTTCCGCACATCAGAATAAAATTCCTGCGCATCTACTGCTGTACGGATTCTTAACGCTTTTATTGCAGCTACATTTCATCTTTTATTAACCAAACAAGATTAACCAGACTAACGAATGGTTCGACACAACCCGTAACAGGGCAGAGCTTAGGCAGGGTTTTTCTGTGTAGACCAGTGGCTTTAGACCATCAAAGTGTACCGATAGTACGGTATGCTATCCTACCGTATTTTTCAGAATGTAAAGTGGTGTTTTTTTTTTTTTTTTTTTTTTTTTTTTTTATCATGAAACATGCCGTGGGTAGGATATATGTTATCTTTGGTTAAGTAAATTATATATATATATATATATATATATATATATATATATATATATATATATATATATATATATATATATATATATATATATATAGTGCCCTCCACAATTATTGGCACCCCTGTTTAAGATGTGGTCGTGGACTTCTAAAAATTCTCCTTTTTTTAAAAAAAACAACAAAGAACCCAAATGCAAAAAAGAGAAAAATCCAACCTTTCGTTTAAGTACATTATTTTGGTGGTAAACAAAAATCACAAATTTAGAAAGAAAAAACAACAACCTTGAAATCATGTGTCCCACAATTATTGGCACCCCTGATGTTAATAGTTTGTTCCACCCCCTTTTGACAACAAGAGAGCACTTAATCTCCTCCTATAACATTTCACAAGATTGGAGAACACAGAGAGAGGGATTTTTGTCAATTCTTCTTTGCACAATCTTTCTAGATCATAGTGTCCTGGGTCGTCTCTTATGCACTCTCTTCTTTAGCTCACCCTACAGGTTTTCGATTGGGTTGAGGTCTGGGTAATGAGATGGCCATGGTAGGACCTTGAGTTTGTGACTGCTGAACCATTTTTGTGTAGATTTTGCCACGTTTTGGATCATTATCCTGGTGATGACGACGCATCTTCAGCTTTCTGGCACAGGCCATCAGGTTTTTATTTAAAATGTCCTGGTAGTTCTAAGCATTCATGCCATGCACCCTAACAAGGTTCCCAGGTCCTTTGGAAGAGAAACAGGCCCACAGCATCACAGATCCTCCACCATACTTCACGGTGGGCATGAGGTGCTTTTCGGCAAAATAATCTTTTGTTTTACGCCAGACCCACTTAGAGTGTCTGTTGCCAAAAAGCTCAATCTTAGTCTCATCTGACCAAAGCACACGATCCCAGTTGAAGTCCCAGTACCGCTTAGCAAACTCCAGACGTGTACGTTTGTGAGTGTTAGTGAGAAAAGGCTTTTTTCTTTGCATGCCTTCCAAACAGCTTGTTGGCATGTCTGATGGTTTTTTTTAGATACTCTGTGACCCAAGATTCCACTCTTTGATGCAATTCTGTGACAGTGAGCTTAGGACATTTTTTTTTACGTCTCTTACCATCTTCCTCACTATGTGTTGTGGCAAGATAAACTTGGGACCTCTTCCAGCCTTGTTGCCCTGTTTAGTTGTTTTAAACTTCTTAATGATTCCTCTGACTATAGAGACGGGCAAGTTAATGCAAGTGGCTATTTTCTTGTATCCATTGCCTGACTTATGAAGGTCGACACACACCTGCCTTACTTGAATGGTTTGTTTTCTTGTCTTTGCCATGTTGATGTAGCAGTATGCACGTTGTTGGTAGGAGGAGTCTCCTTATTTGGTAGCATATAAGAGTGGTCACAATGACGCTATGTGTGTGCGCCTTCCTCCACGTTTGTGAGCGAGCCGCCGTACTTCCGGCGGGGCATGTGTGAACGTCTGATTGCGTTGTGATCTGTTTTGTTTGGCCAGCATACAGGGTTTCAGGGTTTTATTTCGTTAAAGGGTGGCCTGAGGAGCTTTTCGGGATGCCTTCGGCAACAGCCATTTCTATGGAAACCCGTGCAACCCGCATTTTCTGTGTCATATGAGTCGCCAAATAACAGGTAGGCTTGGGTTTTGGTTTAACTGTATCAATGTTGGGGGCTTGTTCGTTAAACCTGTCTTATGCTGTCTTAAACAACAATTATTGCTCAATTATTAAGGATTGTTCCCCGGGAATGAGATCACTCGGGGTGGCGTAGTTGGTGTTTATGTAAATCTTTATTTCGGGGTCTATTTATATCCAGGTCTGACGTCCTGTAGAAAGGTATTGAACCCCTCTGCGAACATTCATTTAAAATTGCCACATTGACAAATGGGTAAGAGAATTAGGCCTATGTGTCACTTCATATTTTTACCCCAGGGAAGCAGGAAGTCATGAATTACTAATTAAAAGGTCCTAGATACCCTGACCAACTTTAGCAACTACAGAAAAATATATTTAGAAAAAAATCAATAACATTTTTCAGAGGAATGGTTAGGGGTGCCAATAATTGTGGGACACATGATTTCAAGGTTTTTTTTTAACCTCCTAAATGTGTGATTTTGTTACCACCAAAGTAATGTACTTAAATGAAAGGTTGGATTTCTCTCTTTTTTTGCATTTGGGTTCATGTTGTTTAAAAAAAAGGAGAATTTTTAAAAGTCCACGACCACATCTTAAACAGGGGTGCCAATAATTGTGGAGGGCACTGTGTTATTCTGTATTATTCTGCTTGTTCAAATTGTATTATGTAGTAGGCTAACTTGCAATATTTGTCTTACCACCATACAAATTCAAACATTTCATTCTTTTAATTTTAATTTATGCTTGGATAAGACGCCTATGTCTCCCGTCCTTCCATTAAAAATAATGGCTATTGTGGCGCATAACAGCGGTTAATGGAAACGCTGTCAATTTGCAATAGTTTTTTATCGACATTAAATTAGCCTAAATAGCAAAGGTTTTGTGCAAATCTGAGAGAGCATTAGCCTACAAACTAATTCAAGTGGATTCAGGCTGATTTTTTAAAACTCGTTTGACCCATTCATAGAACATAATTTATAGCACATAATTTATTATATAACATAATTTATTTACATTCGTATGCTACTTCAGTACTGGTGGGAATCGGCATCTTCACAGCCTTTTAGTTTGGATTAACAGCAAGACTGCCTGGAACAGCATTAATATTGTAGGCAACAACAGACATCAAAATTAGCAGAATAACCTTTTTATATGTTTTGTTTTATTTTGATAATGAAAGTTAAGTTAACATCAAGTTAGAAATGCCAGAACTGATAGGCATGTGAGTGCGCAGCTAGGTTACTGGAAAAAACGTAGTTAATTTAAAAAGTCAACATTTCGATTATCTGACATTAAATGCAATATATAAATCACTTAGGAATAAACCAGGGCATGTTTCATGATAAAAAAAAAACATGACTTTACAGTCCGGAAAATACGATAGAAAATTATTTTGGGAAATTTGCTGGTCTAAAGCCGCTGGTCTACAGAGAAAAACCCTGCCTAAGCTCTGCCCCGTTACAGGTTGTGTCGAGCCATTCGTTAGTCCGGCTGTTTGATTAATAAAAGATTTAATGTAGCTGCAATAAACGCATTAAGAATCTGTACAGCGGTAGATGCACAGGACTTTTATTCTGATGTGGGAACTGAGAAAGAACTGATAACAGAATAGTTTGATCTTCGGCTGACCATTCAGCAGAAAGGGACGTATGATCCCAGCCCACGTGCAGAAATTGAATATTCAAACAGTTTATTTATTTTTCGAAAAAACGAAAAATGAGCTGTTTTCTAATTTTTATATTTTCAATATTAAATTAAAAAAGATTGCCACTTTATGTCCCTGTCATGAAAAATATATTTAGAGGAGGAAACATCATAGACCAGGGGTCCCCAATATAACATATAAATGCATTGATTAGCTGTTTAAGATGTGTTTGATTGGGGTTGGAGCTAAACTCTGCAGGACAGTGGCCCTCCAGGACTGAGATTGGGGACCCCTGCCATAGACTGTAAAAAAATATGGTTGTAGTGTCAGTGACGTCACCCATATGATTCTGATAAGCCGCTCTGAAGCTTAAAGTAGGGGAGAGATGGGCGTTGCAATCTTGCGAGCGAGTCATCGCGTGTCACTCTCAGATAACAGAAAATGGGCAAAAAGGCGGGATGTGGGTGGAGCTTAAATGATGCAATGACTATAGACGGCGGATAAATAGCTATCCACCTGTCATTCAAAGTAACCATGCAGAGCTTTAAGGCTTTATATAACGTAAACGAATGAGTTATAAAAAATTCACCCCCCTCACAGTTGTCATGAAAACAGAAGATTCAGTTGCAAGTGCAAAAGAAAGTTTATTTACCAGATACTCAGAAACTTAGTTCATCATGAACTATCACGGGCAGACTCAAATCGCGCACAGGCCAGCAGAAGAAAGTCATGGGCAGACTTAGTGAAGCAGGGACCACATTGAGCAGAATAAAGGTCAGGCAGAAACTGGGAACATCCACAGGAAAACTCCTGAAAGAAAGAACATGTTATCAGTATGTTTTGGTTAGAACTGGAGCTTAATCAGCTCCAACCTTGGAGAGACTGTGTATCTGTGTATGTGCGCAATATTCAATGTTACAGATCAGTGTTGAGAATGGTGTACAATGGGCGCCCTAAGAGATGGGTGGACTTGTTGTTCTGGGCAAGCTGGTGCCTGCTCCAGATCTGGAAGGTCACTACAGGCCTAATTCCATGGTGAAAGCGTCAACAAGTGACACGTCCATGCATCAGATCAACTGACACGAGTGGAAATTTACCATGACTGTGCATTATCTCTGAGCAGAGGTGGACAGTAACTAAGTACATTTACTTGAGTACTGTACTTAAGTACACTTTTTTGAGTATCTGCACTTTACTTGAGTATTAATTTTTCTGGAAACTTATGACTTTAACTTTACTACATTTGAAAGATAAATATCGTACTTTTTACTCCACTATATTTCTATCAAGGTAGAAAGTGTGTTTCAGTTTTCTGAAAAGATTAAAGATTAGTTTAATTGGAATACACTTGATACATGTCTCATAAAATAAAAATAAAAATGTAAATGTCTGGGAGAAAGAGAAGAGTAAACAGTTGGGAGAATATCAGATGTGTATGACTGTCTTGGATCGTGCATTCGGCCTTAAAGTGACAGCAGCTTTCTAAAGAGCTTTGTAACTTTTATACAAGTATTTAAATGAGTTTAAGTTAGTCGTATACTAGTATGTTGGATGGAGCATCACTGACTGGCTTAAACCATGATGGCATAATGTGCATTTATTTATACAACAATAATAAAATAATGCGCTGACATAAAAAAGTTAAGTTTACTTTTGATACTTAAATACTTTTAAAATCAAATACTTCTGTACTTTTCCTTAAGTAAAAATCTGTTTTATAAATTTCACTTGTAACCGAGTAATATTTGACCAGTAGTATTTTTACTTTTACTCAAGTAATGAAGTTTTGTACTCTGTCCACCTCTGTCTCTGAGCCAATCAGAACCATTCACATTGCAGTAATGACGTGGATAAGACCTTGAAAACGGTATAACTGTTGGGACAATTGTATGTACGATAGGGCGAGGCAACGAGACGGTGAGAGAGGGAGCACGGTCTACGAACTCCTTGTGAGACTTGAAGCTGGCTTCTGCTTTTGAAACTGCAAACTATTCTTAAGTATTTTTTTTTTTAAATGAATTACACACCTGACTCTTGGTCTTCATTTCTTCACTACTGGTCCTGGGTCATAAGCTGTTGACCCTAACAGTTTTGGTGGAGGATGCGCGAGCAATCATTCCTTAGTGACACCCCTGGCACACTAACAAATAAGTTAGGAAGATTATTGGTTAGGGCTGTCTGACTGGAAGAGATTGGGTACGGGGAGCGGAAACGCTTTATTTCGATAGAAGTGGGAATTAATTAAACTAACTGTTTGTTTTTATGGAAAAAGCAAAAGGGTATTAGCCTGACAAGCCGGACCAACAACAAGATGTTTGGTCTGGAAATTCACCATTGACAGGACTCAATCCGAGGGGCGGGATAAACGGCTGTCTTTCAAACTCCCTCTGCACGTGATAGGATAGCACTACAACCAACCAGAGCAACGAAGGTGAAGCAGAGCTAACATAAGTTGATTAAACTTTTGCCATATCCCGTCGGCAAAACTCCAAACACATTTTCCCTTCTTAAGAATGACTTCAGTGCTGTTCTTTTTTCAGAGAAAAGCTTAACTCCAAGTCTTCCAGAACAAAGCTGGTCAAAGCTGATTCGAAAGACACACGCACTGCCATACGCCAGCTTCTGTGTTTACTAGTAGCACGCAAGCGCAACTCGGCCGTCATTATGTTAAGCCCTGCCCACCGAATCTATACATGATGTGATTGGCCTGACCAGAGTTTGGTTTTTACAGCTCAGACATTTATTGAGAGTTGCTAGACGATACTCGCAGCAGATTAGATTTGCCTTTCGCTAGGGTGCGTCTAGATTTCTAGGCTTTAAGGGTTTAAGAAGGTCACTGATAGCACGCCACATTACTACGGGCATTAGCTAACGCGTAGCAGACAGAGTAAGATGCGTGTCTAATACAGGGGCAAGCCCATTGGGGCCACTGGTGTAGCACCACCTCTACAGGGGCATGTCTCTCTGGCCTGTGATCTGTTTGTCTGAGTTAGTCTTAAGAGATGGTCACATGGTCCATGGGCCATCGCAAACCTTCTCTATCTCTTCCATCTCAGAAAGGGGTACCCCGAACTTAGAGCTTAGAAATTAGTGAATCAGGCAGTGAGGGAAGTTATTAGTTAACCCTCTGGGGTTCTTCATTTTTGGGTCACACTCAGGACCTTGGTGGATTTCATGAGTGGATTCACAGAACCTGTGTGTGTGTGTGTGTGTGTGTGTGTGTGTGTGTGTGTGTGTGTGTGTGTGTGTCTGTTTTGCACTCTTGATGTTTAATAGATTCACCCCTTCACTGTTAAGTCCTTTTTCTCTGCATCCTGGCTGATTTGTAGATTATATGCACAAATACCTCGAAAAATATGAAACGTCTCGGTTATGTATGTAACCCTAGTTCCCTGAGGAGAACGAGACGCTAGGGTTACATACGTAACCGAGACGTTACGTATGCGGCCCCTATATCTGGGAACTCGAGCTGCCTCGAAACGCTGTGAGAACGCTATACCCACATCGCCATAGGACCAAGTGCCTCGTATGTGTGAAACCGTAGAGCACACGACTACGATAGCACCTGCGCCCCAACTGTAGATGCAACATCCAGATCGTAAAACCTTACGAAAGTAAGTGGCGAAGACCAGCCTGCCGCATTACTGATATCTTGGAGGGAAGCCCCCGACAAAAGAGCTTTAGAAGCAGCCATACCCCTGGTAGAATGCGCCCGGACAGCCAGAGGAGACGGCTGTCCGACCGCTTCATAAGGAAGTGAAATGGCCTCGACCAACCACTTGCTCATTCTCTGCTTAGACACGGGCGCCCCCTTTTTCGGGGCTACAAAACAGACAAAAAGCTGAACAGATTTTCTCCACAGGGCAGCTCTGTGGACATACGCGTCAAGCGCCCTAACTGGGCACAGCAGATTTAGTTTTTCCTGGTCTGACGTCATAAAGGGAGGAGGACAGAAGGCTTGAAGAGTAATAGGACCCCGCAGGCTCGTAGGAACCTTGGGGATATATCCTGGTCTGGAGTGAAGGAAAGCCTTCACCATGCCAGGCGCAAACTCTAGACATGAGGGCCCTACCGACAAGGACTGAATGTCTTCTATCCTTTTAAGGGACGAGATGGCCAGCAGAAAGATCGTTTTTAGGGTGAGGAATTTATCTGATACATCCTCTATGGGTTCAAACGGAGGCTCAGACAAGCCCTGTAAAACAATGGCCAAATCCCAAGTCGGAACCCTCGAATGAGCCACCGGCCTCAACCTTAGAGTGCCACGGAGGAAACGTGTAACTAGAGGGTGTCTTCCCAAAGACACTCCACCCAAAGGAGTGTGGAAAGCAGCTAAGGCCGCCATGTACACCTTTATTGTGGAGGGGGTCAACCCTGCCGAGAACCTCGCCTGCAGGAACTCCAGCACTGTACCAACCGGGCAGTTAACTGGGTCCAACTGGCGTTCTCTGCACCATGCTGAGAACAGTCTCCATTTCAGAGCGTACAGTTTCCTCGTGGATGGAGCTCTGGAGTGCAGGATGGTCTCTACGACCTCAGTCGAGAGAATCAGTCGGAATCTCCATAGGAGAGCCTTCCAGGAGAGATATTAGGTCCGAAAACCATATTCTGGTTGGCCAGTACGGAGCCACTAGAAGTACACGGGCTCCGCCCCGGTGTACCCTCTCCAGAACTCCCGGAAGCAGAACAATCGGGGGAAATGCGTACAGGGGCAGCCTCGGCCACTCCTGTACCATGGCGTCTAACCCCAGTGGGGCTGAATGAGACAGAGAGAACCACTGAGGACAGTGAGAATCCTCTGCCGAAGCAAACAGGTCTATCTCTGCTCTCCCAAACTTTTGCCATAGGAGCTCCACCACCTCGGGTGGAGTCTCCATTCCCCGAGCCTCGGCCCCTGCCTCGACAGGATGTCCGCTTCCTGGTTTAGACCCCTGGGATGTAAACTGCCCAGATGGAAAGCATTTTCCCTTGGGCCCACAGGAGGATCTGACGTGCCAGTTTGTCCAAGGAACGGGACCTCAGACCCCCCTGATGATTTATGTAGGCGACCACCAATGTGTTGTCTGTCCTGACTAATATCTGATGTCCCCTGGGGTCGGGCAGAAACTTTCAATGCAAGAAACACAGCGAGCATCTCTAGCCGATTTATGTGCCATAGCTGCTGATGTTCCTGCCAGAGACCCTGGGATGAACGACCACCCATAGTCGCACCCCACCCCGTGAGGGAAGCATCTGTCGTTAGCGTTATGCGCCGAACATGAGCTCCCAACACAGGTCCCTGGGACAGAAACCCAGGATCTTCCCACATGACCAGAGCACGAAGGCATCGCCGCGTGACTTTGATCGTGCGGAGTGGATTTCCCCTCGGGGAGAACCCTTTCGTTCTGAGCCACCACTGTAACGGCCTCATGTTCAGCAGGCCAAAATGTATCACGTTGGACGCAGCTGCCATGAGGCCTAACAGTTTCTGGAACTGCTTTACAGTGACTGCACGGTCTAGCTTCGGTTCTTTGACTGCTGCCAGGATGCTATGCGTGTCGGCGATAATTGCGCCCACATAATTACCGAGTCCCAGTTCACGCCTAAAAAATTGGTCCTCTGAGCCGCGGAAAGCACACTCTTCTTGGCGTTCAGCCTCAACCCCAATTTCGCCATGTGTGCGAGAACAGCATCTCGATGCTGAACCGCCATCTGCTCGCTGTGAGCTAAAATCAAACAATCGTCGATGTAATTGAGTATGCGGATGCCCTGCAGCCGCCACGGCGCCAGAGCTGCATCCACACACTTGGTGAATGTGCGGGGTGACAGTGCTAGACCGAAGGGAAGTACTCGATATTGGTATGCCTCTCCCCCGAAGGCAAACCTCAGAAACTTCCTGTGATGTGGAAGGATGGAGATATGGAAATACGCATCTTTGAGGTCTATGGTGACAAACCAATCCTCCGACTTGATCTGCGATACAATCTGTTTGAGTGTGAGCATCTCGAATTTGAGCTTTGCCACAGAGCGATTCAATAGGCGCAGATCTAATATCGGGCGCACCCCCCATCCTTCTTGGGCACGATGAAGTAACGGCTGTAAAACCCTGACTCCCTGCCGGGAGGAGGAACCCTTTCTATAGCCCCCTTTCGCAGGAGTGTCTCTACTTCCTGTGCCATTACCAGAGCCTGCTCCGGGCCCACCTCTGTGGGTAGGACACTGTTAAAGAGAGGTGGCCGCCTTTTGAATTGAATGGCGTACCCCCCTTCTATTATCTGCAGGACCCAATGAGATATATTCGATAGACGTTTCCATTCATCTAGAAAATCTACTAAGGGAACCAGCCTCTCGAAGTTGGCCTCTGGTGTACTTTGAACAGCAAGCACAGTGCCCTGAAGCAGCGGACCGGCAGGGAACGACTGACTTGACTGCTCAGGCGCCCCCCGAAGGGGGAGCGGACCACCCTCGAGTGGTCCGCGGGGACCGTCTGCGCCCCGGCATTGCTGAGGTAAGCACCGACTTCCTTCCCCCTCCTCGTCCTGACCCGTCTGGCATCAGGATTTCTTTGACGAGACTTCCCTGGCGATAAGGACTGTCCTTTGAACAGCCCTACCCCTCGAAGGCCTCGGTGCGAGCGCCCTATGTGAGGAGCTCGTACTCAGAGTACGCCTTACCCACCCACGCCAAAGTTGTTTTTAACGGCTTGGTGGGAAATGCCAGGGATGATGCAGCTGAAGGCGAGAGATGGCTCGCAAGCATCTCTTCGACCTTCGGCATCGCCCCATACCATAGTGTCTCAGCCCTAATATATTACTATATGTAGATGTTTGTGGGCTGAAGACTCTATATGATACCGGTTTCCTCCATGACCTAGACACCTCGGTGTGCAGGTCGGGGAAGAACGGCAGGACGTTGAGGCTCTTCACGAGAGGGCAGGAATCGCTCATCTAATTTCTTTTTCTGTGGTTCGATGGGATTCAGATCTTTCCGCCAGCCAGTCGTTTTTTTTAATTTTTAATTTTTTAATTTTTATATTTAACCTGGCCACAGCTCTCGTGAGAACCTCAACTCACTAGCGGGTGACTGAAATGGCGAGTCTTCAGTTGTGATGCTCTCAACGTCCATCTCCTCAGAGCTGGATAGTTGGAGCACCGGTGCCCCGCCCAGGGAGGAAGAGACCGCAGAGCGGGCTTCCAAACCCTGAGATGAGGCACTGGATGGTACAGGTGAGGGCTGAGATAAGGCTGGGCCCCTCTCAAACTCCTCTGTAAGGTCCATGTGTGAACCCCACGACTGAAGCCACCGCTCTGCCTCGGCAGCAGCGGGACCGAGCCGCGGGGAACACGAGCCGAAGCACCCTCCTCGAAGAGTGCCCGGCGGGAGCGCAGCATTCTTAACGGAAGCCGTTCGCAAGCAGCCCCCTCGAGGGCTGCCTGAGCGTGCTGCGCTCCCAAACAGCCATACACAATGAGTGTGTTTTCCCACACGCAATATATATATATATATTTTTCGAGGGCAGGGATGAACACACTGTGAAATGCTGTTCACTCACCATAATCTCCTTTTTCTCTTTATGTTATAAAATATATATCAGATATATTTAACAAAGGTGGAAAATTCTCTCTAATAGACAGACAAAAACACCAAATAGACAGACAGGTTCACACAGATCGCTTACTGAAGGCACAGAAGCTAGTTCCTGTTTGTGTTCGCGGACGCTTTTTAGTTTCCAGTCGATGACGTCATCACGTCGGCGAGGATCGATCTCCCGATGGATTGGTTTTACACGCGCTTCACGACGCATTCACGCAGAGGCGTTCTCACAGCGTTTCGACGCAGCTCGAGTTCCCAGATAGGGAAATATGTGTTTTCATATTTTGGCCAATTTCCCATTCATTTCCTATGGGGTCATTTTTGACCTGAAGGTCCTGAATGTGACCATTTTTTTAACGACCACTTAAACTTTTCAAATCCTGTCCCCAGTTTTTTTGGGTGTTCATATACCAAGTACCAATAAAGTCACCAAGTTTCGGACCATTCCGATGAAGCCATAATTTTTTAAAAATATAATTATAAAACGCTTCGGGTCATTTTTGATTGCTGTGCACGATATTTCTTACATTGATGAATAATTGCTTTTATATCACAAAATTAGCTTTTGGAATGACACGCATTCAATTGTGTGTGCGTGTGTTTTTGTGTGTGTGTGTGTGTGTGCGTGCGTGCGTGCGTGTGTTTGTCTCTTTTGGACTCTTGATGTTTTAGAGATTCACCCCATAACTGTTGAATACTTTTTCTTTGCATCCTGGCTGATTTGTAGATTGTATGCACAAAAAAACTCTGTATTTTCATATTTTTGCCAGTTTCCCATTCATTTCCCATGGGGGTCATTTTTGACCCGAAGGTCCTGAGTGTGACCATTTTTTTAACGACCACTTAAACTTTTCAAATCCTGTCCCCAGTTTTTTTGGGTGTTCATATACCAAGTACCAATAAAGTCACCAAGTTTCGGACCATTCAGATGAAGCTACGAGCTTTGGGTCGTTTTTGACCCGAAGAGTAAAAATCAGGGAAAAGCTATTGAAATGGATGTTATGAACATGTTTGGGATAGAAATAAATGGGATGTGTAATTAAGGATGGTACATGTATGTGGACTGTTAACTGAATGATGTTTTATGTAGATACAGAATGTAATTGGATGGATTATTCTGCCTATTTATTTTGTTTATTTTTATTTCAGACCACTGTTGTTTTGAAGATGAAAAAGGTCTGTGATTTGAAAGAAGTGTATTTGGAATCCCTATTTTAAATGAGATATCTTGGTATTTATAATGGGGTGGTATTTAACATGGGGTGCTAATGTAGCATGTCCTCCTGAGGATGAATATGTGCTTGTTGTAATCAATCAAGCCATTGATAAAACCAAATTAGATAAGATTGATTATGGTTGAAGTTAAATACCTGATGGGAAAAATAGATTTTCAGATTTTTAAAAGATTATAAATTGACATGGGTGGCATGGAAAATTATGAAGCGGCCTAAATTGTTAGACCAACTTTAGGGGGTCATCGGGACCCGATGGAGAGACTAAAAGCGCGATTCTGAAATCCACTTCAATATACTTGCATACATCCTAATTAACTTCATAATCAAAACCTTAATCAATATTTATTTTCCTATATTATTATAATGATTCTATCCAGGTATGATTTTGCTTTTAGTTTCTTGTGTTCTTAAGTGTTCTTATGTGTTTCTTGTGTTCTTATTTGGTTTCTGGGAAGTGACTGAGGGTCTGGCCTAGAGATGTGTGATGTGTCACTGAACACTTGCAACAATGTTGTGTGTTTGGATTTTTAAGTGAGATGTCATGCCCTAACATGTCAGGAGTGCAGTAACAGGGTCTGCTCACTTAGCCTGGCTTCCAGATATGAAATAT
The DNA here is from genome assembly GCF_024679245.1 of Pseudorasbora parva. Taxonomy (NCBI): domain Eukaryota; kingdom Metazoa; phylum Chordata; class Actinopteri; order Cypriniformes; family Gobionidae; genus Pseudorasbora; species Pseudorasbora parva. The sequence continues at coordinate 11,241,051 of NC_090184.1, forward strand.
GGATTTGTCTTTCAATTAATTTATTATATTATATTCCTTTTATATTTCCTTTTACTGAAACACTAAAGTCAAGATGAATGTTGCCTGTACTATTGTCTGTACCTCTCACTGAAAGAAAGCACGTTATCAGTATGTTTTGGTTAGAACTGAAGCTTAATCAGCTTCAACCTTGGAGAGACTGTGTATCTGTGTATGTGCGCAATATTCTATGTTACAGATCAGTGTTGAGAATGGTGTAAAATAGGCCTAAGAGATGGGTGGACTTGTTTTTCTGGGCAAGCTGGCGCCTGCTCCAGATCTGGAAGGTCACTACGGGCCTAATTCCGGGTTGAAAGCATCCACAAGTGACACGTCTATGGCATCAAATTAACTGACATGAGTGAAAATTTACCATTACTGTGCATTGTCTCTGAGCCAATCAGAACCAACCCACATTGCAGTAATGACGTGGATAAGACCTTGAAAACGGTATAACTGTTGGGACAATTGTATGAACGATAGGGCAAGGCAACGAGACGGAGAGAGAGGGAGCGCGGCCTCCTTGTGAGACTTGAAGCTGGCTTTTGCTTTTGAAACTGCAAACTATTCTTAAGTAAATTTTTCTTTTAATTAATTACACTCCTGCCTTTGGTCTTCATTTTTTTCACTACTGGTCCTGGGTCATAAGCTGTTGACCCCTAAATGATGTTTTTTTGTTAAACAAGGTTCGGGAGGAGCTCATTCAGATACACAGGCGGAGAGTACTTACCTAATCAACAAAAGAGGTGTATATATACGCAGCTGTCTTACCTCCATTTTGTTGACAGTTTATCAGCATCCCTCCACCACCCCTTCTCCACATTTTGCTCTTTTTAGTTTCAAATCACTACTTACATACGAGGGGGTACTCTGGGTTGAGGCCAAAGTCCGAGCTCGAAGACTTCCTCCCAGTTTAAAAAAAAACCCTGAATTAAAAAAAAAAAATACTACATGCTTATTTGTGAGGAAGGTTGTGAAATAACTAATTTCTGTATCCAACATGGCTGCCACGTCCAGGTCATGTCACATGACAAAAGAATGAGACTCGGACCGAAGACTCAAGAGAACTAATCATTTCTGTTTCCAGTACAGACTGCTTAGCCTTGTCTATGGGGCTGGGACTTGATTAATGACTCAAACCTGGACTCGAAAGATGAAATAATCAATTCTGTTTCCTTTACAGAACATATGGGATGTTGTGCATGCACGGTCAACACAAAATTAATGAAAAGCTTAAAAGAAAAATACAAAAACGCGCTGTAAAAGTTACCAAATACCAAATACAGATCCCAACTAGTGGTCCCAACCATTTTATGAACCATTTTACAATTCTTAGGGCTGCTTACATGAAAATGAATGGAAAACTGAATTTACCTTGGCATAGTTGAATAATAAGAGTTCTGTACATGGAACTGACATACCATGAGCCTCAAACACCATCGCTTCCTTCTTCATATGTAAATCTTGTGCATGCAGAAGACCACTGAAAAAACGGTGTTATGCTGGGATTCGCAACATAACACCGGTATTTCAGTGGTCTTCCTCACGCATAAGATTTACATATGAAGGAAGAACCGATGGTGTTTGAGGCTCAATGTTTAAGGCCAAGCAGTGTTAACGTGGACATACACTGCCGATTCATCAGAAATTCTGCAGGTATTGTGAAGGTGAGGACCATATCATAATAGGGATGCTCATTTTGTTAATGTTCCTGACCGACAACCGATGCTCATTAATTGATTATTAAAAGTTAACTGATAAGATTATTATATTGAATTGGCATTAAATAACAATACAACTGATGAGCGTCTGAGACCCGATAAAAATACTTTTTCTTCCCACGGGTTTATTTAACTGTGCAAACAGCAGACCACACAGAACAGCTCAACAACAGAACTGCAGTGTTTTTAACACAGAAAAACAGAATAAAATCATATAAATAATTATCAAATTAAAATGACAAAATGAAAATTCACCGAATTCGTTTGAAGCTATGAACAACCGGAATGGTTTTGATCAAATACAAATAGCAGGCCTACCTCAATCCACACCTTGACTGTTTTTTATTTAAAGTAGCATGTCTACATTATGTGTGTTAAGCCCAATTTATACTTCTGTGTTGAGTGTATGGCGCAGCTACGTCGTAGGCTGTGTGTGGCCCCAGATAGCATTATGACATTGAAACAATGTTGAAATTCCATCAGAATCATCATTTTGGTTAAGGTTGAAATTTCAATGCTAAGTAATATTGGATCAATGTTGAAAATTCAATGCTAAAACCATACTGGACCAATGTTGAAAATTCACTGCTAAATAAAATTTGAATATATGTTGATATATCCATCGTTTCTTAGTGTTGAAAAGACAAACATTGAATCAATGCTGATGTTTGGTCAGCTTATTTCTCCACTGGTGAGGCTTACGGTCACATTATTCAAAACTATGAATCTTTTAAAAGGTATATTATTTTCCTGCCGCCTGGCATGTAAGGTTGTCATTCTGTGTTTCATGTTATTATAATAAAAAAATAATAATGATAATAAAAAAAAGAACTTCTACCATAAATGTAGTCTATCAGTTTTAAATAAATAAAATTGTAGGCTATTATTATTTTTTAAATCATGTAGAATGTACATGCATTTCATTATTTATCTAAAGAATGCAGGGTTAATAAAGAATTTAGAATATTTGTCCCTATCGAATGTGCCACAATCCAATCCAGTAGGTGGCGGTAATGCACCTTCAAGACAACCACCAATCAGATGAAAGCAAGCACAGCCGAACCGAACAGACATCAAACGCGAAAAAGAGACAGGACAACGACCGTGTTTTTTAGAGGTAAGTAGGCCTACAAAAATATATTTATAAAATTCATCTCAATTTTAATTTAGTGTTTTTATTCATCTTTATGTTTTACAACTTGTGTGCTTCTCCTGAGCGAGTCAGAGTGAACTAATGTTAATAATAGTCACATGAACGCCCTCGTAAATTACATAACCAAGGGCCAGGAGGATAATATTAATACAATGAGTTTCAGTTTGTTTTTCACCAAACCATATCATATTTGAATTCATCTTTTTAAGATTGGCATATACACCGTGAATTGCGTCCAAATTCTGATTCGTGCAACTCTTTTTTTTTTTTTTTTCGTGCGTCGTTTGTTGTGAGGTGTTCATCTATTTTATGTGATGATTTTAGTATTAAGATGATTCATCTGTGCGTGCAACGAGTAAAATGTGCATTTGTGGAAATGGTGCTGCGCATGCATTCATTGACTTGTGAGTCGATATTTGATTCATTTGGATTTTGAGACCATATAGGATCGACTCACAAAGTCAATGAATGCATGCGCGGCGTGGATCCACAAACGTATCTTACTCGTTGCACGCACAGATTAATAATTTTGAATCATCCTATATTCATCCAGTGTATAAACGAGAGGCGATCGGAAGGTTAGATGAATTTCTGGCTTGTCAGTAATTGTGTTCGCCACTCGTGAGAGTATCTCACAACTGAAGCAGAACTAGAACTGATTGACCTGTTAGCGCGGTGAGGGGAAATACAATCAGTTCAGCTCTGCTTCAGCTGTACGATATCATCACGAGAGCAGATCACAATTACATCATTACAGTTTAATCTTTAATGCAGCAAGAAAAAAGAAAAGAGTGAGATCTTTAAATTCTGTAGGCAGCTATATCAAACTACAGAAATTTTGTAAACAGTTGTGCCTCCAGTTCGTGTTGTAAATGGAAAAAAATCTCTTCCAAACCACCATGTAGCCTATACAGCTCCTCTTTTATTTTCTTAATTTAGCTATTTGGTCATTCATTTACTTGTTTCATTTTCACACTTTATTTATTTACTATTAAATACAATAATATTATTAGATAAAACACCCGATATATTCACTTTGCTTTTTCATTCATTCATTGTGCGTCTGCAGGTCCTTTAAAGTCTATACTAAAATGCATTAAATAGCCCTGAATTTAATGTTACCGTTTTAACTGGGATATCAAGATTTTGATAAAATTTCAAGTTTCACTTCATTTTGTAGTAGGCTATATTTGTAATGTATAATTAATCACATTTCCAAATATTTACTAACTTCTTGTTGTTTTAGATGCCGTGAATGCTGATAATAAGAGGCATCAGAGTTTATCTTTGCTGGCCCTTACGCAACAAAAATATATTTCTCAATATATTAGTTGACAATATATTTCTCAATATATTAGTTGACAATATATTTCATGTGTCTCAATATATTGTGAAATTTACATGGTAATATATCATATGATATATTATATAATAATATATTATATATGCAAGTTATATATTGCAATATATGGGACAATACTGCAATTATTGCCGTTTTCATATATTGAATAAATACATATCATTATACTATTCAATATATTGCTATGCATATTGAAATATATCCTACAATATATGAAATTATATATTGGAAGAGTCATTGTATATATATATGTAAATATATATGTAAAATTATATGAGATAATATACCTCAATGTACTGGATAATATAATCAGATTTATATGGGAACATATGTCTTATACAATGTCAAATATATTGTTTTATATTACATAGTATATAATTATCATATATATTGTATACATGGTAAATATGAAATAATCTAATGTACACTGTCTGTCATATATTTTAAAATATAACAGATTAAAATATAATATAGAAATTAGGGCCGCGACTCGATTAAAAAAAATAATCTAATTAATTAGAGGCTTTGTAATTAATTAATCGCATTTTAATTGCATAAATATTTGACCTGAGAACAATGAGAAGTAATTTTTCACATGTATTTTTAGTATACCATTGAATAATGACTGAATACATAAGCTTAATCAACAAAATATTGTTTATTTATTTCAGTCCAGCAGACCAGTGCATGTTTGCCAGTTTAGCAAAAGCATTTTTGTGATATTTGAGGCTCGATGTGCTGCGGTGATACGGGAATTCCTTGTTGTATAGCTTGCACACAACCGTGCTCTTGACGACGCTTCCATCCTTTCGTTTTTTAAAACAAAATTTCCCATCCACGGGGCCAAGCAAAGCAGTCTCATCAGCTTCTTCGTTCCATAGCTTCGTTCATGTTCAGACGGTGCAGAACTGGCTCCATTACAACCTGAAAGGCTTCGGGGCATTGCTCATGGTGGAAACCCCTGAGTTTGGAGTATTTTATTCTTTCTTCTACCTTCTTTCCTTCTTTCTTTCAGTCGTACTGTCTCATTTCTGTATTTATTGGCAAGTTTCCGTTTGTATTTACTTCCATTTTGCAGATGCAAGTTGTCATGTTTTTCCAGGCTCTTCCCATTTGTGTCATAAATTCAGATGTAATTATTTTAAGTCAATGTGAGATTTCCTGTTGTAACTGTGGGGGCATAAATAAATACATTTGCATGTAAACTGAAGGATGTTGTTTAATTGAGTGACTTTTTGATGCAAAATCATATCGATTGCAGCCACACATGGTCTCTGATTAAAATGAATAAAATAAAGAGACAAATTAACTGGCATAGAATCCTGCTGTACATAAAGCAAGATTGATCTATTTTTCATTGTTGAAATAACATTATTTCATGGTGCAAACCTGATGAAAAATCAATGTTAAATCTCAACATTGATTCAATGATATTTTAGTTGATGCATTAACATTGATTCAACGCTGATTCACTGTTTGTCTGCTATCTGGGGCGCGTGTACCCTACAACAGTGATTCTCAACTGGTGGGTCTTGGTAAGCTGTTCAAAAAAAAAATCATGTTTGATTGGTCTTTTATTTTAAAAGGGGTTTATTTTGACAGGCATCCGTCAGAGACGTGCGGTAGTTTACTACGGTAGCCATGGTAACCATCCTGCGTTGTTTTGGCATTCAGATTCGAGATGGCGAAGCTCAAATATGACCCAAACTATTTAAAAAATGGATTTTCGTACATTGAGGATAAAAATGGACAGAAACCCCAGTGTGTGCTTTGTAGTGAAGTGCTTGCCAATGGGAGCATGAAACCGTCCAAACTGAAGCGCCATTTAGAAACAAAACATCCCGCATCGAAAGACAAGCCGGTGGAGTTTTTTCAAAGACGTCTCCAGGAGCTTGAGGGCATCACAAAAGTGTCTGACAGAGTCTTGCTCCAAACAAGAACAAGCTCTTCGGGCATCTTACCTAGTAGCTCAACGCATTGCAAAGGCCAAGAAACCCCACACAGTAGCCGAAGAGCTCATTTTACCTGCTGGAATGGATATGGTAAGAGAGATGCTGGATCAGTCAGCGGTGGATAAACTCATAACCATACCACTTTCCAATGATACCATAGCTCGGCGGATTGAAGACATGTCTGGTAACATGTCCGCTAACCATGCGATTTTATTGGTTTATGTGAGGCATGTGTGGGACGATGATTTGCAAGAACAATTTCTCTCCAGCACAGAACTCCCTACCACTACAAAAGCAGAGGACATGTTTAACACCCTGGACTTGTGTTTGAGCTCACTGGGCCTCAGTTGGGAATATTGTGTGGGAATCACCACTGATGGAGCTGCCTCTATGACCGGGAAACATTCCGGTGTGGTGAAGCGAATTCTGGAGAGGGCACCTAACGCAACGTGGAACCACTGCTTTTTGCACCAAGAAGCGCTGGTGGCTAAGAATATGGTACCTTTGCTTGATGAAGCTTTAACAAATGCCATCAAAGTGGTGAACCACATAAAACAGAGTGCAAAAAGTAGCCGTTGCTTTTCACATCTGTGTAAAGACCTGGGCTCTGAGCACATGCAGGTGCTGTATCACTCAGAAGTCTGCTGGCTGTCGAGGGGCAAGGTGTTGTCACGCTTTTACGAACTTAAAACAGAAATCGTCACATTCCTCTCAGAGACTAACTCCCCGTAACCAAAGCTGTTTGACAACGAAATGTGGCTCGTACCAGTTGCATATCTTGCTAATATTTTTGAGCACCTCAACACATTAAATGTATCGATGCAAGGGAGAGGATATATTTGAACAGTCAGACAAAATTGCTGCGTTCAAGAAAAAGATCTCACTGTGGCTAAATAATTTATCCAAAGACAGACTGGACATGTTTCCCAACTCTTGCTATGAAGCACAGCAGCTGGACAGTGCAGCCAAAAATAACTTGAAACAAACTTTAAGGGCGCATCTCACTAAACTTCAAGCTCAGTTTGACGACTACTTCCCAGAGAAACAAACAACCATGGACTGGATACGCGACCCCTTCGGTTTCAATGTGGAAAACATCATGTTGCCAAGCAACGAAGAGCATCAGCTGGTGGACCTGTCATGTGACCTGATGCTGAAAAAGAGATTCGGTGAGGTAAGCCTTTCCCACTTCTGGTGCAGCGATGTGATGACTGAAGCTGTGTCTCATTTCGTTAAATTTCGAAGGCTGCGTCCTCCGGAGGACACATCCTGTGTAGGATGCAGTATACGAAGTGTCCTCAATCAGAATAAAACGAGACGTCCTTCGTAGGACACACAGACAGGAAGCATCACGTTGCTATGCCAACACATTCAGCCTCGTTGCGCTCTCACGCCAGTTTATGAATGAAAATTATTTATAACTGGAAAATTACTATGAAATGTTTCTTGTCTTGACAGCAATGTACTGTTCTAAATGTTTAAAAAGCACTAAAGCGTTGTAATCCTGTTAACCACAACTATCTGTTTGAGGTAATAGAGCTTAAAAATAAAAACAAGCTTGAACTTACATTTTAAACAGCACACCTACGCTCGCATGTATATCTAGCAGTGGTGCAGTTTTTTCATATAATATAAAAAAATATGTATATGACGGTTGTTAACGGCGACGCAAAGAATTATGGGTTATCTCCAGCCGCGAAGGCTACACCTCATGCACACTCCGAAATCCTGTGAAAGAAGGACGCATTCGAAGGTCGCATTTGGAGTGTCCTACTCACTTTTTTTAAATGAGATGGCCTTATGACGTATGCACCCTTCAAATGCGACCTCCGGAGGACGCAGCCTTCTGAAATGAGACACAGCTTGAGTATCCATCCCTCGCCACTTTAGCAGTCAAAACGATCTTACCATTCAGCACAACACCCAGATAGCATGGTGACATTGATTCAATGTTGAAATTCCATCAGAATCATCATTTTGGTTGAGGTTGAAATTTCAATGCTAAGTAATATTGGATCAATGTTGAAAATTCAATGCTAACACCATACTGGACCAATGTTGAAAATTCACTGCTAAATAATATTGGATCAATGTTTATAATTCCATGCTTTTCAGTGTTGAAAAGACAAACATTGAATCAATGCTGATGTTTGGTCAGCTTATTTCTCCACCGGTGAGGCTTACGGTCAATCTATCTGTCCCATTATTCAACATGTTAAGGCAAGTCCAAATCAATTGGCTACATTTGTGTGAATGTGAGCACATGTATTATCCTCAAAGGATACGATGAGTACACCAACGAGTATGTGGATTCACAAAGAATACATAAATGTAAATTTTGTAATTGTAAGCCTTTCTTTAAATTTTTCTGGAAGAGTTAAAATTATATGCGTGTTTGATTTCTGACTCTTCCAATAAGAAAGCTGTAAAAACTATGAATCTTTTTAAAAGGTATATTATTTTCCTGCTTACTGGCATGTAATGTTGTCATTCTGTGTTTCATGTTATTGTAATAAAAAATGTAAAAAACAAATAAAACAAAAACAAAGAACTTCTACCATAAATTTAGTCTATCATTTTTAAATAAATAAAAATGTAGGCTATTATTATTATTTAAACCATGTAGAATGTACATGCATTTCATTATTTATCTAAAGAATACAGAGTTAATGAAGAATTTAGAATATGTGTTCCCTTTCGTTCAGTCACTCCGACGTAACGTCAGTGACTGACGAATGGGGGTTTCGCTTAGAAGCCTGTCATCTCCGAGACAAGAAAGCGCCCAATGGCAGTGCCAATGCCATGGGCATGCGAGATTTGCATGCGTAACTCCGCCTACCCACGTGGGTATATAAGGAAGTAGCTGGCATCATCGCATTATGTTTTAATGCTTCGGAGCCAAGGGTTACATACCTTTCACTCCTATAAGCCTTCTGAGTTAAGTCAGTTCTTCGAGACGATCAGGATCTTCCAGTCGGTGTTGGTGTTCGGCGCGTTCCAGCGGTCACATACTTCCTGCCTGCTGGTCATACGATTGGTTTCCAGTTGGTGTGTGGTCCCCTGGGCGCTTCGGCATCGACTGCGAGGTTAATCCTCTCACAAAAGAGCTCACACGTGGCACGTCCTTTTCAGGATGTCTCGCCCGTGTGCTTCTGGGTGTGGCCGGTCTTTACACTCCACTGATGGGCACTCGCACTGTCTGGCATGCTTGGGCTTCCAGCATGCTCAGGCGGCGCTTGTGGATGAGTCATGTTCTCACTGCGGGAACATGGCCATCTCCGTGTTGCGGTCGAGACTCAATGATCTCCGTGCGGCCGCCGGAGTGAGAGTCCCCTCCGTCACCCCCCGATCTGACGTGTCCGCGGCCTCGGTCTCATCCGGTCCGCGGGGCGTCTCTTCGGCTGGTGGCCAGGGTGACCTGAGGGTGATGGTGTGGAATACAGCTCCGACGCTCATGCCTCGGCCCACACCCCCCTCTGTTGCACCGGTACCCGCGAGCGTTGTGATGGAGCCCGCGGCCTCGGTCTCGGCCGGTCCGCGGGTTTCGTTCGGCGCTCTAGAGGAGGACGAGATGTCGGTAACCGCATCACAAGGTGGGCTAGAGTCCTCCGAGGATGAGGATTCGGCTGTGCTGCCGCCTCCGGGCGCGCCAGCATTGTCCGAGTCGGACCCGGAGCTGACAGCCATGCTTGCCCGGGCGGCCGCGGCGCTCGGTCTGGAGTGGAACCCTCCACCCCGGCCGGAGCGTTCGCGGCTAGACGATTGGTTTTTGGGTGCGCCACGACAGGACAGCCGTCCTGCCGTGCCCCCAATTCCTTTCTTCCCGGAAGTGCATGAGGAGGTTGCACACTCGTGGAGGGCCCCCGTGTCTTCTCGCGAGCGTTTGGCAACCTCTTCCGCCTTCTCCGCCCTCGATGGGGCGGCGGCTAGAGGGTACACTGGGGTCCCCCCGGTGGAGCGTTCTGTGGCGATGCAACTGTGTCCCCAGAGCGCCTCCTCCTGGCGTGGCGATCCTAAGCACCCCTCCAAGGCCTGTAGATTCACATCTTCCATGGTGTCGAAGACCTACAGAGCTGCGGGGCAGGCCGCCGCTTCTTTGCATGCCATGGCAACCCTCCAGGCCTACCAGGCCAAGTTGCTGTGCGACATGCACGAGGGTGGAGCTGACCCAGGGCTCAGAGATGAGCTGCGTGCCGCGACCGACCTCGCTCTCCAAGCGACGAAGGTTACCGCACGCTCCCTGGGCCGGGTGATGTCCACATGTGTGGTCCAGGAGAGACACTTATGGCTCAACCTGGCCGATATGCGGGACGCCGAGCGGACTCGTTTCCTCGACGCCCCCATATCCCAGGCTGGGCTATTCGGCGGTGCGGTCGAGAGCTTCGCCCAACAGTTCTCGGCCGCCCAGAAGCAGACTGAGGCTATAAAGCACATACTGCCCCGGCGGCCCGCTGCTGCACCCCAAGCGCTGCCGGCACAGTCGCCTCAGCTGCCTCGCCGCCGAGGGCGGCCTCCTGCGGTCCCCCCCGCTCCCCCGCGGCCACAGCAGCAGCCTTCACCCGGGCCGCGCCGCGGAGCGCGCCGCAAGAAGCCGCCCCAGTCCGCGCCAAACGGCCGCTAAACGCCAGGCCAAGCGGCGCTCCTGACACGGACAGCTCAGAGATGGGCAGTTCTTTCCAGGAGACGGCAGCAGGGCCGCTCCTTCCCCCGGTGGAGGGCCGGGGGAGAATCTTTCGTTCCGCTGCCGCCCCCCGGGGTGGCAGCACCCTAATGTGGTTAAAGAAAGAACTGACAAACCCATCTCTGAGCACCCAGAGACCGGTGACGGCAGTGTGCGCCGCCCCCGGGCCACGCCGCTCTCGTCCCTCTCTGTCGCCAGCCCCCTCTCAGAGCAGACCCCAGTGGAACGCGAGTCCTTCCCTGGTCTCCTCTGTCAGGGCGCAGCCGTTACCGCCGCCCCGACACCGGCCCGCTACGCCACCCGAGTCCGGGCCGGTAACGCTGCCTCGCTGCCCCACCGAGGGTACGCCGGTGCTCCGCATGACCCCGTTGGTACACTCCCTGGGAGCGTGGCTACAGCTGCCGGGACTGTCCCGCTGGGTCGCACGGACCATCCGGCTCGGCTACGCGATTCAGTTCGCGCGAGCTCCTCCCCGCTTCCGGGGTGTCCGGTACACCGTGGTGGGGTCCAATGCCCCAGTCATGCGTGCGGAGATCGCAACCCTACTGGCGAAGGGTGCGGTCGAGCTCGTCCCTCCAGCCGAGATGAAGTCCGGCTTCTACAGCCCTTACTTCATTGTACCGAAGAAATCCGGTGGGTTACGACCGATCCTGGACCTTCGCGTCCTGAACCGATCCCTTTACAGGCTTCCGTTCAGGATGTTGACTGCGAAACGCCTTTTCGAATGCGTTCGTCCATGTGATTGGTTTGCAGCGATCGACCTGAAGGACGGGTACTTCCATGTGTCCATCCTTCCGCGACACAGACCGTTCCTACGGTTTGCGTTCGAAGGGCGGGCATATCAGTATGCTGTACTACCATTCGGGCTAGCTCTGTCCCCTCGCGTCTTCACGAAGATTGTCGAGGCAGCCCTTGCGCCACTCAGGCAACAAGGGGTTCGCATCCTGAACTATCTCGACGACTGGCTCATACTGGGCCACTCTCGGGACCGGGTGTGCGAACACAGAGACCTGGTTCTCCACCACTTAGCTCGTTTGGGCCTTCGGGTCAACTGGGAGAAGAGCAAACTCTGCCCCGTGCAGAGGATCTCTTTTCTCGGTATGGAGATCGACTCGGTCGCCATGTGCGCGCAGCTTACCGGCTTGCGCGCGCAGTCGCTGCTGACTTGCCTCAGGCAGATAGAGAGCAAGAGTGCGGTTCCACTGAAACCGCGGTAACGCCGCTCGGATTGCTTCATATGAGACCGCTTCAGCACTGGCTTCGCGATCGAGTCCCGAGATGGGCATGGCGGTCTGGCACGCTCCGGGTCCCAGTGACTCAGGCCTGCAGACAGACACTCACCCAGTGGTCGAACCTCAGTTTTCTACGGGCAGGAGTGCCCTTAGAACGAGTTTCCCGGCATGTTGTTGTGTCAACAGATGCGTCCACCACGGGTTGGGGTGCCATGTGCAATGGACATGCAGCCGCCGGCTCTTGGTCAGAGAGCCAGAGCCGCCTGCATATCAATTGCCTCGAGTTGCTGGCAGTACGGTTCGCCCTGCACCGCTTCCGAGCGTTGCTGAAGGGTCAACACGTACTAGTCAGATCGGACAACACGGCCGTAGTAGCGTACATCAACCACCAGGGCGGTCTACGCTCCCGCCGCATGTCTCAACTCGCCCGCCATCTCGTTTTATGGAGTCAGAAGCGCCTGAGGTCCCTTCGTGCTGTCCATATCCCGGGGATCCTGAACCGGGCAGCCGACGAGCTCTCACGGGTTCAGCCAATCCCTGGGGAGTGGAGACTCCATCCCCAGTCGGTCCAGCTGATTTGGGATCAGTTCGGGGACGCACAGGTAGATCTGTTTGCCTCCCACGACTCGCCCCACTGCAGCCTGTACTATTCCCTGACCGAGGGCACGCTCGGCACGGATGCACTGGCGCATAGCTGGCTGCGGGGCCTACGCAAGTATGCGTTTCCCCCAGTGAGCCTTCTTGCACGTGTTCTGTGCAAGGTCAGGGAGGACAAGGAGCAGGTCATTTTGGTCGCCCCGTACTGGCACGGCCGGACCTGGTTCCCAGAACTAGTGCTCCTTGCGACAGCCCCTCCCTGGCCAATTCCTCTGAGACAAGACCTACTCTCTCAGAGACGGGGCACCCTGTGGCACCCGCGTCCCGATCTTTGGAACCTCCACGTGTGGCTCCTGGACGGGACGCGGCAGGTTTGAGTACCCTACCACCTCCGGTGGTGGCTACCATCACTTCCGCTCGGGCCGAGTCCACGAGACAGGCCTATGCGTTGAAGTGGAACCTCTTCGTCAATTGGTGCTATTCTCGCCAAGAAGACGCCTGGAAATGCCTGATCGGGTCTGTGCTCTCTTTCCTCCAGGAAGGGTTGGATCGAAGGCTGTCTCCATCCACCCTGAAGGTTTATGTGGCCGCTATCGCCGCCTACCATGACCTCCTGGACGGGAAAACGGTAAGTAAGCACGACCTGGTCATCAGGTTCCTGAGGGGTGCGAGGAGACTACATCCTCCTCGTGCTCCTCTCGTATCCTCTTGGGACCTCTCAGTAGTTCTAAGTGCTCTGCAGAGGGCCCCATTTGAGCCTTTGCGGTCAGTAGATGTTAAGTTCTTGTCTATGAAGACAGCGCTCCTGACCGCACTGGCCTCCATCAAGAGGGTAGGGGACCTGCAGGCATTTTCGGTTGACGAAGCGTGCCTGGAATTCGGGCCGGCCGACTCTCACGTGATCCTGAGACCCCGGCCTGGATATGTGCCCAAGGTTCCCACCACTCCGTTCAGAGACCAGGTGGTGAACCTGCAAGCGCTGCCTTTGGAGGAGGCAGACCCAGCCTTGGCACTGCTCTGTCCAGTACGCGCCCTTCACGCTTACGTAGACAGGACGCAGTGTTTCAGGACCTCAGACCAGCTCTTTGTCTGTTATGGTGGGAAGCTGAAAGGGAAGGCTCTCTCAAAGCAAAGGCTGTCTCACTGGATAGTGGACACCATTGTTTTGGCTTACCAGCAGCAGGGACGCCCATGTCCCCTTGGGGTCAGGGCCCATTCCACCCGGAGTGTGGCCTCCTCTTGGGCTTTAGCACATGGCGCTCCGCTGACAGACATCTGCAGAGCTGCAGGCTGGGCGACACCAAACACATTCACCAGGTTTTATAACCTCCGAGTGGAGCCTGTATCCGACTATGTACTCGCCTCTACAAGTGGCCGGTAATGGATTGGCTCAGGTGTCTTCGCTTGCTCGCCATTCCACTCCACGGACTGGATACGTGCGATATTCTTCTCAGGTGAGTTCCCCGAGAGCCCTGAGCTCCTCCAGCACTGACGACGCCGACGCCAGTAAGTCTGCCCTTAGTCCAGACACTCATGTCCGGCCAGGTGCCCCATGTGCATGGTTCCCCTCCGGTGACCCCCACATGTGTATTTCCACCGTAGGCCTCCCTGAGCGGGTGTATTCCCTTGGCAACCTTGCCACCCCCTGGGGTTAAAAATCCACCTTCGGCTGGTACCCCAGTGATCTTCCGTATGCAGCCCTCCGGGGTCATACGTGTATTCCTAAGTCCTCCCTACAGGTAGGCATCTTGGCGCAAATCTCCTCCTGGAATATGCCTCCCAGTGTACCTTGGTATTCCTGCGTTAAGTAGAGGCCTTTGACCGTCCTAACTTGCATCAGGGTTCTCACGCTTGCGCAGGGCACTGGAAGACAGCCGAGTGGCGTTATTGCATTGGGACCCCCATTCGTCAGTCACTGACGTTACGTCGGAGTGACTGAACGAAAGGGAACGTCTCGGTTACGTATGTAACCCTCGTTCCCTGAGGAGGGAACGGAGACGTAACGTCCCATTGCCACATCCGCTGTACCGCTGGAACGGAGTTCAACTTGGCTCCTCAGCAGGTAAAACATAATGCGATGATGCCAGCTACTTCCTTATATACCCACGTGGGTAGGCGGAGTTACGAATGCAAATCGCGCATGCCCATGGCATTGGCACTGCCATTGGGCGCTTTCTAGTCTCGGAGATGACAGGCGTCTAAGCGAAACCCCCATTCGTCAGTCACTGACGTTACGTCTCCGTTCCCTCCTCAGGGAACGAGGGTTACATACGTAACCGAGAAGTCCCTATCGAATCCAATCCAGTAGGTGGCGGTAATGCACCTTCAAGACAACCACCAATCAGACCAAAGCAAGCGCAGCTGAACAGACTTCAATCGCGAAAAAGAGACACAGGACAACGACCATGTTTTTTAGAGGTAAGTGGCCTACAAAAATATATTTATACAATTCATCTCAATTTTAATTTAGTGTTTTTATTCATCTTTATGTTTTACAACTTGTGTGCTTCTCCTGAGTGAGTTTTAGTGAACTGCAATGTTAATAATAGTCACATGAGCGCCTCGTAAATTACACAACCAACGGCCAGGATAATCTTAATACATTGAGTTTCAGTTTGTTTTTCACCAAACCATATCATATTTGTATTCATTTTTTTTTTCTTAAGATTGTCATATACACTGTGAATTGCGTCGGAATTCTGACTTGTCAGTAATTGTGTTCGCCACTCGTGAGAGTATCTCACAGCTGAAGCAGAACTAGAACTGATTGACCTGTTAGCGTGGTGAGGGGAAATACAATCATTTCAGCTCTGCTTCAGCTGTGAGAAATCATCACGAGAGCAGATCACAATTACATCATTACAGTTTAATCTTTAATGCAGCAAGAAAAAAAAAAGAGTGAGATCTTTAAGTTCTGTAGGCAGCTATATCAAACTACAGAAATTTTGTAAACAGTTGTGCCTCCAGTTCGTGTTGTAAATGGAAAAAAAATCTCTTCCAAACCACCATGTAGCCTATACAGCTCCTCTTTTATTTTCTTAATTTAGCTATTTGGTCATTCATTTACTTGTTTCATTTTCACACTTTATTTATTTACTATTAAATACAATAATATTATTAGATAAAACACTGGATATAGTCACTTTGCTTTTTCATTCATTGTGCATCTGCAGGTCCTTTTAAGTCTATACTAAAATGCATTAAATAGTCCTGAATTTAATGTTACCATTTTAACTGGGATATCAAGATTTTGATAAAATTTGAAGTTTCACTTCATTTTGTAGTAGGCTATATTTGTAATGTATAATTAATCACATTTCCAAATATTTACTAACTTCTTGTTGTTTTAGATGCTGTGAATGCTGATAAAAAGAGGCATCAGAGTTTATCTTTGCTGGGACGGTGCAGAACTGGCTCCATTACATCCTGAAAGGCTTCGGGGCATTGCTCATGGTGGAACCCCCTGAGTTTGGAGTATTTTATTCTTTCTTCTACCTTCTTTCTTTCAGTAGTACTGTGTCATTTCTGTATTTATTGGCAAGTTTACATTTGTATTTACTTCCATTTTGCAGATGCACGTTGTCATGTTTTTCCAGGCTCTTCTCATTTGTGTCATAAATTCAGATGTAATTGTTTCAAGTCAATGTGAGATTTCCTGTTGTAACTTTGGGGGCATAAATAAAGACATTTGCATGTAAACTGAAGGATGCCGTTTACTTTGAGTGACTTTTTGATGCAAAATCATATCGACTGCAGCCACAGAGCCACCTCTGATTAAAATGAATGAAATAAAGAGACAAATTAACTGGCATAGAATCCTGCTGTACATAAAGCAAGATTGATCTATTTTTCATTGTTGAAATAACATTATTTCACGGTGCAAACCTGATGAAAAATCAATGTTATATTTCAATATTGATTCAATGATATTTTGATTGATGCATTAACATTGATTCAACATTGATTCACTTAAATAAGTGGTTTAATTTTAGTTGGAAAACTATTGATTTTAAGCCCATCTTGATCTATTTTTCATCGTTGAAATAACATTATTTCAGGGCGCAAACCTGATGAAAAATCAACATTCTCAACATTGACATCTCAACATTGATTCAATGATATTTTAGTTGATGCATTAACATTGATTCAACGCTGATTCACTGTTTGTCTGCTATCTGGGTGTGAAAGCGGCTTCTCTACCTTGGTCCAGCTCAAGTCAAAGCAGAGAAACAGGTTGGACACTGAACATGATCTGAGAGTAGCTCTGTCTACTGTCACCCCAGACTTTGAAACTCTTATCAAGAGTAAAGCACATCCCCTATTGTCTCATTAACTTCCAAAAAATGACCTGGTTAGGTGAAAACTTTATTTTGAGTGATTTTGACATTAATTTTATTCACTTTTGTACATGCAGTTGTCATGGTCCTCCTTAGTTTCTTATTAATTTGCTCATAATGCAGTAAAAATATCTTGTTTTGTGGCCTTGTTTATTTTGAGTGATTTTGACATTGATTTTATTCACTTTTGTACATGCAGTTGTCATGGTCCTCCTTAGTTTCTTATTAATTTGCTCTAAATAGAGTAAAAATATCTTGTTATGTGGCCTTATTTATTTAATTAACTTTTGTACATGCGGTTGTCAGGGTCCAGTTACTTATTAAACTCTGAAATGCACGTTGTACGGGATAATATATGTATGTATGTAGGTTTATGTTTTTAAAAAGATGATATATGAGTGTTTTCAACAGATATTTTTGAATAAATAAATTTTGTTGGTTGAATTCTAAAAAAGTGGGTCGCAACTTAATGACCATGGGAAAATGTGGGTCCCAGGGTGGGACCAGTTGAGAACCCCTGCCCTACAATGTACCCTGACGCGCACCTTTCCAAAAATGTAACAACACGTCAATTCTACACAGACCGCAAGCGCCGTGATTGCCCTTCCAGAACCCCTCGCTCAGGTTTATAAATAAATAAATCTGCGATAGGAGTGCGTGTCCAGAAATGATAGTTTTGTGGAGTGCAGTAAGTGATGAGACAAGAGACGGAGATGCATCGAGTCAGCTTTACTAACACTTCAATATTATTTTCCAAACTGTACAGCGAGCAATGTAAACAACTGTCACACAACGTTAAACCGGAACTCCTCTGCCGGAAAAACCCGCTCCCTTAAAGGGGCCGCGTCTGGGTGAATGTCTCATACCGTTTAACTTGTAGGTCACCACACAGGCCCCCCCAGAATTCACCCCAGGCCCAGCCCGAACAGGTACCCCAAACCAAACAGTCCAGCTCCTCACAGTCCCTAAGAGTCAACGTATAGGGGGGCGGACCAGGCGGCCATACCCTCTGCGCTTAACAGGAGGGGGGCAAAGGGCCAGGGGCGGGGCAGGGACAGTGCTAGGGGCATGAGCAGGGGCCGTGGCTGCCGCCGGAGGGCACCCTCTCCTTGGGGGTTGGCCCAGCTGAAGGGGTTCACCAATATTCACATGAGCAGGTTTGAGACGGTCTATAGCCACCCGCTCAGGCCTACCCCCCATATCCACAACAAAGTTCTTAGACCCTCCGGCCAGGACACGGAAAGGCCCATCGTAGGGGGGCTGCAATGGTGTGCGATGGCCGTCATGGCGGATAAAAACATACTTGGCTGATGGTAAGTCCTTAGGCACGTAGGGCTAGGGGAGGCCATGGTGAGACGTTGGAATAGGGACAAAGGCCTCTGCAATTTTCCGGGACACGGCACGATGGGAGGCAACCGACCACGGGGCCGTGGCATCTGGAAGGAACTCCCCTGGAATGCGCAGGGGCTAGCCATACACCAGCTCGGCCGAAGAGGCCTGAAGATCTTCCTTAGGGGCGGAGCGAAGGCCCAGCATGACCCACGGAAGACGGTCAGCCCAGTTGTTGTCCGTAAGGCTGGCCCTGAGCGCAGCCTTCATGTCCTGATGAAAGCTCTCACAAAGTCCATTGCTCTGTGGGTTGTAGGCTGTGGTACGGTGGACCTTCACCCCCAGGACCTCGGCGAGCGCCGTCCAAAGCTCTGATGTAAACTGCGGACCTCTGTCCGAGGAGAGGTCTGACGGTGTGCCGAAACGGGCCACCCAAGACATAATGAACGCCTTATTCAACTCGCGTCGGGTCACCAATGTGGAGTGCAGTAAGTGATGAGACAAGAGATGGAGATGCGTCGCGTCAGGTTTACTAACACTTCAATATTATTTTCCAAACTGTACAGCGAGCAATGTAAACAACTGTCACACAACGTTAAACCGGAACTCCTCTGCTGGAAAAACCCGCTCCCTTAAAGGGGCCGCGTCTGGGTGAATGTCTCATACCGTTTAACTTGTAGGTCACCACAGTTTCATCCTATATCTGCGACCTAACCTGTGTCACGCAGCAGGCAAGCAGAGTGCTAGTGGAGACAGGGAGACAGTCGTGAATGAACATGGAGGGCGCTGCCTACGCAAAGTTTCCATGGTAATCAGTCACTCAACGGATCACACCGCGCGCACATGCTCGCCTCGTATTCGCGCTCACAGTGTTGCCAGATTGGGCGCGTTCTGGGTCGCGCTGTATCCATCAATCATTTTCAGCAATAAATGATGAACAAACCTCTTTACTACGACACCTACAAGCACTGTAAGTTTAAATGTGGTATACGACTTGGGTTGCACAATGATGGATAACTGCATATTTCTCTTGTTGAATAATTAACCAGTTTTGCTGAAGACGCCTACTGTGAGCGTTTAGACCATAGATATCTATGGTTTCGACAGCGTAGCGTTGTGTGTGTGTGTGTGTGTGTGTGTGTGTGTGTGTGTGTGTGTGTGTGTGTGTGTGTGTGTGTGTGTGTGTGTGTGTGTGTGTGTGTGATAAAGAGGCATTTCCGCAGAAGTGTTAGTATCTCGTTCACAGATTGTTTGTTTCTATATTGTTTCTATATAAAAAACCGCCACCACTTAATATATGCTGTTGACTGAAAGCTTACATGTGTCTTACTTTTGTATGCAACATTCCAGAAATTACCCGATGGCTTGAAAAATGGAACTATACGATCCAACAGTATGTTCTTATTTGAACATCCCACATTTTCTACAAAGCTCAAGATGAAACTCAGTAAAAAGGTTTTTTTTTTTTTTGATGAATAACAGGTATAATTTCATATTGTTTAACAATTTATATAGTTATAAAGACTTCAACTCTTCCCTGTGCAACTCATCCCGAGAAAGGACCCCGACAAGGCACTTGAGTATCATTTTCCTTTTCATTGTTTGTGTTCAGTTTTCTTATTTCTATCTGGCCTTTTCTCTGCTCTGTATTCACCATGTGCTTTCAAATCTCAACTATTACTACTAGCACTCGTAAATCACGCTCTGTACGCGCGAGACGCCGCAATCCTAATAATGTGCGTAGTCTACAGAAATCCTCTGCTACTTGAAGCAGTATGGTTATAGGGCGATGCCTAAGGCTGAAGAGACGCTCGCGCGCCATCTCTCGCCTTCAGCCGCATCGTCCCTAAAAGCCCTGACATTACCCACCAAGACATTAAAAACAACTTCGGCGTTGGTGGGTAAGGCGTACTCGGCGGCAGGTCAGGGCGCGGCATGTCTGCATACGATGGCTATAATGCAGGCATACCAGGCCGACCTGCTAAGGGATCTGGATGGCAGAGATGAAGTGGGGGGAGATGTGATCAATGAGGTCTGACAATCAGCTGATTTAGCTCTCCGTGCCACCAAAGAGACGGCCAGATGTGTGGGCCGTTCTATGGCAGCCCTGGTGGCCACAGAGAGGCATCTGTGGCTCAACCCCACTGAAATCAAGGAGAGGGAGAAAAGCTTCCTGCTTGATGCGCCGGTATCTCCTGCTGGCCTTTTCAGTGACTCGGTACAGTCGGTCACCGAGAGGCCCGGAGTAGGCTCTGGTTATGGCACAAGAAGTAAAGACTCTTCTGCGAAAGGGGGCTATAGAGAGGGTTCCTCCTCCCAGCAGGGAGTCTGGGTTTTACAGCTGTTAATTCATTGTACCAAAGAAGGATGGAGGGTTGTGCCCGATTTTAGATCTGCGTCTGTTAAATCGTTCTGTAGCGAAGCTCAAGTTCAAGATGCTTACACTCAGACAGATCGTGTGACAGATCCGGTCCTAGGATTGGTTTATCACTATAGATCTCAAAGACACCTATTTCCATGTCTCCATCCTTCCACATCACAGGAAGTTCCTGAGGTTTGCCTTCAGGGGAGAGGCATACCATATGTATAGTACTTCCCTTCGGTCTAGCACTGTCACCCCGCAAATTCACGAAGTGTGTGGATGCAGCTCTGGCGCATTTGCGCCTGCAGGGCGTCCGCATACTCAACTACTTTGACGATTGGTTGATTTTGGCTTAATCAGAGCAGATGGCGGTTCAGCATCGAGACATTGTCCTCGCACATTTGACGAGGTTGGGGTTGAGGCTAAATGCAAAGAAAAGTGTGCTTTCTCCAGCTCAGAGGACCACTTTTCTAGGCGTGGTGTGGGACTCGATAATTATGGGGGCGCAATTATCTCAGCATAACACGCATAACGTCGATCCTATTGGCGGTGAAAGAACCAAAGCTAGACCGATTTGTCACTGTCAAACAGTTCCAGAAACTGTTAGGTCTCATGGCAGTTGCGTCCAACGTGATACCTTTTGGCCTGCTGAATATGAGGCCACTGCAGTGGTGGCTCAGAACCAAGGGGTTCTCCCTGAGGGGGAACCCGCTTCGCACGATCAAAGTCACGCGGCGATGCCTTCGTGCTCTGGTCAAGTGGAAAGTCACGCGACGATGCCTTCGTGCTCTGGTCAAGTGGAAAGATCCTCGGTTTCTGTCCCAGGGACCTGTGTTAGGAGCTCATGCTCGTTGCGTCATGCTAACGACAGATTCCTCTCTCACGGGCTGGGGGGGGGGGGGACCATCCCTTACGAAACAAAAATATATTGCAGTATATTGGAAAATATCATGTAATACATTAGCCAATATATTCACATATATGGGATTTAATATTTATATTCACCAATATATTGCAATATATGAAAGCGGCAATCATTTGTATATTTTGCAATATATTACAGGAATATATAATATATTGTATAATACCACCAATGTATTATTCCATGTATTTACAATATATTATAATATATTTCAAGTAATATATTGGAAAATATATTTTCTTTTCGTAAGGGATGAGTATTCACTCGTCCCAAGGTCTATGGTAGGAACATCAGCGTTTATGGCACATAAAGCGGCTGGAGATGCTGGCTGTGTTGGCTGCTTTGAAACACTTCCTGCCAGACCTCAGGGGCAACCATGTATTGGTCAGGTCAGACAACACATCGGTGGTCGCCTATATAAATCATCAGGGGGGTCTGAGGTCTCGCCCCTTGTACAAGTTGGCACGTCAGATCCTCCTGTGGGCCCAAGGGAAACTGCGTTCCATCAGGGCAGTGTACATCCCAGGAAGCAAACATACTGTCGAGGCAAGGGCCGAGGCCCGGGGAATGGAGGCTCCACCCCGAGGTGGTGGAGCTCCTGTGGTCAAAATATGGGAAAGCAGAGATAGATCTGTTCGCTTCGGCAGAGAACTCTCATTGCCCTCAGTGGTTCTCTCAGTCGCACCCAGCCCCACTGGGGCTGGATGCTATGGTACAGGAGTGGCCGAGGCTGCCCCTGTGTGCTTTTCCCTCCTTTTGCTCTGCTTCTGGGAGTTCTGGACAGGGTGCGCCGGTACGGGGTCCATCTGCTGCTAGTGGCTCTGTATTGGCTGAGTTTGGTTTTCGGACCTGATATCCCTCCTGGAAGGCTCTACGATGGAGATTCCGACCAGCAGGGACCTTCTCTCTCAAGCGGGCGGGGTGTTCCTTCATCCCCGCCCGGAGTTATGAAAACTGTGGGCTTTGCCTCTGAGGGGGCCCAGCTCATAGAGGCGGGTCTTTCGGCTGAGGTCGTTGAAACCATCCTTCACTCCAGAGCTCCGTCCACAAGGAAATTATATGCACTAAAGTGGAGATTGTTCTCTGCTTGGTGCAGAAATCGCCAGTTGGACCCAGTTAACTGCCCGGTTGGTACAGTGCTGGAGTTCCTGCAGGAAAGGTTCTTGGCAGGGTTGACCCCCTCCACAATAAAGGTGTATGTGGCGGCCTTAGCTGCTTTCCAGACTCCTTTGGGTGGGGTTTCTTTGGGGAGACACCCGTTAGTTACTCGTTTTCTTCCTGGTACCTTGAGGCTGAGGCCGGTAGTGCATTCGAGGGTCCTGGGATTTGGCCACTGTGCTCCAGGGCCTATCTGTGGCCCCTTTTGAGCCTATAGAAGAGGTGTCGGACAAGTTTCTGACACTGAAAACTATCTTTCTTTTGGCTATTTCGTCTCTCAAATGAATCGGAGACATTCAGTCCCTCTCGGTGGGGCCCTCATGCTTAGAATTTGCACCTGGGATGGTGAAGGCTTTTCTTCATTCCAGACCGGGTTACATCCCTAAGGTCCCTACTGGCCCTAGGGGTCCTATCACTCTTCAGGCCTTCTGTCCTCCTCCCTTCATGATGTCGGACCAAGAGAAACTCAATCTGCTTTGCGCAGTTAGGGCACTAGATGCCTATGTCCACAGAGCTGCCCTGTGGAGAAAGACTGACCAGCTGTTTGTCTGTTTTGGAGCTCCTAAGAGGGGTGCTCCGGTATCCAAGCAGAGAATGAGCAAGTGGGTGGTCGAGGCCATCTCGCTTGCTTATGAGGCGTCCGGACATCCGTCTCCTCTGGCTGTCCGGGCCCATTCTACTAGGGGTATGGCTACTTCTAAAGCATTGTTGTCGGGGGCTTCCCTCCAGGATGTTTGTAATGCGGCAGGCTGTTCCTCGCCGCTTACCTTTGTCAGATTCTACAAACTTAACGTAGGCTCTACGGTTGGGGCGCAGGTGTTGTCGTAGTCGTGTGCTGAGGTTTCACACATACGATCACTTAGTCCTATGGCGATGTGGGTATAAGGGTTTTCACAGCGTTTCGACACAGCTCGAGTTCCCTGATAGGGAACGTCTCGGTTACGTATGTGACGTTCCGTCTTCCGACTGGACTGATTCGACACACGCATCACGTAGAGGCGTTCTCACAGCGTTTTGATACAGCGTCTCATTCCCTCTTCAGAGAACTAAGGTTACATACGTAACCGAGACTATTTTAATGACAAAAAAAAAAAAAAACTTTCATAATCAGAATTCGTTTTCCTGCTCATCTTTGGTTGTTTACCATAACCTAAGAAAATTTAACCAACAGGTCACTTAACAGGCGCATTCTGTGGTGACAGGTTCTTCTAGTAAGAGAGCCGCATTTAAAAATGTAACCTGCAATTTGCCCTTTAACGGTCACAAGATGCCAGGAAAGTGCATACAACCGTGATGGTTCGCGTGACAGGTGCATATAGTAGTGACAGAACAAGTTTTGAGACAACTTGGGGGAGAGGACGCTGGCGTTGTCTGTTCGCCGCTTTTCCATCCACAAATCATGTTACTGTACTATTAGATTTATATTTTATTTTATTATGTTTGTGACTAGTCTAACACAAACTGCTACAATTTTTGAAAGAGCTACAATTGGGACTGTTGCTGATTGCTGGCAGCCACTAATAGGACGTTGTTCGTCGTTCGCTGTTTTCCACTGCTTCTCTGATGTTTATGTTTGAATTGCTGCGGTTGGTTTTGGTTTGAAGGACATTTGATGTTGCTCGCTGCGGCTGCTCTATCTTCTGGGTGTCGGCTGCTCACTGGTTGTCTCCCTCGGGCTTGAGCTGGGAGCTCGGGTGGCTGAAGTTTGCACCGGGCCAGCGTCATCAGTGTCCGGCATGATGTTGGGATGTTCCACTTCTCAGCTGCGCCGCTGTTCCATCTTGCATTGCGGCCGTGGAGCGGCTTGGACTTCCACAGAAGTGCCCGGAAAGCTTTGTCTGCCTCCTGCATGGTGCTGCGGTGATCCCCATCATCTGAATCATCATGAAGACCCATCAACTGGTCTTCAGCTGTCATGCCTCGACGACGTCATCAGGAAAATGCCGAATTGGGAATGTGGCAACAGAGCATCTAGTGCTGGGAGAAATGTAAAACATGGAGTGGACCACAGTGTGCTGCGGAGCTTACAGAGACTTCCACCATCAGCTCTGTTTTCTGAAGCTAGTTTCTGTTTGTGTTCGCAGGTGCTTTATAGTTTCTTCCGGTCTATGACGTCACCCGCCTATGACGTTCCGTCTTCCGATTGGACTGATTCGACACACTCATCAGCAGAGGCGTTCTCACAGCGTTTTGATGCAGCGTCTCGAGAAATATAAAACATGGAGTGGACCACAGTGTGCTGCGGAGCTTACAGAGACTTCCACCATCAGCTCTGTTTTCTGTTCACCATCAGCTCTGTTTCTGTTCACCATCAGCTCTGTTTCTGTTCAGTTTTCTCTGTTGGTTGATTGTTTGTAGTATTCTATATTTTTACTTGTTATTCATTTTTTTTGTTATTTTTTTCCCCTTTGTTGCACTTTGAGATTCTTCGGAATGAAA
The DNA here is from genome assembly GCF_024679245.1 of Pseudorasbora parva. Classification (NCBI taxonomy): domain Eukaryota; kingdom Metazoa; phylum Chordata; class Actinopteri; order Cypriniformes; family Gobionidae; genus Pseudorasbora; species Pseudorasbora parva. The sequence continues at coordinate 11,266,312 of NC_090184.1, forward strand.
AGTGCATGATAAATAAAATCTATTATTATTATTATTATTATTATTATTATTATTATTATTATTATTATTACATAGTAGTAACGGATCATGTGACAGGTGCATATAGTAATGACGGAAAGCGTGACAGGTGCATATAGTAGTGACGGAACGCGTGACAGATGCATATAGTAGTGACGGACAGCGTGACAGGTGCATTTAGTAGTGACAGAACGCGTGACAGGTGCATATAGTAGTGACGGAACACGTGAGAGGTGCATATAGTGGTGACAGAACGCGTGACAGGTACATATTACTGACAGAATGCGTGACAGGTACTTATAGTGGTGACAGGCACATCTAACCGTGACTGGAGGAGCGACAGGCGCAAATAACGCTGACGGAGAGCGTGACAGGCACATCTAACCGTAACCAGAGGAGTGACAGGCGCAAATAACGCTGACGGAACGCGTGACAGGCACATCTAAAATTGATCGGACGAGTGACAGGCGCAAAAACGCTGACAGATTGCGAGGCAGCTGCTACTAGCGGTGACTGGTCGAGTGTCAGGCATGTAAAACAGTGGCTTATCCAGTGCCAGGCACGTAAAACAGCGACAGGTTGAGTGTCAGGCACATAAAGCAGTGACAGGTCTCATTGGCAGCTGTCCCTGCCAGGGAAAGATTTTACCCCCTCTCCTAGACAGGGCTCCAAAGGCACAGGCGGGCAAACCACAGCGAATGGCAGGAGCAGGTAGCGAAGGCAGGCAGAACAGCGAAGCAGGGATGCAGCGGACAAACCAGATGCCGAAATCTCCAGAGAGCGGGAGCTGAAGGCAAGCCACACCAGGAGCACCTGAAATAATCTGTCAATGGGTGCCAGTGAGAGACCAGGTTATATGGTGTGGTTGATGAGTGCAGCAGGTGAAGGTGATGAGCCCCATAATCAGTGACCACGCCTCCAACACAACCTCACATGACACAGAAAAAGGAGCCGATGAATTCATGAACCGTGACAATACTGTGATGTGTTAACTGAATTATTCAGTGAAGTTAGCTAAATATGTTTTCCTAATAAAAAAATCCTAACATCATTTTGATCAAACTAAGTGTTGTATGACAAGTAGGCGAGTTTATGCAAACTGAATTTGGAGACACTACATTGTGTAACATTGAAGTTAATGACTTGGGTTTTGCACTTTGCTGACGGTCCCTTATTCATCCTTTTCTCTTGGCTTGTTTTGAGGAAAATTGGGCTGTAGCTCGTTGTCTACCTTCAAGAGGTGTCATTAGTGTTTTAACAACGTTTAGAACATGAGTTATTGTTTCGGGAAGTTTGAATCTGAATATATTGGCAATTTTACCGAACTCGTTATACTAAGCACTGACTGTATTTTTATGCTAGCTATTAAGTCCAAGTTCAAAATAAAACACTAACCGATCCATTGTTAACATACTGAGCTGTTTGAAACGTCTGTCTGTCTGTCTGTCTGTCTGTCTGTCTGTCTGTCTGTCTATCTATCTATCTATCTATCTATCTATCTATCTATCTATCTATCTATCTATCTATCTATCTATCTATCTATCTATCTATCTATCTATCTATCTTCCACCACCACCACGTCCCGTTGGGGCGGAGCTCCGTACAATCGAGCTCTTCTGATCTGCCGAGCTACGGTGCAAAAGTGAGAGCGCGCTTGTCATTTGAGTTTCACATGAGTTTCTTCATGTGTTCATAGAATAGGATTTGCCACTTCAAAGCATGAAGTGACACCGAATGTTTTCTACCCTTCCCACAGATAAAAATGTCAACAGTCATGGTTGATGTTTATAATCGGATACCACAACAATTTAATTCAAGATCATTCGTTTGTTCGGCCCAATTCAAGCAAGCTTCGCTCAGGGTCTTTGGGACAACTTTATTCCTGCAAGCAGTAAGTAGCGATTTTATCCACTTATTGACTGTTTAAACAAATTCTGATTAAATTGAAAGTTTCTTAGAGAGAGACAGCATTGTCTAGATAACACAAGATGCTAGTACAGTAACAGCAGGAAAACCAAGTACCATACAAAACTACAAACACACATGAAGTTTCTTAATGTGTGTTTGTAGAATAGGATTTGTGCACCTGCAGTAAATAATGTGTGAAGGTGTAACTGTTGTAAGGGAGAAAAAAAAGCTACAAGTTTACAACTCCTAAAATATTTTTCTCTGTTACTTTAAATTTATTGATATACGTGTGGATATGCTCTACAGATACAAATTTCACTCTCACAAATGTTCAGATGTTTTGTACCAAAAATACATTTATACGACAATGGCAAAGATCACAAATTCCATCAGGTGATAGAATGGAGGGGGAAAAAAACCTTAGGATAAACCAGGCTCAGTCAGGGAGCCAGTTCTGCTCTGGCCAACCAACGAACAGTGTATGATTCAGGCAGCATTACAGGTAAGAATTCAGATTGGATCGGAATATACAAAATATTTATCCAGTTACCTTGGGACCAGTTGCATAAACTGATAAGACTCGTTGTATATTTTTTTCTTTTCTGTTCAAACCTTTTTTAAATCAGTTACATAAAACATAGATTGGCATAATTTGATACAGAAAAGTAAGACCATTGACTAATGCCCATTGACTGCTAGTGGGTCATTAATCTAAAATTAAATCTCACTGCGGAACTTGACAGTGGTATTCTTCATCTTCTGCTTGTAGATCTCATCAAACTGTTCATTCTGTGCCACAGTGAAGTGATTTTTCCAGTCCCCAACTTTACCTTTTGGAAAGAAAAGATTAAAGTAAGTTGAAAGAGAATTTAGACAGACCAAATTGGATGATTCAGTAGTTTATTAACCTTTTCGCATAAAGGGTGAGATCTTAAAGTTCATGACTGGGACTGTGGAATAGTTGGTCATCTTGTTCTGTTTCATGGCATCAAACTGAACACCCTTTGTTATATTCTCTCTCTCTTCCACAGAGGTGGACAAACCCAAGAAGGAACACAAACGTTCCACCTCACAACCTGTGTCCTGAAAAAGGCATACAAATATACACTTTTATACACATTTAACATATTTATTTCACGCTTGATAATAAATAAATAAAATAAAAAACTTTATGCTTTATAGCTTACTTCCACCAAATCTTCATAGAACAAGTAGAGTAGGTTAGAATAAGTCTGTTTTTTCTCCCACCATCCACTGACGTGGTCGTACCAAGGACCAAAAACATCTAGGAAGATATTAAATCAAATTTCTCAGTGATAAATTTATTGATTCATATATGGGTTGCACATAATGAAACTTTTGCTCTCTTAATGTTTTATTTTTATTTTTTTATAATATTATTTTTATATTTATTTATAATTGTATTCATTTATTTTTCCCAGATATTGGTTCTTTAAAAAAATTCACATTGTAATTTACAAAAAGATTTTAATATTGAAAGTATTTTTCTTACTCTTCCCTTCCATAAATTTCTGTAAAAAGGTGTTCCAGTCTCCTGGTTCAGGCTGCACCATGTTCATTCGATCAAAATGAAAATAGGAAACTGCATTGTCTTTTGCGTTCCGAGCTACATACACAATCTGGAATGAGTGAAAAAAATAGATATAATTATAACATGAAACAGGACATTAAAATGAGACAAAAACTAAGTATCTTTGACAGTTAAGTAATATTATTTAAAGATTATTTATGTAGTGTTGTCAGATGCGGATTAATCCATCAATCAATCAATCAACTTTATTTCTATAGCGCTTTTACAATGACGATTGTTTCAAAGCAGCTTCACAGTGTTAACCGTTTCGGTTACGTATGTAACCCTCGTTCCATGAAGGAAGGGAATGGAGACGTTGTCAGTACTGATGAAATGGGGGTTTCGCTTAGAAAGCTAGCTGCGGGGCTGGGGGGGGGGGGGGGGGGGGACTTGTCCTCGATGAAGATGGCTGCGTAGTGTGAGAGCTCTCAACAACTTCGCACATAAACTACCCCTAACTTTTACAAACCTGATCTTTCAACTCCTTCTCGATTATGTCTAAGCCCCTCTCAGTTAAGGAGTGCGACATCTTTTCGGAATTAACGTAAAACAAGTACTCAAAGTGCAAAAACTGCATCGTCTACCGAGAACATGGATGCTAGCAGCAAGACGAAGATGGCCGAGTTGCTAACCGAGCTAAAAGCGCTGCGATCAGAATTCGGATCAAAGCTAGACGGCATAAACAACCCTCTGGGTGTAATGGCAAGCTCCATTTCATGAAATATGATTGATAACGTTACATACAAACACTTCCTAAAGTTGTAAGATCTCCCTCATATGAATTGAATGAGATTTGAATTTGATCCTGCAATAATAAGGCATAGCGTGTTTCTCACTTGTCTGTCTAATTCTTTTCTCCTGTATCTCCCACAGGAGCCCAGTTTCTCTGGCTTATTTTCTCCACTACCACATAAATGATTTCATCGATTAAAACCCTCTGTGTCTTCCACCGGGGTGGTTTTCTCTCCATCCAGCAAGCACCCATGCTTTTCTTTCCCGTTTTCCAGCGTTCCAATGAGAAGTGGAAAGTTAAAACACAATTATTCAGTGGAAAGTTTCCATGCACAGAGGAAGTGAAAAGTTTTTACGCAGCGAGAAAGTAAAAAAAATGTCCATGCAGCGATGAAGTGGAAAGTTATCACGCAGCGAGGAATTGGAAAGTTTACACGCAACAAGGAAGCGGAAGGTTTCCACGCAATGATGAAGTGGAACGTTTCCACGCAATAAATGTTATATATATATGTTTAATTTTTATAATGCACTTTATATTAAACAAAATCTCAAAGTGCTACAGAATTAAAAAACAATCAACAACAATAAATAAGTAAATGAATAAAATAAAATAAATAAAACTGAAAAAATAAATAAATAAAAAAAGAAAATAAAAATAAAGAAGTAACAAGTCAATTAAAAGCTCTGCTAAAAAGGTGGGTTTTAAGACCACACTTAAAAGCATCTATAGTCTGTGGAGTCCGCAGGTGGTCAGGGAGAGCATTCCACAGACTGGGGGCTGCAGAGCAGAAGGCCCGATCTCCTATAGTACCCATAGTTGGTTGAGGGAGTTTTAAGACGAAACAGAGAAACAAAGCGGAGGTTACGAGTGGCTGTTTGTGTGGTGAGGAGTTCCTTGAGATAGGAGGGAGCATCACCATGGATGCACTGGTGCGTAAGGAGAGAGATCTTGTACTCGATCCTGAACGACACAGGAAGCCAGTGGAGTGATTTTAGAATGGGGGTGATGTGGTTGTATTTGCGCGCCCTCATGAGGATCCTAGCAGCACTGTTCTGAATACACTGCAGCCTCTGGAGATTTTTGCTAGGGATGCCAATAAGGAGCACATTGCAGTAGTTCAGCCTGGAGGAGATAAAGGCGTGGACAAGCTTCTCTGCATCTGCCAGTGTTAGAATGGGACAAAGTTTGGCAATGTTTCTGAGGTGGAAGAAGGAGGTCTTACACAGGTGATTGATGTGAGCTTCAAAAGTAAGCTGTGATTCCATTCTGACCCCCAGATTAGTGACTGAAGTGGAAAGTGGAATGACCTGACCAGAGAAAGCAATGCTGGTGATAACGGACTACTGGACCTGAAGTGGAGTGCCGACTAGGATAGCTTCAGTCTTGGAGCTGTTTAGCTGCAGAAAGTTTTGCTTCATCCACGCCTTTATCTCACCCAGGCAAGTGATCAAAGTGGATGGTGTGAGGTTAGCAGAGGGAGATGAACTTGTCCTAAAGTAAAGTTGAGTGTCATCAGCATAGCAGTGAAAATAAATCCCCTGCCGGCTGATGAGACGGCCAAGGGGGAGCATGTAGAGTATGAACAGGGTGGGTCCGAGCACAGAGCCTTGAGGGACACCGCAGGTGACATTGTGTGACAGGGATGTAGCTTCACCTAACACAACATATTCAGTTCTCCCAGTGAGATAAGAAGAAAACCAGTTGTGGACCGAGTCAGAGAGACCGATGGTGGAATGTAAACGGTGAAGGAGGATGTTATGGTCAACTGTATCGAAAGCTTCAGTTAAGTCCAGGAGGATGAGAAGGGATGGGGAACCAGCATCTGCCCTGACCAAAACCAAAGAGTGTTTGTGCTTTGGTTTTGTGACCCTGACCAAAGCTGTTTCTGTGCTGTGTCCTGAGCGGAAACCAGACTGAAATTTCTCAAAAAGATTGTTATGCTCCAAATGGACCTGAAGCTGTGCAGCAACAACTTTTTCCAGCACCTTAGAGAGGTATGGGAGGTTGGAGATGGGCCTGTAGTTGTCAATAACATCTGGGTCTAAAGTAGTTTTTTTAGAAGTGGTCTGATGATAGCAGTTTTTAGAGATAAAGGAATAAGGCCAGCCTGGAGGGAATTATTAATAATCTTGGTTATAAATGGACTTAAGACACAAAGGTTAGATTTTACCATGGCTCTAGGAAAAGGATCCAGTGCACAGGTGGATGGTTTCATTTTTCTGATGATGTCCTTAAAGGGGGGGGTGAAATGCTGTTTCATGCATACTGATCTTTTTACACTGTTAAAGACATGGAATCCCATACTAAACATGGACAAAGTTTCAAAAGTTAAGGTGGACGTTTGATGGGAGGATTTCTTTGTCAAAAATACTACTTCCGGTTAGTCATAAGTTTCGGCAAGTTTTTTGCGATCATGCGTCCACTTTGACATTAATGGGGGCGGAATTTCCTTGTATGGGCCGTACAGACAATTCTACTGGAAGAGCGTGAGAGAGAGAGAGAGAGAGGGAGAGAGCGAAAGTAACAGGCTACGCCCATCAAAGCACTGGCTTGTAGGATGCGCTGCACAGGTGATGTGCACAACTAACAATGTCACCAAAAAAGTGCGTTTTTGGTTGCCAGACCAAGACAGTCCTGCACAGATTCCCCCAAAACCCGCGTTAAGGCAAGAGTGGATGGAATTTGCTTTTCCAGATCAGCAACTGAGTTGCGCGAATGTTTATATCTGTTCGCTGCATTTCGGTGCTGACTGTTTTATAAACAAGGCCCAGCTCGACGCCGGATTTTCCAATCGCCTAATGCTAAAGGATGGAGCAGTCCCAACGATAAAGGTCCCAACGTTAGAACCGCAGGCGGTGAGTAAGACTGCTTCAAATGTCTGTGTTTTTGCCTATGCTCATCAAGTAGCCCAAACATGATCACGTATAGTTAATTGATCAATGGAGCATGCGATGTGTAGTGCGTGTACATTTGTTTAGCTGGCCACTATATGTGTAACTTTATGTTTGTGTATTGTAAAAGCACTCCAAACAACAATACACAAAGAGTGGGGAAATATGTTGAACTAAATAAGCGCGCTTCTTCATTCAAATGCGCTACTATTCCGTGTCTTTCTATGTAAACACTAACTTAGCCTGCCGTGCAAAACCAGTCCGCTTAATAACGTTACAATTGTCTACACAAACCACGCGTAAACACACACACACACGTGCACAACTGCACTTCCCACATGTACACCTTCAAAGACAAAAATACGACGATATAATTCAAGTATAAATATGTAAATAACACAAGTCGCTAAGCATATTATATAGTTAGTGTATAACTTGTACCACATAGAGACGTCCTGCTCTAGTCGTTTTTGCTGCTGCTCCTGTTCAACTTCAGCCTCTGGGTCTGATTCCGGATCATAGATGTATGGCTGTATCTGATTAAAAGCCATATTTTTATTTTGAATAAAGTTTTTCCCGCTGTTAGGGATGACACAGCTTTACGACGCACTCAACAGCGGCGCGCACACGTCATTATTTAGCTCCGCTCACACGATACGCCCCCACCCGCTCGGCTTTTTTCGGAAAGACTCGGAACAGCGCATCTTTCTTATATAATTATAAAAAAAATAAAGACTTTTCGGAGATATGCAGGATGCAATGCTACTCTATAGGTACTCAAGATTGACATGACACTGACTGAAACTGAGTGTTTCACCCCCCCTTTAACCTCGAGCTGTGTGATGATGGAGAAGCAGCAGAGATGTTGGAAGGTCCCTGGCTGTGGATCAACAGACAGGACAGGCAGAGCGGAGGTGCTAGATAGAGGCAAGTGGATGTTGTCTAATTTGTTCCTTAAAAAAGGTCATGAACTTATTGCACCTCTCTCCTGTGGCTTCTGAAAAAGAGTGAGTTTGCAGTTTGAGGATGTGATTTATAGTGGAGAAAAGCTTCTTGGAGTTTCCAGGGTTATTGTTGATGATGCAAGAGTAGAAATGTGATTGAGCATCTCTCAAGGACCTTGCGTAGGCCTTCTGATGATCTCTATAGGTTTGCCTATGAACAGTGAGTCCTGAGAGTTTGAGACGCCTCTCAAGTACACGTCCAGCCATCTTCATCTTCCGCAGTTCGCTGGTGTACCAGGATGCTGAGCGCGAGAAGGTGACCATTCTAGTTTTGACAGGTTCGTGAAGATCTAGAAGGCTGCTCAGAGACTTGTTGTAGAAGTCAACCGACTCCGAGACTGAGGAGAGATCAACAGAGGAGAATTGCTGAAGGTCTGTAGTTAAAGAGTCTTGGTTAATCTTTTTCAGGTTCCTGAAGCAAATTTGACGGGTATCTTTGGCAAGGGAAGAGGGGCGTGACAGCTCCAATGAGATGGCCTGGTGGTCAGACACACCCAGATCATACACCAAGAGGTTTCTAATATGAGGAGAGTTGGAAATGAAGTCCAGAGTGTGCCCCCTAGAATGAGTGGGGCCAACCATGTGCTGTTGGAGATTGAGGCAGTCCAATAATTGCAGAAACTCAGCTGCCAGGTGACAGGAGGGGGTATCTACATGAATATTAAAATCTCCTGATATTAAAATGTTGGCAGAAGTAGAGCAGAGTGTTGTGAGAAAGTCATGCATCTCAGAGATAGATAGAACAGAATTTGTTTTTGGGGGCCGATAAATAAGCAGTATTGTCAAAGAAAAAGGGGGTTTACATTTAAAAGCAAGGTATTCAAATGATGACACTGTGGGCAGAGGGACAAAAAACAGCTCCAATGATTGTCTATGAATTACAGCTAAGCCACCACCACGACCAGTGTAGCGGGCTTTCTCCAGGTAGCTGTAACCAGGAGGACAGGCATCATTAAGTGCTGAGTAAACTGCAGGCTGATGCCATGTTTCCATTAAGCACATAAGGTCTAATCTCTTATCAATGATGTGGTCTTGGATGAAAGATGACTTATTTGTGAGGGATTGTGCATTAAAAAGTTCTATTTTGAGCGTTGATGGGGTGGTGAATCTCGTTATTGGCCGTAAAACACTAAAATCCACTCCACCTTTTCTGTCCTGCGCTGTGCTAAAAGATCTCGCGTTGCGTCATCCAGTTTAGATTGGTGAGATCTCGCAGTGGTTCCCATGTTACCAAAATGGAGAGTAACACTGTTGTGATGATGCGGCAGATGTGCGACGGAGGTCCAGATGGATGGTATGGCTGATGCAGAGTTTTCAGGCTGATGATAAACTAGCCCGCGGCTAGAGCCTCTATGGATGTAACGCGGTCTGCACAGAAGTCCAAGTTCCTTAATGACCCCGATGCACGCCGGAAATGTGCGGTCGTTGAAATTTAGCAGCTATGGGATGGAATATTTAATATTTCGAGATGGCCGCTGGAAGGTTTTGACTAGCACTATACATTATAGAAACACAGAGCTGGAACACTGTCAGGCAAAGCGAGATGATGGTCCATACTATAGCAGAGGAGTTTATGCGCCAACTCCCAGCAATCCCAGCAAACAGCCGATTTTTAGAAGAGATAGCAGGGGGTGAGTAAAAGTCTTTGAAATTAGGAGAAAAATCGTAAAAATCCGTACAAAAAAGGTTTTAGATGTATAAAAGTGGTGAACAATGAGAGTCCTCTCCTGTCATGAGGGAGTCCATTCAAACTGCCAACAGCCGAGAAGAGCTATACGAGACGATAAGATCCAAGCAATATGTCCCAAAATTAGCACTGACTGAATGTACTATATACTGACAAAAAGTAAAATAAAAATAGTCTATAATTAACATATATAAACTACAATCGGGTGGAAAAGCGGCGAACAGACAACGCCAGCGTCCTCTCCCCCTCGCTGCTCGTATATACATAGATACAGTGTTGGGGAGTAACTAGTTAAATGTAACACCGTTATGTAATTTAATTACAAAATAAATGGAACTGTAATCTGTTACAGTTACTGAGAAAAAAAATGTGCCATTAAATTACAGTTACTTTTGAATTTTTTTTACGATTACAAAGGTTTTATATATATATATATATATATATATATATATATATATATATATATATATATATATATATAAATGTATATATATGCTTTTAATTGTGATTTTAATTGTAATGTCTGTTCTCTAACTGAACTGATTTTATGAAAATGAACGCGGTCGCGGTGGGAAAGTGATCAGTGATTCAGTAATCTAGTAGCGGTGGCTTTGGGAGTGGCTTTGTAGGGCAGCGAAGCATTCTGGGAATTGTTGTCTTTTATCCCCATGAGACAAAAATATATTTTCTGTCCTTTCTCAGTCTAGAAAGCATCAAATAAAATAATTATTTCACATTTCTACTACATTAATGACCCAGTTTAAATACAGATTCATCTTCCCAGTGCTGAAGTACTCCTTTAATATAAAGCAGTCCAGTTCTGCACCACTGCAAACTACGCCTAAATGATAAACATTAATATACAAATTAAGTTAAATTAATACCTCCCTGATGAAAGTGTACATTCATAAAATGGGAAATGAACAAAAGATTAATTTATTTCACCTAGATTTAACTGTTGCTCTTCTCTTACAAGTTTTAGATGATTTTGTATTGTCATGCAGATGCAATTGTGCATCAGTGCTTTTTAAAATAGTTTTATCAAGATACAGCTTACATTGATTTAAGCCAAATGCAACTTATGTCTTGCCTAACCTTGGTATCACAATTGAAATAATACTCTTATAATAATCTAATGATTAAAAATGGTAAAAAATAATAATAGTAATGCACTTTTTTAAATAAAACTTCTGACTTTCTTTTTCTTCCACAGAAAGATCTATATTAAAGGTCCTGTTCTTCGCGATCCCATCTTTCCAACTTTATTTAGTGTGAAATGTTGCTGTTAGAGCATTAATAATACCTGCAAAATTATAACGCTCAAAGTTCAATGCCAAGCGAGATATTTTACCAGAAGTTCCCTTTCAAAGCCTACAGCGAACAGCCGGTTTGGACTACACCCCTGCACTTCCTTGCAAGAATGACATCACTAGAACAGTTTGTTGACTAACCCTCCGCCCACAAGAACAGGCAAAAAAGGGGGAGTGGTCTTGGCGGGACCTTTCCGGGGCAAAGTGCGCTAAGCTGCTGTCCAATCACAACACAGGAAGCGCTGGCCCAATCAGAACTCGTTACGTATTTCTGAAGGAGGGACTTCATAGAACAAGGAAATCATCAGGCCATTTTTAGGACAGAGAAAACAGCGGTGTACAGATAAGTAAATTGTGTGAAAAATACTGTTTTTTTTTACACACGAAACATGAACTCATGTTATATTGCACACTGTAAACACAATCAAGGCTTCAAAAACACATGAAAAACAGGACCTTTAAAACATTTGAAGACCATGCAAGAAGAATCGTACCACAGGTTCAGCCACAGACTGTTTCATCCCATGAGGACTGGTTCAGTTAAGAAGAGGAGGTGTTGAAGAAGTTTATGTAATGTGAGTAGTAAAAAATTTAACTAATGTTAACAAATGAGACTTTATTGTAATGTATTTACTAACATGAACTAACAAGGAGCAATATTATTATTATTATTATTATTATTATTATTATTATTATTATTATATTATTACAGTATTTATTAAACTTTGTTCATTTTTAACGTTTAGTTCACCCAAAAATGTAAGTTCTTAAAATGACTAATGTCGTTCCAAACCCATAGGACGTTTGTTGATTTTCAGAACACAACTGAAGATCTTTTAATTAAATCAGAATGCTTTCTGTCCACCCATTGACTGTCTATGCACCTACTACTTTGAAGCTTCAAAAAGTTCATAAAGAGATGGTACAACTAGTCCATATGAATTGAGCGGTTTAGTCCAAATGTTCTGAAGAGACCCGATCACTTTATATGGTGAACTGTGCTTTACAATTGGTGTGTAACGGCACACAGAAGTCACGGTTCGGGATGAACCTCGGTTTTGGGGTGACGGTTCAATACAGGTTTGGTACAATAGGAAATATGGTCACACTCCAATTCTCACTATTAACTAACTATTAACTATGACTTTTTTATTGACCTATGAACTATGACTTTGCCTCAATAAACCCCTAATTACTGCTCATTAATTAAATAGGTTGTTAAGCTTAGGTATGGGGTAGTATTAAATGGTCAGTTCACACAAAAATGAAAATTAGATGTTTATCTGCTTAACCCCAGTGCATCCAACATGTAGGTGTGTTTGTTTCTTCAGTAGAACACAAAGGAAGATGTTTAACTCCAACCATTGCTGTGCACCAGTCATATAATGGTGAGAATAAAATTATATGAGAGCAAAAAAAAAAAAATGCTTAAGCCGGGTGCACACTGTGCCGTCTGAGACAAATTTAGTAAATCCTAAAAGATTCCTCAGATCCTAGGCTAAAATCTGATGTCTTTGGTCGTTAGTTTGACATGTTCACCGGCAGCCGATTAATGAGCGCTGCGATCAAATTTGACCTCAGAGGAAATTCTGGGAGTGTCAGAAGATTTGGCACACAATCCTGCAGTGTGACTTCTCCTACGATGACAGTCAAATATCTCCGTTTTTCAAGACAAACTATGACCAAAACGAGAGCTAGAGATTTCTTTGTAGTCAGCATTTCAGTCCCGCGTGTAATGCAGCTCACCATTACCGAACGCGTCATTCATTGATGATATAAAACTCCGGACGAGTTTTCTTGCGTGTGTCCGTTTTTAGCGCGCCTTCACTATCGTGCAGTCTGACATTAATGTCAACTGAGATCTTACAGTGTGACATGGCGATCATGTTCGTACAGTCTGACAAGGGACATTCGCAAAGGATTTTGAAAAATCGCTCAGTGTGCAGGACCCATTAGACAACGTGCAAAAAAAACCTGCTGCTCTTGACAACACATTGATGTCTTAAGACACGAGCTGATCAGTTTCTGTAAGAAACCAAATTATATATATTCCTCATTAATGGCCGCGCTGATCGGTGGAATGAGGCATCTACATATGATCACACCAGTTTGACCTTTTTAGACGGAAGTAGTAGCCGATGGGAAAACTTGAGACTCATCGGGATATGAGGTAAAAAAAATAACATAAATACTGTTTCTCACAAAAACCAAAGTGTCTGTTATTTCTTAAGACATCAATGTGTCATCAGGAGCAGCAAGGTGTTTGTTTGTTTTGCTCTCATAAAATTGTTACCTATTCACGCCATTATATGATTGGCACACAAGTTAAAAATCTTCATTTATGTTCTACTGAAGAAACAAACACACCTTCATGTTGGATGCACTGGGGGTAAGCAGATAAACATCTAAATTATTGATTGATGGCCATGACACTGTTCAATGTAAACATTTTTATTTTTTATTTTTTTTTCTGGGCAAAGTTCAGTTTGCTATCAAGTTGGAATTGTAAATTACTCATGTGGAGTATAATTTGAGTGTTTAGTTTTGTGTTGAAATAAAAGTGTTTGACTGTATGTCATTGACTGAAATCATATACAGGTCCTTCTCAAAAAATTTGCATATCATGAAAAGGTTCTCTAAACGAGCTATTAACCTAATCATCTGAATCAACTAATTAACTCTAAACACCTGCAAAAGATTCCTGAGGCTTTTAAAAACTCCGAGCCTGGTTCATTACTCAAAACCGCAATCATGGGTAAGACTGCCGACCTGAGTGCTGTCCAGAAGGCCATCACTGACACCCTCAAGCGAGAGGGTAAGACACAGAAAGAAATTTCTGAACGAATAGGCTGTTCCCAGAGTGCTGTATCAAGGCACCTCAGTGGGAAGTCTGTGGGAAGGAAAAAGTGTGGCAAAAAACGCTGCACAACGAGAAGAGGTGACTGGACCCTGAAGAAGATTGTGGAGAAGGACCGATTCCAGACCTTGGGGGACCTGCGGAAGCAGTGGACTGAGTCTGGATTAGAAACATCCAGAGCCACCGTGCACAGGCGTGTGCTGGAAATGGGCTACAGGTGCCGCATTCCCCAGGTCAAGCCACTTTTGGGCTACAGAAAAGCAGCACTGGGCTCTTGCTCAGTGGTCCAATGAAAGCAAATTTTGCATGTCATTCAGAAATCAAGGTGCCAGAGTCTGGAGGAAGACTGGGGAGAAGGAAATGCCAAAATGCCTGAAGTCCAGTGTCAAGTACCCACAGTCAGTGATGGTCTGAGGTGCCATGTCAGCTGCTGGTGTTGGTCCAATGTGTTTTATCAAGGGCAGGGTCAATGCAGCTAGCTATCAGGAGATTTTGGAGCACTTAATGCTTCCATCTGCTGAAAAGCTTTATGGAGATGAATATTTGGTTTTTCAGCACGACCTGGCACCTGCTCACATTGCCAAAACAACTGGTAAATGGTTTACTGACCATGGTATTACTGTGCTCAATTGGCCTGCCAAATCTCCTGACCTGAAACCCATAGAGAATCTGTGGGATATTGTGAAGAGAAAGTTGAGAGATGCACGACCCAACACTCTGGATGAGCTTAAGGCCGCTATCGAAGCATCCTGGGTCTCCATAACACCTCAGCAGTGCCACAGGCTGATTGCCTCCATGCCACGCCGCATTGAAGCAGTCATTTCTGCAAAAGGATTCCCGACCAAGTATTGAGTGCATAACTGAACATAATTATAATGTTTGTAATTTTTCTCATTTGATTGTTTGTTCATTTGTTGTTGGATAAGTGTGTCTGTATAGTACAGTGGTGTGTATTATTAGTTTTTGTGTATTCTCGCGGTGTGTGTGGAGGAGTTAGCATTTGTTTGGTCATTGCCATGTTGTGAGTGAGCGTTTGTTGGAGACATTCCCAGCTGCTTTCAATAACGATACTCAGGTGATTATAAATAGCGTGATAGTCCGCGGTAGCGGAAGCGGCAGTGTGAAGCCCTCCTTGTGTGAAGACCTACGAGTGTAAAGACCTCAACTCTTCCCTGTGCAATTCTTCCCGAGCAAGGACCCCGACAATACACTTGAGTATCATTTTCCTTTTCATTATTTGTGTTTTGTTTTTTCTAATTCCTATCTGGCCTTTTCTCTGATCTGTATTCACCATGTGCTTTCAAATCTCAACTAGTACTACTAG
This sequence comes from Pseudorasbora parva, assembly GCF_024679245.1. Lineage (NCBI taxonomy): Eukaryota > Metazoa > Chordata > Actinopteri > Cypriniformes > Gobionidae > Pseudorasbora > Pseudorasbora parva. Next base: position 11,281,635 of record NC_090184.1, read on the forward strand.
CACTCGTAAATCACGCTCTGTACGCACGAGACGTCGCAATCCTAATAATTTGCAATATTTCCTAAAATCCTCTGCTACTTTACTCTCTATTCCAATTGGTCTCTGGAATTGCCAGTCTGCTGTAAACAAAGCAGACTTTATTTCATCTATTGGGACTCATTCTCAGCTCAGCCTCATTGCCCTAACTGAGACCTGGATCAAACCAGAGGACACTGCCACTCCTGCAGCCCTTTCAACCAATTTAACTTTTTCACACACCCCTCGGCCTATTGGGAGGGGTGGGGGTACTGGTTTGCTTATCTCAAATGGTTGGAAATTTGATCCCTTACCATCTCTATCGGCCAGTTCATTTGAATTGCACTCAATTACTATTGCTCACCCTGTTAAAATCAATGTGGTAGTGGTCTATCGTCCTCAAGGTCACCTCGGTAACTTTGTGGAGGAGTTGGATGTGTTACTTTCTAGCTTCCCTGAGGATGGCACTCCTCTGATTCTGCTTGGTGACTTCAACATCCATCTTGATAAACACCTAGCCACAGACTTCAGCACTCTACTTACTTCATTTGACCTTAAGTTAGTATCAACTACGGCTACTCACAGATCAGGTAACCAATTAGACCTCGTCTACACACGCAACTGCTCCACGGACAACACTTTAGTTACTCCATTACACACCTCAGACCTCTTTTTCATCACTCTTAACCTCATACTGACTCCTGATACAACATGCACTCCGACACAGATTAGCTTTCGGCGTAATCTAGGGCTCACTCTCTCCCTCTTGCCTATCCACTATGGTTTCATCTTCACTCCCTCCACCTGCTCAGTTCTCAGCACTGGATGCTAACAATGCTACTGACACTCTTTGCTCCACTCTTACATCCTCCTTAGACAGTTATTGCCCCCTTTCATCCAGACCAGCCCGCCCCACCCCATCTGCCCCCTGGCGTGTCTGATGTTCTCTGTGAACATCGCTCTGGACTCAGGGCGGCAGAGAGGAAACAGCGGAAATCTAAAAACTATACTGACCTTACCTTGTATCAGTCTCTTCTATCTTCTTTCTCTACAAATGTCTCCACTGCTAAAAAAACATACTACCACAACAAAATCAACAATTGCTCTGACTCTCGCACACTCTTTAAAACATTCTCCTCTCTCCTTTGTCCTCCTCCTCCCCCTCCTTCATCAACTCTTACAGCTGATGACTTTGCATAATTTTTCACAAACAAAACATCTCTCATCAGCAACCAGTTCTCCGGAAGTGAACCCGCTGTGGCACCACTGCAGTCCATATCACCCCATTGAATGGGGCCCCAAGAGGGTTTGGAGGGGGGTGATCGAACTGCAGTCTGTACCCTATCTCACAGTATGCAGGACCCATTTCGATATATTCGGAAGGCATTTCCATTCGCCGAGATAATCTACTAAGGGAATCAGCCTCTCGAGGCTGACCTCGGGTGTTATTTGAATCTCATTCCCAGCCCCCTGAAGCGGAGCCCCGGCAGGGAGCAGCTGGTAACGATTTTCGGTGTGTGGGGACAAGTGTCGTCCCGTCGCAGGTCTTTTTTGAGGCGACTGGGACAGCACTTGCGCCTGGGAAACCGATGTGGCCCGAAGCGTCAGTGACGGCGGGATAAGCACATCATTTTCCCAAGAGCGCCGCACGGAAAACAACCTTGGTTGCGTCCGCGTGGGGGGGACCGCTCTTAGAAGCCCTGCCGAGGCTAGGACCTCTTTCCAGCAGCCTTCTTAGCGAGAAGGACGTTCCTCAGATCGCCCTTCGGCCTCGAAGACTGCTGTTGCTGCTGTTGAGAGCGCCACCTTTGTTGCCAAGCTCCCGGAGGAGGGGCTCTAAAGGCGACGCTCTCCTTTTGCACCTGCCGGTGCGAAGAGCTAGTGGATGGCTGAGGCTGCACTCCACTCTGGGCAGCCTTCCCTTTAGGACGACGAGGGAGGAACTGACGAAAAGCTGCCGATTGTTTTTTCGCCTCCTGAAATCTGTCGACGACGTTATTAACGGCATCGCCGAACAGACCCGAAGGCGAAACTGGGGAGTCCAAGAGAAAGGTTTTGTCCTTCTCTTTCATCCCCGACAGATTTAACCAAAGGTGTCTCTCCACAGTGACCATTGACACCGATGGCACGGGCCGTCTCCTTGGTGATGCGGAGAGACAGATCGGCAGCTTTCCAGAGCTCTAAAATATCCTCCGGGGAGGGTCCCTCTCCCTCGTCCAATTCCTTAAGGAGGTCGGCCTGGTAGGCCTGCAAGATCGATAATGTATGCAGGGAACTACCAGCCCGCCCAGCCGTCATATATGCCCTGCCCTTGTGCAGGTCCGGGAAAAATGGTAAGCCCTGGCGAGGTGTTGGAGCCCGGCGTGAGAGAAAGCGATCATCCAGCCTACTCGGTGGCTGGATCTCCTGCCTCTCTTGTGGCCAATCGATGTTTAATTTAGCCACAGCACAGGTCAACACCTCCACTAGCTCCTCATTGACGGGCGGATATCTTGATCCCCCGCCTCGATGTCGAACTCATCTGGCTCCTCAGAACCAGAGAGCATGAGCATCGGACTGCCCACACTGGGGGAAGAAGCCGCAGCGCGGGCTTCCACACAGGGAGGACGGTCATCTGAACTGTCAGCGGATGATTGAGAAAGTGCCTCGGCAGTCTCAATCTCCACTGACAAATCCAGTTGTGAACCCCATGATCTGCGACGCCGAGCCGCCTTGGCAGCCGCGGGTCCAGAACCACGGGGTTCACGGGACTGACCGCCTTCATTAAAAACGGCCAGCCGCGAGCGAAGCACTTTAAGTGTCAGCTTCTCACAATGCTCACAAGAGGCTCCCTCGAGAGCCGCTGTGGCATGCCGAACACCCAAACACAGAACACATAGCGAATGTGTGTCCGCACCCGACATAAAACGAGGGCACGGAGGCACACACCGCCTGAATTCGGAGCTCTTGGTCGCAGTTTGATAATATTTATGCGTGATATAGGGACAAACAACAATATCACACAGAGCGTTACTGCTGAAGAGCGATAACTGACGCTACTATGCGCCGGCCTCCCTTTTATAGCTTCCGGTTATGCCATCACATCTACGTCATTACGTAACGCCAATCAGGATTGGACTAGTTTCATTCATACTTCAGATGCGTTGATGCTTAGGGAGCATCCTCAATTCGTCGTTTCGACGCAGTGGCTAAGTTCCCTCGATATAGGGAACTACAGACCGGTATCCCTTCTGCCATTCATTGCAAAGACACTTGAGCGAGTTGTGTTCAATCAACTCTCTATGTTTCTTGCACAGAACAACCTCCTGGACAACAACCAATCCGGCTTCAAAAGCGGCCATTCGACTGAGACTTCCTTGCTCTCGGTAACTGAGGGACTGAGACTGCCAAAAGCAGCTTCCAAATCCTCAGTGCTTATCCTGCTGGATCTGTCTGCTGCTTTTGACACAATTAACAACCAGATCCTCCTGTCAACACTTAAGAAGACGGGGATCTCAGGAACTGCTCTCCAGTGGTTCAGGTCTTACCTCTCTAGTAGGTCCTTACAGGGTGTCATGGAGAGGTGAAGTGTCTAAGTCACATCATCTAGCTACTGGGGTTCCCCAGGGCTCAGTGCTTGGACCACTTCTCTTCTCCATCTGCATGTCATCATTAGGTTCTGTCATTCAGAAACACGGCTTCTCCTATCACTGCTATGCTGATGACACTCAACTCTACTTCTCATTTCAACCAGATGATCCAGTCAGTGTTCGTATCGCTGCCTGTCTGACAGACATTTCTGACTGGATGAAGGAGCATCACCTTCAACTCAATCTTGCAAAGACAGAATTACTTGTTTTCTCAACCAACCCAGCACTTCATCAAAATTTCTCCATTCAGCTTCTCCATCAACCATAACTCCATCCAGGACAGCCAGGAACCTTGGAGTTGTGATTGAGGACCAGTTAAACTTCACTGACCACATTACTGCAACAGCCCGGTCCTGCAGATTTGCTTTATACAACATTAGAAAGGTTAGACCCTTCCTATCAGAACAGGCCGCACAACTCCTGGTTCAAGCTCTTGTTCTCTCCAGACTGGACTATTGTAATGCTATTCTAGCTGGCCTTCCAACATGCACTATCAAACCCTTGCAACTGATCCAGAATGCAGCGGCTAGAGTGGTCTTTAACGAGACATGCATGCCATGCCTCTCTTCATCAAACTGCACTGGCTGCCAATGGCCACTCGCATCAAATTCAAGTCACTGGCGCTTGCCTATAAAGCAACCACTGGCTCTGCACCAATATACCTAAACTCGCTTGTTCAGACTTACCTAAACTCGCTTGTTCAGACTTACACACCCTCCAGAAGCTTGCGTTCTGCGAGTGAACAACGCCTCATGATTCCATCCCAAAGAGGCATGAAATCACCCTCACTGACCTTTTCCTGGACCATTCCCACCTGGTGAAATGACCTGCCGATCTCAATTCGTGCAGCCGAGTCTGTAGCCATTTTCAAAAAACATCTTAAGATACAATCTAAAGACTAGCACTTAACTATTCCATTACATTTTCTGTTTATTTGTTTTTTTTGGGGAAAAAAGAAAAGAAAAATTGTTTGTGTACTGTGCTCGATTAACAGAGACTTCTTATAGCACTTGCAGGTTGTTGCCCTTGTTTGTTTCATTGCTTCTATTGCTTTACTCTTTTTGTAAGTCGCTTTGGATAAAAGCTTCTGCTAAATGATTAAATGTAAATGTAATGTAATTTTTGAAGGTTTTCCTCAAAAAATTCCAGCTGTGTTTTTTGTGTTTTTTTTTATTTGAACAAACAGTTTTAAAAGCAACTGCTAAACATTTAATTTCGATAAAACTGTAATTCATTAAGGCAGTTTCTATTAAATGAGCTTTCACATCATCATCATCATCATCATCATCATCATCATGCATTATGGTAGATTAATGACATGTTGTCACTTTCCAGTGTTGTCACTTCCCAGATGGGGAAAATACCCATATATTTTACCTTTGAGTTCTGCTCCCAGAAGGACTTGGGCACAAGCTGAACAGGCAAATGAGTTTTGATGATACGAGGAGAAGTGGGCAGATTATCAGCCAGTTCTGTTCCTGAAAAAGTTAGTGAAAAATGTAGTTCTAGCAAACGTAAAGCAAAGCAACAATGTTTTTACACCTACACTTTACTTGCATCCCTGTGGTGGGTCTCCTTTTTTTAAATTATATTTTAAAATGTTATTTATGTACAAAGCCCAAGATATGTCCAGAATCATGAAATTAAAATAAAAACAGCAATTACAATGAAGGGTGTGGAGGATTGCAAGGCAAGTTTATAGGATTACAAGAGAAGTCTCACTGGGATGCATATTTTGTGTTTTAGAGTCTGTTTGCTTGATTGAACAAGCCCAGGGCTATCATGTTTGGCCGGAGCTCTTTAAGGTAAGTTTATCATATTTCTATTGTTTGTGTATTTGAGGTGTGACTGTTATATTCATTAAAAATTATGGTTGAGACCAAGAATTGCATTAGGTCAAGGTATATCCCTGAATGCTGTGAAGTACTCTTTTCTTTATTATTACTATTATTATTATTATTATTATTATTATTATTATTATTATTATTATTATTAATTTATTAATTTTAACAATTCTGTATTTATGGGCCATAATCTGTTTAAGTGTTTAACTGTCCTGCATGCACGAGGGTAGTCCCGACCCAGGGGTTTAGCAGGATCTGCGTTCGGTGTTGGACCTCGCTTTCTGGGCGACGAAAGTCACTGCATGCTCCCTGGGTCAGGCAATGTCCACACTTGTGGTCCAAAAACGTCACGTCGGGCTAAACCTGGCAGATATGCATGAGCCTGATAAAGTTTGGTTTCTCAACGCCCCTGTCGTTCAGGCTGGTCTCCTTGGCGACACCATTGAGTACTTCACCCAGCAGTTCTTGGTGGCCCAGAAGCTGACAGAGGCAATAAATAAATAAATAAATAAATAAATAAATAAATAAATAAATAAATAAATAAATAAATAAATAAATAAATAAATAAATAAAAATCTTGTCCCGACGACCAGCTATTGCCTCCACCCAGTCATCGGTCGCAGTGCATCCGCCTGCTTGTGGCAGAGGGCATCCCCCTGCATCCGCCTCCGCCCCTGCTAAACCCAAGCAGCAGCTTCCACCCGGGCAGCAGGTGGCCGGGCGCAAGGGAGGCGCCCAACCCATCCATGCGGCTCTGAAATGGGTGGTCCAGTGAGAAGGGGATCTGCTTTCAGGGAGGCGGAGTCCGCACCCCTCCCTCCCCCAGAGAAAGGCTTGGGGGAAATACATTTAGGTTTCGGTCCTGCCACTGGCTCTCCGGAGTGCAGTGGTACCCACATTCTTAATAGAAGAGCAGTTTTCTCCCTCCCTGGGCCCCAAGAGGGTCAGGTTGGCAGTGTGTGATGCCCCTGAGCCTTGCCGCTCCTTTTCTCCCCTCATCTCGCCAAGAGGCAGCAGTGTGGGCACTGAGGATGCCATCAGGCCTTCTCACCCACACTCTGCCCCACCCTGAAATACTCAGATAACACTCTGAACTGCCCCCGGGCCAACCAAGTCAGGCTAGAGCACTCCACCTCGCTGCCCCTCGCTGACTGTTGGTCCTGCTTGATTGGTCTCTGGGGGCCTGGCTAGGTCTTCCCAGGACATCTCGTTGGCTCATCCATACCATCAGACTCGGCTTCGCTCGCCAGCCTACCAAGTTCAGGGGCATCCTCTTCACCACCGTGCGCCACCAAATGCTGCCCTCGGAGGAGGCAGACCCAGCCCTGGCTTTGTTGTGTCCTGTCCGTGCCCTGCACAGTTACGTTGACCGGACTCAAAGCTTCAGGACCTCAGAGCAGCTCTTCATCTGTTATGGAGGCCAGCAGAAGGGAAAGGATGTCTCCAAGCAGAGGTTAGCCCACTGGATAGTGGTTGCTATCGCCTTAGCATACCAATCGCAAGACGTGCCTTGCGTGTTCAGGTGCTGGCACACTAAACTAGGAGTGTGGCTTCATCCTAGGCACTGGCTTAAGGCTCCTTGCTAGTAGTTATTTGTAGAGCTGCGGGCTGGGCGCCACCTAACATGTTCGCTAGATTTTATAACCTTTGTGTGGTGCTAGTTTCTTCCCGTGTACTTGCCCCCAGCGACTAGTAAGTGTGAATTACTCATTCTTGTGTTGCTTGCAACGCCACTCCTGCCCCTGGCCAGATACATGGGTCTATTATTCTCCAGTAGTGTTCCCCAGAAATGGCGAACCCTTCTGATCTCCTCCTGCAGTGTCAGACGTGGCAGCTGTCTGATGCCAGGCTTACACCCGTATGCATGTGGAACTTGTATTGTAGGCTGGGTTCCATATATAGTGGTTCCCTAACAGTAACCCCATAAGCCCCATGTTTTTCCCTTGACAGAGCTCACTCTGTCGATTCTGGTGGTGTTCTTTCCTCCCTGGGACCAGGCAGAAACCACCCCAGAGACTGCCATGTGTTGCACTACCCTCCTGGTTAGTCTTATGTGTAATCTGCCACCCCTCCTTCTGCTGAAGGACGTCATCTCTCGAGATGGCATGCTTTCCCAGCGTTATCTAGTAGTCAGGCTGAGTGGTTCTTGCGAGAAACAGCTGTGACTGACCTTCCCTGCTGGAAGCCCTGACTGCCACTCCAACAGGGGTCCAGTGAGCTCAGGCAGGGCGCTGGAAGGGCCAGCATCCCTGGCATGTTGGTAGGGATCCCAATTCGTTGGTCAGTTCCGACGTACGTCGAACGTGACCGACTGAAATGGAACGTCTCGTTTTACGTATGTAACCGTCATTCCCTGAAGGAGGGAACGGAGACGTACGTCCCGAAAGCAGGTGCTGTGCTTCAGCTGAAGGCCGAGTCACTAGTCTCGGCTCCTCAGTTGAAAAGCAATGATGCACTATTCCACTTTCATATTTATACTCATGGTGCGTGAAATGCATGGACCGCATGCCAATTATCTATTGGCTTGTTTTTAATCACTCGAAGTAGATCTCTGAAAACAGATCCCAATTCACATTTTTTATATGGTCCGGTTCCAAAATATTTTGAGTTTCTATTTATTACACCAATTTCCTTCATAGTATCAACTAATTTTTTTTATTTCAATAAACTCAAAATTTTAAGGCAATAAGGTTACTTACTATTTTAAGTTAAACCAAAAATATGTTTTACAATGTAGGACAATGTCCCTTACAATGTCCCATGTATGTATGTAGGTGTACACACACACACACACACACACACACACACACACACACACACACACACACACACACACACTGTATGAGCTGTTGTGGAATAGCATATTTAAATCTGTGAATAACTGTGCTCTTGCTTCAGTTCGTAATTAATTGTATAGTGAAAATGTTAAGCAAAGTTTTATAGTGAACATGAAACACTAAATTAAACTGGAATCTCTGACCTGATGGCATAATTGGAAAACATGACTCCAGGAATGGCACTCTCATATAGATAGGCTGGGATGTCTGGCGCTCTGGAGCATCCTTACCAAAATACAGCAGGTCTAAAATATAAGACACCCATGTGGTACCTAGAAGAAAAATTGAGAGTAGAATTAAAAACCCTATAGGGAGTTATTATTTTTGCATCATTTTATGTGAAATCTTGGGTAATGTGTACTTCATCTAAGGTTTTAGAACAATTTTATAACTTCTTTGAATTTAATTATAAGAAATGCTTTAAATGTCAATTTTTGCTACAATGTTACATAAATACTTTCAGAACTCAAACAAGGCTAAAGAGACGTCCTAAAAGACCATTTATTGAAAAATCTCCACTAAAACAGTAAGTCTCAAACCAGTCCATGGGCCTCATTTATTAAACGTGCACAAACACTGATTTTATCTTAGAGTGCGCGTACACTAAAATTCACTGCAATGTTCATATTTATAAAAATTGTCTTTGACATGGAAGAGCTTACCTCCAAGTCAGTCTCTGAGCAGACAAACACACTTTTTTGTTTGGCAGTCAGAGTAGCCTACTGCAGGTATTTGAAAATATATAATAATAATAATCATAATAATAATAATAATAATAATAATAAAAATAAAAGTAAATTTTTCACCTCTATTTTTGTGTTTATTTAAAATAAGAAATCTGATATTAGTTTAATCTTATATATGTAATTTAACGTTTGAGATGGTTCTTTAATACTGATCTAACCAGCAGAAGACACTAAATCCCAGTTGTGCAAGTGGGGCATGTTGTAACACTACATTACAGTGTGCCCCTATTAGAATGGCTGGGTTCCACAATTTAAAATTTGAATTTTTTGTACAAAATAAAGCATGATATTTAGTTTTTATTTTGAGTGTACACAAATAAAAGGAAATCAGCAGTTTCAGGTTTAATTTTTTTTTTTTAATCAACACAGTTTTGACTGATATTTAGCGTACCATGCAGCAAAAGTTTTAAAAATTGCCTGAAAAATATCTGTACAAAGTAATCAATTACAAGAAGCTACTTGTTCAAAATAAAACATATAGACTGCATGCTGCATTCAAAATACTGTTAGAATAATTACACAGCATTAAAGTTATATTATTAAGAGGGACCTTGATTTCGGCCTCGCTAAAATTATTTTTCTTATTTTTCTGAAACCATTCAGTGCAAAATTTCAAGATCATTTGCGATTTATAGATTTCGTATGCGAAAGAGAGGTGTACGCACATTTTTCTGCGCGTAAGTTTTTCAGAATCACACGTATACACTCATTTGAGAATTTATCTTAGATCAAACTTAGGATGGTTTCTACGCAACATTTTATAAATGAGGCCACTGGGAACCTTGCACTCTCTACCAATGAGCTGATGAGTTTAATCAGGTGTGTTAAAAGGGGGAAGACATCCAAAATGTGGTCCCCAGGACTGTTTTTTTTTATTATTTTTTTTTAGAAGCACTGCACTAAACCAACAACTACACACTCTCCTGCCCCCCTCCTGATGACTATGATTTCATTAAATAAACCCTCCCTCACTCACACAGTGGGCAGGGTGGCCTACATACCCTGGTGACCCTGAAACCAAACTTCCACAATTTTGTGATGTCAGATCAAGGCATTTACAGGTTTGCAACATTTATTCAGTATTCAGTGCAGTTACCATGAAGAGAGCAGTATATGTAGCCTTTGTTCCCTGAATCTGCATCTAAGCAGACATTCAGGTTGGTGAAGCTTGTGGTGACTCAACATTTGTACGCCGCAGGCAAGCTGGTAAGTCTCCTTTTTTATTGGTAAGAACTTTGGTAAGAACCATTTTTTATTCATGTTGAGTGAGAACTGCAAGTTTTTCTGCTGATTATGCTCCTTCTGTAGGAATGGGGGGGGGGATATCATTGGAGCTTCTGGAGGGTCATCGAAAGTTTAGGGACCTGAAGTGGTGAACAATATTTATTTTCATCAGTAGGGTTTCTGCTGTGTGTGTTTTGATAATGCGGCTGGATTTTTTTGGTTTTGCCCCTGCTGAGGCGATGTTTGTCTCCCTTTACTGTGTAGAGTGGCTGGCATTCTCTGGGTTCACTTTGTGAATGTTAACCATTTGGCCTGCCACTGCAGGGTTATCGGTAGTTGGTCTTCTCTCTCTTTAGTGGTTTTCAAGAGTGTTGTGTATGCAGAGACTGGCGCTGTTGCTTCAGTCAGATCTATGTGTGAGCATGTAAACGCACCCATTGTCTCGAAGTGAAATGGGATATGCTCCCCAGTGGTGTTGGTCCTTTCCTGTAGCAGTAGGCTTATCTTCAGCTGGAAGGCCTTTTTAGGCCTCCCTGTAGATGAGTCCCCAGCAGCATGGATCTTCAGCCAGTAAGTCTAAGACTTGAGCCTTTGGAGATGGAGCCTCAGAGAACCTGGGCTCATAGTAGCTGGCCTAGTTCCTTGTCAGAAAGCAGGCCTTCACGTGCCTCCATGAAGGCTGGCTCCTGGGTTCTCTGCTAGTTCTGCAGTTAGCAGGAATGCTGTTAGTAGTAGGTCCACTGGGACCTACAGGTGAGTTCTGGTATACTCTGCCTATAGGTGAGTTCTGGTCTTTGGGTCGCTGGTGCAGTGTGCAGCTACGGAAAAGAAGGGTAGTAAGCCTCTCCAGACGCTCCCTTTGACCCGTGTGTGGGTGACAGGTCTCAGTAGGCCTCCCCTTGGGCTCAACATCAGGTAGTAGGCCCCACCAAGCCTTCCTAAAGATTCAGTTGGCAAGTTTGACCATAGTTTAACAATAATGACTATGAGTTTAATGTCTCGGGGAATAATTAACTCAAAAGGGATTCAGTATTCAATATTCATGAATTTATAAATATAATTTGCTAGTCGTTCATTACGTATTTAAATTTTCCGATAAGGAAAAATGTTTAATTAAATACAAGTAACCCTTTACGGAATTGCTTGAGAGAGAGAGAGAGAGAGAGAGAGAGAGAGAGAGAGAGAGAGAGAGAGAGAGAGAGAGAGACAGCGTTTACTTCAGTTTGTCACACAGAGCCCTCACGGAGTTCACTCGTCCCAAATGGAAATATAACACGACCTTTTTAACAGCAGTTTGGATTTTAGAAAAAAGAATACTTGCTTTGGTTTTGGCTTCTCGCGTGTGTGCGTGTATTCTGAGTTCAAATGTCCTGCATGTCCGGCGGTTCTTTCCGAGGTCGGTGTGGAGCGGCGGGTCTCTTGGAAGTGTGCTGAATTCTCCTCTCTGAAGAATGCCCTCGGGGGCTGGAAAGCGGATGGCAGATTGCCTACGTCGTTGGCGACGCAAAGCAAAAGGTGAAAGGGTGAGGGTCACATTGGCATTTGTAGATCAGGTAGAGCGACGCCCATTTCCTGGATGGTCCAATCGATCAGAGCGTTTTCGGCGCGAAACAAAGTTCTTTGTTCAGCTTTGTCCCTCCTCTTGGATCTTATCCGGGAAGATATGCTCATGCATTTTTCTTTACAACGCTGGTAATTTTGTAATAATGCATGTTCTGTAAATTCTTTTACAAGATTCGGTACGATCGCATTTTTCTGATTACAAGGATACCATGGATCAAGTCTGAGATAAGTCTGAGATCTGGGAATACACAAATACAGGCTTTCCACTGTCTGTTGGCCTACACAGCTTGAGTTACATTCATTTAATCCTCCTAATTATTTCAGACACATATAAAAACACTTCAAGCAGAAAAGCATACATTTAATACGTTTTTGGGGTGGCTTTTAATCATACATTCCTCTGATACTTGGTGGAGCTCTATGGGTGTGTGTGTGTGGGGTGTCAGATATCAAGCAGGGCCATTTGGGGGGCAATAAAAGTCACTACGGAGCCTGCTTGTTGTCTCCCAAGGGAGATCAAAGAGTGGTCTTCAGACATCGTGGTGCCATTTTTCGGTCATCAATCGTATTCACATGATCTGATAAGGCATATCAGCATTCTAAGGCCTTTTTTCGGACTCCTTAGCGCCTAGAAACAGAGGGGCTTTGTAGATCCATGGATTGAACAGTGAGACTCCCCACGCTGGCAAGGGTTGTAGAGTGCTATGTTGAGTACTGCTCTCCAGGATTCCCGTCTCCGAGATCTAGGCTGAATTGGTCACTGGCAGTTCGCAGTCCCTCTGCCAGGATGCCCTTCCCATGGAAGAGGCAACTGGAGATTCTGTTCGTGGAAAAGACAGGGTTGGCAAACCGTAGGGTCCAGTATGAGGGACACCAGGTTGAGCCTCCCCTGGTGGCATTCAGTGAGATTTTCCTGAATAAGTGACTGGCTGGGGCGCCCTCAGGCCCCCTAGTCACATTCCTTTAAAGCAGATTTGCTTAAAGCTAAAATTTGCCACTAGGTAAACAATTATTATTACATCGAGTGCAGAGTGATGTTAACATTTAAGTACTATAAAAGAGTCTAAAGAGGAAAGTTAACAACGCAAATAGGGCATACAAAGAAAAATTGGAAGACATCTGTGCATGCATCCTATCTAGGTTTGTGAATGCAAAGCTGGTGTGTCTAATCTGCAACGAAGTTGTCACTGTTTGTAAAGAATTTAATATCAGACGGCACCACGAGACGAAGCATGGCACATTTATTGCTGGTTGTCTTGTGTATATATATATATATATATATATATATATATATATATTGATAAAAAAGGAAGCTAAATTTGAGTCGTTATTGTTCACGAGTTGGTGCTGACCATAGACTGTAAAAGAAGGTGCTGACGCCCTCCGATATAGGCAAACATTTCAATGGTTCACTGTTCATTTTATCATCATACCACATATTTCTGGACGGCTCTTTAAGAGGCGTGTCTAGCGATCTATTCCACAGACTCTTGAATGTCTTTCAGAACTTTTCAAATTGAAAATTCTCAATTTATCCCAAAATAAAACATTGCTACTAAAACGTTGTCATATTTTTTTGAAGACAAACCCGCTCTGAGCGGGGTTCGAAACTCAGGTCTTTCCGCACGGAAGCCTGACGCTCTAAAGACGAGCGTCTCTTGAAATGATGGCAGTTTATGTGCTTAGTTCTCATTAGCTCGCCTCCGTTACACTGACAGATATGTTTCAGAACCAACCTATCAAAACAGTCTGCCGAATTCGGCAGATGCGGCTGTGGGCCAGATATTATCTTAAAGGGACCCCTTCCGTTGAAGTAGCTGATCCCAGGCCTTTGAGCAGCCTGAGGGTGAAGAGATCTCATTTAATCATTAGGCCTGAGACACACTGCAAGCGTGGCGTGAGCCATTTCTGATGCATTTCTCACACCATGCTTGCAGTGTGTCTCCGGCTTTAAGGTCCTCTTTTAGGCATATAGTTTGGGCTATGATCATAGGGAATGCTGTCACTGACAGCCCGGGGTGACCAGAGGGGGAGTGGCTTCAACTGGCATTTCAGTTGAATGTGTTTGTTCTGACAGTTTAGCCACTCCCCTCAGCATGGCGGGGTGGGTATATCATTCCCCTAAAGCATTCTCGGGACGCAGCGTGAGTTCCCTTTCGAAAGGGAACCTCTCTGGTTATGTCTATAATCTTAGTTCCCTGAGAATAGGGAACGAGATGCTGCGTCTTGTTGCCATGCCTCGTGACCAGTAACTGGGTCAAGTGCAAATAATAAACACCTATGTCTTGTTCCAGTAATAGGCGTGGAGAGACCATATAAACCACCAAGAAGAGGTGTTCTGGAAGAAAGACTGTCTGGAGGCTCGAGAACCACATCAGGAGATTGACCAAGCTCTGGAGAGCCATTGGACTGGAACTTGAGAAACATTTAAGTTTATTGTGAACGCCAGTGGGCGGGACTTATGTTCTGTGACAAAAAGAGTATAATAACAGTAACCCGAGTCTCCAGCAAGCCGACCCTGCCTTCTTCCTTCCTTATCACGATCGAACTTCATTACAGTGGTGCCGAAAGAAGCAGCTGCCGCCGTGCAATCGCCGTCAACTTCATCGCGGAGGTTATCTCATCCCTCGTGGTCCTACATCAGGAACAACACCAGGCCCTGCTTGACCTGAGGAGCGACCAAGAGCACCCTTCCAGGCATTCGTGCAGGCCCAGCAGGAGGACCACGGTTTTGGAGCTGGATGGACCAGGAGGTTCGGGCAGAACCCCGGCGATCCCAAGTTTGACCACCCACCTGCCGCTGAACAAGATGGGGCCGCAGGATGACCTGGAGGACTTCATAGACCTTTTTGAGAAGATGGCCACGGCAGCAGGATGGGCCCGGGATCAATGATCAGTGCAGCTGATCCCTCTGCTGTCAGGGGAATCTCAGACTGCAGCCCAACAACTGCCTGTCCAGAACCTCCTGGTCTTCACCGATCTCAAGAAGGCCATCCTGCAGAGGGTCGGCCGGAGCCCAGAGCAACACTGCCAGCAATTTAGATCGCTGGAGTTGGGCGAAAGTGGCCAACCCTTCATGATGGCCCAGTAGCTCTGGGACTCCTTCTGCGAATGGCTGGTGGCTGAGGGAAATGACGTTGAAAAAATCATCGACCTATTGGAACTGGAACAGTTCATCACTCGGCTCCCACGGAGAACGGCCGAGTGGGTCCAGTGCCACCGACCGACGTTGATCTGGCAGAGGACCACATGGTGGTGTGCCCGGGGGTCGACGGACCCTTACCATCTCTCTTTCTCTCCTTTTCTTTTTCTTCCCCTGTTTTCTCTTCCTCCCATAAACCTGTCCCTCTCCCCAGATCTCATCCTCCAGGGAGGGGTGGATCCCACAGGCTGCCCTGGTCAGACTGGCTGGTATCAGATACCAATAAGGGGGGTACATCCAGCTTTGGTGGATTCAGGATGTAACCAAACCTTTATCCACCAAAGCCTGATTCAGCCCGAGGCATTGGATACAAGCCGCATGGTTCAAGTACGGTGTGTGCACGGGGATGTGGTGAAATATCCTATAGTGTCAGTTGTGATTCATTTTCGGGGTCAAAAGCATAATGTAGAGGTTGCCGTTAATCCGCACCTCAGGCATCCACTGATTCTGGGAACAAATTGGCCAGCTTTTAAGGACTTATTGGGGTATTTGTGTGCGGAAGTCTCTTGTCATAAGAGGAAGCCAGAAAAGGCAGCGACTGTGCAGGTGGGAGAGACTGAACCGGGACCACTGAGCGCTGAACCCGGGGAACCGAGCGCGATTGAGAGGCTGATACTCTCAGAGCACGATGACTTTCCCCTGGAGCAGTCTCAGGATGAATCTTTGAAACATGCTTTTGAACAGGTCCGTTCTATCGATGGCCAGTCCCTCCAGCCTGATCAGCTGCTCTCTTTTACGTATTTTGCTATTATAAAGGACCGGTTGTATAGAGTGACACAAGACACTCAAACAAAAGAAAATACAACCAATTAATAATGCCAGGAAATGCTTTTCCAGGTGGCTCATTGTAATCGCATGGCTGGACTTCAGGGACAGGGAACAACATTAAATCATCTCATGGCCTGTTTACTTTGGCTGGGCATTCAGGAGAATGTGCGCAAGTGGTCTTGTAGGGAATGTCAGCTGGTAAATCCACCGGCCTCTCCAAAAGCATCATTGCACCCTCTTACCTTAATGCAGGTCCCCTTCAAGAGAATTGGTATGGACCTCATTTGGGCCATTGGAATGATCTGCACGAGGGCATCGCTTTGCATTAGTGATAGTGGACTATGCAAATCAATACCCAGAGGCAGTAGCGTGAATTATTGGGCGTTAAACCGGTTTGCACTAGCGTCTATCACCCACAAACAGATGGGCTGGTGGAAAGATTTAATCACACGTTGAAAACCATGATTCGTAAGTTCGTTCACAAAGACGAGAAAAATTGGGATAAATGGTTAGAACCTCTGTTGTTCGCTGTTCCCAAAGTCCCGCAAGCCTCCACAGGGTTTTCCCCCTTCAAGCTACTTTATGGACATCAACCCCATGGGGTGTTAGACGTCCTAAAGGAAACTTGGGAGGAGGGTCCTTCAGACAGTTTAAACAAAATATAGTATGTCCTGGACCTAAGAAGAGAACTCCAAACTTTGGGGTGGCTCTCAAAGGAGAATTTTTTGCAGGCCCAGTACAGAAAGACCCGACTGTATAATCGAGGTGCTAAACTGTGATAATTTACACCTGGAGAGAAAGTCCTTGTATTACTGCCATCAAGCTCTAAATTACTGGCAAAGTGGCAAGGACCCTTTGAGGTTACAAGGGGGGGACAGGAGAGAGAGTCAGGAGACAGGTGCGCAGTAAGTGGGTCAAGTGCAAATAATAAACACCTGTGTCTTGTGTCACAGGTCGGAGCGGACCGCCACATTAGCGCGCGAGTCCCGCTCCTCCCCCAGTTTCCACCCCGAGGAGGTCCCAGAAACACGCCAATGACCAGACAGACGAGGACAGGTAAGTTAAAAACAATGTTTATCAATTTAAAAAGAGATTTATAGGAAAGGGGAGAAAGGGATACTAAAAGAGGGGGAACCAGCCCTCTAGGACTGGGGGCCTTGGGATCTGAGTCGCTTCTGACTCTCAACGGACCTTCCCAGCTCTCTCTCTTCTTCGCAGGTGAGTATACAGACGGTACACTGGGCTCTTAGCTTTGGGCGTACAGGTGAGTATACGGCGGTACACTGGGCTCTTAGCTTTCGGCATACAGGTGAGTATACAGACGGTACACTGGGCTCTTAGCTTTGGGCATACAGGTAAGTATACAGGCGGTACTCTGGGCTCTTAGCTTTGGACGTGCAGGTGAGTATACAGGCGGTACACTGGGCTTTTACACTGGGCTTTTGGTTTTGGGCGCAAAGGTGGGTATGCGGCGGTACACTGGGCTCTTAGCTTTGGGCATACAGGTGAATATACAGGCGGTACACTGGGCTCTTAGCTTTAGGCATACAGGTGAGTATACAGGCGGTACACTGGGCTCTTAGCTTTAGTGTGCTTACACACAGCGGACTTCCAGCCTTCCTCACTAAGACAGACTTCTAAGGAACACGTTGACGTTGACTTCCCACACATAGTAGAACAGTCCCACGATGACGCAGAGCCCTTGGCTCAGTCCTGAAAGCACTTCACAGACATATGATCATACAGAGACAGCGCATAAGCTCCTTCTACGCATCAGCCAATTCAAACTTCCCGTCCTTTTATACTCCACATACTATTCACAGCAAGCTCTTACTTCATACAGTTGCCCGTCACCACCAGGTGGGGGAAAGAGGTTGAAGAGTCACAGTCGGGTGTATATACATATATATGCAACAATCGCCCATCGTCACCAATTCGCTTCCTCTAATGCAGGGCTTTCTCTTCGGCCTGGGGAGGGATCGCTGACAACGTTTGCACAGCACAACACTATAATTCTTCAGGTGGACACACATCAAAAAGACTCACCCACTGTACTCCACACACACTCACGGTGAATTAGGGTCAGGATCACCACGTTGGGCCGGGAAATAGGTCCTGGATAGTAGAAAGGGTCAGTGCAGAGGATGACCATATGAAAACGTCAAGACCACGACCTTTCAGCACACTCCTTCCTCTTTTCAATACGTTCCCAATGACTTCTCAATGTAAACAATCTCTTCAAGGCAGTAATAATACATATCAACACAGTTGCTTCAACAAGGGAATGCTTCAAACACTTAACTCCGTGTTTTCTTCAGCCCAGTACTCGTGTTTTCACTTCGCCCAGTCTGTACCATCCACCTCAATCCGTCCCTCCAACCCACCGATCGCTCCATCTCGCCCACGGCATTTGCCGGGGTAAACTTCACCCACCCTGCAGCGTTGGCCGGAATCAACTTCACCCCTTGCTGTTCTCCGGTTACCTTATTTATATGCCTCTTTTTCTCTGAATTGTCCAACCATCAATCGCCACGTCCATTCGCACACCTGTTCTTAATAATCCTCCCTTTCAGTTGCCCGGAGTTACCGGAACTGGTCGCGTGTTTCATGGACAACGGTCCGGGCGGAACAATCTCCGCCATTTTAGGTTCCGCCACATTAAGTCACTCTGTGACATCTTGTTCCAGTAAGGGGCGTGGAGAGACAATGGCTGCGTCCGAAAAACTAGGCTGCTGATTCGTTGCCGCGCTGCTTCATCAGATAAGGAATTGTAAGGCAGTGTTTTGTGCATAAAGGCATCTCACGAAACAAATTTCTGACAGACTTCTGAGGCAGTGTAACACTTTAATCATCTACAGCAAAATAGACAGAGCTTTGGTGAGAACTAAACACATATTTAATTACTACAGTAGTGATTTCTCGCTAGAAATGACATCAGAAGTGTAATATGTTGGTAAAAATTACATTTACACACAAACTGACCCGTGAACGCAACTTCTGGACGCCATCTTTTTTCCCCAGCTCAACTGTCATTGAATCGAAAGCACAGGATTGTGGGATATCAAAGGCAGCGAAGGACACATGTATGCTGCCTTCAAAAATCGATCAGATGAAGGTATCTCAGGAGACAGGAAGTGAAGCAAACATTAGATTCGGACGCAGCTTGATGCCTTCCTGCCTTCAAATGTGTCCTCCGAAGGCAGGTTTCGGATGCAGCCCATATAAACAACCAGGAAGAGGTGTTCTGGGAGAGAGAACACCTCTCCCAGAACACCTCTCCCAGAACACCTCACCTCACCTCTGGAACCTCTGGAGGCTCCGGAACCACAACAGGAGATTTACCAAGCTCTGGCGAGCCGTTGGACTGAGACTTGAGAAACATTTAAGTTTATTGTGAACGCCAGTGGGTGGGACTTATGTTCTGTGAAAAAAGAGTATAATAAAAGTAACCAGAGTCTCCAGCAAGCCGACCCTGCCTTCTTCTTTCCTTATCACGATCGAACTTCATTACAATATTTTTTGTTATATTTAATTTCTTCCTTTAATGACAAGGCTGAATTTTCAGCATCAATACTCCAGTCTTCAGTGTAACATAATCCTTTAAAATCCTAATATGCTGATTTTCTGCTCAATAATTTATTATCCAAATAGAAAACAGTTATTTAAATTATATTATTACTATTATATATACAATATTAGGATATTTCACAATTAGGGATGCTCATATTGACCGTTTAACCATTAATCAATAGTAAGAATTTTGACAGATTAATACTATCGGTTTAAAGGAGTTTTTTTCTTTACTCGCTCCAACACATGTAACTAACCACACGTGATGACATAGACGTATTTTGCAAAATTAAGCAGTGGGAAAGAAGCATACTGTGTGGGACCATTTCGACAGAAAGGGTGACGTGCAAAATAAGCTATGCGGTATTACAATACAGCAGTAGTACAAGCTCCTGATGGTGGAGGAAAGCAAATGAAAGTCGCTTCCTGAGGCTGGCCGCTCTAGCGAGGCGTCTCTGTATTCCCCACGCATCAGTGTCATCTGAAGCCTTGTTTAAAGGGGGGGTGAAACACTCAGTTTCAGTCAATCTCATGTCAATCTTGAGTACCTTTAGAGTGGTATTGCATCCTTCCTATCTCCGAAAAGTCTTTAGTTTTATTATATTTAATGTTATATATTTAATACCAAATGTTGGGGTTGCTAGGCAACGTGGGGGAGAGGACGCTGGCGTTTTCTGTTCGCCGCTTCTCCACCCACAACAAATCATGTTAATGTACTATTAGATTTACATTTTATTTTATTTCCTTATGTTTGTGACTAGTCTAACAGTCAGAGCTACAATTGGGACTGTTGCTGATTGCTGGCAGCCACTGAGGTCGTTGTTCGTCGTTTCGCCGTTTTCAACCGCTTCTCTAATGTTTACGTTTGAATTGCTGCGGTTGGTTTCTGGTTTGGAGGACATTTGATGTTTCTCGCCGCGGGTGCTCACTGGTGGTCTCCCTTGGGCTTGGGCTGCATGGTGGCTGAAGTTTGCACCGGGCTAGCGTCATCCGGGCTCTCGTCGTCGGCGTCCGGCATGATGTGGGATGTTCTGCTTCTCGGCTGCGCCGCTGTTCCGTCCTGCATTGCGACCGTGGAGCGGCTTGGACATCTGCGCCGGCCCCGGTGTGTCCACAGAAGTGCCCGGAGGAATGTTCTGCCTCCTGCATGGTGCTGCGGCGATCCCCATCGTTTGAATCATCATGAAGAAGACCCATCATCTGGTTTTCAGCTGTCGTGCCTCGGCGATGTCATCGGGACACTGCCGCTGGGAGAAATCTGAAACATGGAGTGGACCACAGTGTGCTGCGGAGCTAACAGAGACTTCCACCATCAGCTGTTTTCTGTTCACCATCAGCTCTGTTTCTGTCCACCATCAGCTCTGTTTCTGTTCACCATCAGCTCTGTTTCTGTCCACCATCAGCTCTGTTTCTGTTCACCATCAGCTCTGTTTCTGTTCTGTTTTCTGTGTTGGTTGACTGTTTGTAGTATTCTATATTTTTACTTGTTATTCATTTTTTGTTGTTATCCCCCCCCCCCCCCTGTTGCACTTTGAGATTCTTCGGAATGAAAAGTGCATTATAAATAAAATCTATTATTATTATTATTATTATATTTATAAAAGAAATATGGGCTGTACCTAGTCTTTCGGGAAAAAACCGAGCACCTGGAATGACGAGCGCGCAAAGTGATGACGTCCTCAAGCGTGGAGGAACCCCATGGCTATCCAGCTCAGCTAATAAATATATGATCCAGAATCATTCGGAGGCTGAAATAAATTGAACAGGAGAAACAGCAGCAGCAGGACATCCGTCTCTGTGGTATGTACTGTATTTAGTGGCCTGTCAACATTTGTGTGTGTTTACTCGCAGTTTATGATGACATGATTCACTTTATGGACTATTGTATGCAACTAAACCTTAGCAGTAACAAGCAAAACGGTTTTGCACGTCAGACTAGTGTAACGTTATACAAACAATGGAGTCCGTTAGCGCATTTGAATGACGAAGCACGTGATTGTGTTTGTTTACTGATGTTTACTCACGTGACAACAGCATAGACATTTGAAGCAGTTTTACTCACCGGCTGCTTCCAAAGCAGGACTGAACCTTTATCGCTGGGACCGCTCCGTCAAAAACACACTTCTTTGGTATGATTTGGTGAAGTCCTGACAGCAGTGACTTGCTGTGCTGAAGCATTGAAGTCGCTTGATGTCACAGATAGGAATAAAGTGGAGCACGGCGGGAGAGTATGGGCGTGCATTTCTTCTCTCGCTCTAGTCACACGCGCGCACGCGCACCCTACCAGGAGAAGAGCCCGTACGGTTCATACAAGGACCTTCCGCTCTAGTAACGTCAAGCCGAGCCATGCTCGAAAAAAACTCTCCGAAACTTGTGAGAAACCGGAAGGAGTATTTTTGACACAGAAATACTCCATCAAACTGTCCAACATTAGTTTTTGAAACTTTGTCTATGTTTAGGATGGGAATCCAAGTCTTTAACAGTGTAAAAAGCTCAGTATGCATGAAACAGCATTTCACCCCCCCCTTTAATGTTTTTCATAGTGTGGTTTTGTCTGACAGCTTATCAAAAATCTCGGCCCGAATCCGACTAGAGCACGTGTTTTTGTTTTGTTTTTTTTGTTTTACATTGGCTTACACTGTTGCAGCCATTAAAATTGTTCAGTTTTGTTTTTAATGTCAAAGTAGTTATATTTCGTTTAGTTTATTTGTTAAGTTAATTTAGAAAAATGTTAAGAGCAATTGTTTGTTTGTTAAATTAAAGTTTAATTTTTTTTAAGTGAAGACCAAGCGACCAGTGGCCGACAGTGAGTTAACCACGTTTAATCAATTTAGCCTCTCAAATAAACTCTTGACTTGTCTATAATAAAATCCATACATATAACACTAAAAGCATCACAATGTTAGTTAATTTAGCCTACTATAATATTACCTCCATAGTTAAAATGCATTTTGGACGAGCTGAGGCAGGCTGATACAGCTCGCAAGGTCGCTCACAAACAAAATAAGCTAAACAATCTTAAACCTTACACCTCCGCAAAATGAATAGCCTATAAATCAGATCTTCAATTCCCGCGGTATAGCCTATATTAAACGGAGACCACAGCAATGAAAGCAAAAGATTCAAGATGCATTTTATTCGGCAGCTCATTTCAAATTCAAAGACCGCAATATGAGAAAGAGTGACCTAAGCACTGGTAAGATCATTTGTTAATTTTTATTAAAGATCATTGTGTTTTTGAGCATCTAAGACTTATTTTAAGTTTCATTTACGGCCATTTGCGTTGGCTTGCTTTACTCATTTGCAGCAATGCGTGTTGCAGTAGCACCATCGTAGCTTATCTGACTACACCATGACACGCTCTCACACACGTTTATTTTTTTAAACCATTTGCCAGGAGTAAAATTTACACATGTGGTTTAAACAACCAGATACATTTAAACTTGTCCGGTTTTGTCTGAAATGCTTTCAGACCACCTTCTGAATTGGTTTGTTTGAGTAATCAGAATTAAATACATCTCGAAAGAATCTCGGAAGGCATTTGGCTACTCTTGGTCATTTTGCAATCAGATGGTCAGAGAAAACGAATGAAGGAACCAGTTGTAAAAAGGCCATAACTCTAGCAGCTGAAGAAACGCGCGCTGCTGCTGGAATAGGTGAGAGCCCAGTCGCGTATAGCTATTATGGTCTCATGTTTCCATCAGCGCAGCACTTTTTTTTTATTATTAATAAAATAAATATGAAACGAAAGGGGAAGCCTAAAAAAGGTCCGAAGCCCGGCCGCATTTAGGTATGATGTGAAAATTGGCCCAAAGCCCAGCCCTATAGGGGCGTAAAAAAGTCGGCCCCGTCAGGCTCGGGCATAAATGCAGGGCTCTAGTGTGAATATAGGTTCTGTTGTTGAGCTGTTCTGTATTCTGCTGTTCGCACAATAAAATAAAGACGTGAAAAAAGTATTTTTAAGGGGTCACAGACACTCATCAATTGTATTTTTATGTAATGCCAATTCAATATTATAATCTTATCAGTTAACGGTTAATAATCAATTAATGAGCATCGGTTGTCGGTCGGGAAAATTAACCGAAATGAGCATCCCTATTCACAATTACTGAATATTACTGTCTTTTAATCCATTCAGCTGGGTTGAGCATAAAAGCCGTCTTTCAAAAGCATAACAAAATATCACTGACCCCAAACTTTTGAACAGTAATGTATATAGATCAGTGGTCACATCACATGCTGGAAAAATGTATTAATCATACAGTACCCTCACCTGCTTTGGGGTAAGTGGCAATCAGAATGTCATCAGGTCTTGCTTGAAAGTTTTTCACCTTTTCCCAGTTGTCAGTGAAATAGTGGATCATAGAAACACCCTCAAAATCAAACTGCTCAGGCCGACCAGGGAGTTTCATCTAAAGTTTTAAAAAAGTCTCAGATTATTGCCGGGGGTTTACTGCATTAATTCCTGTGTAGGAATAATCAGGATTTTCAGGTTTCAAAAGAAAAGTACAATTCAAAACATACACAAAAAAATTGATTTTCAAAAAAAGCATTTACAAACCTTTTAAGACAGGGACTATGACATACACTTTAACAAACAGAACATACACTTTACAATTACATTGTTATAAAGTAATATCCATTTCAAAATATTTACTCAAGGGTGAATGAAACCCTGGTTTTCTTCAACTATACTTAAAATATTTATTTACTCACTGAAGACGATTCAGGGATTTCCATTGTGAGGAAAAGGTGTTCCTTTATAACAGTTGTCGTAATCTTTTATTTTCCCTGTTTCTGTTGTTCTTTTGGTTCTGTTCTCCTCAAATGTTTCTCGAAGCTGTGGTGTCATATATCTATCACAGCTTATCATGTCCTCCCCCCCCTCCCCCTCCCTCCCGCCCCCTCTCTGTTCATTGCACGCAACATGAAAAACAGGTTAAGCCAGTTCAAAAAGTATACACTCAATATTCTTTTCCACAATCATAATGCCAGGTGCAGCAGTGTTCCCAACTTAGCAATTTTGTTGCTAGATTTAGCAACTTTTCCGACTACACTAGCAACTTTTTTTCCAAAAAGCACCTAGCAACAAATTTAGCATTTTTTTACATTTATTTGGCAACTTTTAGCAACTTTTGTAAAGTGACTCTAATCAAAACAGCACACTTACAAGCTAGTTAAATAGACTGAGTGGTTGATTCATAATTCCTTAAGATCGCTGTGGAAATAGCTGTAAAAACTGGAAGAGAAAAGACAATGAGTGAGGGCGGGGCTACACAGGTCTATATATAGTCAGGCACTGCCGCTGCACTGCAGGCAGCAGCTGTGGCAAAAATTATTTGTTGAGTGCACCAGCAGTAGCACGGATTTCACATTTTTAGCAAAATAATTTAAATGCATAAAGTTCAGAGTACAATTGTTTGGTTAGCAAGTCACAATTTTTTTTTTTAAAGGACAAATTTATAATTTCCTACACAAGTTTTACAAACAAATCTAAATTAGCATTTCAAATAATATCTATGTAGTTTTGCGTTGCGATTACGTAATGATGTCATGGCGCAATGTCATTTAGCCACTTTTAGCAACAAAACGATCTGCCTTTAGCAACTTCCTCTGAAAATTAGTTGGCAACACTGATGTGCAGTTCCTCACTCCCACACACACAGACACACAGACACACAGACACAGACACAGACACACACACACACACACACACACACACACACACACACACACACACACACACACACACACACACACACACACACACACACACACACACACACACACACAATAAGTAAAAAAACAACCTAAAACCTACCTAACCTAAAAAACAACCTAACCCAACCTAACACTTCCCAGTGCTAGTGGGGCCCCTAAAGTACTGGCATTGGATTGTTAAAGGAAGTTAGTGTTGATCTCAGAGGAGCAGTGTGTTTTTCTTTGAGACTTGGAAGTGAACAGGCCCTTCCCTTATGAAACAAAAATACAGTATATTGCAGTATAATGGAAAATATCATGTACATTAAGCAATATATTCAAATGGGATTTAATGTGGGATTCCAATATATTGCAACATATGCATAGACCACACACACACACACACACACACACACACACACACACACACACACACACACACACACATATATATATATATATATATATATATATATATATATATATATATATATATATATATATATATATATAGTCTATTGCAATATATTGAAAGTGGAAATAATTTGTATGTTTTGCAACATATTGCAATATATCACATGAATGTATAATATATGTACCATCAATATATTATTCCATGTATTTCCAAAATATAATAATTGGAAAATTATATACTATAACATATTTCCTTTCGTGAGGGTTCCCTCTGTGTTTTTATTCTGTAATACTGAAACACCCTTGTAAATCAAGTAAACTTGAGGAATGTACACTCACCTAAATGATTATTAGGAAGACCTTTTTAATTTAGGGGTGTGGTCCTGGTCAAGACATTCTCCTGAACTCCAAACTGAATGTCAGAATGGAACAGAAAGGTGATTTACAGTTTTTCTCAATGGCTAAAACACTAAATCCTATCTCTTTTGGCAAAACCCTAAGCACGTTTCACCTGTTTAGACACAACTTGCCAACACATTTTCATTGTGATGTACCCGTGCTGCATAATGGTGAACACAAGTGACAAAAGTCACAGTTAAAGCACAGATGTCACCACTTGAACAAAACAACTCAAAATGTATCACACTTGTGGCTAATGATGTGAGGGAACAAATACAGTAAGCCAGTTCAGAGAGCACTGGTTTGTGAGGCCCTACAATGGATAGAAATCTGACAGGAAGAGTTTGTGTGAGAGGAGGTTGAGGTGGTCAGCGAAGACAAAGAACAATAATATCTGATGAAATCAGAGCTACTGTGATTGACCATGTTCTTGTACATGATATGAGCATGAGGGAGGCTGGACAAAGGGTAGAACCAAACATCAGTAGATTCACTGTGTCCACCATAATCCGAAGAATTAGAGAAGAGAACAGCTCATTACCTCTTTTTGGCATTATACTACATTATGTAAATGTTGACAGCAATTACATACTACACTCTAAAAATGGCTGGGTTAAAAACAACCCAATTGGCAACCCAGCACTGGGTAAATATTGGACAGAACACATGCTGGGTTAAATTAACCCAGTGGCAATTTAACCCAGCAGGCTGGGCTGTTAAGAAAACGTACTCGGTTACTTTCGTAACCTCGGTTCCCTGAGAGAGAGGGAATGAGTATTGCATATGGGAAAAACTCCTTTTCTTGACAATATGAAGCAAAACTTTATTAATAAAGGTATCCATGTAAAGCGCAGTGAAGCTGCACGGCCATAGCCCAGCGCGAGGAGCACTCTGATTGGCTGGGCCGCGGCAACTGCAGGAACCTATGGTGAGGCGGCTGAGAGGAACGGCTGAGAGGAAAAAACACAGAAAAAAGGTGCTTATATTTGCATACAGGAGGCTATATAAGACCCTGATTCGCCATAGGTGTCAGGTTTTAAGATCGACTGAAACGATACCTGAGAAGCATGAACACGGCACGGAACGCAATACT
Source organism: Pseudorasbora parva (assembly GCF_024679245.1). Lineage (NCBI taxonomy): Eukaryota > Metazoa > Chordata > Actinopteri > Cypriniformes > Gobionidae > Pseudorasbora > Pseudorasbora parva. The sequence goes on from NC_090184.1 coordinate 11,308,639, forward strand.
CGTTCCCTCTCTCTCAGGGAACTGAGGTTACGAAAGAAAACCGAGTACGTTCCCTTTCGAGATAGGTTCCTCTTATTGCGTATGGGAACACAATGTAAAGCGCTGTGTGTGCTGACTGACCCAGTATTCCCTAAGCACATGTCAAAAAAACCCAGAGAGACCGACAGAGGCGGCTTATAAGGGGAATGAAGAACCGGAAGAGTCGGATCGTTTGAACAGCCGATCGGACATAGTTGGATCTTATGATAGAGTGAATGGTGCTTTAAGGACTAATGTGTATAGGCCGAAACGCAAGGCAATCTGTTGCCAGGGTCAAGATAGAGCCTAGATGGAGAGAAGCCCTGCTTGTAGAGCTCGCACCTCCAGTTTGTAGAATCTGATAAAAGTGGACAGAGAGGCCCAGCCTGCTGCCGCACAGATATCTTCCAAAGAAATACCACACGACCAAGCCCAAGATGAGGCCATGCCTCTAGTGGAGTGGGCTTTAACGCCTATAGGGCAAGTCAGGTTTTTAGACTTATATGCCAGCGAGATAGCGTCCACTACCCAGATAGCATTGTGACATTGATTCAATGTTGAAATTCCATCAGAATCATCATTTTGGTTGAGGTTGAAATTTCAATGCTAAGTAATATTGGATCAATGTTGAAAATTCAATGCTAAAACCATACTGGACCATTGTTGAACATTCACTGCTAAATAATATTGGATCAATGTTGATAATGTCATGCTTTTCAGTGTTGAAAAGACAAACATTGAATCAATGCTGATGTTTGGTCATCTTAATTCTCCACCGGTGAGGCTTACGGTCAATCTATCTGTCACATTATTCAACATGTTAAGGCAAGTCCAAATCAATTGGGTACATTTGTGTGAATGTGAGCACATTTATTATCCTCAAAGGATACGATGAGTATACCAACGAGTGTGTGGATTAACAAAGAATACATAAATGTAAATTTTGTAAAAACTGTAAGCCTTTCTTTAACCTTTTTCTGGAAGAGTTAAAATTGTATGCGTGTTTGATTTCTGACTTTTCCAATAAGAAAGCTGTAAAAACTATGAATCTTTTAAAAGGTATATTATTTTCCTGCTTACTGGCATGTAATGTTGTCATTATGTGTTTCATGTTATTATAATAAAAAATGTTAAAAAAAATAATTAAAAAGAAAAAAGAACTTCTACCATAAATTTAGTCTATCAGTTTTAAATAAATAAAAATGTAGGCTATTATTATTATTTAAATCATGTAGAATGTACATGCATTTCATTATTTATCTAAAGAATACAGGGTTAATAAAGAGTTTAGAATATGTGTCCCCATCGAATGCACCGCAATCCAATCCAGTAGGTGGTAATGCACCTTCAAGACAACCACCACTCAGATCAAAGCAAGCACAGCTGAACAGACTTCAATCGCGAAAAAGAGACAGGACAACGACCGTGTTTTTTAGAGGTAAGTGGCCTACAAAAATATATTTATAAAATTCATCTCAATTTTAATCCAGAGTTTTTTTTTATCTTTATGTTTTACAACTTGTGTGCTTCTCCTGAGCGAGTCAGAGTGAACTGCAATGTTAATAGAGTCACATGAACGCCCTCGTAAGTTACACAACCAACGTCCAGGATAATCTTAATACATTGAGTTTCAGTTTGTTTTTCACCAAACCATATCATATTTGTATTAATTTTTTTCTCTCTTAAGATTGGCATATACACTGTGAATTGCGTCCGAATTCTGACTCGTGCAACTTTTTTTTTTTTTTTTTTTTTCGTCGTGCGTTGTTTGTTATGGAGGACCAAATTACTCAAAATGAAATAAGTAAATAAATAATGAATTCAATAAAACAACAATTAAATGTACCAGTTTATTCTGAAATAAGGAAATAATGGCACCGCCCACTGCCAATTGATTGGAATTAGTGAAATATCCTCTATTATTATGAAAAAAAAAAAAAAAAACTCTTTGGAAAATTGTGCTTTGGAAATGCATGATTCGTCAAATAGGCATCATTTGTAAATGTAGCATTTTTAAACATAACAATAGTGTTATGAAATATTAAACAATAAATGTTGTGTTTTCATGTAATTTTACAAAATAAATAGATACATTTATTTATTTAATTATTTAATTAATAATTAATTAAATTCATTATTTAATTATTTCAGTATAAACTGGTAAATTTAAATAGTTGTTTTATTGAAATCTTTATTTATTGAATTATTTAATTTTGAGTAATTTAGTCCTCCATAGTATGTTGTGAGGTGTTCATCTATTTAATGAGATGATTTTAGTATTAAGATGATTAATCTGTGCGTGCAACGAGTAAAATGTGCATTTGTGGAAACGGTGCTGCACATACATTCATTGACTTGTGAGTCGATCCTATTTGATTAATTTGGATTTTGAGACCATATAGGATGGACTCACAAGTCAATGAATGCATGCGCGGCGCGGGTCCACAAAGGTATCTTACGCGTTGCACGCACAGATGAATAATTTTGAATCATCCTATATTCGTCCAGTGTATAAACGAGAGGCGATCGGAAGGTTAGATGAATTTCTGGCTTGTCAGTAATTGTGTTCGCCACTCGTGAGAGTATCTCACAGCTGAAGCAGAGCTAGAACTGATTGACATGTTAGCGCGATGAGGGGAAATACAATCAGCTCGTAGCTCTGCTTCAGCTGTGAGATATCATCACGAGAGCAGATCACAATGACATCATTACAGTTTAATCTCTAATGCAGCAAGAAAAAAGAAAAGAGTGAGATCTTTAAGTTCTGTAGGCAGCTATATCAAACTACAGAAATTTAGTAAACAGTTGTGCCTCCAGTTCGTGTTGTAAATGGAAAAAAAAATCTCTTCCAAACCACCATGTAGCCTATACAGCTCCTCTTTTATTTTCTTAATTTAGCTATTTGGTCATTCATTTACTTGTTTCATTTTCACACTCTATTTATTTACTATTAAATACAATAACATTATTAGATAAAACTAGATAGATAGATATTATTATTAGATATATTCACTTTGCTTTTTCATTCATTCATTGTGCGTCTGCAGGTCCTTTAAAGTCTATACTAAAATGCATTAAATAGTCCTGAATTTAATGTTACCGTTTTAACTGGGATATCAAGAATTTGATAAAATTTCAAGTTTCACTTCATTTTGTAGTAGGCTATATTTGTAGTGTATAATTAATCACATTTCCAAATATTTTCTAACTTCTCTTTGTTTTAGATGCCGTGAATGCTGATAAAAAGGAGGCATCAGAGTTTATCTTTGCTGGGATTGTGCCAAACTGGCTCCATTACAATCTGAAAGGCTTCGCGGCATTGCTCATGGTGGAACCCCCTGAGTTTGGAGTATTTCATTCTTTCTTCTTCCTTCTTTCTTTCAGTAGTACTGTGTCATTTCTGTATTTATTGGCAAGTTTACATTTGTATTTACTTCCATTTTGCAGATGCAAGTTGTCATGTTTTTCCAGGCGCTTCCCATTTGTGTTATTAATTCAGATGTAATTGTTTTAAGTCAATGTGAGATTTCTTGTTGTAACTGTGGGGGCATAAATAAATACATTTGCATGTAAACTGAAGGATGTTGTTTACTTTGAGTGACTTTTTGATGCAAAATCATATCGATTGCAGCCACACATGGTCTCTGAATAAAATGAATAAAATAAAGAGACAAATTAACTGTTATAGAATCCTGCTGTACATAAAGCAAAATTCTCATTGTTGTATTTTCATTGTTGAAATAACATTATTTCACGGTTCAAACCTGATGAAAAATCAATGTTAAATTTCAATACTGGTTCAATGATATTTTGATCGATGCATTAATATTGATTCAACACTGATTCACTTAAATAAGTGGTTTAATTTTAGTTGAAAAACTATTGATTTTAAGCCCATCTTGATCTATTTTTCATCGTTGAAATAACATTATTTCAGGGTGCAAACCTGATGAAAAATCAATGTTAAATCTCAACATTGATTCAATGATATTTTAGTTGATGCATTTACATTGATTCAACACTGATTCACTGTTTGTCTGCTATCTGGGTATCCAGTGTGAGAGTCTTTGCTTCGTGACAGCACAACCTTTAGTGCGGCCGCCGAAGCAGACGAAGAGCTGGTCCGACTGCCTGAAGGGGGCGGAGCGCTCCAGATACAGTCTCAATGCTCTGACAGGGCAGAGTAGGTTCGCGTCCCGTTCTCCCTGAGACGAGGGTAATAGAAGCAGTGTAATAACCTGTGCTCTAAAAGGGGTAGAAAGCACTTTGGGTATAAAACCATGTCTCGGTTTGAGGATAGGGACCGAGGGGGGGACCCAAATAGGGACCGAGGGAGGGCGAGGGGGGTTCAATCTCCTAGCCCCTTTAAGAAAACGTACAATGAGCTCACTTTTCCCTAGTGAATGCCCCGCAGTCTGAGCGTGGTTAGCTGCTATGGTGGCGACATAAACTTTGAGCGTGGAGGGGGAACGACACGCGTCCAATAGCTCTTGGAGAAAAGTGAGCACTTCTGCCGTTTCGCATGAGCGTGCGTCGATATTTCGCACGGCACACCAGTTAGAAAACACAGACCACTTCAGAGTATAGATCCGCCTGGTCAAGGGGGCTCTAGCTTCCGAAATAGTGTTCATAACTCTGTCAGAGAGGTTTCCCGATACCAGTTGATGGGCCATACGTGGAGGGCCCATAACTCGGGACTGGGATGCCAGATCTTCCCCTTCGCCTGTGTTAGGAGGTCTTTCCTCAGCAGAATGGGCCATGGGGCTGTGTCTGACAGCTGGATCAGATCGGAGAACCACGTTCGCTTCCTCCAGAGCGGGGCTATCAAAAGCACCGTGGATACTGTCTCCCTGATTTTCTTGATGGTTTGCGGCAGCAACGCGATCGGGGGGGATAGCATATAGAGGGAGACTGGGCCAAACATGGGCCAGGGCGTCCCTGCGTTTGGAGAAAAATATTGGGCAGTGAGTGCTGTCTTCTGAGGCGAAGAGATCTACCTTCGCTCTGCTGAAGGTGTTCCAAATTAAGAGATGAAGAGACCATTCCCCTGGGGGAATGGGTCCCCTGGATAACATATCCGGACCCAGATTCAGAAAACCTGGCACGTGAGCCGCCCTCAGGGAGCTCAGGTTGTGCTCTGCCCATAAAAGGAGATGCTTCGCCATGCGGTGAAGAGAATGTGATCTCAGGCCGCCCTGGCGATTTATATACGCTACCACCGACATGTTGTCTGTACGAACCAAGACATGGTGGTTCTTTATGTGTGGGAGGAAAGTTCTCAGCGATAAGGTGACCGCTTTCATCTCTAGACAGTTTATGTCCAGCCGTTTCTCTGGTTCTGTCCACAGGCCAGAGATCGGCTTGCCCTCGTGTAGAGCGCCCCACCCTCGAGTGGAGGCATCTGTCAAGACCACTTTCAACTTTGTAACCCTGCCCATAAGCACACCCCTCCGATACCACTCTGTCCCTGTCCAAGGAGCCAGAGCTCTGATACAGCTGTGGTTCACTTTGACGGGAAGACGGCCCCATTTCCATGCATAACCCGAATGGCAGGACCGTGTACTGATAAGCCTGCCCCTCGAAGGCGAATCTCAAGAATGGCCTGTGGTGGGGGGCTACCTGAATGTGAAAGTACGCATCTTTCAGATCTATCGTGAAAAACCAGTCCCCGGGACGAATGTGCGCGAGGATCTGTTTCACCGTCAGCATTTTGAAAGAGCGAGACTTCAGAGCTTTGTTCAAATGCCTTAGATCTAAGATGGGCCTGAGCTCTCCTTCCTTCTTCGGAACGAGAAAGTATCGGCTGTAGAAGCCCGACTCGCTTAGGGATGGGGGAACGGGCTCCACCGCACCCTTCTCTAACAGTTTCGAAAAATCGAGTGAACTGTAGTGAGTAGCCCCTTTTTACTATGTTCACAACCCAATTTGATACACCGGGAATGGCCTGCCAGGCCTGAGCCCGAAGCGATAGTGGTTGGAGCTGGCGCGGATAAGGGTCGCCTACTAGAGGGAACTCGGTAGCGCTGCCATTTTGGGCTTGTGACATAGAGGGGGTAATGCTTGTGTGTGGCGACGTGCACTGTGGAGTGGGCGCCGGGACATTTATAGCATGGGCGAGAGGGGTATATGAGTGTAGGAGTGCAGACTGAGAAGTGGGCATATTTACTACAGAGAAAAAGCTCTTTTTGAGATTTATTTGGGTCGCCGTGATAACGGCGTTTGTGTGCAGGCGAGTGCATTTGACAACGGGCTCGTTGTCTGCGAAATTGAGGTCGGCAGTCACCTGGGTGCAGGGAACTGGGAGACCGGGAGGGAGAGATGGGGGTCCGGCCGAGGCGAGACCTAAACCATCTCCTCTTTCTCCTTGCGGCTAGGATGGCTTCGGAGGCTCAGGGTTCAACACAAGCTTGGGTCGAGGTCCCCGGCGTTCAGGCTGCCTGCTGCGGTTCGTGGAGCGGGAGCGTTAGCGTGTTCCAGAAGTGGAGCGAGGCCGAGAAGGTGGTTCAGCTGGCTTAGCGGGTTAAGAGGGCGGAGGTCTACCTTGAGGGCGCCACCGGTCTGAAGAAGAGCTGGAGCGCTTGGGTAGGAAGTGCCCGCGAGGCACGCGGGGAATCATCCGGCTTGCAGTCGCCCGGTCGCTCTGGCAGCCTCTGGTCGCAGCGTTTCTTGCCTGAGAAGCCTTTTGCACTTCGGTGAAACGCTCCACAAAGCCCATGACTGACGGACCGAAGAGACCGGTAGTAGAGATGGGGGCATCCAGGAAGGAGGCTTTATCCGCGTCCTTCATCTCGGTCAAGTTCAGCCAAAGGTGCCTCTCTAAGACCGTCAGGTTAGCCATATTCTTTCCAATGGCTTGCGTGGTGGCCTTAGTAGCACGAAGGGCCAAGTCCGTCGCACTGCGAAGGTCCTTCAAAGCTTCGAAGTCGGGGACAGACTCGTCCAGAGAGCGGAGAAGTCTGGCCTGGAACACCTGAAGGACAGCCATGGTGTGAAGGGCCACGGAAGCCTAGCCAGCGGAGGTATATGCTCGGCCGGCGAGAGCAGAGGTGGTGCAGCAGGGCTTGGAAGGGTGCTGCGCTCTGGCTTGCCATCCTCTGGAGGAGGGCGGGCAGAGGTGCGCGGCGACAGCCTCTTCGAGGGGGGAAGAGACTCGTAGCCTTTTTCCTTGGCGCCGTCGAAAGTAGAGAGCACTGGGGAAAAGGTGGATCTCGCGCGAGCAGAGTAGGGCGAATTCCAAGACTTAGTAAGCTCGTCGTGTACCTCAGGGAAGAAAGGCACGGGCTTCTAAGGAGAAGAGAGGCGGCGGCTTTCTAGGTACCACTCGTCCAGTCTGCTGTGCGCTGGCTCTTCGGGCTGGGACCACTCGAGTCCGAGGTCTTCCATGGCCTTAGAGAGCATGCGGATAAGTTCCGCGTCTGCGTTGGTTTTGGAGCTCATGGCGGTCTGCGTTGAAGCGGGGGGCTCCGAGACAGAAACTGACCACTCGCTACCAGAAGCGGCTGTAGAGAGGCTGTCCTCGTCTTCCTCTGGCGACGGGCCACCGAAGGAAACCGAAAAGGCCGCCGCAAGGGATGGGCGCTGTTCCTCCTGAGTGAAGGTGACCGGCGAGCGCGAGGCACGCGGGGAATCATCCGGCTTGCAGTCGCCCGGTCGCTCTGGCAGCCTCTGGTCTCAGCGTTTTTGCGGCGCGGCCCAGTGGTAGGAGGAGGGACCTGATCGAAGGTGGCGAGGCAAGCCCGAAGGGTCTGCAGCGCCATCACGTCGCACTCGGGGCAGCCGCCCCTGGAAAGCGCGAGCTGCACGTGGTCCTGTCCAAGGCATGTCACACAGATGACGTGACCGTCGCCGCCGAGGAGAGGAGCACTGCATGAGCCGCAAGAAGTGTGAGGCATTAGTATCAACGCCTCGTGCTCTTTTAGAAAGAAAGGTAAAGGATACAGGCGCCGGATGGCGTAGCTGGAACGGCAGAGAAGGTGGAGACCGGGGGAATCCGACGTCCTCAGCTGCAGGTTCCGCTGGTGCTTGTTCGACGGCGGTGCTTCTTCCGGAGGTCAGCGGAGGTGTCGCTGAAGGAGATAAAATCTGACACCTATGGCGAATCAGGGTCTTATATAGCCTCATGTATGCAAATATAAGCACCTTTTTCTGCGTTTTTTCTGGAACGCCCCCATTGGTTCGTTCCTCTCAGCCGCCTCACCATAGGTTCCTACAATTGCCGCGGCCCGGCCAATCAGAGCGCTCCTCGCGCTGGGCTATGGCCGTGCAGCTGCACTGCGCTTTACATGGATACCTTTATTAATAAAGTTTCATATTGCTTCATATTCTCGAGAAAAGGAGTTTTTCCCATACGCAATACGAGGAACCTCTCTCAAAAGGGAACCCAAAATGTAGTCAATTTTTTACCATTAATGGATTTGCTATTCTGGGTTATTCTTGACGCGACTGAACGCAGCTGCGGGACCGAATATAGTCTACTTGTGAGTCGATTCTATACAGTCACATTTTTAACATTTCATTATGTAGGCCTACTTGGTACCGAAGTACCGGTACTTGTGACATCCCTACATACAACCATGTTTAATTTTCGTAAGGGGATCATGGTTTTGTGTAATCACAAACTGTGTTAATCTATCGTCTCACATGCCTACCTAAAGTAACACTAGTCAGTACATTGCATCAGATTCTGAGGTAAAACTTTTGTCGTCTTAACATCATGTAAGCTTAAGAATTATTGCCGCGAAGAAAAGAAAAATGATATTTATGCTAATTAAAATGATTATTAATGAAAATATATTAACTTATCTTAAAACATCTGCAACCAGTAGCTTTGCCTTTTGCATTGTCCTTTCAAAATGACAGTTTGGGAGCGAATTTAAACAAGTCAAGGCGGGAAGCACGTGAAACAACCAAGCGCTGGTTAGAATCAACCAAGCATTGCGACCCAGCAGGTTTAACCCAATGACTGGAAATTTGAAACTACCCAATGGTGTTTAAAATGTGATCAAATAAACCAACAAAAATTACCCAACAGTCTTAACCCAGAATTGTGGGTTAAAAAATAACCCAGAATTATTTAGAGTGTGGAAGAGTAATATTTAAATAGTATTTAATATACACAGACACTATATATTCGGCTACAGTCTGGAGCCCTGTGTGACGGGACTGAACGCAGCTGCGGGACCGAATATAGTCTACTTGTGAGTCGATGCTATACAGATACTATCGTCACATTTTTAACATTTCAGTATGTACTTGGTACCGAAATACCAGTACTTGTGACATCCCTACATACAACCATGTTTAATTTTCATAAGGGGAGTATGGTTCTGTGTAATCACAAACTGTATAATCTATCATCTCACATGCCTACGTAAACTAACATGAGTCAGCTGAGTACATTGCATCGGTTTCTGAGGTAAAACTTTTGTCGTCTTAATGTCATGTAAGCTTAAGAATTGTTTTAAGGTGAAAGTTTGGTTTTGCAAGAAGAGTTTTTGAATGTAGCTTGAAAATTGGATTTTGTGTTCACAGTTTAGAGAAAAGGAGAGCAGCTTTCAAGAAATGCCTTAGCAATCGAGAAAAACTGTAAGCAATTTTGAGCGTGGCATGGTTTTTGGTGCCAGCATGGCATGGTTTTTGGTGCCAAAGCTTGAATCATTTCAAACTGGTTTCTTGAACATGAAAATGACTTCACTTTACTAAAATGGCCCCCACAGTCACCAAATATCAACCCAATAGAGCATCTTTGGGATGTGGTGGTACGCGAGCTTTGTGCCCTGGATGTGCATCCCACAATACTCCATCGACTGCAAATCTGAACTCTCTCTCTCTCTTGTGCATTAAGTATCTCCTTTCAAGACGAAATCACACTGGGTTGATAAACCAGGTATTGCCTTAATTTAAATTTCTTTCCCTTTATCCCCCTCACCCTCATCTCTTCTCTTCACATGTTGAGATGACACTGTGAAGCTGCTTTGACACAATCGTGATTGTAAAAGCGCTATATAAATAAAGTTGATTGATTGATGACCTGAAATTTACCCAAAATCTATGTTATTGTGAACAAGTACTATAAAATATTATACATGTTTGGTATCATTTGAAATGTCTCATTTCAACTGGTACAAAGTTCTTATTCCCACATAAGTAAACCAAAAGGCAATCATCACTCAATGGCTGGTTGTCTAAGTGGTGTCCGCAAAATAACATAGTGTTCATAGACAATTGGAAAGGCTTTTGGGGCAGACCGGATCTGTTGAAGAAGGATGGCATCCATCCTTCTTGGAGTGGTGCCGCTCTTCTCTCTAGTAATTTGGCACATAGTCTTAGAGCTAAATCTTGACTCAGGAAGGGACAGGAAGCAGACAAACTGGTTAAACCGACCGTCTTCTAGCTGTCTCGCATGACCAGGATCAGATAAATCCCAACACATAGAGACTCTTTCACCTAGATTTTATTGTAGAGACTGTGCCTATTCCCCGAATTAATACAAAAAAAAAAAAAACACAAACTTCAAAACCATTCAACAGTAAAAATGTAATTGATGTCCAACAAATAAACAACAGATATAATACAGATGAACAAATGATAAAGCTCGGGTTGCTGCTACATTACTTTAATTGAGTCCACTCCCCAAGATTAATAAATTTGGGTAAATTTCAATTTGGGTAAATTTCAGGTATAAACACAAGCCACGTCTGAAAGGGAAAGAGGGAGGTGTTGTTGTAATTTATAATCATATCTTCAGTATTACTCAGAAGTCCAGTTTCAAATATAAATCATTTGAAGTTTTGGTGCTTTATGTAATGTTGTGTAGTGTAAATGATAAATCCTGTTTGACATTTGTGTTCGCTACTGTATGCAGGCCACCAGGGCACAATACACAATACTTAATCAAAGAATTTGCTTGTTTTCTATGAGAGTTATTACTAGCTGCAGATAAAGTACTAATTGTTGGTGATTTTAATATGTAGACAATGAAAAAGACGCATTGGGATTGGCATTTAGAGACATTCTAAACTCTATTGGAGTTAGACAACATGTATCAGGACCCATTGCCGTAATCATAATTTAGATCTAATAATGTCACATGGAGTAAATGTTGATACCATTGAAATTCTGCAGCAGAGCGATGACATCTCAGATCATTACCTAGTATTAATTATACTTAATTTAGCTAAGGCTGCAAACCCAGGTCGAAAAGAAATATATTTAAATTGTGCTTTTTTTGGACATATTTAGTATATTTAAATTACACTATACTAAATGCATATTAAATGTATTATTTTGAAACAACTTTAAGTATATTAAGTGTATTTTAAGATATGCTTAAGTTCAATTTTAAGCTATTTGCAATATATTTTAATATATTAAATTTTGCTAAAATGGAACAACTTTAAGTACATTTAGTGCAATTTAAATGTATTTATTTAAAAATGTATTTAAAATATATTTTTAATAATTAATTTTAATGGACTTCAAGAACATTTTAATAGCACCTCAGTATATTAGAAATACATTATTTTTACACTACTAGTATACTATAATGCTGTTTTTTCAGTATTCAAAATGGTATAAAAAGTGCAAAATTATTAAATATAAATGTTAAGACACAGACACACTTTGAAATATAGAAAACTTTAATGTACTATATCATATACATTCTATCATATACATTACAAAATAAATTCCTTGAGTACATTTAAAAAGTACAGCAGCATACATAATCTCTTGACAAATACATTATAATAAATGAAAGATCAATGAAGTGCTATGGCAGAGCTATTTTCATACACCTTGTAGAACATTTCAGTTATACCTGTATTACTAAAAAGCACTCTCTCACAAAAATGTGTATAAATACTATGAGTGTGCAATGTTTTGGAATGTATACAGCAAAATTAGTTTTTGCATGCATATGTTACCCAGTTTTCGTGTGAATATGATACGCACTTTATGGCGTATTATACTCAAACCCCGCCCCCATCCTACCCAAGGGCATTATATACACGCCATAAAGTGTGTATCATATGCACACAAAAAACTGTAATGTATGCACACCAAAACTCATTTTGGCGTACATTTCACAATTGCACACTCATACTATTAATACACAGTCTCATGTGATTGTGTTGGAATATGACATTATTTAAACTATAATACTGATATGCCAACATTGTTGCTATATGATAAATTAAAATAAGCTGATATCATCACTGTTTTCTCCAGTACGACTGTACAGCCAAATCTTAATTTGTTGCAATATTATCCTGTTTGACACTGTGAAGCTGCTTTGACACAATGGTGATTGTAAAAGCGCTATATAAATAAAGTTGATTGATTGATTGATTGACTGATTGATTGATGGATTGATGGATTGATTGGTTGATTGGTTGATTGATTGATTGATTGATTGATTGATTGATTGATTGATTGATTGATTGATTGATTGATTGAATAAAAGTTACTGGAAAACAAAGCCCAGGTTGAAAAGGATGTCCTATTAAATGTATTAAAAATGCACTTGAAATTCAAGTAGTATGTGTAGCGACTCAGGCGAATCAAACACACAATCGCCAGTTACATTTAACAAATATGTTGTGAAAGCTGTGTGCTGGGTGGCAGACCTTCCCCCAACACAACAGAGGGAGATTCTTCGTTACCCCGGGAAACCATCTGATAAGATGTTTTATGGCCCCGAAAGGAATTTGGCCACATGAAGTTTCAGACACAAAGAGCTTAAGACACAGAGCTTTTGCCTCAAATTATAGACAAACCATCTATAGATGAACATGCACCCCAGGACATTATATGTAAACACATAACTGTTTTGTAAAATGTTTCTTCTGTATGGTATTTTGCATCTTTTTGTCTGTGTCTTAACAAAGTACTAGTTCAGATAACCTCATATATGTCATGTCTCCTATCAAATTAATGCTCACTTCACGACTTACACTTCCATGTATATCACTTATTCAGAAAATGCAGTGTGTGTTTGTTGCATTAATTATAGTATGAAGACTCAGAGACCCACTGAGTCGAACTTTCAAACAAAGGGCAATAAAATCTGCTGAGGAATTTCCTGCCGGGAAATCCCAACACTCTCATTGGTTAAGTCTAACCCTGGAGGGTGGGACTACGGCCAGACCATAAAAGGAGGACCTCGGATGCTCTCTTCTTCTCTCTTCTCAGAAAAACTCTCTGGCTCTTACTTCTTCAACTCTCTCCCTGTGGGAGCCAACACACACGGGGGGGGGGGGGGGGGGGGCTGGCACTTAAGCCATGCCACCAATGCAGGCCCTCCAAGCAGGCCTCAGCCCTTCCAAAAATCTTCTCTTCTACAATCCGATCTTCAAGAACACGAAGCGTCGCTAAAGCAAACAGCCGCTTCCCTCCCAACCTCGGAAAGGACCGCCGGACACGCAGGACATTTGAACTCGGAACGCACGCGCACACAAGCGAGAAGCCAAAACGAAACCAAAAAGAATGCAAGTATTCTTATTCTTACTGCTGTAAAGAGGGTGTGTTATGTCCCCGTTGGGATAAGTTAACTCCGTGAAGGTCGTATTTGATGAACTGAAGGAAAGCATGCCTTGCTTACCCTCCCCCCACTCTCTTTGTCTCTCTCTCTCTCTCACTCTCTTTGTCTCTCTCTCTCTCTTTTATCTCTCTCTAACTTCAGTCTATTCATTATTCTCTTTTATGTATTCTTTCGTTAATATCTATACTTCTACTCTCTTGATGCATATTTAGTATGTACTTTCTGTGTGAATTGTAGTGTTATTTTTAGTCTGTGTTTATTAAACCTTCAAAAGACATTTAATGAGTTGAATCTGTTATTCTGCCACATACACAAAGTCAATGAAACTTGCGATCTAAACGTTACCTAACTGCTTATGCTACTATGTTAGTAAAGTAAACTGTATGACCATTTGAAATATTGAACTTATCCTGATCAGTAAAGTTAATGTTTCTTATGCGCTCGTAAAGCAGTAATCCCTTTATTGAGAATTGATTTGAAAAGTCTATAACTAATTTGCAGGACAAACTTAGTAGGATAATTTCAAGCAATTTCATAAAGGGTTACTTGTATTTAATTAAACAATTTTCCCTATTGGAAAATTTTAATACGTAATGAACAACTGGCAAATCATATTCATAAATTCATGAACATTGAATATTAAATCCCTTTTGAGTTAATTATTCCCCGAGACATTAAACTCATAAGCTCGTTGTTGTTACATATGTATTTGGTGGAGAAATTACCGGGCAAGTTTCAAACGTTTGTGTATGTGTGAATGATATTCATATTCTATTCATTGTGTAATTTTGGAGTATTAATAACCTGCACGCGCGTTTTTGTTTCGTTTTGTTTTGTGAATTATGAACGGTACGCGCAAAGCGAACCCAAGCATAAACAGATGCTGAGAAATGTTGAAGTAGCCGGATTATATTAATGAAATATGAACGGTACGAAAAAATCCGCGTGATCTCCGAATAACTCTGCAGGCCGTAGGCGCAATAGGGTTATCCGCGTGATTTCCAAACGAATGTATTGTAGAAAATCCATACATTTGACTAGAGCAATATATTATGTGTTCCATCAAAATAATGAGATTTTGATGATGTCTGTAGACACGTACGTTGCGTTATCCCGCTTGATCTGAACTACGGAAAGTTTCTATCATTGCGGAAGATTGGGACAGGGCGAGACTCTCCTGTACAATATAAGGGGCCTCAGAATAATTATTATATCGTTAAGATAAACGATAACTCCTGGTTTAAGTCTGGCTTAGCTAACCAAAGACTTGAGACCTAAAACATTTGAATCAGAGATGCTGAAAACCGTCAGCCATATTGATAAATGTCTATTGGAGTCCATGTAAAATGCGTGAATAGGCAGACGGAAAATTCCTGCGTTCACCCGTTTTGTTACTCGTGCATCTAGAGCACCAGTCATTTGTAAATGATCTGCAAAAGCCAGTAAAGTGCGAAACGCCAGGGCGACTCAGAAATTGCAACGCCGCTTGCAAACCGCCAGAGGGCGACTCAAGAATTGCAACGCCGCTTGCAAACCGCCAGAGGGCGACTCAAGAATTGCAACACCGCTTGCAAACCGCCAGAGGGCGACTCAAGAATTGCAACGCCGCTTGCAGCACGCCGGAGGGCGACTCTAGAACCAGACAAAGCCATCTGGTGAGCATTTCCGCCTAACTAACTCTAGTCTAGGGCGGGCGCAATAGCGCCATCGTGTGGATAAATTCGGATAGTTTCACTCTCCGTTATTTGATTCTGCCTTAACAAAATAAGTTTGAGCCTATAAATTGTTTATTGCTTACTGTTGTACACAGTTTCATTTATACAATTTTTCTAGCAACAACCAAATCTCCTTTCTCGCTGATTAAACACCCTTATTCGAATTTGAAGTTTAAAAAGAAACATAACTTCCTCTAACTCAAAGTGAAATTAGGTTTAAGTCACACAGTCCAATTGGAAGGAAGGACGCCACCGTGTGGCTATACCCTGTTACATCAGCGCAACACTAAATCCCTACGCCCTTCCTGATTAATTCTTTTATTTGGATAACTCCCACTTAGAGATTAATCGTTATAGGATAAGATTTTTGATTGGCTTTCTTTTATTTGATTTTTCCTTACAGGCTTATTTAAATTTCATTTAAACTTGCTTTGAATTTAATTTGAATTAAGTTGAGCTTCTAATTTTTTTTATTTTATTTTATTTTTTATTTATAATTTTATTTTAATTTTTACTTTTCAATTTTCAATTTTAATTTTTAATTTTAATTAATTTTTTTATTAAAAATTATTATTATTATTTATTTATTTATTTTTTTTATTATTATTATTATTATTTTTTTTTTTCTCTCTGCAAAAGATTTCTTTTCCCCTCCCATTGGGAATAAAGCTCAGTCTGGTAATTACAAACAGTATCAAAAGTGCTTTTGTTTTATCATTACTTGACAGAAACTTTTGCCTTTTTCTAAATTGCTCTTGATATTTAATCTTCCACTTAAGCGACCTCAATCCACCCCGGATGAGCTAAATGGGATAACCCATAGTACAAGCCGAATTTTAGTATATCTTGAGCATTTAGCCAATTAATTTCCCTAACACTCCCGGCGCGCACGCTGACATTCCTTTCATTACAGACCAATTCATCTTGTGTTTGTTTCCACTGTGCTCTTTCCCATCCTCACTGTTGGACTATCACGATTGTGTTTCTTTCAGTTCACCAAGAGACCCCAAGGAGAATTAGATAGTCCCGGGACAACCGAGCAGCAGTTCACCAAGTGACAACCAGGGCTACCGCCCACCTAATTGTCTGAATTGTCTAATTATCTAACTGTCTACATCAGTTAGCCAAAATTCCCAGCTATCCGTACGATAGCTCGTTAGCTTAGAACAAGCTTGCATTGGCTCTCTCTCTGTGTGTGTGTGTGTGCTGTGTTTCTCTCTTCCGCAGTAATGTCCCGTGCCCCCAGCCCTGCCGTCCCGTGGGACCGCCTAACGACATGGCTGGAAGCGCTAACGGCCACCAGTCAAGGAAGTCTGGAGCAGCCGAGCCAGGAGCAACTGGACACCGAGCTAGACCAGCTGATGACACACGACCCCACGCACAGCTACTCCAACAAGGAAGTGGCCAAGATCCTCGGAAGCCTCGCCCACGTCCTCATCGCACAGGCACGTCTAAGTGAAGGGAGCTACGCCAACCTGGAACAGGAGGCAGCAACGCTAAAGCTTCAAGCCGAGGAGGCCCGGAGAGACCAAGCCCTCACCCAGCTTCGTCTAGATCAGCTTCTAGACACAGAGAAAGACGACGAAACAGACAAAGAACAAAGAAAAGAAATAGAAAGACTTCAAAAGACCCTGAAGGAGCTCCGTCGTGACACCGACCGACGAGTACAGTCAGAGAAAGACGCCAGGAAAAACCTCGACGAAAAGCTTCGGCGTGGCGAATTCCTAATGGAGAGAGCCACTGATGAACTTAAAGACAGAGACATTAAAGCTAAAGTCTATGCAAAACATTTGCAGTCGGCACAAGCCGAGATCGACGAGCTCATCCAGCAAAAACACGAGCTCAAAAATGAACTTGACATGGTGCAAAGAGAACTGAGACAATCATATATAGTGCAACGTTACCGGAAGGGGGAAACACACAACACACAGTTTCCCCTGACCAGTTACTCCGCACATTTTAGCCACGAAGCAAGAGCTACGAGGGGGGACGACAGCCCCCTGTTTAAAAGATCACCCGCCAGTCTCCACGAATCCCCGTCAGCAGCAGAGGAAAGGACGCCCTTCCAGGAAGTCAAGGTCGACAGCCACAAAGCCTCAAAGAACCTTGACAAGCTGGCCAGAAATATTCCTACCTTCAGCCCAGACCCGGCAGGAGGACACGACATCCACGCATACTTAAAAGACATAGACTTTTACTTGCAAACTGTCGCTCACGCGAACAACTGGGACAGACTGTACCTGCTCAGGGCCACGTCTAATCGGGACGTACGCAGCTTTCTGGATCGACAACCAGAGGCCATCAAAGCGGACTACTGGCATCTACGACAAGCTCTAATTCGTGAGTACTCCGATCCCGAGTCAGACCAGGGGTTCATCACTGCCATGGACCTCAAGCAAGCTCGACGTGAGACCTCACAGAACTTTTATAACAGACTGCGACGTGCCTACTTCGGGGCACGTAACGACCCAGGCATGGAGGAGGACATCAACTTCAAAACTCTTTTCCTCCGAAACCTGCACCCTACCATCAGTTACCACCTGGGGGTGCTGGCGTGCCCGCGCAGCATGGACACGCAACAGTTAAGAGACTTGGCTCACAAAGCTTATGTCAAACAGAAAACCATTTCTGAAAAGACTGTAAAACAGCCCACCATCTGCCCTGTCTCTGAGCACCACCCAGAGCTAACCCTAGAGGGCGCCAAACAGAACCACAGGTACCGACCCGTCAACAGAGAGTCCAAACCACTCCAAGCCAGCAGAGGGCAGCGTGGTCATAATGGCGACCGTCCACGGTACCAGAGCGATCGCTCTGAAGGATCCTGGGACCCGCCTCGCCCAAAAAGTCAGCGAAGAGGCCACTCTCGACGGGACAATGGTAGGCCCAGACCTGAACCCACGTCTGGCAAAGAAAGTGTAGCTGCTTCTGAAGTTACAGAGCTCATAAAGATCCTGAAAGAGCTCCTCCGACAGAAACCTCACAAGGAAGACAAGAAGGACGGACCAGGTACAGCACGACTAGACATGATACCTGAAATCAACCTTCCCGCCCTTCCTGCAACTGAATCATCCACCCTGAACACTGTTCCCCAACCACGGACTAGTGTACTAACTGTTGCACCCCCACACGTCAGCAGCACACCCACACGACAGCTGACAGCAACAGCCTCTAATCAAGACAGCATCATGGGACAGCCCAGCGTACCAGAAAGCGCTGCTTTGGTTGTTTGCACGCATAATGAGACACTTGACACATATCCAGACGGCTTATCAAGCAACACACAGGTCCCCACACCAAGACTCCTGGGAAACCTAATCGAGAAGGGGATGGCTCGAAAACTCTATCTGACTATCACTATGGAAAGGGAATTTAAGCTCGAAGCCCTAGTTGACACTGGCTCCGACCTCACGCTTATATCCGCCCAACTGTTTGAAAGACTCAGATTTGAAGCACAGAGGAAAAATCGCACCCTTAACCTTCACACTTGTAAGCTCAATGTGCAGTCGTATAGCCAAAACGACATCCAGCTCAAGCACGTAGCTTCCATCCACCTGACAATTGGACCTATGAGGCTGATACACCCAGTCTATATCTCCCCTATGAACACTTATCCGTTTCTCATCGGAAAAGACCTTCTGGACCGCTTCGAACCCGTACTGGACTTCAAACAGCTGAAAGTCTGGGCTCAAGTGCGTGACCCTCTGCCCCTTCAGACACACACATCGTCTGAGCAAGACTGTCAAGTCACAGAGGTCACGGGAACTCCCACAGAGCCAGACTGCCAGGTCACAAAGGCCACGGGACCCCCTGCAGCATACTGTGACAACACAGCCTCAGCCCCAAAGCCAAGTTCAAGTTCGCTACTTTGCACATTTCAGCTATCCAAAGACTCTGTTACCTTCTGCCCCCAGGTCATGAATGACCTACAGCTGAATGACATTACCACAACGAACAGTATCCCTGCACTGTGGGCAGACAACTCAACCAAAAGTCTACCACTGTGCAATGCAATCAGTAGAAACACACCACACGGCGACATGTGGGCACCCCCAAACCCCACATCCAGGCCCATTGTTGCAGTGCTAACCCACAGCAAGCGATCGACACCGGCTACAATGCCGGCCTTGCAGCTGCTATCGCTAACTCCGCAAATTTCCAACAACGATATTGCGGATATGCAAACCTCTGACACTGCAATAAAGACAATTCTTGACCACCTCTCAGACCCCTCCAACCACCCTATCACTGACTCTGAGCTCATTGATGACTCTAGCCACAAGCATCTACATAACTCCAGACACATGATGCGTATTATGGACAACATTCTCTGGTGTGCACCCGATGGCAACACAGCGCCACAGCTTGTAGTGCCACGGTCGCAAAGGGGGGTGATGCTAATGTACGCCCACAACACACCATGTGCTGGACACCACGGCACCAGAGCCACGTATGACACACTGAAACAGGTGGCATACGGGCCTGGGATGCATCAAGATGCAGCAGAGTATGTTAGAGAAGGGCTAGTTCGCTGCCGGTTCCAACCAGCAAACCCGAACCACAGAGCCCCACTGCAACACAGAGGGACCACGTTCCCGTCAAACGCAAAGGGGGGGAGGAGCCCAAGCCCTCTGCCTAACCTTACACCAGCTTCAAGAACCTTCTCCTCCAACACCAGTTAGTCACCTTGTAGGCAATACTGCCAAGCCCCACACTATGTCATGCATGTGATTTGAGAAAGAAGGCCTTTAACGAACACAAGGCCGCCTCTGAAGGGATTCTCAAAACCCCAATGACTTTGAACTTTGAAACAGAGAAACCAAAGTGGATCACCAGAAGGCACCCAGCCTGGCCACAATGCGAGGCACCCTCTGAAAAGTTCCTAGTCACCATAGGACATAAAAGTGTCAAGATGCACAGTCCATCTTCCTAGGCAGGAGACCTAAAGGACTGACTGGCCATTGCGAGGAACATGGTTCCACCCAGGGCTGCAGAAAGCCCACAGCACACCTGCACCACACAAACGGACTTCTGGATGACAGGTGACGCACAGTCAGGGCACCTGCTGCCTCGACACCTGCTGCACAAGCACAGAGACCTGAACTAGGCTACTGTCTGCCTTATCTGCCGTGGAACGACCATCACTTCAGGAGACACAAACAACTGGAGCCTAACATGGCTATGGTGTGTCTGATCTTCCTGAATCTTTGATATCGCTCGTTGTTGTCCATAGGAGGGACAACAACTAGCGAAAGGGGGGATTATGTAGCGACTCAGGCGAATCAAACACACAATCGCCAGTTACATTTAACAAATATGTTGTGAAAGCTGTGTGCTGGGTGGCAGACCTTCCCCCAACACAACAGAGGGAGATTCTTCGTTACCCCGGGAAACCATCTGATAAGATGTTTTATGGCCCCGAAAGGAATTTGGCCACATGAAGTTTCAGACACAAAGAGCTTAAGACACAGAGCTTTTGCCTCAAATTATAGACAAACCATCTATAGATGAACATGCACCCCAGGACATTATATGTAAACACATAACTGTTTTGTAAAATGTTTCTTCTGTATGGTATTTTGCATCTTTTTGTCTGTGTCTTAACAAAGTACTAGTTCAGATAACCTCATATATGTCATGTCTCCTATCAAATTAATGCTCACTTCACGACTTACACTTCCATGTATATCACTTATTCAGAAAATGCAGTGTGTGTTTGTTGCATTAATTATAGTATGAAGACTCAGAGACCCACTGAGTCGAACTTTCAAACAAAGGGCAATAAAATCTGCTGAGGAATTTCCCGCCGGGAAAATCCCAACACTCTCATTGGTTAAGTCTAACCCTGGAGGGTGGGACTACGGCCAGACCATAAAAGGAGGACCTCGGATGCTCTCTTCTTCTCTCTTCTCAGAAAAACTCTCTGGCTCTTACTTCTTCAACTCTCTCCCTGTGGGAGCCAACACACACGGGGGGGGCTGGCACTTAAGCCATGCCACCAATGCAGGCCCTCCAAGCAGGCCTCAGCCCTTCCAAAAATCTTCTCTTCTACAATCCGATCTTCAAGAACACGAAGCCTCGCTAAAGCAAACAGCCGCTTCCCTCCCAACCTCGGAAAGGACCGCCGGACACGCAGGACATTTGAACTCGGAACGCACGCGCACACAAGCGAGAAGCCAAAACGAAACCAAAAAGAATGCAAGTATTCTTATTCTTACTGCTGTAAAGAGGGTGTGTTATGTCCCCGTTGGGATAAGTTAACTCCGTGAAGGTCGTATTTGATGAACTGAAGGAAAGCATGCCTTGCTTACCCTCCCCCCACTCTCTTTGTCTCTCTCTCTCTCTCACTCTCTTTGTCTCTCTCTCTCTCTTTTATCTCTCTCTAACTTCAGTCTATTCATTATTCTCTTTTATGTATTCTTTCGTTAATATCTATACTTCTACTCTCTTGATGCATATTTAGTATGTACTTTCTGTGTGAATTGTAGTGTTATTTTTAGTCTGTGTTTATTAAACCTTCAAAAGACATTTAATGAGTTGAATCTGTTATTCTGCCACATACACAAAGTCAATGAAACTTGCGATCTAAACGTTACCTAACTGCTTATGCTACTATGTTAGTAAAGTAAACTGTATGACCATTTGAAATATTGAACTTATCCTGATCAGTAAAGTTAATGTTTCTTATGCGCTCGTAAAGCAGTAATCCCTTTATTGAGAATTGATTTGAAAAGTCTATAACTAATTTGCAGGACAAACTTAGTAGGATAATTTCAAGCAATTTCATAAAGGGTTACTTGTATTTAATTAAACAATTTTCCCTATTGGAAAATTTTAATACGTAATGAACAACTGGCAAATCATATTCATAAATTCATGAACATTGAATATTAAATCCCTTTTGAGTTAATTATTCCCCGAGACATTAAACTCATAAGCTCGTTGTTGTTACATATGTTTATATTATATTTGAATTGTACTAAAAACTACTTAAGTACACTTTTAATACATTTAATAGTGTCTTTTTCACCTGGGAGTGCAGAAGTGAGAATGCATTTTTTCTTTACAATCAAGCCTGCAAATGTCTTAACCAAACAAAGAAAGAGAAGAGTTTAAATGCCACCCCACATCATCTTAAAGTGGACGATCACTTCTTTGAGTACGACTTGCATTTTCTGCAACTGAGGGCTTACAATTCAGACACTGTAATGTTTGAAGACTTCTTTATCACAGGATCTGTGAAAGTGAAAAAATAACGTATATAAAATTAACCAATGATTAAAGGGATAGCTCACCCAAAAATTAAAATGTGCTGTTTATCTGCTTACCTCCAGGGCATCCAAGATGTAGGTGTGTTTGTTTCTTCAGTAAAACACAAATGAAGATTTTTAACTCAACCGTTGCTCATATAATGCATGTCAATGGGGTGTATTTCTATGAGAGTAAAAAACACAGACATACGAATCCATATTAAACACAACGGCTCGTGGGGAAACATTGATGTCTTAAGACACAAACGATTGGTTTCTGCAAGAAACCCAACAGAATTTACAGAATTTTTTACCTCAAAAATAACACTATGTACAAACGCAGCGAACGCACCATCACTTCCGGCAAGTTTCATTTATTTGACCTCACTTGCAGCCAGTGATGGCGCGGTCGCTGTAATGACCCTGGTGAAAAAAAAGTATACTTTATTGTATTTCAAATATATTCTCTTTTCCGATAGTATATTAGAAATATACTTACAAAAAGTGTACCATTTCTAAATATATAAAAAAATATATTAGCATCATATTTCACAATACAACTTTTTACACACTTTAAGATAATTGTATTTTAGTATATTTTCTAAAAATATATTTTAGAAAAATATACTTTAAATGAAGGTTCAGTGTGTTTTTGTAAAGTGTACTTATTTGAACATTACTTTAAAATATATGTTTTATATATTTTAAACTTATGCTCAAAATTGTCATTGTTAACAATGCACTAAAAGCATATTTTAAAAATACATAATTAATATCATTAAGCTGTATAAAAAGTTATAAATACTGTTTAAAGGTCCCATTCTTCACATATTTTCAAAGCTTTGATTATGTTTACAGTGTGCAATATAACATGAGTTCATGTTTCGCGTGTAAAAAAAACAGTATTTTTCACACAATTTACTTATCTGTATATCGCTGTTTCCTCCGTCCTAAAAACGGCCTGATGATTTCCTTGTTCTATGAAGTCCCTCCTTCAAAAATACGTAACGAGTTCTGATTAGGCCAGCGCTTTCCGCGCTGCGATTGGACAGCAGCTTAGCACACTTTGCCCGGAAAGGTCCCGCCTCTTACCATGCTCAATGTTATTGCAAAAATGTCTATATTGCCTTATCAATTTGAGCCGGAATCAGACCCGGAGAATATCGAAGAGGATCGATTACAACCTGCTCAGGAAAGACATTTGCTGGATGTTTCAGAATGGTAAGCTGTCTATTCAGTAGTTTAAACTGATCATTACAAACACCAACAATCGATGGTGTCTGAATGAATTACTACACTTTTATATGCTAAGTTTTTCGGATTAGTTTCAATTACCATCTAACGTTAGTTAACAAAGCTAAACAGCGTTGCACTTTGTGTCATGAGTTACATAAACTGTTAAACGGACCAACTTAAATAATAAAATACACTTACCGGTTGTGGCTCATAAACAACGCCTTCTCCAGACAAAGAGGGAACTGCGTCATCTTTTAAGAATAATCTTTCTGCGAATCCGGCATTACCCTGATTGGTAACGCTTTAGATTACGGCCCGGAAAGTACTGCATAATTAAAGTGAATTTACAGCATAACTTTCTGTAATTATAGTGTAACCAGGGGCGGAGCGGGGGGGTGGCTAATGGGGCTTAAGCCCCGAATGTTTTGTCAAAAGCCCCGAATCTTTTTGTAAAACAAAAAAAATAAAAATAATTTTGTTTCATTTCCTCTCAGTCTTTCAGACTGGAGCGGCAAAAAATGAAACAAAAGCTCCTTTACCGTGTGTGTGTGTGTGTGTGCGTGGCAGTCGGCACTGTCGCACATCACTCAGCTTGTTTGCCAATGCCAACTGCCAATAAAAACAAACGAAGAAGAATATACATCTTCTTCGTCGTTGTCATCAGGGATTGGCGGGCTTTTGTATTTCACCGGCGTCGTAGTTAACTATAGTTAACATGGACACTACATATTTTTTTTTAAAGGAACACTAAACCTCACCGGCCAGAGAGAGATTATGCATCAGACGAGCGTGTTACAGGTTTGTGAATCCGCTGTTGTAACACTTGAGTTACATGACTGTATTGCTGGCTAGCTAGAGTTAACGTTAGGCTTTACTTATTAAGGCGAGACACGACAGGTGAAAACATAACATTAGTCAATTTTGAGATTTTGGGCCAGTTTACTCCCTTAACATGTAAGCTTTCATGTCACAATAAAAAAGGCAACATTACACATTTAAGGTGGTTATTTCATTATACTTTGTCACCGTGCGCCTTTAGATTTCTACCTGAAATCATCCAAAGTTACTCTAACGCGAGCTCCCGTGCCGTCTCCATTCACAGAAACATGTCATGCCTGGTGTCATTATAAAGCTCTCAGTCTCACACACAGCGCTGTCTAATCCAAATATGGGCATTTCCTTTGTAGAACTAACCAACCGCGAAAGTTTGCAGCCGAAAACAACATCTGATTGGTCATGGATTCTGATGTAGCAAATCTGTCAGCTAAGCAAAGTAAACCAAACTGAACTCTAAAGATTAATAATGATGTTTACACCAAATCTCAATTTAACCTATGCAGGCTAACTTAAAAATAGTCAGATAATGGTTGCCTTTTTTATTTGCCAGGAGTTAAAATGAGTCATCCTTAACATGTTTGGTGTTTTGGATTCACTACAGCTGGAGAACAGTTAAATACCAAACAGGTTGTAGGCTCTACTGGCTGAATTTTTTTTTACTGAGTAACTTATTTTCCCAGATAGTATATAGATTTTTAGGCATTCTATTATCTCCAACAGCCTGAAAAATAGTGCATTTAGCAGATGTAAATGGAAAAAAAATCTCCCCGGGGGAGTATGCCCCCGGACCCCCCTAAGTTTGGGCTAGGCCCCCAATGTTTACATCGTCTGGCTCCGCCCCTGAGTGTAACTATAAAGTAAGTATATGGGAACAATATGTAATATTGGGGGAATAAAGGGGTAACTATCAGGAAAATTTACAAATTATTTATACTGTAAGTATTTTTTAATTAAGGGGTAATTATACTGTAAGTATTTTTTAATTAAGGGGTAATTATACTGTAAGTATTTTTTTAAATTAAGGGGTAATTATACTGTAAGTATTTTTTAATTAAGGGGTAATTATACTGTAAGTATTTTTTAATTAAGGGGTAATTATATTGCAAGTATTTTTTAATTAAGGGGTAATTATATTGCAAGTATTTTTTAATTAAGGGATAATTATCCGTGTAATTACGGGGTAAGTATGGATGTGCGGGCTGTAAATTAAAGTGGCTCTTGTTCTCCTCGTTTCGTTTAGTTACGGGGTAAGTATGAATGTGCGGGCTGTAAATTAAAGTGGCTCTTGTTCTCCTCTTGTTTCATGTAGTTACGGGGTAAGTATGGATGTGCGGGCTGTAAATTAAAGTGGCTCTTGTTCTCCTCTTGTGTCATGTAGTTACGGGGTAAGTATGGATGTGCGGGCTGCAAATTAAAGTGGCTCTTGTTCTCCTCGTTTCGTGTAGTTACGGGGTAAGTATGAATGTGCGGGCTGTAAATTAAAGTGGCTCTTGTTCTCCTCGTTTCGTTTAGTTACGGGGTAAGTATGAATGTGCGGGCTGTAAATTAAAGTGGCTCTTGTTCTCCTCTTGTTTCATGTAGTTACGGGGTAAGTATGGATGTGCGGGCTGTAAATTAAAGTGGCTCTTGTTCTCCTCTTGTGTCATGTAGTTACGGGGTAAGTATGGATGTGCGGGCTGCAAATTAAAGTGGCTCTTGTTCTCCTCTTGTTTCATGTAGTTACAGGGTAAGTACAATGAAAACACAAATACAATCTGATATCACTCAGAAACCTTTATTTAAAAAATTAAAATTAAAACTTAAAAAAAAACTGATTTAGAACATTTTTCTTACAAACACTCATCGTTTAACTTCAGAAGACATTGATTCATCCATTGGGATCGTATGGATTACTGTAGTTATTGCTGTATGTGCTGTTTGATGCCTTAACTCTTAGAAACCCAAATAAGTTTTAATTAGCAGAGATTATTTATTTATCTGTGTTCATCTGAGGAAATAAAGTCGTATACATCTCGGATTGCACGAGGGTAAAAGACGAGTAAACGGTGAGGACATTTCTGCGCGCACTATATTTTCAGTGTAACAGTTACAGAATACTAGCTAGAGACATGTGGGATCCTTCTTAAGATTAATCTCTGGCAAGGAAGAAAAAGAAGAGGAACATGAGGAGGATGAAGCAAATGAATGTGTTCTAAATCTTTTTTTTTTTAAAAGGTTTTATTTTTCATTTTTTAAATAAAGGTTTCTGAATGATATCAGATTGTATTTGTTGTACTTACCCTGTAATTACATGAAACAAGAGGAGAACAAGAGCCACTTTAATTTACAGCCCGCACATCCATACTTACCCCGTAACTACATAAAATACTTAAAGTATAATTACCCCTTAATTAAAAAATACTTACAGTATACTTACCCCTTAATTAAAGAATACTTACAGTATAATTACCCCTTAATTAAAGAATACTTACAGTATAATTACCCCTTAGTTAAAAAATACTTACAGTATAATTACCCCTTAATTAAAAAATACTTACAGTATAATTACCCCTTAATTAAAGAATACTTACAGTATAATTACCCCTTAATTAAAAAAAATACTTACAGTATAATTACCCCTTAATTAAAAAATACTTACAGTATAATTACCCCTTAATTAAAAAAATACTTACAGTATAATACCCCTTAATTAAAAAATACTTACAGTATAATTACCCCTAAATTAAAAAATACTTACAGTATAATTACCCCTTAATTAAAAAATACTTACAGTATAATTACTCCTTAATTAAAAAATACTTACAGTATAATTACCCCTTAATTAAAAAAAATACTTACAGTATAATTACCCCTTAATTAAAGAATACTTACAGTATAATTACCCCTTAATTAAAAAATACTTACAGTATAATTACCCCTTAATACTTACATATAAATAATTTGTAAATTTTCCTGATAGTTACCCCTTTATTCCCCCAATATTACATATTGTTCCCATATACTTACTTTATAGTTACACTATAATTACAGAAAGTTATGCTGTAAAGTCACTTTAATTATGCAGTACTTTCCGGGCCGTAATCTAAAGCATTACCAACTGATTGAGATTGAGGAAGCAGTCCTCAGCAAAATGTGCTGCACATAGATTCATTGATCTCTATGTACATCGTCCGTGGGAAGGCCAAACAAAGGTGATTTGACTCCGGGATGAAAATAACAGCGTTTTAATTGCATGGCAACAAACACACTCTACAAAAACAACACTTCCTATTCTCGACCTGCGAGAGCAAAAGGACAACGCCCCCGAATTTGCGTGTTCTTGTTGGCGGAGGGTTCGTCAACAAACAGTTTTAGTTGCGTCATTAAAGCAGGAAGTGCAGAGGTGTAGTCCAAACCGGCCGTTCGCTGTAGGCTTTGAAAGGGAACTTCTGTTAAATAAAATATCTCGCTTGGCATTGAACTTTGAGCTTTATAATTTTACAGGTATTATTTATGCTCTAACAGCAACATTACACACTAACTAAAGTTTGAAAGATGGAATCGCAAAGAATGGGACCTTTAAGGTTATTTAGTCATGCTTAACTGTTCAAGCTTATGCATGAATAAATAAGTGATAAAAAAAATATTATTATATAAATAAATTATTATATGGACTAAAAGCCCATTTTTAAATATATGCAGTATATGCTATAAGCCCTACTTTAGTTGTGATTTAAGTGTAAATATGTTTAATAAGTTTACACTGGCAAAGAAGAATCCAACAGCAAACTTAAAATACAACGCAAGAAAATATGAGTTAAATAGTTGTTTCTTATCGGAATTCAAATGTCTCTTCATTGATCTGTGACCAATCAGATTGTGTTGCTCAATGCCTGCAGCCAATCAGACGCGCTCCCTCGCGGGAGGTTTGCAGCCTAGCAGGTGAAGTACAATGCTGCATTACATTATTTATTTAATAAAACACTGAGAACGGAAAGTACATTACTCATTCTTCGGACCAGTTCAATTATGTCGCATCGCTGCCTGACTTTGATGGTGACGATAAACTGTTTTGGAATAAAATGGCCAAACGTTACGCAATCCCGAAAAGCACCGGAAAAAGTCCTTCTGTTTGGAGGTAAGTAATATGTAATGTCACTAAACGTGAATAAAAAGTTGAATGAACATGCACCTGATCTTATCTCGTATATTCTATTAACAGATTGCGTTCTTCACGAATGTTTGCTGTCAACTGTCCCTGTGTAAGCGGTCATCAGACGCAAGTGTAATGAGCAGCTCACCAGAAAATTGAATATAATGTGTAATTTATATTTATGTATAGAGATGGTCAGTGGAATTAGTTCAATTATATGTTTTCCAACATCTTCCAGTGTTAATTTAATGAAAAACATAGTAAGTTAATTTTGTTTAGCTTTGCTGAAACCATGTGAAACCATTTATAAAAATCGTTGAAAACAAATCCATTCAACATTGGGAAAGTAAGTCAGTAAGTAATTCATTAAAATGTAATGTAACACATTTAAATACTGTATTGTGTGACATTATGTATATGTATAGCTAAGTAATAACACATTGTATTGTTATTGACTACAAAGTGTATATTTTTAGTCATTTGAATGAGTCAAGGTAAATAAAATATATATTATATTCATAGTATATTGCTTGTGTGTTGTGAATATACTGGTAATTAATTTGTAATTTATTAAAACACAAATAAAGTATGCTATAACACAAAGTGTACTTATAATACAAATAAAGTGTACTATAACACGAATAAAGTATACTTATAATATACTTATAATACAAA
Source organism: Pseudorasbora parva (assembly GCF_024679245.1). Taxonomy (NCBI): domain Eukaryota; kingdom Metazoa; phylum Chordata; class Actinopteri; order Cypriniformes; family Gobionidae; genus Pseudorasbora; species Pseudorasbora parva. The sequence goes on from NC_090184.1 coordinate 11,338,039, forward strand.
TAAAATATACTTAACACAAATAAAATATACTTATAATACAAATAAAGCACATTTAATATCACTAAGAATGTAATTAGTCACTATACTTAAAGTGTACTACGTATACTTAAAGTTGTTTAAATTTAGCACACAAAAGTACACTAAATACACTTAAAGTTGTGCTTTAACACAATTTAATTACAACTTAAATATACTTAGTACAAAATTAGTTGTGTCAAAATAGCACACTTCAAGTTAACTAGTCATTAACACACTTCAAGTATACTGAAAATGAGTCTGGCCGCAAGTATACTTAGTATAAATTTTTTCCACTAGGGTTCTGAAGAGACATCGCGTTTAAATTTAGATTTTTTTAAATCGCATTCAAGCAACACGCACAAACGAACAGCATCTGAATGATAAACAGAATCTCTGAGGAGAGCTCATTATTATGGGAACCAATCAGAGTCGTTCAACGGCTCTGGAACCAATAATACTTAATCATGTGTGGTTTGAATTTAAACACAAGTAAAAACAGGGATTTTTTTTAAAGATTTATAATTTATGATCACTGTTCTCTGTATAGATCAGTGCTTATGATGCATTTCTAATAATATGATGTAACAAAAACAACTATGTGAGTTTAATGTCTCGGGGAATAATTAACTCAAAAGGGATTCAATATTCAATATTCATGAATTTATGAATATAATTTGCTAGTCGTTCATTACGTATTAAAATTTTCCGATAGGGAAAAATGTTTAATTAAATACAAGTAACCCTTTACGGAATTGCTTGAAATTATCCTACTAATTTTGTCCTGCAAATTAGTTATAGACTTTCAAATCAATTCTCAATAAGGGATTACTGCTTTACGAGCGCATAAGAATCATTAACTTTACTGATCAGGACAAAGTCAATATTTCAAATGGTCGTACAAGTTACTTTACTAAAATAGTAGCATAAGCAGTTATTGACTTCGTGTATGTGGAAGAATAACAGATTCAATTCACTGAATGTCTTTTGGAAGTTTAATAAACACAGACTAAAAAAAATAATAACACTACAATTCACACAGAAAGTCACAATATATATGCATCAAGAGAGTAGAAATATAGATAGTAAACGAAAGAATATGGTACATAAACGAAACTAATGAATAGACTAAAATTAGAGAGATAAAGAGAGAGAGATAGAGAGAGAGAGAGAGAGAGAGAGAGAGAGAGAGAGAGAGAGAGAGAGAGAGAGAGAGAGAGAGAGAGAGAGAGAGAGAGAGAGAAAGAGAGAGTGGGGGGGGGAAGCAGCTTCACTTCAGTTCATCAAACACAGCCCTCACGGAGTTAACTTGTCCCAACGGGAAAATAACACAACCCTTTTAACAGCAGTTTGGATTTTAGAAATAAGAATATTTGCTTTAGTTTTGGCTTCTCGCGTGTGTGCGTGTGTTCCGAGTTCAAATGTCCTGCGTGTCCGGCGGTTCTTTCCGAGGTCGGTGTGGAGCGGCTGGTCGCTTGAAGTGTGCTGATTTCTCCTCCCTGAAGAATATGCCCTCGGGGGCTAGGAAGTTAGTAGGTTGCCCGGAGGCGTTGGATGCGATGCAACCAAGCAGCAACCTCCCGCGATCTCTCTTGAAGCCAATATGGAAGTAATGTAAACTGCAATTCCTCAACTGGCCACTAGGGACAGGCCCCAGAAGGGAGCAGAATCTCTTTGAGCCCCATGTTAAAATTCTCAACTTTAAAGCAGAAAAAAACATGTTTACAGCCTGGTACAAATTGTGGTTTTGGCTTATAAGGCTAATTTTGATCTTCATGACAACTCTGAGGGGGGTGAATTTTTTTATAACTCATTCGTTTACGTTATATAAAGCCTTAAGGTTCTGCATAATTAAGAGCGTGGTTACAAGTGGATAGCCATTTATCCGCCGTCTATAGTTACTGCGTCACCTCAGCTCCGTGCACATCCCACCTTTTTGCCCATTTTCTGTTTTTCGGGAGTGACACGCGATGACTCGCTCACAAGATGGCAACGCCCAGCTCGACCATACTTAAAGGGTCATGAAACCCAAAACACTTTTTTTGAGATGTAAACAGATATGTATAGGCTGCACATCATTGAAAACACTAAGGGTACTCATTAATGGTATTCATATGTGAAAATTGTTATTTTTGCATTTTTCAGAGCGATTTCTGTCTTCCGGTTTGAAAAGCTTAGTCGGAGCAACGTCACAAATGCTGACGTCGGCGCGGCCTTTTCGGCCCAAGTATGGGCTGCTGGGCACATGCTGACGTCGATATATATTCATGACATAAAGCTCATTCAGTCCAATCCCTGCGCTGTAGTATGCATACAAGATAATTTAGTTAATATGCATGAGACAGTCACTTCTGTCAGGCTCGTCTTACATCATTATTGTAGAGATATGGTGGGGAAGTTTTGGAAGCAGCGTGCGGAAAAGTCACGGAGGAAAGCTAGGCGTTGTGCTGATACGAAGTAACGTAAAGGGCGCCGAGCGAGCTGTAACCGGCGCCGTCTGTGGAAGCCTTTGCTACAAAGGCTCGGTAAAGTAAAATTCACCTGAGGAATCGCACGCCGAACCTGCAAGCGTTGACTATCTATGTCAGGAGTGCAAAATAACCAATCTGTAATCTGTAGGCTAATTAACAAAAGCCACGTCCTCTCCGTTTTATTTGTCGTCACAGCCATGCACTAAACTGCATGTGTTCGGGCTCTTAGTGAAACAGCGTGCTGCATATTTGTACAAATATAGATTTAGCTGCCGAGTGATAGACAGCGCAGATCGTCACGGCAACCCAGCGCGCGTCGCTCTGCTTCAGATGCGCGGTCGAGACTATGAAGCCTCAAACCCCTTCGCTTTTACCCCGATCTAGAATTACACATCTCTGTCGCATCGCATGTTGGGTGGTTCACGTTCTCTTATCACGTCGGCGCGTTGTTCATCTTGCCAAACAGCGTGCATATTTGGACAAATATAGTTTTATCACGTTTGCAAAATATTTCGTCATGCAGAATAACATTTATTTTCATTTCTCACTGAATTATGCTGGTTTGAACTTTGAAGAGCTGAATGATTTGCGATCTCTGCTGCACGCAGCTCTCTCATTCGCTGTTCTCATCCCTCATTTAATCTCACTGTGGTAAACAATGCCAACGTGAACCAAGAACATGTCTCAGAACCGCTGTAACTGCTGCTATTGGTATCGCTAATCTTAATGCACCTACTGACACTCCCCTATTTATGCAAACATTCCCTCTTTCCACACAATACCATCCCACCTTTTCACAGTCGACCACTCCCCTTTTAACAAGCCTTTTCAAATCGAAGGTGTGAAAAAACACCGCTGCAGCAGGGGGGTTTCATGACCCTTTAAAGCTCCAGAACGGCTTATCGGAATCCTATGGGTGACGTCACGGACACTACGTCCATATTTTTTTACAGTCTATGGATGCAACAAACGAGGAGAGGAAAAATAGAGGGAGTGTTGGGGCCTGCTGGCCCAATAGTCGTGTGTGGGCCTCGGTTTCTGGTCCCACACAGCACATGGCTCTGTGTATAGAGGCCCTCCCTGCTTGGAGGGCCTGCATTGGTGGCCTGACTCAAGGGCCAGCCACGATGACGTGTTGGTTCAGCCAGAGAGAGAAGAGAGAGAGGGAGGGCATCCGAGCACCTCCCTTTTTAAGGTCTGAGAGTAGTCCCATCCTCCTGGGTTAGACTTAACCAATGAGATTGTTGGGATTTCCAAGCGGGAAATTCCTCTGGAGATTTTATGGCTCTTTGTTTCAAGCTTGAATCAATGGGTCTCTGCCCATTCATACTCTAATTAATGCAACAAACACACACTGCATTCTCTGAATAAGTGACATACATGGAAGTGTAAGTCGTGAAGGGAGCATTAATTTGATAGGAGACATGACATATATGAGGTTACCTGAACTAGTAAATTGTTAAGACAAAGACAAAAAGATGCAAAATACCATACAGAAGAAACATTTTACAAGACAGTTATGTGTTTACATATAATGTCCTGGGGTGCATGTTCATTTATAGATGGTTTGTCTATAATTTGAGGAAAAAGCGTGTGTTTTACAAGCTTTGTGTCTTAAACTCTTTGTGTCTGAAACTTTTCATGTGGCCAAATTCTTTTGGGCCGTAAAACGTCTTATCAGATGGTTTCCAGGGTAACGGAGAATCTTTCTCTGTTGTGTTGGGGGAAGGTCTGTTACTAAGCACAAAGCATTCAAAACATATTTGTTAAATGTAACTGGCGATTGTGTGTTTGATTCGCCTGAGTCGCTACAATGATGTTAAAATCCTTGTGGGAATTTTAGTAGTAGCCTGTTAAACGTATCATGTAATGGACCACAGCTTTTAAAGAAGTAAAAGTGAACAACATATTAATAAGTATGATAAGTAAGCATATTGCAATGCTTACTAATAGTTGACAAATGGGTTGACACTGGCTTGCTCATTTGGGGACACTAAAATTTCGATTAAAGTTATTCAACTAATTATACAAATAAAATTTATGAATTAGGTTTTATTTAATTCTATAAACTATAATACTGATATGCCAACATTGCAGCTATATGATAAATGAAAATAAGCTGATATGTACGACTGTACAGCCAAATCTAATTTTGTTGCAATATTATCCTGTTTGACACTGTTTGAAGCTGCTTTGACACAATCGTGATTGTAAAAGCGCTATATAAATAAAGTTGATCGATTGATTGATTGACAAATGTTTGTTTATATATATATATATATATATATATATATATATATATATATATATATATATATATATATATATATATATATATATATATATATATATATATATTAGGGCCGGGACTTTAACGCGTTAATTAAGATTAATTAATTACGTGACTTTAACGCGTTAATTAATTACGCAAAAAAAAAAAAAAAATTAACCACACTTATTTTTGCACCGCGGAACGTTTTTCAATGAATGACTTTCGATGGACCGATTATACTGGAACACCAACTAGCGCTCCGGAGCTCCGGAGTCACCAAGGGGGTAATCTAGCGCTCGGAAAGCGTTCCACCCCTAGGGGCTGCCATTGCTAACCAAGCCATCACCTGCTGTTAGCATCCCATTGACTCCCATTCATTTTTGAGTCACTTTGACAGTGAATAACTTTACATCTGAGACGTTTAAAGACTCCATTTGTCCATTGTTTATTTCTAAAGAAACACGACAATGCATAAAAGGCTCCATTACCTTGTATCTTACACTATCGTATAAACAGCGCAGAAGCTGTTTTTGTAAAAATAGGCTAACTATTGCGTCATAACCAACGCAACTCTGTCGCACAGTTGAGAAATTACCGTATAGACCTGAGGAGATGCTCGCAGGCAATCTTTTACTGTCTATGAGACAGTCGGGGGGACGTGGAGACATAAAGTCTGATAAAGTCAAGGGGGAAGAATGGGGGGGATCGCTCCGTCCATTTCTTTTACTGTCTATGAGAGTCACGACAACCACAACAACAAACCATAGTGAACATGAACGAAGAAGCTGATGAGACCACTTTGCTTGGCCCCGTGGATGGGAAATTTTGTTTTAAAAAGCAAAAGAATGGAAGCGTCGACAAGAGCATGGTTGTGTGCAAGCTATACAACAAGGAATCTGCGTATCACCACAGCACATCGAGACTCAAATATCACAAAAATGCTTTTGCTACACTTAAAGGGGGGGTAAAACACTCAGTTTCAGTCAGTGTCATGTCAATCTTGAGTACCTATAGAGTAGCATTGCATCCTGCATATCTCCGAAAAGTCTTTATTTTTTTTATAATTATATAAGAAAGATGCGCTGTTCCGAGTCTTTCCGAAAAAAGCTGAGCGGGTGGGGGCGTATCGTGTGAGCGGAGCTAAATAATGACGTGTGCGCGCCGCTGTTGTGTTGAGTGCGTCGTAAAGCTGTGTCATCCCTAACAGCGGGAAAAAACTTTATTCAAAATAAAAATATGGCTTTTAATCAGATACAGCCATACATCTATGATCCGGAATCAGACCCAGAGGCTGCAGTTGAACAGGAGCAGCAGCAAAAACGACTAGAGCAGGACGTCTCTATGTGGTACAAGTTATACACTAACTATATAATATGCTTAGCGACTTGTGTTATTTACATATTTATACTTGAATTATATCGTCGTATTTTTGTCTTTGAAGGTGTACATGTGGGAAGTGCAGTTGTGCACGTGTGTGTGTGTTTACGCGTGGTTTGTGTAGACAATTGTAACGTTAGTAAGCGGACTGGTTTGTATGGAGCCAGATCAGCCTCAATAATAATACATTTACAAAACAAAATTCATAAATGCATAGCACAATTCACATTTGTAAAATCGGATTCGTAAATTCAAAACACGATTCATAAATGCACAAGTTAAAAGCATAAATATTTCCCCAAATGCTCACACAAATGCATCTTATCTAAATAAATGTAAAATCTTTACACAAATATGTATATATCAAGTTCTTGAATGCATTTCCATCACACATTTATGAAAGATGTTGCATGCATTTATGGATCGTTGAATCTGCATTTGCGAATCGTCACACGTGCATGGACTGCAATGCATTTGTGTGTGGGATTTTTGAGACCTTCCTGGCAGGTAAGGATCATAGACCGTAAAAAAATATGGACGACTCGACATCATCCGTTTCCGCTTGTCCTATTTGAAGCTTTCAGGCAGCCTTGCACGGCGCGGACATCTTGGGACCGAGTCTGCGCAGTAGCGATTTCGGGACCGGAGTTGCGCAGTAGAGCGCAGGAAGTAGAGCAGGAAGTACAGCTGCGATATCAAACGCCCGCCCACACTCTCGCAGATGCAGAACAATTAATTATGTTGGTGTGAAATAAACAGTTATGGAAATGTAGAAATTAAAGCTAAAGCTCCAATCTGCTCCCAAAAATTTCGAAAAAAGTCCGTTAGTGCCTCAGTGACAACTTCACTCAGAGAAGCCGTCAGTCTCAGCTGTCAATCATGACGTCACACCCCCCGTTTTTATAGCATCAAATAACTAACTCAAACTAAACTTATTTTTAAAACGAACACCTGAAATGAAATCATCGTGATGATAACTGCCTTCAGTGACATAAACTAACTTTGGGGGAAATTTTTTGAAGTGTAATTTTATTATTTTGTTTGCCTCGCGTCCATTAGAAATCACAGAGGGGCGGCTATACTGGGACCGGTCACCGGGGGGCGATCGAGGCGCGAAAGCTTCAGTAAATGAGAGGGAGACTGCAGGCTTGGTAAGGATTCGTAAATATCTTTTTTTGGAGGACGTTCTGTTTAGCCAATCGTAGCGAGCTTTTAATCCAACAAATCAAAACGCTCCTTACTGATCAGACTCAAGAAGCTCAGTCCTGCCCTATGGTCCTGCCCTTGTTCTGTGCATTCTTTCATGATCGGTTGTTTCACGACCTTTATGTAAAGACATTTTAATGGGTACTCTTTTTTTTTAGCACCTATTGCAATTTCTACAAAATTATGATATATATTGTTCGCACAAAATACAGCTACCCGGTTAGCCTGCGATCACCATGGAAATGGGGCGGCAGCTCGTCTGACAAGCAGTTGTCACTGTTGTTTTCACTTCAGGTAAGTTTAGTCCCTAAAATTACACAGATAATACACACACCTGTTCCTGACACTTTCTTGCAAGCTTCTGTTAAATATTTACTTTAGAGAAATGGTTTAGTGTCTTCGGAAAAAATCTGTTAGAGTCTCAACCATTAAGTTTACATTAAATATAAGAGGTAATGTTAGGCTAACGTTAGCCTTGCGCTATTAGGAAGTTTGGGCTCTTAATCACATATTATCTGTAGATAAGAGGTTTGGATAGCTTTGCTGGCAATATGTCATGAATGGAAGTAATGTTAATCTAATTATTTAACCTAAAAGTTTTCACTGTTAATCGGTGACGTCACTCACACAAAGCGTGAAAATGGGCTGAAATGATTTCAGACCATAGACTGTAAAAAAATATGGACGTAGTGTCCGTGACGTCACCCATAGGATTCCGATAAGCCATTCTGAAGCTTAAAGTATGGCCGAGCTGGGTGTTGCCATCTTGTGAGCGAGTCATCGCGTGTATGGCAAGCCGTTTTAGCATTAAATACACCTTCGCATACTAGTCATAAATCAGTTTTGACTAGTCATAATTCCAGTTCCAGATATCTACAATGTGATTGTGACTAGTCATAATATGGATTGAAGATATCTACAATGTTAATTCGACTAGTCATAATATACATTCAATATATCTATAATGCTATTTTGACTAGTCACATTCTTCCATTGACTTCCATTGGAAAATATTTCCAGATATCTTCAAATGAGTTTTGACTAGTAGAAATTGTAATTAAAGATATCTTTAATTGATTTAATACTAGCCATAATTCTAATTAGAGATATCTCAAATTACAATTGCACTAGTAAAAATTATAATTAGAGATATCTCTAACAGTTTTTTGACTAGTCATAATCACATTTAAGATATCTTTAATTCATCAAATTTAAAGATATCTAAAATACATTTGTAGATATCTGCAAATAATTTATTACTAGTCAAATTATAATTGAAGATATCTTGAATGGGATTTTTGTCTAGGCAAAACTTAATACGAGATATCTTGAATTGGAATTCTTCCTAGTCGAAACTCATTTAAAGATATCTGCAATTTAATTATAGATATCTCTGTCTGATTTTTGACTAGACAGATCTTTCTTTGGAGATATCTGCAATTAGCTTTGTGACTAGGAAGAATATAAATGTAGATATCTGGAATTAACATTCTGACTAGTCAAAACTCCTTTATAGATATCTTAAACATGCATGCAAATATGCCTTAGCTAAGCCCCACCTTAAACATTTTATTAACCAATCCTACCGCGGAAACCGTTGTCATCTGCCATTTTGTTTAAGAATTGTATAATAAAAGTCCTGCGTCTTTGGTCATTTTAAGCTCCTTTATAGAGAAGGAAATCAAACGTATGAAAATAAAAATGTACCTGGGACATGTGTAAAAATGACATAATATGCTGAGAAGATCAAGAAAGTTGTTGTCTTATTCTAGGCTATATATTAAAGTAATAAATAATGTTGAGATGTGCATGCTGTGGATTCAATTGTGTTAGTTTTTATTCCCAAACGAACACATTTAAAGCTAAGCATTTGGCCTTATTTCTGGTGCAACATTACATATGTTATAATTTTAAAATAACTTTTCAACGCACTTGCGCTTATCACTCAACACAGCAGAATATCACATCGCAGATCTTTTGCTATAATACAACACACCACTCCCACCTTGTGGATTATTACCTTTATGACACGAGTAAACACAACGCAATGTACTAATCAATGTAATCCATCATGTCAATGTTATTAAAACATTTATTAAGCTGTAATCTTTTTAAAATCATTCTTAAATGTTTTTGACTGGGTCTGCTGGAGACATTTAATCATATGCATCCAAATGTTGTCACTCGTCGATTATTGGTGGAAAATTTCCTCACGTCACAACCCTACACAACAGCGCAGATTTGACTAGGAGCGGGTACAATTCAGATATCTTAAAATAGAGTTGTGACTAGTCGAAATTGAATTAGAGATATCTCTAATTACCTTTGCGTATGTGTGACGCGTCTATTGAAGATATCTCTGACGTCATTACAGATATCTTTAATAGAGTTTTGACTAGTTGAAATGTATTTAGAGATATCTCGAATCAGATTTCTTACTAGTGCAATTATAATTGCAGATATCTCTAATTTTCATTTTGACTAGTCGAATTATAATTATCACTAGTCAAAATACAATTGTTACTATCTTTAAATATATTTATAGATAGTCAGACAAAGGTTTAAATGCTAAAATGGCTTGCGATATCGCGTGTCACTCCCGGATAACAGAAAATGGGCAAAAAGGCGGGATGTGCGCGGAGCTGAGGTGACGCAATAACTATAGACGGCGGATAAATGGCTATCCACTTGTAACCACGCCCTTAATAATGCAGAACCTTAAGGCTTTATATAACGTAAACGAATGAGTTATAAAAAAATTCACCCCCCTCAGAGTTGTCATGAAGATCAACATTAGCCTTATAAGCCAAAACCACAATTTGTACCAGGCTGTAAACATGTTTTTTTCTGCTTTAAAGTTGAGAATTTTAACATGGGGCTCAATGAGATTCTGCTCCCTTCTGGAGCCTGTCCCTAGTGGCCAGTTGAGGAATTGCAGTTTACATTACTTCCGTATTGGCTTCAAGAGAGATCGCGGGAGGTTGCCGCTTGTTTCAGACACGTTTTGATCTTTCATAGTGAACCAGTATTGACAATGTATATCACCATGCATCTGTAAAACCTAAACGTAAATTCTGGTATCTTAAGATATTATATTGTATATCCTGTATATTATTTTTTCCCCTGCATTTTCACCTATGCTCTAGTTTATTTATTTCTAATAAACCTGACATTGTATACCACATATTGTTGGCTCTGTAACAAATTGTTTATGTTCCACTGTTTCTTTTTTTCTGTACACTTCACCACAGAGGCCAAATGAGCATTGTGAATGTACAAATCTCACGTTATATTTATAACAATTCTTGTTGATGTTTGAATTGTATTTCAGGGCAGTTTGTGAAGACAGATTAACAAGAGATGTTGTGATAACCTGGACAGATGTCGGTTCCAGATCCACCTTCCAGACCAGACTTCTCTCTCATATTTATTGCTGTCTAATGGTGTATTATATGTCCTCTGCAGAATTAGGTGCATGCAGATATTACTCGGGAACATGACTAAACTTTGTTTGCTATAATACATCTATTTAGTTCACCAGTGAAACATAATTTTCCCCCCACATTTGCTTGTATATCTATATCTTTGTCATAGTATTCTTTCAGTGGTTAAAGGGGTTTTCAGATGACAGAAGTCAACGTTAGTCAATACAATGATCTCTATGAAATGAAGCACCAGATTTCCGGTGTTTTCCAAAATCTGTGACCGACCAAATCATGTGACCCTAGTTGGCGCTATATTGAGCAAATCCAACCTACTACTAAACCTATTCCTAATCCTAACCTTATAACTAGGGTCACAGAATTATCTACTACAACAGAATGAATCTACAGAGCATGACGTGCAGGGAAAATAGTAGGCTAAATTTATTAATCGAGGGAACAAATAAGTAAATCATAGGCACAATTTACTTTTTTGTCTTGCACGTCGTGTGCGGTGCTCTGTATGGATCAGCATTGAATGGAATGGTTTACTAACCTACTCACTCATTAGAAGAGCCCATGCTGCCACCTACTGGCATAACAATGTAACCTGCTATAAAAGTGATGAAAAACAGCTAAAACACAGGCACATTAAAACAACAAATATTATTGATTCAACAATAACAGCCATTATACATTTTACATTTACATTACATATTTAGATTGCAATTTAATTATTATAATAATTGCAGCAAACTAATTATTAACTAATTAATGATTGTAACTATTTCAAATGAGAATGTACATTTTAATGATGAAATGCATTTTTTTTCTGTTGTATCTTATAACAACTGTGCACTGAAATTGTTTTGTATTTTTCTATTGGTTAATGTTATTATATTTAAATTTGCCAATCATTGCATCATTTGCATGTGCTGTACTTTATTTGTACTATTTTGGTGTATTTTTATTTATCGGTATATAATTTTTACTTATTCACCATTCACTTTTCTTTGGTTCAAAAAAGTAAATGGTGAATGTAAAGTAAATGGTGAATGTAAAGTAAATGGTGAATAAGGAAGATTATTATGCTTAATATTTCTATATGAGGTTAACATTAACACCTCCCTTTGTGTTCAGCAGAGAAAATTAGGTCATACAGGTTTAGATTAGGAATAACCCAAGGATGATTCTTTTTTTGTGAAATCTGTCATATTGCTTTTTATATTTTGTGAATAAATACAATGAGTGACTACATTTGTGTAAAGTATAAATGATTAGGACTACATATGTTAATGTAGCTTAATAAAATGAGCAACAGCCAGAGGCCAGCCCTAAAGGTAAGGTGAAATGTAAAAAGTGCTAGTAATAAGCTGAATATTCAGATTTACAGAAATATTGTAACCTGTGACTTGCCTATGATAAACTATAAAGAGATCTAAAAAGACCACTTAATCTATTTCTCTTACTATACAGTTATAATATTGTTTTATATTGAAGTCATTTTTCAAAGATAACATGAATAAACGGTATGCAACTTTGGTGAATAAGACAGCAGGCTAACCGGGTAGCAGTATTTTGTGCAAACAATATAAATCATAATTTTGTAGAAATTGCAATAGGTGCTAAAAAAAAAGAGTACCCATTAAAATGTCTTTACATAAAGGTCGTGAAACAACCGATCATGAAAGAATGCACAGAACAAGGGCAGGACCATAGGGCAGGACTGAGCTTCTTGAGTCTGATCAGTAAGGAGCGTTTTGATTGGTGGATTAAAAGCTCACCACGATTGGCTAAACAGAACGTCCTCCAAAAAAAGATATTTACGAATCCTAACCTGCCAGGAAGGTCTCAAAAATCCCACACACAAATGCATTGCAGTCCATGCACGTGTGACGATTCGCAAATGCAGATTCAACGATCCATAAATGCATGCAACATCTTTCATAAATGTGTGATGGAAATGCATTCAAGAACTTGATATATACATATTTGTGTAAAGATTTTACATTTATTTAGGTAAGATGCATTTGTGTGAGCATTTGGGGAAATATTTATGCTTTTAACTTGTGCATTTATGAATCGTGTTTTGAATTTACGAATCCGATTTTACAAATGTGAATTGTGCTATGCATTTATGAATTTTGTTTTGTAAATGTATTATTATTGAGGCTGATCTGGCTCCATATTTTGCACGGCAGGCTAGTGTTTACATAGAAAGACATGGAATAGTAGCGCATTTGAATGAAGAAGCGCGCTTATTTAGTTCAACATATTTCCCCACTCTTTGTGTATTGTTGTTTGGAGTGCTTTTACAATACACAAACATAAAGTTACACATATAGTGGCCAGCTAAACAAATGTACACGCACTACACATCGCATGCTCCATTGATCAATTAACTACGTGATCATGTTTGGGCTACTTGATGGGCATAGGCAATAACACAGACATTTGAAGCAGTCTTACTCACCGCCCGCGGTTCTAACGTTGGGACCTTTATCGTTGGGACTGCTCCATCCTTCAGCATTAGGCGATCGGAAAATCTGGCGTCAAACTGGGCCTTGTTTATGAAACAGTCGGTACCGAAATGCAGTGAACAGACATAAACCTTTGCGCAACTCAGTTGCTGATCCGGAAAAGCAAATTACATCCACTGTTGGCAATCTGTACAGGGCTGTCTTGGTCTGGCAACCAAAAACGCACTTTTTTGGTGACATTGTTAATTTCTTGAAGTCACATCACCTGTGCAGCGCAGCCTACGAGCCAGCGCTTTGATGGGCGTAGCCTGTTGCTTTCGCTCTCTCTCTCTCTCACGCTCTTCCGGTAGAATTGTCCGTACGGCCCATACAAGGAAATTCCGAAACATTAACGTCAAGTGGACCCATGATCGGAAAAAAATTGCCGAACCTTATGACTAACCGGAAGTAGTATTTTTGACAAAGAAATACTCCCATCAAACGTCCACCTTAACTTTTGAAACTTTGTCTATGTTTAGTATGGGATTCCAAGTCTTTAACAGTGTAAAAAGATCAGTATGCATGAAACAGCATTTCACCCCCCCTTTAACGTTAATGGCAAACATTGCGCTGGTGTGCTGGACTGAAATAAATAAACAATATTTTGTTGATTAAGCTTATGTATTCAGTCATTATTCAATGGTATACTAAAAATACATGTGAAAAATGACTTCTCATTGTTCTCAGGTCAAACATTTATATGCAATTAAAATGTGATTAATTTCGATTAATTAATTACAAAGCCTCTAATTAATTAGATTAATTTTTTAATCGAATCCCGGCCCTAATATATATATATATATATATATATATATATATATATATATATATATATATATATATATATATATATATATATATATATATATATATATATACCCTAGTGAAAAAAAGTATACTAAGTATAGTATACTTGCGGCCAGACTCATTTTCAGTATACTTGAAGTGTGTTAATGACTAGTTAACTTGAAGTGTGCTATTTTGACACAATTAATTTTGTACTAAGTATATTTAAGTTGTAATTAAATTGTGTTAAAGCACAACTTTAAGTGTATTTAGTATACTTTTGTGTGCTAAATTGGAACAACTTTAAGTATATTTAGTACACTTTAAGTATATAGTGACTAATTACGTGCTTAGTGATATTAAATGTGCTTTATTTATATTATAAGTATATTTTATTTGTATTATACGTATACTTTATTCGTGTTATAGTACACTTTATTTGTATTATAAGTACACTTTGTGTTATAGCATACTTTATTTGTTTTAATAAATTACAAATTAATTACCAGTATATTCAGAACACACAAGCAATATACTATGAATATAATATATATTTTATTTACCTTGACTCATTCAAATGACTAAAAATATACACTTTGTTGTCAATAACAATACAATGTGTTATTACTTAGCTATACATTGTACAATATACTTTGAATTACATAATGTCACACAATACAGTATTTTAAATGTGCTACATTACATTTTAATGAATTACTTACTGACTTACTTTCCCAATGTTGAATGCATTTGTTTTCAAGGACATAACAATAAATTAAATCAAATCTAACACACATAACTAATGAAGAGACATTTCATTAAACAAGCCCAACGATTTTTATAAATGGTTTCACATGGTTTCAGCAAAGCTAAACAGAATTAACTTACTATGTTATTCATTAAATTAACACCGGAAGATGTTGGAAAACATATAATTGAACTAATTCCACTGACCATCTCTATACATAAATATAAATTACACATTATAGAGTCTGGGATCGTGACGTAAGCAACGCAATGCATTTTGGGACTTTAGGTCACGGAGGCCGCTGTCGGTACTGTGTTGTATAGGAAATTGACGCTTTTAGTTCTAAAAGTAGAACTAGTTCAGCTAAAAACAGTTATAATGGTGAACGCGTGTTGTGTCATTAACTGTCATAATCGCACTCACGACCGGAGTGGAAACCTAATCGCAAATGGAGTGTGATTGTTTAGCTTTCCCTCCTGGAAACAGCACATTGGATCTCATTCTTGGACTTTAGGACACAGACACTACATAGCGAATGTGTAGTAGTGAAAGGTAGACGTAAAAACTTGTGTTAGATAGTTAAAAACACATTCTAATGGTGTACGCTTGCTGTGTTATGGACTGCTATAGCTGCTCTCGTGAACTGCGTGGGGTTAAAAACCCTCAAATGACGTGCAATTTGTCAGTTTACCAGCTTGGAAACAACAGGTGAAGGTGAAAGTAAACCTCAATGAAAATAAACAGCCTATCCAAAATGTGTCTTTATTTTTTTATTTATTTTTTATTAAAAGTGCAAAACTTACAAAAGAGTAAACACAGAACACAACACAACAGAGTAAACACAGAACACAAAAAAAAAAAAGTAATAGTAATAGTAACAGCAATAAAACAAAAATAAGCAGAACTGACAAATAATAGTAGAAGTATTTAAATAGTAATAGCATGTATATATATATATATATATATATATATATATATATATATATATATATATATATATATATATATATATATATATATATATATATATATATATATATATATACATACACATACATATATAAAAGTCAATATTTATATATAAAAATCATGATGCTAAAGATGGTGATCAGTTGTGCAATAGTAATAGCAATAATAGATAATATTAATAATAATAATGATAATAATAACAGTAGTGATAAATAGTGGTAAAAAAAGTAAATAGTGGTAGTGGTAAATTTTTTTTTAAAAAAACGAATAATAATAATAAATAAAATAAAAAAAAGTGTCTTTATAATTTGTGTTTATTTATTTATTATTCATAACCGATATATTACAGATTTATGATTTCTGAACCGCATATGAGTAACGTTACGCCATAAATAATGTAAACACATCTGGAAATTCTTCATTGCTTCTCTCAGTAGAAGGACTTGTACTTGCACCTTTTAAGTCCAGTAAAATTGTTTACTACTGTAACTTAGGATAAAGTTGCGTTCACAAATCATTTCAAAGCTGCATTACAGGTCATACTCTCATATGTTATCCCTTATGATTACGTTACGCTATGGAATTGCGATATGATATATGTTGATTAAACAAATGACCCACAAGCTGAGATCAAGCAATATTATTTTAAATATCAGATACAGACCTTTTCGTTAGGCTATATTAAAAAAACTGCAAAAGAGAAATCAATGTGTAGTCCTGTGTGTGGTGTGATAGACGGCCGTATGATTTCTGATTGTATGAAATGAGATGAATATGTGCAATGTCCTGGCATTACGACTGAGTGCTTATGTACGCAAGAGATTCAAATATTAGTACATTCATTCCAAGTGAGTGCAGCAGTTCTTAAATAACGCGAATACAGTCATTTTTTCTCTAGTGATTCGTATTTGTTATCATTGTACGCTCCTGAGCGTGACCTAAAACATGGCGGCGACTGCCCAGAATGCAACGCGCAGTGACGTTGATTCCCAGACTCTATATTCAATTTTCTGGTGAGCTGCTCATTACACTTGCGTCTGATGGCCGCTTACACATAATCTGGGAAAGTTGACAGCAAACACTCGTGAAGAACGCAATCTGTTCACAGAATATACAAGAGATAAAGTCAGGTGCATGTTCATTCAACTTTTTATTCACGTTTAGTGGCATTATGCATATTAACTTACTTACCTCCAAACAGAAGGACTTTTTCCGGTCCTTTTCGGGATCGCGTAACGTTTGGCCATTTTATTCCAAAAGAGTTTATCGTCACCATCAAGGTCAGGCAGCGATGTGACATAATTGAACTGGTCCAAAGAATGAGCAATGTATGTTTCCGCTCTCAGTGTTTTATTAAATAAATAATGTAACGCAACATTGAGCTTCACCTGCAAGGCTGAAAACCTCCCGCGAGTGAGCGCCATATACAGACGAGTACCGTCAGCAGGTCTACCTCTGATTGGCTGCAGGCATTGAGCAACACAATCTGATTGGTCACAAAACAATGAAGAGACATTTGAATTCCGATAAGAAACAACTAGCCTATTTAACTCATATTTTCTTGCGTTGTATTTTAAGTGTGCTGTTGGATTCTTCTTTGCCAGTGTAAACTTATTAAACATATTTACACTTAAATCACAACTAAAGTAGGGCTTATAGCATACACTGCATATATTTAAAAATGGGGCGTTTAGTCCATATAATAATTTACTTATTTAATAATAATGTATTATCACTTATTTATTCATGATTAAGCTTGAACAGTTAAGCATGAATAAATATTCTTAAACAGTATTTATAACTTTTTATACAGCTTAATGATATTAATTATGTATTTTTAAAATATACTTTTAGTGCATTGTTAACAATGACAATTTTGAGTATAAGTTTAGAATATATAAAAAATATATTTTAAAGTAATGTTACACTTTACAAAAGTACACTTAACTTTCATTTAAAGTATATTTTTCTAAAATATATTTTTAGAAAATATACTAAAATACAATTATTTTAAAGTGTGTTAAAAGTTGTATTGTGAAATATGATGCTAATATATTTTTTATATATTTAGAAATGGTACATTTTTTGTAAGTATATTTCTAATATACTATCGGAAAAGAGAATATATTTGAAATACAATAAAGTATTTGCCAACTTTGAAAACATTAATGTTGAAAACATTAAAATGATAAATGCATACAATACATATTTAATATATTGCATCATAGTATTATTAAGAAAAAAATAAGAGAAATCCATGTGGTCTCTATTAAGAGTGGTCTCTTATTTTTTTCCAGAGCTGTATATTGCATAAATACACTAAAACTTCACTAAAAGTATGCTTGTGTTTAGCATATTTCTAAAAAAGTGTTGTTAAGTATATATTTATTACCAATGTATTTTTAGTATACTTTTTAGAAATATATTAAAAGTATGCTTGTGTTTAGCATATTTCTTAAAAGTGTAATTAAGCATATATTTATTACCAATATATTTCTAGTATACTTTTAGGAAATATAATAAAAGTGCACTTGTGTTTAGCATATTTCTTAAAAGTATATTTAAACATATATTAATTACCAATGTACTTCTAGTATACTTTTTAGAAATATAATAAAAGTGTGCTTGTGTTTAGCATATTTCTTAAAAGTATAATTAAGCATATATTTATTACCAATGTACTTCTAGTATGCTTTTTATAAATATATTAAAAGTATGCTTGTGTTACGCATATTTCCCTCATATGTCCTTAGTTTCCTGTTTACACTCAGTGCATTTGGGGTCTATATGACCCCAAAATGTAAAGAGTGATTGTAAAAAAAAATATAAATTTTTAATATTACATATAATATATTATTTTTTTTTGTTTACTTCTCATCTATACAGTAATGCTGTGTTTTTGGATATTCAAAGTACTTTTGTACCTATTTACCACACAAATCCTCATTTATACCATTAGCTTGCGTGTGAAATATCAATTTTTTATGAAAAAAATACTTAAATCATGATCTAAATTAAAATTAATTTGTTTCTGGATATTGATATAGGTGTTAGCTGTACAATTCTGCCATCTGTTGGTCAAAGATAAACTTGAAGGAATTACAATTTAAGAAATAAATTGTTTTGTCCATAGGGGGCAATAGAGATCCATTCATTTTACTGGATGTGGCCAACTGCTCATATCATAACTTTTGTTATACATTTTGTGAATTTATACATGTATAAACATTATACAAGACATAAAAAATAAATATTCTTTCAAATAGTAGAATTTTGGTAGTTTTTGATAAGTTTTGAAATGTCTGTTTTAACAAAATACCACATAAATCACCACATAAGAAACACCTAAAGTACAAGACTTAGAATCGGATTGTAGTTGAATATTATTTATTTTAATGAACCAAATGTGGAAAAAAATTATTAACTTTAGAATTTAGAAGATATTAATTTAATAATATATATATAAAAAAACAGCAGCAATATGCATAAATGACCAGGAGTGAAGAATGAACATTGAATAACAATATAATTTTTTGATAATCAAATTCTGAACACTGACCATAAAAGCAATAACTAGCTACAAAAATTATTACATAATTCACATGGTAAAAAAGCAGTTCAGAATGTTGTGCATGAACATGTATCATGAACAAAAATCAGTCCATGCACTGGCCCTCTTTTGTATGGGAATATATGTTATGGGAACAATTACTTTGCTTTCAAAACAAAGTTGCAGCTCTTAGATCTCAGAGTAAACTTTCTCAAAGTTGAACGGGTCAGTTTCCTTTCATCTCTCCCTTGCTCTCTCTGCGTGTGTGTGTGTGTGTGTGTGTGTCTGTGTGTGTGTGTGTGTGTGTGTGTGTCTGTGTGTGTGTGTGTGTGTGTGTGTGTGTGTGTGTGTGTGTGTGTGTGTGTGTGTGTGTGTGTGTGTGTGTGTGTGTGCATTAGGTCTCACTGATTCACTCAGGTACTCACATTTGTTGCTGATTTCATTTGACAAATTCCATAGATGCTCTCTCTCTCTCTCTCTCTCTCTCTCTCTCTCTCTCTCTCTCTCTCTCTCTCTCTCTCTCTCTCTAGCTGTGTCCCAAAGTGAAGTGCACGCACTTCGAAGGCCGCATTTGAAGTGCGATTACGTCATACCTGCACTACGAAGACTGTCCCAATGTGAAGGCTGCACCCTCTGAAGGCCGCATTTGAAGTGCGATTACGTCACAGCGGCACTACGTAGGCTGTCCCAAAGGGAGAGCTGCACCTCTGAAGGCCGCATTTGAAGTGCGATTGCGTCACAGCGGTGCGACGAAGGCTGCCGCAATTTATGAGCGACTTCAAAATGCGCCCTTTGGTTCTCAGGCAAAGGAAGGGTACAGCAGATGGGACCTTCATATAACTTCGCAGCCTTCCCTATCCCAGAATTCATAGCACACTGGTGACTACAGGTTTTGACTGGTCCGCATTCCCGCGGCACTCGATCAGATTCCAGTTAAAGACGGTAGCAGTCGGTAACTCAAGTGTAGCCTGGGTACTATTGAACACAACAGCGCAAGCGCTAGAAGTAAATAAAACGTTCAACAGTTCCCAGTTCCCTGCCCTGAGCAAGATGAACTTTAATTTCCCCAATTTTTAAATGCTATTTTTTTCTCAACCATTATCTCAAGAAGAGGAATCAGTCCATTATCACCCTTTTCGCTGTTTCTTTTTTTCCCATAAACTTTCTTTAAATAGCCTTCAAAATATAATCTGAGCGGCGCTGTATTTTCGTCCTGCTCCCGCTATTCCGCACCGCACCATTCCGCTCGCGCAAAATTCACTCTGTGCTCACCCGCTATTACCGACCCGACTGATCCAGCTAAATTTAGATTTGTTTCCAGAGTCTATCTTAAATTTCCCTTACAGAAAGAGAGACACTGGATAGGAATTGTCCGTGCAATCATTTATTTTTCTTACAGCCTGCTGTAGCCTATGTCAACACCGTAACTAAAACAAATATCACAGAAAAATAGGCTAAATCAAATGTGACATCTGTCACTCAGAATTATAAGAAAAAATACAAACAAACGAAAACTGCTGACTTATCTACTAAAATAAAGTATATATATATATATATATATATATATATATATATATATATATATATATATATATATATATATATATATATATATATATGAATGAATGTTCACTGACGACGGTCAACGAAACATCGATCCTCCAAAGACTGAATGGTTCTGGTATTTTTTACCAGAGAACTCATGAAGAGCTCATGAAATGTTCAAAACAACGCTGTGTGCTGGATTAAACGCGATCATTTTATGCGTGTACATGTGGCATTATTTTTACCCGCTGAGAGCTCATGAAGAGCTCATAAAATGTTCAAAACATTCTAAACAGCAGCAGTATTTCCTCCGTTGTGCAAAAGAGACGGCCGTTCTGTCGTCTGTACCTGCTAATAATGGGCAACACAGGAACTTTGATGAGAAGAGCCAGGTATGCTTTTTGTGTGTTTTTTTCTAGCATTTTCGAAACATGCTCGTCAGACCAAATATTGATGAGGCTCTTCCTCGTTGCTCTACGTTTGCCCTCTAACGTTAAAGTTACTCATTTTGGATAACGTACACCGATCTTTCCGCATCGTCAAATCAGCTGCATTATGCGTGGCATCTTGTGACATTATACGTCCGGTTTTTGGTCCGTTTACATGTCTTTGGTCCGTGTTGCGTTCATATATCAATCGAACCGCACCAGAGTTCGTTTGGAAGCGGACCGAGACCCATCTTTTTAGCGGTCTCGGTCCGCTTGTTTGGTGCGCACCAGAGTTCGGGTGGCAGCGTTCACATATGTTCAAATGAACCGCACTAACCGATCAACCGCACCAGGGTTCGTTTTAATCGAACCAAACATGACAAGTGTGAACGCACCCTTATTTGTAAATTAAATGAACTGCTTTCTATTGTTCATTTTCGTTAACTTCAAACGTAGGCTAAATTAAAGAGGTGTTTTTTCTATAGCCTAGCTATTGTTTATTAATGCACGTTATAATTTGTAGCTACATTAAACACATTTATATTTATACATATATTTTCTTGTCATGTAATTTAAAATGTGTAAATGAAAATAAATTGGTCTATTAGCCTACGTAGGCTTTTTACAACTACAGCCTATTTATAGACCAATAAAATAACTTAAGTTTAACATTAGAAACAACAAATTTGTATTATCAGCCAAACCAGAAGAAAACACTTTTCAACACTTTCATTGCGCTGAGCGGGAGAAGCTGGAGCTGGACCGGGATGGGAAATAATGCACAATAGAGACTCTGGTAATTCCTGCGGGACATCATCTTCTGGGATGAGTGCATATTTCCACTGTCCGCAGCTCTGCGGGGCCGAATCGGTCGACGGCTGCATGGCATGCCATAAAAAAATGATGAGTTGAATAAAAATAAGTAGGCCTACTTAAAAAAAAAAAGAAAACTTGGACGTATATAGGCTAAATGTTTAAAATATATTGTAACAGTTACATTTAACATAAGAAATAAACTATTAACTAATATTTGCAATTTGACAATATTTAACCGGCTACAGATTTACATGCTTATGGTCTAGCCCATCGTCGCAGGCTTTGAAGCATGTCAAAACTCAAAACCCAATAGAAAGCTCAAAAAAAGTATATATATATAAATATATATATAGCTTCTTGCGTATGCTTGCACTCTGTAATATATATATATATATATATATATATATATATATATATATATATATATATATATATATATATATATATATATATATATAAGTAGTAGTATATGCTCCATTTCTCTTTTTAAAATCTCCTCACGAACGTCCGCTGTCAGTTGTCAGAACCTGCTAGTCCATTAACGACGCTTGGTTCATTGTTGCCAAGTCTGGAATGGGGTTGCATTTAGGCTACTGTTGCTTTGGGGTGTTTGTAGCCTATAGTCCACAGGTTAAGTTGTCTTTACTTGAGCAATATTTCTACTGCCCGCGCCCCGCATTTTGGGATATTTTGGCCCATTCTGGCTGTGATTCCGATACTTTTGAATAACAATTGGAGGGGTTTTATTATTCAGACCTGGCAACCCTGTCCCTCGGTTCGCCCTTCGTGCACTTCGTGCACTTTGAAGGCGTGGTCTGGTCTGGCCTTCGAAGTGCATGGCCTTGGAAGTGCGCACCCTTCACTTTGGGACACAGCTTCTGTGTGTGTGTGTGCGCGCGTGCCCATGTGCGCGTGCGCATAGGCGCACGTGCGTAATGCGCCAGTGCGCATGTGGGTGGTGCCCCAGTACGCATGTGCGTGTATGCGTGCACATGTGCGCGCGCGTGCGTGCGTGCGTGCGTTAGTAGTGGGAAGTTCGGATCATTTTACTGACTCGGATCTTTGAGTCTCGTTCAGCAAAATGAACGAATCTTTTTTCGAGTCATTTCGAGTCATTTCGTTCATTTCACCAAAATGACATGTTGCCAACACATCTAGTACTTATGAAAATGTTGATTACATTTTAAAACTACATACAAATAAACTATAGGGTACAGCAACCAAAGCCAAATTATAAGAAACTGAAATGTTTAATTAATTGATTAGTTGTTGGGTCAGGCTATTGCAGTTTCTCTGTTAGTTCACCTCACCTCCTGATCCAAAACATTCTTTCTCTTGCAACTTCATATTTATCACGTTTGTTTTCCGCCTCTCGTGTCTTCGAGCTCCTCGAGACGACTCGTCTGTGTCTGACTCTGATCAGATCTGGGCGCTGGGCCGCCCGGACCGTGCGTGACACAGGTCCGGAAACAAAAATGATTAGTTCTTACGAGTCTTTCGGGTTTGAGTCTTTCGTTCTTCCTGTTAGTCCCATAGAGTCTATGCTTTCAATAACGGAAACAGAAAAGATTAGTTCTTTTGATCGAGTCTCGGGTTTGAGTCGTTCGTTCTTTTGTCACGTGACTTGTCACCGTATAGAACACAAGTTCACAACCTTTTTAGTAAAAAGCACGTAGTTATTTTTTTTATTTTTTTATATTATTCTCAGTTAATATCAGACATATACAAATATGGGAAATATATTGACTATTCAAGTCTAACATCACAAATTCAATTAGACTAATTTTGAATCAACTGTGTGTGTGTGTGTGTGTGTGTGTGTGTGTGTGTGTGTGTGTGTGTATATGTGGGGTCATATAGACCCCAGAGCACAAATGAGGGTTAAAAGTATATTTAAGCATATATTTATTACCAATGTATACTTTTTTTTTAAATATATTAAAATGCAATTCAGTATATTTTTAATGCACTTCAAATAAGCATGATGGAAATACAAATGTATTATTAGCATACTACCTGCATTTCAAGTATATTTTTAATACATTAAATACCACGCCTTTTCCACCTGGGAAGCCGTCCCCTTGCTTCAAATATGGCAGGACTATTACCGCTGCGACTAAAGATTGCTTTGTACATAATCTTCCTCATCAGTTCCATCTCCTCAGCATTACAGATAGCCTAGAGCAGGGGTATTCAATAAAAATTCTAAGAGGTCTAGTTAGAAAACAATTCAGCAACCAAAGGTCCGCAATATCACAATTACTAACTTGTGTTATCATTCAGTGCCACAGCCTAGTAGTTGTATGAAAATATGTAAGTAGCCTAGTCAAGAGACGACCGTCAAATAAAACGAAAGTACAAATTTAATAAGATTTCAACAATATTTATTGTCTGTTTATTTATTGAGCTGTAGGGAAATAATAAGTACTCTAATAATAAATGATCAATTTAAATAAAATAAAGGCTGCATTTAAAAATAAATTATAAATAAATAAAACACAACAGAGGGCTGCATTTAAAAATAAATTATAAATAAATAAAACACAACAGAGAGCTTTTGAAAAATGTGCTTTATTTTAGAAAAACGAAATAAAAAGTATAGCTTGAGTTTCCCTTTTTCTTTTTAGTTAATTCCCTTTTACATCTAAAGTTTAAACACATTTTAAAATAAACAATCTTAACATATTAACAATTGAACACCCCCTTTTCTCTTTCTTTCCCTTTTATATCCAACTTCCACACTTTCTCTTGCTTAGTGAGAAAAGTGAGCCCTTGCTTGTCCTGCCAGGATTTTAAATCTGGCCTGGAATGGTGTCAGGGCCATTCTCAAACACATGTGTAGGTGCTCATTGGTGAGCCTGGATCGATATTTGCTTTTAATAATGTCCATTGTGGAGAAAGCTGCCTCACAATTGTATGTGGTAAAACATGGTAGAAATGTACAAGGCTACTTTCCTGAGACCTGGGAAAGCGGTCTCTGAGACCATTTGAGGCCAGAAAGTGGCAGGATCAGTTTTTCCAAAATGCTCTTTCAAGGCCACATCTGCTTGGAGATCGACCAGTTGCATCTGGAGAGGCCCAGTATTTTCCCACTTGAAGAGCAGTTTGACTTCCTTTGAGAACTCCCTGACATCTGTGATGAGGAATGGGTTCTGAATTAACAGGATGAGCTGCTGTCCAAGGCTGAAGCTGTCAAAACGCTTGCTGAAGTTTACAATCAGCTTGTCAACAAAGTCAACAAAAGTAGACACATCTCTGTCACCTTGAACCTGTTCCTTCACAGTTGGAAAGTGTGCACAGTCTGCCAGCAGGTCTTCCCTAAACAACACAAGTTTCCTCTGAAAGGAGCAGGCAGCTGTCATCAGATCAAAAACTGAATTGTCCTTGCCCGTAGCTTTAAATTCAGTTAATTCAGGTGTGAAGTGATATCAACCAAAAAAGCTACAATATCCATCTTCTTGTCATCCTCCAAAAAGAGAGAAAATGTTGTTGCCTTCTGGCTCTTCAGCTGTGCCAAGAAAGCTGCAATTTCCCCTCGGATGGACCAAAAGCGCTCCAACACCCTACCTTTGCTGAGCCACCTTACATTGTTGTGTAGCAGAAGGTCATCTGCATTTGCATAAACTTCTCTGAGGAATTCCCTGAGCATGTGATGCTGATGGGAAGAGGAAGCTCTGAGAAAGTGTAACATTCTCATCATTGTGTTCATCACCTTAGTATACTCGTCTGACAGGGTGGAGCACAGGACTGACTGATGAATTATGCAATGGTAAGAGATGAGTTGTGGATTGTCATCTTTCATGCTTGCCAAAGCTCCTTTCTCTCTCTCTCCCTACCATGGCAGGGGCTCTATCTGTGGTTATTGAAACCACTTGCTTCAGCTCTATTTCCCTCTTCTTTAACATCTCCTTTATGACCAGGTACAGTATTGTTCAAAATAATAGCAGTACAATGTGACTAACCAGAATAATCAAGGTTTTTAGTATATTTTTTATTGCTACGTGGCAAACAAGTTACCAGTAGGTTCAGTAGATTGTCAGAAAACAAACAAGACCCAGCATTCATGATATGCACGCTCTTAAGGCTGTGCAATTGGGCAATTAGTTGAAAGGGGTGTGTTCAAAAAAATAGCAGTGTCTACCTTTGACTGTACAAACTCAAAACTATTTTGTACAAACATTTTTTTTTTCTGGGATTTAGCAATCCTGTGAATCACTAAACTAATATTTAGTTGTATGACCACAGTTTTTTAAAAATGCTTGACATCTGTGTGGCATGGAGTCAACCAACTTGTGGCACCTCTCAGCTGTTATTCCACTCCATGATTCTTTAACAACATTCCACAATTCATTCACATTTCTTGGTTTTGCTTCAGAAACAGCATTTTTGATATCACCCCACAAGTTCTCAATTGGATTAAGGTCTGGAGATTGGGCTGGCCACTCCATAACATTAATTTTGTTGGTTTGGAACCAAGACTTTGCCCGTTTACTAGTGTGTTTTGGGTCATTGTCTTGTTGAAACAACCATTTCAAGGGCATGTCCTCTTCAGCATAGGGCAACATGACCTCTTCAAGTATTTTAACATATGCAAACTGATCCATGATCCCTGGTATGTGATAAATAGGCCCAACACCATAGTAGGAGAAACATGCCCATATCATGATGCTTGCACCTCCATGCTTCACTGTCTTCACTGTGTACTGTGGCTTGAATTCAGAGTTTGGGGGTCGTCTCACAAACTGCCTGTGGCCCTTGGACCCAAAAAGAACAATTTTACTCTCATCAGTCCACAAAATGTTCCTCCATTTCTCTTTAGGCCAGTTGATGTGCTCTTTGGCAAATTGTAACCTCTTCTGCACATGCCTTTTTTTTAACAGAGGGACTTTGCGGGGGATTCTTGAAAATAGATTAGCTTCACACAGACGTCTTCTAACTGTCACAGTACTTACAGGTAACTCCAGACTGTCTTTGATCATCCTGGAGGTGATCATTGGCTGAGCCTTTGCCATTCTGGTTATTCTTCTATCCATTTTGATGGTTGTCTTCCGTTTTCTTCCACGTCTCTCTGGTTTTGCTCTCCATTTTAAGGCATTTGAGATCATTTTAGCTGAACAGCCTATCATTTTTTGCACCTCTTTATAGGTTTTCCCCTCTCTAATCAACTTTTTAATCAAAGTACGCTGTTCTTCTGAACAATGTCTTGAACGACCCATTTTCCTCAGCTTTCAAATGCATGTTCAACAAGTGTTGGCTTCATCCTTAAATAGAGGCCACCTGATTCACACCCGTTTCTTCACAAAATTGATGACCTCAGTGATTGAATGCCACACTGCTATTTTTTTGAAAACACCCCTTTCAAATAATTCAACTAATTGCCCAATTGCACAGCCTTAAGAGCGTGCATATCATGAATGCTGGGTCTCATTTGTTTTCTGAGAATCTACTGAACCTACTGGTAACTTTTTTGCCACGTAGCAATAAAAAAATATACGAAAAACCTTGATTATTCTGGTTAGTCACATTGTACTGCTATTATTTTGAACAATACTGTAGATGTTCTCTCCTCTAGTGGTCTGAAGGGCTGTGACACCTAACAGGTCTTCACAGAACTCTTCCTTGTCCTTGTTGAAGAACCTCACAAAAACTAACAGCTGAGCATGGTCAGACACATCAGTGGATTCATCTACAGCTAGATGAATCCAGCTGTATCCATGCATGGTGCACTATGCATGGTGCCTTGTGAATTGCACATCATGGGTTAATATTTCTGTTTTTCTTGGCTGATGATGCTGACATAGGTATTTGCTTGATTTTTACACACGTCTTCTTTTTGTTTTTCCTCAAATAAGGTTTAAGCTACCGCACTCATGCACTCCTTGACAACCCCTCAATCAGTAAATGTTTTTTTATGCTTGCCCAAAATCCAAGCAACTTTAAGGGAACATTCGTTAGCACGTTGTTGGGCAGTGAATGAATGTGTTAGGATTCTGCTGGATCAATCATATTGGGCTTTTAGATTGTTTATTTTCTGTGCCCTCAGTGAGGATTTAAGTGGGTATGTTTGGTCAAAAGATTTGTGCTTTGTCTCATAGTGGCGCTTCACATTGCTGCTGAACATATGAGACATACCGGTTTGGAACTGCCCGTGGGAAGAATGAACATGTAAGAATCTGTCCATTCTTGACTAAAAGCTTTGTTTTCGCTGTCCACTTTTCTTTTTTTAGATCACATGTGAAACGTTGTCTCTCTTTTGTCTCGTCTCTCTCTCTCTCTCTCTCTCTCTCTCTCTCTCTCTCTCTCTCTCTCTCTCTCTCTCTCTCTGTGTGTGTGTGTGTGTGTGTGTGTGTGTGTGTGTGTGTGTGTGTGTGTGTGTGTGTGTGTGTGTGTGTCTCTCGCTGTCTGACTCAAGTAGCATCACGTGACATGATTTACAACACATGCTATTGGTCTGTGAGTTTTCTGGGCCACGCTAAACCAGTACCGTAGATGCTAGAAAAGCTGCGTGGATTAAAATAGAAACGCTCCATCAAAAGTAAATCATTTTCAATAATTTATGGGTTATTGGTCCGGGTCAGGACAGAACGGCGGCTGGGTCTGGATCCGGACTGCGGTCCGCCTATTAGTGACCTCTGGCCTAGAGGAACTCAATGTTAAAACACAAACTATTGACTCTATCTTTACCAGCACTTTAGACATAGTTGCTCCTAGGCACTTAAAGAAGATTAAAGAAAATAATCCAACCCTGTGGTACAACGAGCACACTTGGGCCCTTAAAACAGCAGCCATTTTTTTTTAATTTGTGGAAAGAGAGCATGATTGCATACAGAAAGGCCATAAAAACTGCTAGATCTGCTTATTTCTCAACTCTTTTTGAAGAAAACAAACACAACCCTGGGTATTTCTTCAATACAGGGGCTAAATTAACAAAAAATATAGCTTCAACTTCTGATGTTTGTAAAGAGCACAGCAGTAATGACTTTATGAACTTTTTTACTAGTAAGATTGATAATATTAGGAATAAAATTATAACCATGCAGCCGTCTACAGTATTACTTCAGACAGAGCACTGTAGTGTCACTGAGGAAAAATTACACTCATTCACTGCTATAGGAGGAGAAGAATTGGGTAAACTTCAAAATCAACAACATTTATGCTTGACCCTGTACCAACTAGGCTATTAAAAGAGATGCTTACAGAGGTCATAGATCCTCTGCTTAATATCATTAATTCATCCTTGACATTAGGATATGTACCGAATTTTTTTAAAGTTGGCTATAATTAAAGGTTTATTCACCCAAAAAATGACATTTATGTCATTAATGACATTAATGGCATTAGTGGAATTGCATTGGCATGGTTTAAATCATACTTTAATGATGTCTCACCGATTACAAGTATGGAGTATTGGCTCAGTGTTAGGACTGTTGCTTTTCACCCCGTATATGCTACCACTGGGAGATATCATTAGGAAGCATGCCATTGGTTTTCATTGTTATGCTGACGATACTCAGCTCATTATTCTTCATGTTCTAACGAAATTTACCAATTCACAAGATTAACGGAATGCATAGCTGATATTAAAAATTAGATGAATAGTAATTTCCTGCAACTTATTTCAGATAAAACTGAATTTTTAATTACTGGACAGAAAAGCTCCATTAGAAGTAACCTAGAATACTGTCTTAACACTTGATGACTGCTCTGTCAAGCCCTCGTCATCAGTTAGGAACCTAGGTGTGCTCTGATACCAATCTTTCATTTGAAAGCCATGTTTCTAGCATCTGTAAAACTGCATTCTACCATCTTAAAAATATATCTAAATTACGGCATATGCTTTCAATCCAAAATGCTGAACAGTTAGTACATGCGTTCATGAGCTCAAGGCTAGATTATTGTAATGCTCTACTGGGTGGTTGCCCTGCTCGCTTAATAAACAAACTCCAACTGGTCCAAAGCAGCAGCTTGAGTTCTTACTAGAACCAGGAAGTATGATCATATTAGCCCACTTCTGTCAACACAGCACTGGCTCCCTATTAAACATTTTAAAATGTATGCTTACAAAGCACTAAATGGTTTAGCTCCCCATTACTTGAGCAAGCTCTTAACACAATATACTCCATCACATCTTTTGTGGTCTCAAAACTCTGGCCAGTTGATAATACCTAGAATATCTACATCAACTGCAGGCATGTCGATCCTTTTCCAATTTAGCACCTAAACTCTGGAAAAGTCTTCCCAGCATTGTTCGGGAAGCAGACACACTCTGTCAGTTTAAAGCTAGACTAAAAAAAACATATATTTACTATGGCATACACATAGAACATTTTTAACTTACATTATTCAAATCAATTGACTGTTTGTTAGGCTGCTTTAATTAGATCAGCCAGATCGTCCCATAACACCTGGTGTACTCGTTACATCATAAAAAGAGTGGCTACGCTAATGTTAGTCTCTCTGTTCATCCATAGGTTAACTGCAGTCGGCCGGATTCAGGCCATGTCGGGATCAGATATTGGACCTGTGCCCAGACATGACCACCTCATCCTGGAGTGTCTACTGAGACCGTGTCAATTGGTGTCTCCTTTGAATTTCCCTCACCAGCACGTCATCCTCAATAAACCCGTTTCGGGCGCGACAACTCCAATCTTTCAAATATTCATATTCTTGTGTAAACGACGCACCATCCTCAATAAACCCATCTCTTGCGCAATACCCAGAAATTTATAATATTCCGATCTAATATGATTTCTGACCTGTAAAGTTGGCAGAATAATAATCATACACTGTTTGTTAATAGGAGGAGGAGAGGAGAGGAGAACTGGCACCCGACTGAGCCTGGTTTCCCCCAAGGTTTATTTTTTTCCATCATGCCCTGGTGGAGTTTTGGTTCCTTGCCACTGTCGCCTTTGGTTTGGCTTGCTCAGTTGAGGACACTAAAATTATAATCTAAGTTGTTTAACTAAATATACAAATAAAATGTATTATTTAGTTATTCAGTATTTGGTCTTATTTAATTCTATAAACTTTAATACTGATCTGCCAACAGTGTCGCTATATGAAACAATTAAAATAAGCTGATAACATCACTGTTTTCTCCAGAACGACTGTACAGCCAAATAAAATTTTGTTGGAATATTGTGCTGTTTAACACTATGAAGCTGCTTTGAAACAATCGTCGTTGTAAAATTGCTATATAAATAAAGTTGATTGATTGATTGAAATTTTATATTTTAATAGCATTTGATTACAGCAATGACAGAAAATGCATACTTTTATGCTGGACAGATCATGGCAATGTCAATTGCCCCTGGGGGACAGAGTCTATGTTTCCTGTCTGAACTCCTATATTAGTGTCTTCAAAAGGGCCCAGACAACGTAAAGGTCAAAACTGAATATATTACTGATGAAGAAACAATGTCACAGGTGCAGTTGGTAGGCATATTTTCCTTTAATTGTGTTGTATTTAAATACAAATTATTTGTTTTGTATGCATTCATTAACATTCAAACTAAACAGTAAAGAAAAAAGTTGTGTTTCTTTCTGTTATTTTAATATTTTTAGATCTTACAGGCTGAGACTGAATCACAGCTATAAGATGCAGTTGCACAGGCAGCCAGCTTGATCAGTCTTGTTGGTCCCAATGTTCGCATAACACTGGGAAACAAACTAGAGACTGCTTTAGACCTGACTCACTGGTATGTCCACCAGTGGACCGTACACCTTTTGAAAGGTATGTGTATATATACAGTTGTACATTAAAGATAATTTTGTGGTGGTAAAATAGCAGAAATACAGGGGTTCAAAATGAAAGCATAAAACAAAGTTTACTGTTGAGTTGCTAATTTATTTTAATCTAGATTTTATTATGGGAACTCATTTGATTAAACAGGAAAACACTCTAGTTTGTACCACAGCTTTTAAATCACATGCATGAACTACACTTGTTTCCTTTTTATTAGGTTCAGAGATAGCTTAAAGTCTCTGGGTGTCCTAGATGCTGTCCAAAGATACTCTCTTCAGTTGAAGAGGATTTTTGTAGAGGCTTAAAAGCCTTAACAGCAAATGATGTGGAGAATCTCTTCCAAATCAATTATTCCGAAAGAGGGAGTAATCCATTTCAGCATGAGTGCCGGACCCTGGATTCCTGGCAAGACTATCTTCTGGAGGCTGAATGTTATTTTGACAAATCACACAGTATTTATATAAATCCTCTTGTCCAGTCCTGGAGGGCCTGTGTCCTGTAGAACTTAGTTCCAGGTTTGAACTAAACTCTGCAGGAGATTGGCCCACCAGGACTGGATTTGAGGAACCCTGATTTAAAGCAAATGCACATCCAACACCACATGTTGTTGTTGTTGTTGTTATGCTGACTGTGCTTAAATTATAGCTGTATATGCTTGTAGCAGACTTTGAAAAAGATTAGGCTGGAACTGTTTTTGCTGCTAAACGGCCCACTATACTCACCAGACTGTGCATAGCTTTGTCTGTAACATTATGGGGACACGACATTCCCGTAAACATTGACCTTCAGACCAATGTTTGGGTACTAGTTTGACTTGCATCAATCCAGTGGTATGATACAGAATTACTCTACCAAGATACCAAAAACTACCATCATCATTTAACATAGTCATCATTTAATTGTGTTACTCTCTTTGTGTGTAATGACTCATCACTCGAAGTGGGATCCATATGCGAGCTTTAATTCAAATGTTGCGGTACAGGCAATGGACAGGCACCAGTAAACACAGAACACAGAAGCAAATGTGGTCAATTGGCAGGCAAGAAGTCTGGGAAGGCAGAAAACAGTCACAGGTCCAAAACCAAACAGAAAGTCAAAAACAGGCAGGCAGCAAAAGATCACAGGAGAAGTTCACATCAAGGTCTCAATACGCAGGCAACACGAGAGAATCACTCATAGATGTTCACTTTAGCAAAACAAAACTTCAAAGTGGAGAACAGGAGAGAGCCAGCTTAAATAGACCAGAAGATGGGCTACACATCAGTGTCAGTAGCAGGGCTGATGGGAATTGTAGTGCAGGAAACAGAAGGTCAATACTCAGGCGAGGGAGCCCTCTGGTGGTTAGAGGAGGGGACCTTGTGACAATGTATTTTTCAGTTGGAAATTTCAAAGGATATTCTTGTTTTTTTTTTTCACTGGATGTGACAGCATTCCAGCACTGGGTTTCTCTCCAAAGCCAAAGCTTGAGTTCATTACCCTTTCCCGGTTTCCAGTGTCCAATACTTAAGAGCATTTTCTTCACATACCAATTCATGCAGACATGGATTTTGCCATATGCAATTCGCCAGGATTTAGAAGAGCATGAGAGGTAATGTATTCAAGGGGTTGTAGGACTTTGGTTGAAAATTTTTGCATATAAAAATCTCACAGGAATGGATAATTACAAATAATGACCAAATAAATGTTTGAAAATGTGAACAGATATTACCTACTGACACACTATTGCAAAATATATAAATAACTTGCTTTTTTTGGGGGTGGGGGCACTAGCGTGCCTAAGACTTTTGCACAGTGCTGAAAAATACAGTGAGAAAAACAGTCAGGTTTTGTCTTGTCAGAGTGTTAAGGTTCCTGTAATTAGTACAAAAATGGTGAGAATTATCAGGTTTTCCCACTAAAGAGCTCCGGGAACTAAAACTGGGTTCTGCCAATTTATAAGCAAGTAATTAGTCCACCTCTTTCTGCAACAACCTCCTTTTAATAGGGTTTACTCAAATTTCCCAAATAAATATCATGCTTGATTACATTGGTTCGAATAGGAACATCAGAAAAAAAGAGGGGAATGAAGTTATCAACTCAAATCTGCCTTTTCAGGTTCACATAAATGAGACAAATGATAGCCCAAGTTAGCAAAAACCTTGTTTAGATGGCCTTCCACTGCACCTCGAGAAGGACCATTCTCTTCCAGATTGTCAGTCATCTCTACAGGTGTTGTTTCTGAAATACTCAGGCACTCAGGATCTGTCCTGAGCTGTCACAACATCAATAGACAATGAAGGTACAAGAGTCACATACTTCAACAGATTAACTTGACAAACCTGTATTTTCTGGCAATAAGCAGGCAAGTTTAACACATAATTATTTGGATAACACTTAATAATCGTATACGGTCCAGAAAACCTGGCCTGGAAAGGGCTAGTCAAGACAGGTAACAGAGCCAAAACTTGATCTCCTATTTGAAAAATTCTAGATTTGACTTTACGATCAAACAACCTCTCCTTCTTTGAGAGTTATCCAACTTTCTTAAAGCAATAGCATGGGCTTCATACAGTCCATAACGAAAACTACTAAAATAGTCCTGAACATTCTCAGGAGGGTGAGATGATGTCCACTCATCCGCCAAAACAGTAATAGGACATCTTACAGTGTGTCCGAACACCAACTCATTTGGACTGAAAACGTCTCGGGTTACTATTGTAACCCTTGTTCCCTGAGAGGGAACGAGACACTGCGTCGTCGAGTGACGACACTCTGGGAACGCCCCCAGCGTGACGGCTCTGAAGTATGAATGAAATCAGCCACCAATCCGATTGGTGCAACGTCGTGACGTAACCGGCGACGGCGTACACGGAAGCTATAAGAAGGCGCCGCCCCAAACAACAGACAGCCTTTGCGATGAAGCGAGCGCTCTACGTGTAGGTGTGGCGACGAGACGCAGTGTCTCGTTCCCTCTCAGGGAACAAGGGTTACAATAGTAACCCGAGACGTTCCC
Organism: Pseudorasbora parva; assembly: GCF_024679245.1. Taxonomy (NCBI): domain Eukaryota; kingdom Metazoa; phylum Chordata; class Actinopteri; order Cypriniformes; family Gobionidae; genus Pseudorasbora; species Pseudorasbora parva. Next base: position 11,372,900 of record NC_090184.1, read on the forward strand.
TATATCGAGGGAACTCAACACTGCGTCGTCGAGTGACGACACTCTGGGAACGTCAATACCCACTATGCCACACCGAGACACGCCCATCCTGGTGTGAAGCTGGAGCCCAGGCACACTCAGGACGCAAGCACTCTAGCACCCGGCGTAGCCGGGAGGTCCAGCTTATAAAATCTTATAAAGGTGTGTGGATTAGCCCAACCCGCCGCCTCACATATCTCAATAAGTGAGGCTCCCGAAAGGAGGGCCACCGAGGAGGCCAAGCCCCTCGTAGAGTGAGCCCTCACGGCCATGGGTGAAGGCATATTGCGCACCCGATAAGCCGTGGCTATCGCCTGCACGATCCAGTTACTAATAGTCTGTCTCGCCGCAGGCAACCCTTTCTTAGGGGGGCCAAAGCACACCAGAAGCTGGTCCGATTTCCTCCATTGAGCCGACCTGTCTAGATAGATCCTCAATGCCCTAACCGGGCAGAGCAGGTGCAGCCTAGCTTCCTCTGCCGTCGCGTGAGGCGGAGGATGAAAAGCCTGAAGAAATACTGACCCCATCCCTGAAGATGGGACCTTGGGCACGTAACCCGGTCTGGGATGCAAGATAGCTTTCACCCCGCCCGGGGCAAACTCCAAGCAAGTAGGCGTGACCGCCAATGCCTGGAGGTCCCCCACTCTCCTCAGAGAAGTGATGGCGAGGAGAAATGCTACCTTCAGGGTCAGATTTCTCGCCTCAGCCGACTCCAACGGTTCGAAGGGGGCCTCAGCCAACCCTTCCAGAACCACTGCCAGGTCCCAAGCCGGGACTCTGGGATGAGCCGCAGGCCTCAATCTCCTAGCCCCACGGAGAAAACGCACAACCAAGTGGTGTCTACCCAAAGGGCCCCCTTCCAAAGGCGAGTGGAAAGCCCCTATGGCTGCCACATACACCTTCAGAGTGGATGGGGTCAAACCAGCGGAGAAACGGTCTTGGAGGAACTCCAGTACTGAAGTGACTGCGCAGTCAACTGGGTCCACCCCCCTTTCTCTACACCAGCTAGTGAAGACATTCCACTTTAGGCTATACAGTTTCCTCGTAGAGGGAGCCCTAGAGCTGAGAATGGTCTCAACGACCTCTTGTGGCAGACCCTCCTCTAGGTACTGTGCCCCCTCAGAGGCCAGACCCAGAGGTTCCACAACTCTGGCCTGGGGTGGAAAATCACACCCCCTGCCTGAGACAGCAAGTCCCTCCTCAGAGGGACCTGCCACGGGGTTCCGTCTAGAAGTGCCACAATGTCGGAGAACCAAGCTCGGGACGGCCACCGGGGTGCCACTAATAGGAGGCTGATGCCCTCCCGGCGGACTCGCTCTAGAACTCCCGGGAGCAGAACGATCGGGGGAAATGCGTACAGACGCTGCCTCGGCCACGTCTGTGTCATGGCATCCAGCCCCAACGGGGCCGGAGGCCTGAGGCTGAACCACAGTGGGCAGTGGGTCGTTTCTACGGAAGCAAACAGATCCACTTCCACTGGGCCGAACCTCTTGCACATGGCCTCCACCACCTCTGGGTGGAGCCGCCACTCCCCGGGCCTCAGCCCCTGCCTCGACAGGACATCTGCTCCCTGGTTCTGGTCCCCTGGGACATACATCGCTCTGAGAGACGACAGTTTCCCCTGGGACCACAGGAGGATCTGAAGCGCCAACCTGCATAGTGGGCGTGACCTCAGACCCCCCTGGTGATTGAGATACGATACCACCGACGTATTGTCGGATCGTATCAGGACATGGTGGCCGTGAAGGTCTGGGAGAAAGCTCCTCAAAGCTTTGTAAACCGCCAACATTTCCAAGCAATTTATGTGCCAGGAGGAATGTTGGGGTCCCCATGAACCCCTCATGAACCGGCCTTCCATGACCGCGCCCCAGCCCGTGAGGGAGGCGTCTGTTGAAAGGATCTTCCTGCAACATAACGCTCCTAACACAGGCCCTTGGGACAGGAACCTCGGATCCTTCCATATAACGAGGGAACGAAGGCATCTGCGCGTTACCCTGATCATACGGAAAGGTTTTCCCCTCGAGGAAAACCCCTTGGTTCCTAGCCACCACTGGAGGGGCCTCATGTATAGCAGACCCAATGGAATTACGTTGGATGCTGCTGCCATGAGTCCCAGCAGTCTCTGAAACTGCTTCACAGTGCGGCTGTGGCCTAGCTTCACCCCTGAGACCTCCGCCAGTATAGAACCCACCCGTGCGGGAGACATGCTCGCCCGCATCGAGGTTGAGTCCCATACCACCCCGAGGAACGTGGTCCTCTGGGCGGGTATCAACACGCTCTTGGCCGTGTTCAGTCTCAGCCCCAAGCACCTGAGATGGGCTAAAACGACATCTCGATGCCGAATCGCCATCTCGCGCGACTTTGCCATAATGAGCCAGTCGTCGATGTAATTCAGCACACGGATGCCCTGCAGCCTCATAGGGGCCAGAGCTGCATCCATGCACTTCGTGAAGGTGCGAGGGGAAAGAGCTAGACCGAAAGGAAGCACCCGATATTGGTACGCTTCGCCCCCGAAAGCGAACCTCAGGAACTTCCTGTGGGCAGGAAGGATGGAGACATGAAAATATGCGTCCTTTAGATCTATCGTGACGAACCAGTCCTCGAACTGGATCAGATTCACGATCATTTGAATTGTGAGCATCTTGAACCTGAATCTCCTCAGAGACCGATTCAAGTACCTCAGATCTAATATTGGACGTAAGCCTCCACCCTTTTTGGGAACAATGAAATAACGGCTGTAAAAGCCCGACTCCCTGTCTGGCGGAGGGATTTTCTCTATCGCCCCCTTGACCAGCAGAGACTGCACTTCTTGTTCCATAACCTGCCTCTGGGCCGGGGGGACCACAGTCCAGACCACCCCGCTGAACTTCGGTGGTGGAACTCTGAACTGCAATCTGTACCCCCTTCCCACTGTACTCAGGACCCAAGCAGAAATATTCGGGAGGCACATCCATGCGCCGATATATTCTACTAGGGGAACCAGCCTCTCGAGGCTGGTCTCTGGTACCCACCGAACCCCCTGCCCGACCCCCTGAAGCGGCCACCCGGCAGAGCTTAGTCGGGGAGGATTTTCGGTGTGCGCACACATTCGCTGCCCCGCCGCAGGTCGATTTCGAGGCGGCTGGGACGGCGCACGTACGCGGGAAACCGATGAGGCCCGAAGCGTTGTTAACGGCGGGAACACAACATCGATTTCCCCAGAGCTGCGGGCTCGGAACGACCTCGGTCGTCCGCCCCCGGGAGGGCCAGCTCTGAGCGATCCTGCCGCAGCTAGGACCGCTTGCCAGAAGCCTTCTTCGCCTGAAGGACTTCCCTCAAGTCGCCCTTCGGCTTAGAAGACTTCTGGCGAGAACGTCGCCTCCTTTGCCAGGCTCCCTCGGGAGGGGCGCGGGAAGCGACGCTCTCCTTTTGCGCCTGTCTGTGGGCGCTGGTGGAGGGCCGGGACTGGCCACCAGAGACCTCCCTGCTGGCTCCAGGAGGCCCCTGGCGGCGAGGGAGATACTGCCGGAAAGCCGCCGACTGTTTCCTCACCTCCTGGAATCTCTCGACAACGCTATTGACTGCGTCGCCGAAGAGACCCACAGGAGCTATCGGGGAATCCAGAAGGAAGGATTTCTCCTTCTCCTTCATCCCCGACAGGTTTAACCACAGGTGCCTCTCCACGCACACCATGCCAGCCATAGAGCGGCCGATAGCACGGGCCGTCTCTTTGGTGACGCGGAGAGACAAGTCGGTAGCTTTCCGCAGCTCTGTAATATCGTCCGGAGACGGACCCTCTCCCTCATCTAGCTCTTTGAGGAGCTCAGCTTGGTATGCCTGCAGTACCGCCATGGTGTGCAGGCAACTACCAGCTCTACCGGCCGCTCGATATGCCCTGCCCACCAGGGACGACGTGTCCCTGCATGGCTTGGTGGGCAGGACAGGGGCTTTCAGGGACGCTGCTGCCTCGGGAGACAGATAGCTCGCTAACGCCTCCTCGACGCGAGGCAGCGTCCCATAACCAGCCTCAGCCGCGCCCACGACACACCCGAAGTCGAGAACTGGGGGTGTCGATAGGCGCGACGAGTATGGTTTTCCCCATGATTTGCACAACTCGTTATGCAAATCCGGGAAAAACGGCAAGCCCCTGCGTGGCGGCTGAGCACGCTTTTTGAAGAAGCGTCCATCCAACCTGCTCACAGGCTGGACTTCCACCTCTTCCTGTGGCCAGTCGATACTGAGTTTGGCCACAGCACGTGTCAGCACGTCCACCAGCTCTTCTTGAGCGGGAGAGTGAAGAGGTGAATTCACCTGCACTCCGCCCGCCTCCAGGCTGAACTGATCTGATCCCTCGGAATCAGACAGCATCAGCACTGGGTTATCAACCTCGTGGGAAGAAGCCGCAGCGCGGGCTTCCTCACGAGGCGGAAGAGCGTCTGAATCATCGGACGAGGATTGGGAAGATGCCTCAGCATGCCCGCCTCCCGTCGCGAGATCCAGTTGTGAGCCCCAGGATCTACGCCGCCGCGCTGCCTCAACAGACGCGGGACCAGACCCACGGGGCTCGCGAGCCTGACCGCCTTCGGTGAAGACGGCCAGCCGTGAGCGCAGCACCCGGAGCGGCAGCCTCTCACACTCGCTGCAGGCGGCACCCTCAAGCGCCGCCTGAGCGTGCTGCGCTCCGAGAGCAGCTGGTGTGTGTCCGAGCCCGTGATAAAGCGCGGGCACGGATGAACACACCTTCTAAATTGCTCGCTTGCCATGCTTATTCGAAAAAGGGACTGATATTCAGACAGACAACAGTAAATAGACAAACAATATTCACACAGAGCGCCTCGCTGAAGAGCAAAGACTGTCTGTTGTTTGGGGCGGCGCCTTCTTATAGCTTCCGTGTACGCCGTCGCCGGTTACGTCACGACGTTGCACCAATCGGATTGGTGGCTGCTTTCATTCATACTTCAGAGCCGTCACGCTGGGGGCGTTCCCAGAGTGTCGTCACTCGACGACGCAGTGTTGAGTTCCCTCGATATAGGGAACGGTGCTTTCCTGTACCATACAGAAAAAAGTCTAACACTAGTGTTGTTCTTTAAATCTGTGTTTTCGCAGTGAAATAGCTTAAAATTGTTATTTTTTTCATGTCAAGTAAACATTTTAGTTTAGATTTATGGTACAATACATTTTTTTTTTTACATTGATACAATATAAATGGGCAGCGGGACATTAAACTGAATTTATTCAGTTTAATGAATAATCAGAGCATTTTTATTAGATTAAGCAGGATTTGCACATGTGCATTGTTGAGTTGGAGTTCCCGCTCTCTGTGGTTCAAAAAAAAAAAGGCAGAGAACTGTCTGAAAAGAACACAGTACAAACTTGAGCGGCGGCCGTGATCGTACATTTCAGCGGACATCAGACCCATCCAGCCAGGCTCCGAGACAGAACTACGAGCAACATTGATAAGGTAAGATAAACTTTGTCTACCATTAACGTTCTTACCCCAAGTATATCTTACTGGCCTTGATTCTGGCCGTAATTTCAGCGCTAACACTTGATAGTGTGTAAATTAACTTTTAAGATAGCTCTCGAAATGTTCACAATCTTCATTCAAACTATAACGTTCGGTTATTTTAGCCCCCCATAGGGTGGGTGAGTAATAACGTAAATGCATGCAAACTAACATTATCTAAATGCATTTTGTGGGGGTCATTGACCGTGTCACGGGAAAGAAAAGAGTTAACAACAACATTACTCGAAACAAGTGCAGTTATAGCCTACATAAGCTACAATATTTTCTGCTTAACTTTTATTAACGTTAGACACTAGTTCAAAAGAAAAGTGTGTTTTTTTCCCAATGAGCACATTCTCTGCAGTCCGAGCGCGCTGAAGCTCACTCTCGCTCATATCTGAGGTAAATCATTAACACCATCACCGCTTACAGTACATGTGTTTTATTGAACTAAATACATTACAATCGGCTAAAACGAATAAGCAGGTTACTTTTCTGAACAAGAGCGCACCCTAGTCCGTGTTTCTCACACTGTTTGCGTGAATCGCGGCACAGATCCACACACACACACAAAATACCGGCAGTTCAATAGTGAAACGCTCAGCTCTTAAAGGGGTCGCACTATATTTCAGCTCTTAAAGGGTTAGTTCACCCAAAAATGAAATGTATGTCATTAACTCCTCACCCTAATGTTGTTCCTCACCCGTAAGACCTCCGTTCATCTTCGGAACACTGCTTAAGATATTTTATATTTTAGTCCCAGAGCATATGCAGTCAATGCCCACTTTACTGTCCATGTCCAGAAAGCTAATAAAAACATAATCAAAGTAGTCCATATGTGACATCAGTTGGTTGATTAGAATCTCTTGAAGCATCGAAAATACATTTTGATGATTCGGATCGCCAATGTCGCATCATTTCAGCAGTTTGGGAGTTCGACACGCAATCCGAACTGCTGAACATTTACATTTTACATTTAATCATTTAGCAGACGCTTTTATCCAAAGCGACTTACAAAAAAGGGTAGAGCAATAGAAGCAACGAAACAAACAAGGCCAACATCCTGTAAGAGCTGTAAGAAATCTCAATTAATTAGCACAGTACACAACTTTTTTTTTTATATATATATAGCCAGCTACAACAAATACTCACATACGGAAAATACAGAACACTGGATTTTGATAGCTATGATAACAACCCATTAGGACTAAGGCTGATGCCCCAACTGTTGTCGTTAATGCGGATTCAGTGGCCCAATGGGTTGGTTTTGTATGGCATTCTAGCTAAACACGCAGCAATAGCCATCGACAGCAAAAACTCACGTACGCAAAATACAGAACACTGGATTTTGGTAGCTATGATAACTATGTAACATACCCGCCTGAAGGCACAAATCCGGATGAGAGACGTAGATATGATCAGTAAGTGCTATTCTGTATTGGTCAAGTGCAATAGGAAAAGTGCAATTGGAAAAGATGTTTTTTAAAAATGGCTACAGACTCGGCAGCACGAATTGAGATCGGCAGGTCATTCCACCAGGTGGGAACGGTCCAGGAAAATGTCCGTGAGAGCGATTTCATGCCTCTTTGGGAAGGAACCACGAGGCGCCGCTCATTCGCAGAACGCAAGCTTCTGGAGGGTGTGTAAGTCTGAACAATTGAGTTTAGGTATATTGGTGCAGAACCAGTGGTTGTTTTGTAGGCGAGAACTAGAGCCTTGAATTTGATGCGAGCAGCCATTGGCAACCAGTGCAGTTTGATGAAGAGAGGCGTAACATGCGTTCTCTTCGGCTCATTAAAGACCACTCTCGCCTCTGCATTCTGGATCAGCTGCAAGGGTTTGATAGTGCATGCTGGAAGCCCAGCCAGAAGAGCATTACAATAATCCAGTCTGGAGAGAACAAGAGCTTGAACCAGGAGTTGTGCAGCCTGTTCTGATAGGAAGGGTCTAATCTTTCTAATGTTGTATAAAGCAAATCTGCAGGACCGGGCTGTTGCAGTAATGTGGTCAGTGAAGTTTAACTGGTCATCAATCACAACTCCAAGGTTCCTGGCTGTCCTTGATGGAGTTATGGTCGATGAACCAAGCTGAATGGAGAAATTTTGATGAAGTGCTGGGTTGGTTGAGAAAACAAGTAATTCTGTCTTTGCAAGATTGAGTTTAAGATGATGCTCTTTCATCCAGTCAGAAATGTCTGTCAGACAGGCAGCGATACGAACACTGACTGTAGGATCATCTGGTTGAAATGAGAAGTAGAGTTGAGTGTCATCAGCATAGCAGTGATAGGAAAAGCCATGTTTCTGAATGACGGAACCTAATGATGACATGTAGATGGAGAAAAGAAGTGGTCCAAGGACTGAGCCCTGGGGAACCCCAGTAGCTAGATGATGTGACTTAGACACTACACCTCTCCATGACACCCTGTAGGACCTACCAGAGAGGTAAGACCTGAACCACTGGAGGGCAGTTCCTGAGATACCCATCGTCTTAAGTGTTGACAGGAGGATCTGGTGGTTAACTGTGTCAAAAGCAGCAGACAGATCCAGCAGAATGAGCACTGAGGATTTGGAAGCTGCTTTTGCCAGTCTCAGTGCCTCAGTTACCGAGAGCAAGGCAGTCTCAGTCGAATGGCCGCTTTTGAAGCCGGATTGGTTGTTGTCTAGGAGGTTGTCCCTTTCAAGAAACATAGAGAGTTGATTGAACACAACTCGCTCAAGGGTCTTTGCAATGAAAGGCAGAAGGGATACCGGTCGGTAGTTTTCTAAAAGTGCTGGATTCAGAGAGGGTTTCTTAAGCAGTGGGGTTACCCGAGCCTGCTTAAATGCTGTGGGAAAGGTTCCCGTGTGAAGAGAAGTGTTGACAATGTGAGTGAGTGCAGGAGTGATTGAAGAAGAAATGGCCTGAAGGAGGTGAGTGGGTATAGGATCAAGAGGACAGGTAGTAGGGTGATTTGAAAGGATGAGTTTAGAAATATCTGCCTCGGAGAGCGGAGAGAAGGATGGAAGCGTATTCGTGTTAGTTGTTGAGATGTGCTTGTCAGTTTGTGATGAGGAGAACTGTTTGCTGATGAGGGATGTTTTGTTTGTGAAAAATGATGCAAAGTCATCAGCTGTAACAGTTGATGAAGGAGGGGGAGGAGGAGGACAAAGGAGAGAGGAGAATGTTTTAAAGAGTTTGCGAGAGTCAGAGCATTTGTTGATTTTGTTGTGGTAGTATGTTGTTTTAGCAGTGGAGACATTTGTAGAGAAAGAAGAGAGAAGAGACTGATACAAGGTAAGGTCAGTATAGTTTTTAGATTTCCGCCATTTCCTCTCTGCCGCCCTGAGTCCAGAGCGATGTTCACGGAGAACATCAGACAGCCAGGGGGCAGATGGGGTGGGGCGGGCTGGTCTGGATGAGAGGGGGCAAAAACTGTCTAAGGAGGATGTTAGAGTGGAGCAAAGTGTGTCGGTAGCACTGTTAGTGTCCAGTGCTGAGAACTGAGCAGGTGGAGGGAGTGAAGATGAAACCATAGTGGATAGGCGAGAAGGAGAGAGGGAGCGTAGATTACGTCGAAAGGTAATCTGTGTAGGAGTGCGTGTTGTATCAGGAGTCAGTATGAGGTTAAGAGTGATGAGAAAGTGGTCTGAGGTGTGTAATGGAGTAACTAAAGTGTTGTCCGTGGAGCAGTTGCGTGTGTATACGAGGTCTAATTGGTTACCTGATCTGTGAGTAGCCGTAGTAGATACTAACTTACGGTCAAATGAAGTCAGTAGAGTGCTGAAGTCTGCAGCTAGGTGTTTATCAAGATGGATGTTGAAGTCACCAAGCAGAATCAGTGGAGTGCCATCCTCAGGGAAGCTAGAAATTAACACATCCAACTCCTCCACAAAGTTACTGAGGTGACCTGGAGGACGATAGACCACTACCACATGGATTTTAACAGGGTGAGTAATAGTGATTGAGTGCGATTCAAATGAACTGGCCGGTAGAGATGGTAATGGATCAAATTTCCAATCATTTGAGATAAGCAAACCAGTACCCCCACCCCTCCCAATAGGCCGAGGAGTGTGTGAAAAGGAGTGGCAGTGTCCTCTGGTTTGATCCAGGTCTCAGTTAGGGCCATGAGGCTGAGCTGAGAATGAGTCCCAATAGATGAAATGAAGTCTGCTTTGTTTACAGCAGACTGACAATTCCAGAGACCAATTGGAATAGAGAGTAAAGTAGCAGAGGATGTTAGGATATAGCGCAAATTATTAGGATTGCGGCGTCTCGTGCGTACAGAGCGTGAATTACGAGTGCTAGTAGTTATAGTTGAGATTTGAAAGCACATGGTGAATACAGATCAGAGAAAAGGCCAGATCGTAATTAGAAAAGAACCGAACACCAATAATGAAAGGAAGATGATACTCAAGTGCCTTGTCGGGGTCCTTTCTCGCGAGGAGTTGCACAGGGAAGAGTTGAAGTCTTTACACTCGTCGGTCTTGCACAGGGAAGAGTTGAAGTCTTTACACTCGTCGGTCTTGCACAGGGAAGAGTTGAAGTCTTTACACTCGTCGGTCTTCACACAAGGAGGGCTTCACACTGCCGCTTCCGCTGCCGCGGACTATCACGCTATTTATACTCACTTGAGTATCGTTATTGAAAGCAGCTGGGAACGCCCCCAACAAACTCACTCCCAACGTGGCAAAGACCAAACAAATGCTAACTCAACAAATGCTAATTCCCACACACACCACCAGAATACACCAAAACTACTAATACACACCACTGCACCACACAGACACACTTATCCAACAACAAATGAACAAACAATCAAAAATGAGAAAAGTTACAAACACTTACACAGTAGTTGTCTATCAGTCAATCAATGCTTCACCTCTAGCCAGCTGCTAACAAACACACGAGGCTTTTAATACCTCGCTGGCCACGCCCCCAACAAACTCACTCCCAACGTGGCAAAGACCAAACAAATGCTAACTCAACAAATGCTAACTCCCACACACACCACCAGAATACACCAAAACTACTAATACACACCACTGCACCACACAGACACACTTATCCAACAACAAATGAACAAACAATCAAAAATGACAAAAGTTACAAACACTTCACAGTAGTTGTCTATCAGTCAATCAATGCTTCACCTCTAGCTGAAATCACGTGACATTGGCGAGCCAAATCATTGATCAATTCACTGATTCATGAACCGTTTGAATCTTTTTGGAGGAACACGGAAGAGAAGACAATGCTGAATAAAGTCGTAGTTTTTGTGATATTTGGACCAAGATGTATTTTCGATGCTTCAAGAGATTCTAATTTACCAACTAAAGTCACATATAGACTATTTTGATGATGATTTTATTAAAGTGAATGTTTTAGGTCGGCATATAGCAGAGAATAGACTGGCCGCATGACTACTCTGGCGGGGTTTACCTACAATGGCAGTTGCCATACCCTGGCATTCCACATTTTTAGACCTAACTGTTGATTCACTAATGAGTTGTTGTTGTTGTAATTTAGTACGGTTGTGCTGGGGATTCTGTTTTGTGTTTACCATCTTCTAAACTTATTTCTGTATGCTCTACTTTTAAGATCAATGCTGACTTCATGCGAAGTTCAAGGGAGGAGTTGTGAAAGAGAAGACCACCGGGACCTTGCAGGTTTTAGATGAGGTATCTGTGAATTTGATTATCAGTGGGATCCATGGCTGAATAGTATTTTTTGTTTTGTTTTTTGTAAATGTTTAATTTTAATTCATAGTTATTGTTCTTACTCAGACTGTAGACATCACCATCAGAAGAGAATGTATCCTCAAATCTCTGATCTACCTCGGCAAACCTTTTGAGCACCTTTTCAAAGAATACCAGGTAAGGGCATCTCTTTCACTTGAGCCCCTTTCACACTGCACGTCGGACCAGCAATATTCCCGGAACATTGCCGGGTCGCCTTCTGTGTGAAAGCAACCACGTCCCGGAATTGATTACTGAATTGAACCCAGGTCGGGGACCTAGTAACATTGCTGGATTCATTGCCAGGACGGGCGCTGTGTGAACAAAAGCCAAAACTAATGCCGCAACGTGTATGTAGTTATCGTGCGACTCCTAGAGCTTGTTTTTTCAATAATACAACCCTGCAGTGCCAGAAGAGCTAGTCGGTGTTTTAAACAGCAGAAAATGTTCGTATACAAAAGAAACTAAAATTAAACAAGCAGAAATGTGCGCAAACTGGACACAAGTCGAGACCACGGAGCTCACTATCCGCGCTGAAGCTGAGATTGCTCGCCATTATACGTCACATCCGGATGTCATGTGTCAACTTGATCCGGGACCGTTACGGGTTGTGTGTGGAAGCGCATATATTACGGTATTTCGCCGGCAGTGTGAATGGACTAAATCTAGCGGCCCGGGAACAAATGCCGGGTCGCATTATCCGTGTATTTGCCGGAATCGCAGTGTAAAAGGGGCTTTGCTCACACAGTTAACACCTACTGACTAACATGGTCATAGTCTAGGTTTTCCTAGCCACTTTTAATAAATAGGGGTGTGATGAGAAACTCAGCTCACAAGATGAACAATACAATGATTACGAAAATTGCATCTACTTATACTCATCTACGGTTGAACTAAGCCAACATTCATCACGATAGCCAACAACGTCCAATAGAAGAATTCCCCTGCAGTAGCCAACGTTCAACCTCAAGAGGGCAGCACTCAGACATTTTTACACCATATATATTGTGGATTTAAAACTCTTTATACTCAAATGTCAAAACATTGACTTGCATCAATGGCCAAAATAAAGGCCATAATGTTATAATTGTAGGCTAATAGCGTGTTATTTTTTTTTTAACACATTAATCCCTGAAATAAATCGCCTCTACAAACGCTTATGATTGAGCCAGATTAAATTACTCAATGACTCTTATAAATAATAATATAAGTAGCCTACTATTGAACATGTTTTTTTAATAAAGTGCCAAGTTTGTTGTTTTGTTGAAATGCAGTTTATATATACATATATATATATATATATATATATATATATATATATATATATATATATACATATATATATATATATATATATATATATATATATATATATATATATATATATATATATATATATATATATATATATATATATATATATATCAGCTCCTGGCTGATTGATTGTTCCTGATCGATTGCTCCTGTCTGTCTGCCTGCTGCTGCTGCCTCAGTGTTTGTAGCTCTGTATAGCTGTGTTTGAATCTCTATTTGATATATTTTCTTTGTTATTTACACTGCTAAATATAACTTACTCATCACCATATAGTGTTTAATATAGCCTATCAATTTAAATTTGACATTACTAGCTTTTAATCTAAATCACTACCACACGTTAGCTTTTCGCTAGCCTGGTAGCTTTCCATCCCAGCATCCGGGTCTCCTGTTTTCTGAGTTTTTTAGACAACTGTGGTGAGTTGGATTATTAAAACGACTCCATCAGACCACTGTGGTAAGTTTTGGATTCATCAACAAATACGGTAAGCCATGTCTTCTTCTCCTGTCATTGTCACTTGCACTGCATGTTACATGTTTAGCATATCTATCTCTGTTGGCGAACAGGGCTTCACATGTGATAAATGTAAGGAATTAATCAGGCTGACGGAGAAGATTTCAGATTTAGAGACACGCATCCAAGCTTTATGTGAGAGTACTGAGAATGTAACAGCTTTAGATACTGCTTTTGGATGCGACTAGCTTAGTGAACACTCATTGTTTGGTTCCGGCTGAGCCCGCGCAGCAGGGCTGGGTGACGATGAGAAAGCATAGTCGCGGATCAAAAAAACACTCTTCCGTTACGATTAGAACATCAAACAGGTTCTCCCTACTCAGTGACGCACCCACTGAGGATCCTGTTGAAAGTGCCCTAGTTATTGGCGATTCTATTACACGGAATGTGAAAATAGAGACACCAGCCACCATAGTCACATGTTTACCGGGAGCCAGAGCGCCTGACATCAAAGCAAATTTAAAAGTGTTGGCTAAAGCTAATCGTAAATTCTCTAAGATTATTAATCACGTTGGCACTAATGATGTTCGACTTTGCCAGTCGGAGATCACCAAAATTAACATTAAAGAGGTGTGTAAACTCACAAGTACGATGTCAAAGGCCGTATTTTTCTCTGGTCCTCTCCCTGCGAAAAGGGGTGATGAAATAGTTAGCAGATTATCATCACTCAATGGCTGGTTGTCTAAGTGGTGTCTGCAAAATAACATAGGTTTCATAGACAATTGGAAAAGTTTTTGGGGCAGACCTGACCTGTTGAAGATAGACGGCATTCATCCCCCCTGGGCTGGTGCTGCTCTTCTCTCTAGTAATTTGGCACATAGTCTTAGAGCTAAACCTTGACTCACTGGGGCCCAGGTCAGGAAGCAGACAAACTGGCTAAGCCAACCGTCTGCTAGCTGTCTCACGTCACCAAAGTCAGCTAAATCCCAGCACATAGAGACTCTTTCACCTAGATATTATCATATAGAGACTGTGTCTGTTCCCCGAATTAGTAAATACAAAAAACCATCAAAACCATTCAACAGTAAAAATTTAATTGATGTCCAACAAATAAACAACAGATATAATACGGATGAACAATTGATAAAGCTTGGGTTGCTGAATATTCGATCCCTTTCGCCAAAAACGCTTGTTGTCAATGATATGATTATAGATCATAACTTAGAAGTGCTGTGTTTGACAGAAACCTGGCTAAAACCTGACGATTACATTACTTTAAATGAGTGCACCCCCCCCCGAGATTATTGTTACAAACATGAGCCACGTCTAAAAGGTAAAGGGGGAGGTGTTGCTGTAATTTATAATAATATTTTCAGTATTACTCAGAAGTCTAGTTTCAAATATAATTCCTTTGAAGTTTTGGTGCTTTATGTAACGCTGTGTAGTGTAAATGATAAATCCCCTTTGACGTTTGTGTTGGCTACTGTATACAGGCCACCAGGGCACAATACAGACTTTATCAAAGAATTTGCTGGTTTTGTATCGGAGTTAGTATTAGCTGTAGATAAAGTACTAATTGTTGGGGATTTTAATATCCACGTAGACAATGAAAAAGACACATTGGGAGATCACGTGACCCCTCGGCAGCGATGCAAGCATAGTCCTTCACTCTGCTCACTTTGCCAAATATTGTAGTATCCTGTCAGTAAATTTTGAACCACTCTTTATCTAGCCCATAATGAGTACTCCAGCAGTCAAGGAGAGTCGGAAAAGAGAAGTTGAACAATTGCCAATAAAGAAAAAATTCAAAGATTGCACCATCTCCAGAGAGGATCTCGACGCTGCTATAGCCAACGGTACTAAGCTAGCGCTCAAAGAGCAACAAAGTTCTCTGTATTCGATCGTGGCATTGACAGTAAGAGAAGCGATAGACTCTATATTGACCCCAGCATTGCGGGACTTGCATCTGAACATACAATCGACCAACGACTCTGTTAAAGAGTTGAAAACAGAAGTTGAAAAGCTAGCTACCACATCTAAACAGACGCATGACCGGGTCGATTCCGTACAGTCAGCTGCACGTGAGGATAGCAGGACAGTAACAAACATAAGAATTCAGTTGGAACAACTTACAGAAAAAGTGACGGACATGGAAGACAGGAACAGGAGAAACAGCGTACGACTAGTGGGGTTCCCTGAGGGGGCGGAAGGCCCCGATGCAGCCGGTTTTCTCAGAGCTAATCTCCCCAAGTGGATCCCCTCGCTAAAAGGTCGCGATATCGAGATTGATCGTGCCCACCGAGTGTATGACGGTAAGAAAAACTCCGATCGGCCGCGTACTCTCATCTTCCGGGTACTTAGATGGCATGACAGACTGGTGATCCTCAAGGGTGCCCGCCAGGCGTATCCGGTAAAATATTCGCAGGACAATGTCACGCTACTATTTTTCCCCGACTTCAGCCCAGCCACAACTACCAGGAGAAAGAGCTTTAATCCTGTCCTGAAGAAGATGACAGCACTCGGTCTCCAGCCCTTCCTCATCTACCCGGCGGCAATCAAACTACGGTACAAGGGTGAACAGATGATGTTCGACTCTCCTCAAAAAGCAGAAGAATTTGTTGGCTCACTGCCACAGAAGAAGATGTATTCGGCAGCTCTACAAAGCAACAGGAAAATAGCGGCTAGCGTCTCCATCTCTTCAGTCCAACGAGGTGAACCTGACTATGAGGTGCGTGGTAATTCAAACTGCTCCGAAGAGGACGTTAACAGGGTTGTCATGGACACTTGTTAATCTCTTGCTGAAATGTTGTAGCCTTCTTCGCATCCCCTTACACTGGCCCATCGACTGGTGAACAAGAAGAATATAAAAGTGTTTGCTTTTATGTTTAGTTTTTAAGGAGGAGAAAGACAAAAAAATCTATCGCTTGTAAGCTAATAGAGAGTAGGTTCGATCGCGATGTGTGTGGCTCTGTGGGCCTTTTGGGGACATGTCCTGCGTTGAAGTGGATTGGTCACGTATCAACATTTGTTTTTGTTTGTGCAGACCTACATTCATGGGAATGTGCGGCCCGCTCCGGTTGTTGTACATAGTTATTTATCGTCCCTTCCCTTTGCGTTTTTTTACCCCCTGCAACAGACATAACTTACTTTACTTTTACTTATTTTGCTTTTCTTTTAAAAGGAGCACGCGTCTAAATGGATTAGTATCCAGAATATATAACATTACTAACCTTTACCCATCATTTGCATTGTGGCATTATGGTTGTCTCTCTTCATTTATACTTAATTTGTGCATTGCTAAAACAAAATGCATGCTCTAAAAATCTTATCACTCAATGTGAATGGCCTTAACTCTCCCATCAAACGTACCCGTATATTAGAATATCTACATCGTAAGTTGATTTCTTGTGCCCTGATACAGGAGACTCATTTAAAACAAGGTGATGTTGCACGTTTTCAAAACAAGTATTATAAATTGGCAGCCTTTTCTTGTGCTCTTAATAAAACGAAGGGGGTGGCTATCCTAGTTGACAGAAAGTTACATTTAAATATTGAACAAATCGGGAATGATGAGGAGGGTAGATTTGTTTTTGTCCGCTGCAAAATACATAAGGACAGGTTAGCACTGGTCTCCATTTACTGCCCAAATGAGGCAGACGGTAAGTTTTTCACAAATATTTCCAATACATTGCTTGAACAAATTGATTGTCCTTTAATTGTGGGTGGTGATTTTAATGCTGTCATCAATCCTGCATTGGATAAATCTCACCAGGATATAACGGCTAACCCTTCTTCAAAGTTATTGAATAAATTTATCACTGAACTTAACATAATAGATCTTTGGAGAATTCAGAATGCCACAGCCAAAGACTTCACATTTTTTTCTAATAGACATAAGACTTTCTCTAGGATAGACTATATCTTTCTCAGTCCATCTCTAATTTCATCTAACTCCTCCATCTCTATTTTACCTATGTTATTGTCTGACCATGCTGCAGTGTTATGTAATGTTCACCTTTCCAACATGAAGACCAAAGCCCCTAGATGGCGTTTTAACACATCAGTACTAAATAATCAGATATTCATTAATTCAATAAAAGATCATATAAAGGAATTTCTTGAAATTAATACATCTTGCAACGTAAACCCCCAAATACTATGGGAGGCAACTAAATGTGCTATACGAGGATTCTGTATATCTTTTTCTTCTAATCTTGCTAAAACAAATGTTCGCCAGCTTACTCAGTTAGAAAATAAGATCCAACTTTTACAAAATTTACAAAAACAAAATTTTACGGAGCAACAAGCCATGCGATTATCCACTTTGAAAGAAGAATATGAGCTGCTCTCACAATCAAAGGCAGAGTTTATTTTACACAGGACCAGGCAAAAATATTATCTTGAATCAGAGAGACCTAGCCACTTATTGGCCCTCAGGTTGAAGGAATGTGAATCAAAGGCATATATCAGTGCAATAAAAACTTCAAATGATCAGGTCACCACAAATCCTTTGATAATCAATGACATTTTAAAAAAGTTTTTACACAAATCTATACAAAACTGAAATCGACTATGAGGAATCAATTTGCAAAGAGTACCTAGGTAAGTTAGAACTGCCCCGGATCCCACAGATTGATAAAGACTCTCTGGAGGCCCCGTTAAATTTGGAGGAGCTCCATGAATCACTAAAAAGTCTTCAGAAGGGCAAATCACCAGGCCTAGATGGCCTCCCTCCTGAATTGTATCTAGAAATATGGGATTTGGTAGGGACTCTTATGCTTGACTCATTCAACTTTGCAATTGAGCACGGCACATTTCATAGAGATCAAAAAACATCTTTAATATCGCTACTTCTTAAAAAGGGGAAAGATCCGTTAGATTGCTCCAATTACAGACCGATATCACTTATTCCATGCGACCTAAAAGTTTATGCCAAAATTCTTGCCTCTCGCATGGAGAGAGTTATTCATCATTTAGTCAAAGGGGACCAAACCAGTTTTATTAAGGGGCGTCTTGCATCTGATAATATGCGTCGACTCTTTCATATACTTGATTTTGCAGACACCCATCCAAGTCCATGTGCGGTTTTTTCACTTGACGCAGAAAAAGCCTTTGACAGGCTAGAGTGGAACTATATGTGGGCAGTTCTGGAATGTTTTGGATTTGGTGAACGTTACATCTCTATGGTTAAGACACTTTATCACTCACCTGTGGCATCAGTTTTAACTGGTAACATTATCTCCCCTTCATTCCCTCTACAGCGTGGAACGAGACAGGGATGTCCATTTTCCCCCTTATTATTCTGTTTATCCCTTGAACCTCTAGCACAAGCCATTAGGAAATCTGAGATAGCACCAATTAAGATCCATGATCATGAACATATTATTTCGTTGTATGCCGATGACATTATATTATATCTAGATAACTTTGACAGGTCAGTAACCGGTATAATCAAGGAATTTGATCGCTTTAGTAGTTTATCGGGGTACAAGATAAACTGGACCAAATCTGCTTTAATGCCAATAAACAATATTAAGGTTAACTCTTCTTTCCCCTCATTCGTTCCTATTAAACATTCTTTCATCTATTTAGGTATTACTATATATAAAAACATCCATAAGATTGCCAGAGACAATTTTAATAACATTTTAGCCAAAATTAAGAGTGATACTCAACGATGGAATAATCTTAAAGTATCTCTTCAAGGAAAAATATCTACAGTCAAAATGAATTTGCTACCTCGGCTCAATTTTCTTTTTTCTATGATACCGCTTTCCCCCCCTCCAGGTTACTTTAAGGAGATCAATTCCATACTTTCCCAGTTTATCTGGAATGCTAAACGGCCCAGAATAAAACTTGCCACTTTGCAGCAACCTATACTGTCAGGAGGACTGGCTATGCCAAATTTTGAATTATATTACTGGTCGTTTCAAATCAAGGCCCTTCATAATTGGGTGGACCCTCAGTCTAAGGTCTCATGGAGAGTAATTGAAGCGGACAACGTTAAACCACATAGACACCAAGATATTCTATTTGCGGGCACAGGAAAGAAAAATGATGAACATAAGTTCGGCCCAGTTGTGGCCAACTCTCTAAGGATCTGGAAAAGGGTTGAACGTCTGATGGGAGGGCCCGTTAAATTTTGTAGAGATACACCATTATGGCACAATTTAAATTTTCTGTGCGGAAGTCGACCATTTGTCCAGCCTTCTTGGTCTTCACTGGGTATAAACACATGCGGTGACTTGTATGACGACAAGGGACTCTGCTCACTTCAAGAACTAAGAACTAAATTCTGTTTACCAGCATCCTCATACTTTGTCTTTTTTCAATTACGCTCGGCTCTCAAGGCGTGTGGAGTCCCTTGGGTATCCCCTATTTCTCCTCATCCTATGTGGGATTGGATCGCTTCACACTCTGGTCGGCCATCTGTCTCATTAATATACAGTAAAATTAATGATCATATTGCAAAGCCTCTTTCTATTAAGTTTATCTGGAATCGGGAATTATCCGATCTGAACTTATCTGTCGACTGGGAGAGGGTATGGTCTAATCTGATTTTAACTTCTAAAAATTTGGCTCACCGTCTTATTCATTTTAAAGTCATTCATAGAGCATACATAACCCCTTACAAAAGGTTTAAAATGAAAATGCAATCAACCTATAACTGCCATATCTGTAAAACTTGTAGCAACTCAGGCGAATCAAACACACAATCGCCAGTTACATTTAACAAATATGTTTTGAAAGTTGTGCTTACTGACAGACCTTCCCCCAACACAACAGAGAAAGATTCTTCGTCACCCTGGAAACCATCTGATAAGATGTTTTATGGCTCAAAAGAATTTGGCCACATGAAGTCTTATACACAAAGAGCTTAAGACACAGAGCTTTTGCCTCAAATTATAGACAAACCATCTATAAATGAACATGCACCCCAGGACATTATATGTAAACACATAACTGTCTTGTAAAATGTTTATTCCGTATGGTATTTTGCATCTTTTTGTCTTTGTCTTAACAAAGTACTAGTTCAGATAACCTCATATATGTCATGTCTCCTATCAAATTAATGCTCACTTCACGACTTACACTTCCATGTATATCACTTATTCAGAAAATGCAGTGTGTGTTTGTTGCATTAATTATAGTATGAAGACTCAGAGACCCACTGAGTCGAATTTTCAAACAAAGAGCCATAAATCTGCTGAGGAATTTCCCGCCTGGAAATCCCAACAATCTCATTGGTTAAGTCTAACCCTGGAGGGTGGGACTTCTTCCAGACCTTAAAAGACCAGTGGAGACAATCTTCTCCCTCTTACTCCGCTCTTCTCTTCTCCGAAAATCTCTTGCTCTTACTTCTCCAACTCTCTCCCTGTGGGAGCCAACACCCACGGGGGGGGGCTGGCACTTAAGCCATGCCACCAATGCAGGCCCTCCAAGCGGGCCTCAGCCCTTCCAAAAATCTTCTCTTCTACAATCCGATCTTCAAGAACACGAAGCATCGCTAAAGCAAACGGCTGCTTCCCTCCCAACCTCGGAAAGGACCGCCGGACACGCAGAGATACACGCACACAAGCGAGAAGCCAAAACGAAACCAAAAAAAAAGAATGCAAGTATTCTTATTCTTACTGCTGTAAAGAGGGTGTGTTATGTCCCCGTTGGGACAAGTTAACTCCGTGAAGGTCGTATTGGATGAACTGAAGGAAAGCTGTTTCTTACCCTCCCCCACTCTCTTTCTCTCTCTCTCTCTTTTATCTCTCTCTAACTTCAGTCTAGTCATTATTCTCTTTTATGTATTCTTTCGTTAATATCTATACTTCTACTCTCTTGATGCATATTTAGTATGTACTTTCTGTGTGAATTGTAGTGTTATTTTTAGTCTGTGTTTATTAAACCTCCAAAAGACATTTAATGAGTTGAATCTGTTATTCTGCCACATACACAAAGTCAATGAAACTTGTGATCTAACGTTACCTGACTGCTTATGCTACTATGTTAGTAAAGTAAACTGTATGACCATTTGAAATATTGAACTTATCCTGATCAGTAAAGTTAATGTTTCTTATGCGCTCGTAAAGCATTAATCCCTTATTGAGAATTGATTTGAAAAGTCTATAACTAATTTGCAGGACAAACTTAGTAGGATAATTTCAAGCAATTTCATAAAGGGTTACTTGTATTTAATTAAACAATTTTCCCTATCGGAAAATTTTAATAAGTAATGAATGACTGGCAAATAATATTCATAAATTCATGAATATTGAATATTAAATCCCTTTTGAGTTAATTATTCCCCGAGACATTAAACTCATCAGTCGTTGTTGTTACAAACTGTAGCATCAGGTACTTTTCTTCACATGTTTTGGGAGTGTCCAATCGTTGCCAATCTATGGACTCATGTAAATTTAGTCTTGTCCTCTTTGCTACAAATTGATTACAGATCTAATCTAGGTCTATGTCTTCTCAATGATGATTCTGACTCCTGTTTAACTCTATTACAAAAGAGAATGTTGTTTGCTGGGTTTACAGCAGCAAAGAAGACAATAATACAGAATTGGTTTACCCCGAACATGTGTGTAAAAACTTACTGGATACATAGCCTTCTTATAATTGTGACTTGTGAATGTACAACAGCACGAATTAACAAGGCTAAACCCAAGACCATTGATGCATGGCAATGTTTTTCCTCCAGCATATTGGAATATGTAAAGGAATAAGAATGTAAAGTAGCTCCTTTTTATTTTTTATGGGATTTATTATTATTATTATTATGTTTATATATATATATATATATATATATATATATATATATATATATATATATATATATATATATATATATATATATATGTATTATCTTTTTATTTATATTTATTTATTTTTCTATTATGATTATTATATTTAGATTCATTTATTGATGACTAATCTGTTGCTTCCCCTTCCCTGTTGGTTTGTTTGGATTTTATTTTGTTATATGTGAAACAATAAAAAGTTGATCACAAAAAAAAAAGACACATTGGGATTGGCATTTAGAGACATTCTAAACTCTATTGGAGATAGACAACACGTATCGGGACCCACTCATCGCCTTAATCATACTTTAGATCTAATAATGTCACATGGAATAAATGTTGATACTGTTAAAATTCTGCAGCAGAGCGATGACATCTCAGATCATTACCTAATATCATGTATACTTAAATTACCTAAGGCTGCAAAGCCATCCCCTCGCTTCAAATATGGCAGGACGATAACCACTGCCACTAAAGACTGCTTTGTACATAATCTTCCTCATCAGTTCCATCTCCTCAGCATTACATATAGCCAAGAGGAACTTGATGCTGCAACAGAAACTATTGACTCTCTCTTTACTAGCACTTTAGACATAGTTGCTCCCCGGCGCTTAAAGAAGATTAAAGCAAATAATCCAATGCCATGGTACAACGAGCACACTCGGGCCCTTGAAACAGCAGCCAGAAAAATGGAGCGCAGCTGGAAGAAAACAAAACTGGAGGTTTTTCGCAATTTGTGGAAAGAGAGCATGATGGCATATAGAAAGGCCATTAAAAACTGCTAGATCTGCTTATTTCTCAACTCTTTTAGAAGAAAACAAACACAACCCTAAGTATTTATTCGATACAGTGGCTAAATTATCAAAAAATAAAGCTTCAGCTTCTGACGTTTGTAAACAACACAGCAGTAATGACTTTATGAACTTCTTTACTAGTAAGATTGATAATACTAGGAATAAAATTATAAGTATGCAGCCGTCTACTACAGTATCACTTCAGACAGAGCATTGTAGTGTCACTGAGGAAAAAGTACACTCATTCACTACTATAGGAGGAGAAGAATTGGCTAAACTTGTTAAATCATCAAAATCAACAACATGTATGCTTGACCCTATACCGACTAGGCTATTAAAAGAGATACTTCCAGAGGTCATAGATCCTCTGCTTAATATCATTCATTCATCTTTGACATTAGGATATGTACCGAAAACTTTTAAGTTGGCTATAATTAAACCACTTATTAAAAAAACGCAACTTGATCCTAAAGAATTAGTCAATTACAGGCCAATCTCGAATCTACCGTTTCTATCAAAAATACTAGAAAAGGCCGTGTCTTCACAATTATGTTTCTTTTTAGAAAGAAATGGTATATGCGAGGATTTCCAGTCAGGATTTAAACCGTATCATAGTACTGAGACTGCTCTCATTAGAGTTACAAATTATTTACTCTTATCATCTGATCGTGGTTGTATCTCTCTATTAGTGTTACTCGATCTTAGCGCTGCATTCGATACCATCGATCACAATATTCTTCTGAATAGAATCGAAAATTATGTTGGCGTTAGTGGAACTGCTTTGGCGTGGTTTAAATCGTACTTATCTGACCGTTATCAGTTTGTAGCAGTAAATGAAGAGATGTCACACCGATCACAAGTTCAGTATGGGGTACCGCAAGGCTCAGTGTTAGGACCGTTGCTTTTCACCCTGTATATGCTACCATTGGGAGATATCATTAGGAAGCATGGCGTTAGTTTTCATTCTTATGCTGACAATACTCAGCTCTATATTTCCTCACGCCCTGATGAAACCTACCAATTCAGAAGATTAACGGAATGCATAGCTGATATAAAAAATTGGATGAATAGTAATTTCCTGCAACTTAATTCAGATAAAACTAAACTTTTAATTATTGGACAGAAAAGCTCCACAAGTAGTAACCGAGAATACTGTCTAACACTTGATGACTGCTCTGTCAAGCCCTCGTCGTCAGTGAGGAACCTGGGTGTGCTCTTTGATACCAATCTTTCATTTGAAAGCCACGTTTCTAGCATCTGTAAAACTGCATTCTATCATCTTAAAAATATATCTAAATTACGGCACATGCTTTCAATGCAAAATGCTGAACAGTTAGTACATGCGTTCATGAGCTCAAGGCTAGATTATTGTAATGCTCTACTGGGTGGTTGCCCTGCTCGCTTAATAAACAAACTCCAGCTAGTCCAAAATGCAGCAGCTCGAGTTCTTACTAGAACCAGGAAGTATGATCATATTAGTCCAGTTCTGTCAACACTGCACTGGCTCCCTATTAAACATCGCATACATTTTAAAATCTTGCTTATTACTTACAAAGCACTAAATAGTTTAGCTCCCCGGTACTTAAGCGAGCTTTTAACACATTATACTCCATCACGTCTATTGCGGTCTCAAAACTCTGGCCAGTTGATAATACCTAGAATATCTAAATCAACTGCAGGCGGTCGATCATTTTCCTATTTAGCTCCTAAACTCTGGAATAGTCTTCCTAGCATTGTTCGGGAAGCAGACACACTCTGTCAGTTTAAATCTAGACTAAAAACACATCTCTTTACTATGGCATACACATAGAACATTTTTAACTTTCATTATTCAGATCAATTGACTGATTGTTAGGCTGCATTAACTAGGTCAGCCGGAACCGGGAACACTTCCCATAACACCTGATGTACTCGTTACATCATAAAAAGAGTGGCATCTACGCTAATGTTAGTCTCTCTGTTTATCCCGAGGTTTATCCCGGATCTGGGCCCTGTCCGGATCGGATGGTGGACCTGCCTGGACATGACCAACGCATCCTGGAGTGTCTGCTGAGCCGTGTCAAATGGTGTCCCCATCTGAATTTTCCTCACTGGCACGACATGCTCAAAACCCGTCTTCGGCGCAATAATTCCGATCTTTCATGTATTCATACTCTTGTGTAATCGACGCCCTATCCTAAATAAATCTGTCTCTTCCGTGATACCCTGACATTTTGAATATTCCAATCTAATATGATTTCTGAACTGTAAGGTTGCCAGAATAATAATCTTACACGGTGTGTTAATAGGCCAGAGGAGAACTGGCAACCCGACTGAGTCTGGTTTCTGCCAAGGTTTATTTTACTCCATCATGCCCCGATGGAGTTTTGGTTCCTTGCCACTGTCGCCTTTGGCTTGGCTTGCTCAGTTGGGGACACTAAAAATATGATTAAAGTTATTCAACTTATTATACAAATAAAATGTATGAATTAGGTCTTATTTAATTCTATAAACTATAATACTGTTCTGCCAACATTGTCGCTATATGATAAATTAAAATAAGCAGATAACATCACTGTTTTCTCCAGTACGACTGTACAGCCAAATCTAATTTTGTCGCAATATTATCCTGTTTGACACTGTGAAGCTGCTTTGACACAATCGTGATTGTAAAAGCGCTATATAAATAAAGTTGATTGATTGATTGATTGATATATATATATATATATATATATATATATATATATATATATATATATATATATATATATATATATATATATAAATGCTATTAAATCAAAATATATATCCAGCATGTGCTGTCGAATAAAGTCGCTGGCTGCTGGAGATGCCGCTGCACTGACATCTCCCGGTGAACGTCAATGGCCGCTGCAGATGCCGGTACACTGACGGCCGCTGGAGATGCCGGTACACTGACGGCCGCTAGAGATGCCGGTACACTGACGTCTCCCGGTGAACGTCCATGGCCGCTGGAGATGCCGGTACACTGATGGCTGCTTGAGATGCCGATACACTGACATCTCCCGGTGAACGTCCATGGCCGCTGGAGATGCCGGTAAAGTGACGGCCGCTGGAGATGCCAGTACACCGACATCTCCCGGTGAATGTCCATGGCCGCTGGAGATGCCACTACACTGACATCTGGCGGTGAACGTCCATGGCCGCTGGAGATGCCGGTACACTGACGGCCGCTAGAGATAGCGGTACACTGACATCTCCCGGTGAACGACCATGGCCGCTGAAGATGCCGGTACACTGATGGCCGCTGGAGATGCCGGTACACTGACATCTCCCGGTGAACGTCCATGGCCGCTGGAGATGCCGGTAAAGTGACGGCCGCTGGAGATGCCAGTACACCGACATCTCCCGGTGAATGTCCATGGCCGCTGGAGATGCCACTACACTGACATCTGGCGGTGAACGTCCATGGCCGCTGGAGATGCCGGTACACTGACGGCCGCTAGAGATAGCGGTACACTGACATCTCCCGGTGAACGACCATGGCCGCTGAAGATGCCGGTACACTGATGGCCGCTGGAGATGCCGGTACACTGACATCTCCCGGTGAACGTCCATGGCCGCTGGAGATGCCGGTACACCGACATCTCCCGGTGAACGTCCATGGCCGCTGGAGATGCCACTACACTGACATCTGGCGGTGAACGTCCATGGCCGCTTCGAGATGCCAGTGCCACATTTTGCGCCAGGCCCTACTGTTTTAATGGGGAAAAAAACTAGCCCTAGCTAAAAAAAAATCAGCCATGTCATAACTGATTTTGCACTTATCGGTCACAATAATATCTTTATATTTTATGTTTTATGAAATAGGGTTGACGTCAGTGAAAATCTCACAAATATTAATAATAGATACAGTAATACAAAAATACTGCATCCTGTTCACCGCTCATTTTCGTCAGCTGAAAACGTGTTTGAAAATCGTAAATTGACCCAAAGCGCCATCTGCTGTTCTGGTAGAGGAAGTTGCTCAACTGCATTTGTGAGAAAATCTGCCTGAACTGCATTTGTGAGAAAATCTGCTCGAACTGCATTTGTGAGAAAATCAGTGCGAACTGCATTTGTGAGAAAATCGGCTCCAACTGCATTTGTGAGAAAATCTGCCTGAACTGCATTTGTGAGAAAATCTGCTCGAACTGCATTTGTGAGAAAATCAGTGCGAGCTGCATTTGTGAGAAAATCGGCTCCAACTACATTTGTGAGAAAATTAAGCTGAGAGATTGTAACAGATATGTAGCCTATGCATTTGTGTGGACTAGATTTGGTATTTGTTCAAAGGTTGAACAAATGCAATATGTAGGATGGTTTGTATTTATTTGTGAAATATGTATGCTCACTTATTTATTTGCAAAACACAATAGATGTATTTGTTACTCCTCTGCGTTTTCACTCAAACTGTTCTTTGTAATTGCACATCGCTTTCTGTTTATTTGCAAGTCGAGTTTTCCTTTGCAAAGCAGATCGTGTTTGTTTGCAAAATGCTGGATTTGTTTGTTTAATTATGGCACAAAAATCTTTCTATAAAGGACACACACTAGGTCTGCTCTGCATGTCTCGGGCTGAAACATGCCCAATTGGTGATCAAGAACCCTGGCTCCTGTAAACAATGGAAGAGTCCACCATGAAGAGTCTTCGATGTAGGCTAGCACGCCAAGCTAGCCTGTCAAGCCAAGACTCCCTCGTGTCACCTAGCACTGTCCCAGCTGCCACTCCGCAGGTAACCATTACTGTACAGTCCCTGACAAAAGTCTTGTCGCTTATCTATTTTCTAGAAATACCTGATATTAACCTGACTTTTAATTAATTCATTGGTGTTAAAAATAGCTCATATGAAAAGCTAAAACCCTCCCAAATGATGTTTAATGCACTGAAATAAATAATTTTCACAGAAAAAATATTTATCATTTAATCAAGACAGAAAGGTCAAATTTTGGCAAGACAAAAGTTTTGTCGCCTATACAGAAATTGAACAAATGTACTGCAAATACAAAAATATGTCAGCAAATTAAGTTGTGGTGCTGTGAGATCCAAATGTTATATCTTGTATGACTTCCATGAGCTTGAAGGACTGCATCCATGCGGTTTGGCAAGGATTCATACAATTTATTGATGAAGTCATCAGGAATAGCTAAGAAAGCAGTCTTGCATGCCCCCCAGAGTTCATCAATATTCTTTGGTTTCGTCTTCCATGCGTCCTCTTTCATCCTACCCCACATATGCTCAATGATGTTAATGTCTGGTGACTGAGCTGGCCAATCCTGGAGCATCTTGATCTTCTTCGCCTTGAGGAACTTTGATGTGGAGATGGAAGTATGCGATGGAGCACCGTCCTGCTGCAGAATTTGGCCTCTTTTATGGTTGGGAATATAAGAGGTAGCTAAGATTTCTTGGTATTTTAGACTATTGATGTTGCCTTCCACCCTGCAGATCTCTCGCACACCCCCATACTGGATGTAACCCCAGACCATGATTTTTCCACCACCAAACTTCACTGTTTTCTGGGTGAATCTCGGATCCATTCAGGCACCAGTAGGTCTCCTGCAATATTTGCGGCGACTGTGGTGTAATTCAAAAGAAGATTCATCTGAAAAATCCACCTTCTGCCCCTTTTCCTGCGTCCATCCTTTTAGCAGGCTGTGGGCCTTGGCAAATGCCACACAGTTTTTCAATTGTCTTTTGTTTAGTGCTGGCTTCTGGGCACTGATTCGACCATGGAGGTTGACACAGGGACTTCAGGTGACCAGGTCTCGTGGAGCTCTGCTGCAGTGGAAAATGGGCAGGCCTTGGATTTTCGAGCCAACAAACGGTCCTCTTGAGCAGTTGTCTTGCGGGGTCTGCCTGACCTGGGCTTGTCAAAAACGTCTCCAGTCTCTTAAAATCTTTTTTTTATCCTCTGTACTTGATGCTGAGACACATTGAAGGTGTCTGCCACATCAGCAGTGGATCTGGTCTTCATTCTCATGATAATCAAAACTTTAGTCTCTGGGTGAATCATAGGCATGTTTGCAGAGGTCTAGTTGCAGTTGATGTGAAGGTCTAGCATACTGGGGTTCTTTTTATATACACTTGAGACCTAATTGATCCATTATTAGTCACAGGTGAAGCTCATATGACAAGGCGACAACACTTATGTCTTTGCAAAAATTGACTCAATCGGCTTTACCAAGCTGTGAATATTAGAATACTTTTTGAAAGTTTAGTTTTTCACTGAAACATTATCACAAAAGCTGGTGGGATTAAAATGAGCAATTTCTTGTAAAAAAAAATCTTGATTAGAAATATATTTCAGCGGCACTTTAGGTCAATTTGTACACCGACAATACTTTTGTCAGGGACTGTAGTAGAGCTGCCTGCCATGGCAGCTTTATCCTGGGGTCAAGAGCTCAATGTCTGCATCCCTCTGCCTAGCATGCTCAGCACGGACAAGGTTGAGGACGCACTCAATTTAGAGGAAGAGGGACAATTTTATTATCTTCTCTCTGAAGAAGAGGAAGATTTAGAGGACTCCCCTTTCCTTCCCCCTGTGCACTCGGCACAACTCCTCGACGCAGCAGAAAACCACGGAAGAGGCGGGTGGAGCACCATCCTCTCCGCTTCTCAGTGTTTATCTGCAAGATGTGTGCAAACGCCCTGCAGATAAACTAAATATTCTGTGGCCTACCATGGTAGTGGAGACTGTCAGCTCCGTCCAGTATTTCCAACATTCCTGGAGGAGGTTGCAGTGACCTCAAAGGACAAACCATTCACCAGTAAGATTCCCATGCAAGGAGTATCCGTGCTTGACATGGAGGGGATGGAGAAGGATGGCCTTCTCTGAATGCCCCCCATGGAGCCACTAGTTGCCACCACGCCACTTACACCGAGAGTGCACGGTGGCTGCAAATCCGACTCTACTATCTAAAGTGGACAGATTTCAGTCGAGCATGACGGAACGTGCTTACAAAGCAGTCGCTCTCTCTGTCAGGGCTTTGCATGCGATCTCTATGCTGCAGGACAAAGCGTCGACCATGCCAGGTCAGACATATTGGGTCAGACACAGATCTGTGTCTGCGCAGAGATGCGCAGTTCAAGCCGCGGGCAAGGCCATGGCCTCAATGGTCATTCAGGAGGGAGGACAATGGCTTAACTTGGCTAATCTCTCGGACAGGGAAAAAGAAGCCATCCTGGATGCACCGGTGGTCACAGAGGGCATTTTTGGCTCAGCTCTGACACTGATGCAAAAAAGATGTGAGGAAAAGAAGAGGGATGATGAGGCTTTGCAACTATGCATGCCCAGAAAGTCACTGACTGCTGTAACTACTCGGTCTTTAAACAGTCCACGCTTCTGAAGTACTGATGTCCTTTAGTACTCTTTTATTTATACATTTGAGACAATGTGAAAACTAAAATGTAAACAAAGAAAACAAACACAGGTTTTACATACAATCCCATAAAGACCCAAAATCAAATAAAGAAATATATAAGATTAACTCATTTACCGTGTTTGCCTGTAGCCAACAGTAGAATCATCAGAAGCCCATGCATATCTCAATTCATGTTTGCCATTCTGTTGACACTAACACTTCCGGGTTAAATAAACCAGGAAGAGTCACATAACCAATCAGTACAACTAAATAAAATCCAATACCACCAAAATTACCTAAATTAATACACATGCAAAAATAATCACATTTAAATAAAACAATACAAAATAAAAGAAAAATAAACATTAACCCATAAAACCCCACCAATATATTACATATATGTATACACCATACATGAATACACCATACTCCGCCACCTCTGCAGACCTTCGAACAGGCTGCGGCCCACCCACCCCCAGCTTTCGTATTCCTAAACGGCAGAGACCAATCATAACTGCAGCTGCTCAGAGCAGAGTACCGGAACAGAGAACTACCTGGTCTAGAAAGCACTATCCGCCCACAACGGGTGAGACGGTTCAGCCAGCTCCTCAACCTCATCCTCATGCCCATTCTCAGGGAGCGAGGAGGAAGAAGAAGGCAGTTTGATGGGATCTTTCCCAGGGATGGGAGCCCACAGCCCCCCTGTTCGCTAGCTCCTGACCCTCAAAAGTTCAGTGTTCGTCCCACTTTCCACTGTTCTGTGTGGAAAACAGAGCCTGGCCTGGCCAGGGGAAACAAAGTGGTGAAAAAAACGGTGTAGTGGTGCACACCCACCCACTAGTCACAAGCACTTTCTATGTTCAAAACTCAATAAAGTTTTCACCGTAGCCCCAAAACATGTTGAAAAACATAATGCCACAAAAAAAAATGCAAAACACATTAACAGAACACAATATCAAATCTCCTAGGGGGGTTAACACCCCCTTAGATGTGACGAGACACTTAAACTCTGTCCCGCGTATGCTTAGTACAGACCACAAACTCATTCACGATTCAGCCGCACGATGGCACCAGAACACTGCAAATAAACAAGTGACGAGATTGCACACAGTCCCGCCGGGAATTGAGAACAGTACAGTCCGGGTACAGAATGCAGTTTGTCACTTCTCCCCCGCAGTTCAAAGGGATAATTAATTCTCAGGTGAGGGGAGAATATAAGCATGTTCTTCAGGAATAAATTTCTTCTCTGTTGAACAAGAAGGCGATACGAATAGTCCCACCTGAGCAAAGTCACAGTGGGTTTAATTCGAGATACTTTCTCGTTCCGAAGAAAGGAACTCAGGCTCTTCGTCCCATATTAGATCTGCGTGCACGGAACAAATACTTAAGAAAGTACAAGTTCAGAATGCTCACCTATTCTACACTCCTAAAAATAGTGCGTCAGGACATTGGGTTTATGTCGATCGACCTTAAGGACCCATATTTTCACATAAAGATATACCCGCCACACAAAATTCCTGAGGTTTGCCTTCCATGGCGTGGCATATGAGTATCTGGTTCTCCCGTTTGGCTTGTTTCTCAGCCCAAAAGTATTTGTAAAATGCACAGAAGCAGCTCTGACTCCTCTCAGGGAGAAGGGTTTTCGTCTCGCTAGACGACTGGCTGGTGACAGCTCAGTCAGAGCAGGAAGCGAGAGAACACACAGCCATGCTTCTGGAACACATACAGAGATTGGGCTTAAAATTGAGTGTTTTAATCCCCACGCAGTCTATAACATATCTGGAACTGTCACTGGACTCAGTGACATTCAAAGCACGACTGTCGAAGGACAGGGTGGTAAAATTTACAGGATGCCTGGCCAAATTTCAGATGGGAAAAAATGTATCTTTCCGCACATGCCTCAGGCTACTGGGACTGATGGCCTCAGCCCTGATAGTCATTCCCTTAGGCAGATTGTTCATGAGAGAATTTCAACGCTGGGTAGCGTCTCTGAGGCTGGATCCACTACGGCACTCCCGGAGGAGAGTGCGAGTGACGTCAGAGGTGGTCTTGGCATTGCGTCAGTGGAGACTCCCGACCTTTCTGGTTCAAGGGGTACCCATGGGCGTGGTTCGAGCCAGGAAAGTCATAACAACGGACGCATCGTTGTCAGGTTGGGAGGGCATTCACGAGGGCAGGATAGTGAATGGGAGATTGGGGTCATCTGGCCAATCTTCACATAAACTATATGGAAATGCTAGTTTTTCGGACGCTGAAGCTTCCTCTTCTGAGGGGACATCAT
The DNA here is from genome assembly GCF_024679245.1 of Pseudorasbora parva. Taxonomy (NCBI): domain Eukaryota; kingdom Metazoa; phylum Chordata; class Actinopteri; order Cypriniformes; family Gobionidae; genus Pseudorasbora; species Pseudorasbora parva. The sequence continues at coordinate 11,405,113 of NC_090184.1, forward strand.
GTCCTTGTGAGAACAGAGAACACTACAGTTGTGGCTTACATAAATCGACAGGGGGTCTCAGATCGCTTCCCTAGCACATGTTAGCACGCAAACTAATTTTATGGGGCAATGCCAATCTTCTATCCCTGAGAGCATACAGGGTGTTATGAATCAGGAAGCAGATCTGCTGTCCAGGGGCAATCCTCTATACGGGGAGTGGAAATGAAACAAGGAAGTGGTCGAAACGTCGTTCCCACCAATAGCATTAATATCCCTAACACTCTACAGAGTGAGGGAGGAGGGACTGAAGCTTATATTAATAGCTCTGAGGTGGCAAGGGAAACATTGGCTGGCAGAGATCATACGTATGCTATACGAAGATCCGTGGTCCTCCTGTTGCACAGAGATCGGCATTCCCCCAGGCAGAGGGGGAGATATTTCATTGTCATCCAGAACGCGTGGCCTCAATTTGAGCCCAACCAGCCTGTCTGACAGTGTTATCAGGACCAGACAAAATGCCAAATGCAAAACTCTGCTCTGTCTACTTAGGTCTCTTTATGTAAGTGGGGCGTGTTTGAATGGTGATGCGCGGCCAAACTCGAAATTCCCTTTCAGTGCTCAGTGGCAGTTGTTCTGTCATTTCTGCAGGATTTGATAGACCAAGGCAAAGTGTTTTCAACCATAAAAGTGTTTCTGGCTGCTATCACAGGTTTTGATAACAAAACTATTGGTAAGCATCCTCTAGTATGCAGATTCATGAAGGTATTGCCAGTTTCAAAACCGCTTTACCCTTCAGGGGATTAAGGATTAATGCTTGATGCTATTACAATGTCCCCATTTGAACCATTGGACAAAATTGATTTTAAAATATTGTTGTTCAAGACAGCGCTGCTGTTAGCTTTGGCTTCAGCAAAGTGCATAAGCGAGATTCATGCACTTTCGGTGCATTTAGTGTGTATGCAATTCATGCCTGGGGCTGTAGGGGTAATTCTGAAACCTAATCCTGCATTTATGCCCAAATAATTAATGCTATCATCTCCCTTGAGTTGAGAGCTTTCTCACCACCACCTTTTGCTTCATTGGAAGAGCAAAAGTTAAATGCACTATACCCAGTGCACGCTTTACGCATTTACATAGAAAGAACCAAGCCTGCAGTCTCCCTCTCATTTACTGAAGCTTTCGGGCCTCGATCGCCCCCCGGTGACCGGTCCCAGTATAGCCGCCCCTCTGTGATTTCTAATGGACGCGAGGCAAACTAAATAATAAAATTACAGTTCAAAAATTTCCCCCCAAAGTTAGTTTATGTCACTGAAGGCAGTTATCATCACGATGATTTCATTTCAGGTGTTCGTTTTAAAAATAAGTTTAGTTTGAGTTAGTTATTTGATGCTATAAAAACGGGGGGTGTGACGTCATGATTGACAGCTGAGACTGACGGCTTCTCTGAGTGAAGTTGTCACTGAGGCACTAACGGACTTTTTTCGAAATTTTTGGGAGCAGATTAGAGCTTTAGCTTTAATTTATACATTTCCATAACTGTTTATTTCACACCAACATAATTAATTTTTCTGCATCTGCGAGCGTGTGGGCGGGCTTTTGATATCGCGACTGTACTTCCTGCTCTACTTCCTGCGCTCTACTGCGCAACTCCGGTCCCGAAATCGCTACTGCGCAGACTCGGTCCCAAGATGTCCGCGCCGTGCAAGGCCGCCTGAAAGCTTCAAATATGGCAAGCGGAAACGGATGATGTCGAGTCGTCCATATTTTTTTACGGTCTATGGAAAGAACCAGAGGGTTCAAGGAAAATGATCAGCTGTTCGTGTCTTGGGCAAAACCACGTACGGGGACAGTGTCATACTAAACAGCCGTACTAAACAGCGTTTATCTTCATGTTCGGCAACACAAAGGAAAAATATGTAATTTTGTTTATAATGAATATTTTGAGTTTGTTCCATGATAATAATATTAATAATAATTCATTACATTTATATAGCGCTTTTCTAGACACCCAAAGCGCTTTACACATAGAAGGGGGAATCTCCTCAGCCACCACCAATGTGCAGCACCCACCTGGATGATGCGACGGCAGCCATATTGCGCCAGAACGCTCACCACACACCAGCTGATTGGTGGAGAGGAGACAGAGTGATGAAGCCAATCAGGATATGGGGATGAGTGACGTCATAGGCGTCGCTAGGCCCTTTTTAGGGGGGCTTCAGCCCCCCTAAACTTATGCCTCAGCCCCCCTAAAAAATATGTGATTAAACTTTAAAATATATGAAACTGGTGGCAGGCTTAGCTAGGCTTCGTCCCGTCTTTTAGTCTGTCTGTGTGTTGAGAACTTCAATTCGCTGCCGCAGCGGCGCCGAGCAGAGCGCACGTCAGAAGCAGAAGTGTGTGTGTGTGTGTGTGTGTGTGTGTGTGTGTGTAAATCTGAGCCTCATTGGTCTGTTACCGCTCCTCAATGTCAAAATATTTGAGAAAACCAATCAAATCAGAGTAGGCGGGCTTTATGTTCAAACAGAAACTGGCCATGAGCGCGAATTTTGAGACACCCCTCGCTGCAGCCTGTAGCAAGTAGCACGATGACGTTGCTGGATCAGATCCAATACGTACTGGATGGTGGATCGTTATGGCAACGTCATTCATACCGATCTCTGGGTTAATATAATGCGTATGCGCTAGTCTTGACATGTATGATCAATTTTGTATATAGATGATGTTCTATTGTGTAGTTGTATTACTGATAAATAGTATTATTGATTTTTGAAAAAGTAATTATTGATGAATAAATCATCTTTTCATGTGATGCCTAAATTACATAGTTTCGCTGTACATGCATGCAAAACAGTTACAATTTTATATTCTGATCTAGCTGTTGAGTGGAAGGAAAAATGAGTCAAGTAATTGTCTCTGTAATTTTAATCCTCAAGGTACAATGCAACACGATCTGTAAAGAGCTTAAAATACAGTAGCCTACACATTCAAGGGAAAATGCAAAACGCGTGTCCCGATGAGCATGTTATTAATCATTATTTTTGCGCGAGCGGTTTGAGTATTTATCTATCCAGCAAAACTCTTCTGTGCATTCAATGATGTCCCCAAAACTCTTCTGCGCATGCGTGTATGACGTCATCCAATTGTGAATGAAACCCCCGCGCATGCACGTCCAGTACGCGTTGGATCAGATCCAGTACGTCATCGTGCTTCAGGCTGCAGCGAGGACTTCTTGGGAATTTTAGGAGCGCAACTCGACAACGAAAGCGGGAGAAATGTAAGCAGTTGAAATAAACATTTATGTTTGACAGCTGCTGCTTTAAGTTAGAAATGTTAAACAATAGACAAAAATATTCAGGCAAATGAATAATCATTTGTCTAATTTCGTTATTCTGAGATGAAAATATGCTGTGTGAGTCATAATGTAGGCTAGCCTAGGCCTAATTAACGAACAAGAAATATTAACAAAGCCATTTCACCAGATTAGGCATATTGATAATGAATGTGTATATATTGTAAATTAATATAATTCCATTTGTAACCTTCAGTAAATTAAAAAAAATCTCAGTTTTTTTCAGTATTGGGCATATTAGTAATGAATCAGTTTATATAGTGAATTAATTTAATAAACTTAAACTTTAATAAACAGTACATTAACATGTCTAAGAAAATTATTCATAAAACATATAAATGTATGTTAATATGTAGGCCTAAACCATATTTTTACTTTCTTCGCTGACGAAAATGGAAAAACTAGTCTAGCCTATATCAGTCAAAGCTCAGCGTTGTGAGGGGAAGAGTCAGGGCAAGATAAAAAGAGAGAAAGACAAATAATCTACTGCCCAATGAAATGGTTTTCAAGCTATTGTTATCTAATTGTTTGGCCTTCAGAACATCTTAAAATGCACATATGTAGATCATAGAATTCAAATTTTCTTGGGGGACCATGCCCCTGAACCCCCCTAACATCTGAGATCTTGGTGATTATAAACCTGCCTACATTATTGGGTATGATTAATGCATGTATCCTACAATATGGCCATGCAATAAGGTATTAATATTAGTTTTATACGTAATAATTAACAGCCAATATCCTATGGGTATGCATGTTTGTAAGCTAGTTAATAGCACAATTTGGACCCCCAACCAAAGTGTGAATTGTTTTTCCATAGGCTACCCTAAATGGGGGCTAAGCCCCCCTAAAAGAAAATCCTAAAAACGCCCCTGAGTGACGTCATTGCTGATTGACTGGTTGCGCCTGCTCTCTCAGAGGCGTGGACAAGATGGCGACAGAGACACGCTTTTTTCGAGCTTAGAAAGTAACTTTCTTGTACGCCATATAAACAAATGTATAGTATTCATTTGTGAGACATAACAAGGAAACAGCAGTTTTACACTGAAAAAAATTATTTTGAAAAAAAGTTACCTGGTTGCCTTAAAATTTTGAGTTCATTGAAATTAAAATTTTGAGTTAATACAATGACAATTTTTTGAGATTCGACAACCTTTATTAAAATATTATTAAAAGATTTTGTAAGCGTATTGGGTAATTGTGTGTGTTTTATTTCTGATAACGCGGTGAAACATGCCAAATAGTGCTATTTTCATGATTTATCATTTTTTTATGTGGTTCAGATACAAAATATTTTGAGTTTCTATTTATTACCAGGTTACTTGCTTTTTTAAGTTAAACCAATAAAAAACAACCACATTTTTTTACAGTGTACGCTTTGAGTTTTCTTCCGATTCCTCTGTATTTGATATATTCATCTACACAATGGAAGAGAAAAGACCTGCAAAGAGTAAAGACAAAGCAGTGCGTAAAGGATTCTCCGGATCAGTCAGCCGTGCACTCATATGCACGGAAAAGTGATAGCAGTATATGTCTCATGCCTCTACCTGATTCTGAGCCCTGTACTCCGGACTCTAAGAGAAGTCGACCTGACACACTCAGCGAGGTACAAGATTATCGTCAAGGTATCAGTGGAGAAAATGAATCAGAATACAGCGGTTTTTGATCAAGAGATAAAGCACAATCGAGAATGCGTTAATTCTTTGAAGGAGGCTACAGAATTTATCTTTCAAGAATTGAATGATGTAAAGGCGGACATCCCCAACATTAAAACAACTGGAGAAAACAATCAAAAATGGATCACAGAACTGGAGGACAAACTCAATGAAATGGAAATGTACTAAAGATGGTGGAATTTGAGGCTGTATGGTTTGGCTGAACAGGAAGGCGAGGATGTTAAAGCCCGGATGGTTGAAATCTGCCGCTCTGTCATCCCAGGAAATGGCGAGACCTATCAGCAGCACATTGATGTTAGCCATAGGGTTGACAGAAAGAGCGCAGAGAAGATTTGACCAGTTATCATCAGGTTCATTGCCAGGTCAACAAGAGATCTCATTTGGAAGAACGCGAAAGGATCGGAATATTTGAAATCGAGGAAACGTAAAGAAGGGAAAAGAGCCTTTTATGTGGGGGCTAAAGCAATAATCGATAGAAAAGAAGTTTGAGTGTCGTGAGCAAATTCGAAACGCTACAAAAGTTTCTTGTTTTTGTTGTTTTCTGAGATTCATCTTTAAGCTCCTGTATCAGTTTCTTTATGAGAGTGTTGTTTTCTAAGGACAAGAACATTTATTATGTCTCAAATTCCTCTTGTAGATTTATTTAAATATACAATATACATACTATTCGTTGATCATTTTTGTTAACGTTGTGTGTAGTGTGATGTTCTTTTTTCACCGCTAACTTTTTTTCTGCGTAATGTCATTTTGTTTATATTCGTTTCATTTGAGGGGTATCCGTGACATGATAAAAACAAAAGCTGTTTTTTTTTTATATCTTAAGAGATTCAAGGCCGAATTTTTTTATTTTATTTTATTTTTTTTGCAAGAGACTCACGCTTTGGGATCTGACTACAACTTTTGGGAAAATCAATGGGGAGATGACCTTTGGCTGTCCTATGGAAGCAGTAACTCAGCAGGTGTTGCAATTTTGAGAGGACTGTAATGGAAAAATATTTAAAAGTAATGTACACTTAACTTGAAGATGGATAACTTTGGTTGTAGAGAAAGATGACAATAATGTTATTTTAGGAAACATTTATGGTTATAACACCAAAACTGACACTTTGTTGCAGAGTTTTGAGGAGGAGATTTCAGAAATATTGTTAACATTTTATAATGCTAATTTGGTTTTGGAGACTGGAACACCATTAGTGATCCCTTATTGGATTGTACCTCCAAGGCAGGTTAAACAGTATATTTTTTCTCACATTAGCGATTTATGTTTGCATTTTAATTGTCATGATGAATGGAGAAATAGGAATCCTGGTAAAGTTGAGTTTACGTGAAGTAATACGGATGGTTCCAAACAATCCAGAATTGGATTTTGGTTACTCTCTAAAGCACAAAAAGTTAATGAAATTGATATAATACCTTCAATTCTAACTGACCATAAAATGGTCCATGTTTCTTTTAGTTTTGACATTTTGGCTGGAAAAAGATATGCGCTCAGTTATTGGGAGTTAAACAACTCTCTACTTGGATATGAACAATTTCAAAAGGTAGTAAAAGATATTAAAGGATTCATAAAATAAGGCAAATGCTACTAAAATGTATGGGAAACACTGGGAATTTATGAAATATTCTAGAAGAAGAAGAAGAAGAAGGGTGCTTTACATTGCACAATTACAGTACATTCAGACAACTACATATACATCTATATATAAAGTGCACAAAGTGCATTATCTGAAATGCTTGTTGAATAGATATGTTTTTAACTGGGACTAAGAAAGTCTGCTATTAGTTTTGGTAAAGAAATGGCCAGGGCCAGAAGGGTCAAGGAGGACTCCATCATTAAACATATTACTCTTATTTATGAAAAACATAATTTGGTGCAAACAGATAAAGATATATTAGTTAAATTACAATCAGAATTGGATCAAATATTGGAGAACAAAGCTAAAGGAGCATTTGTGAGGTCAAGATGCTAATGGTTGGAAGAAAGAGAAAAGAACTCAAAATATTTTTTAATCTCGAAAAGAGAAATATTGAGTTGTCATTTTTAAAAAGACTTATAATTGATGCTAAAGTTTCGACAGACTTAAATGAGATCTCCCAGTTTGTAGCAAGTTTTTATAAACAATTATACACAAAAGATGAAGGTGGTACAAAGACTTTTTTGGACAATATTAAAACAAGTTCTACAGACTCAAAAAAGTGAGATAAAGAGTCAAAAAAAAAAAATTGTGATCGGGAAATAACATTAGATGAAATTCAGAAAAATATTGCTAAACTAAAAAAAAAAAAAAAAAATCACCGGGTAATGACGGTTTAACCGCCGAATTTTTTAAACCCTTTTGGGAAGATCTCTCCGTGTTCCTTTTACATGTGTTTCAGGAAATACTGGAAACTGAGAAAATGTTGTCTACAATGAATCAGTGTTTAATAACCCTTATCCCAAAGTCAGGTAAAGATTCACTTAGTATTGAAAATTGGAGGCCCATATCACTGATTAATAATGATGCTAAATTGCTCTCGGCTATATTTGTAGAAAGGCTGAAACTTTGTTTGAATAAAATTATTGATGTTTGCCAATCTGGTTTTACGTGTGGCAGATATATTGGAAATAATATTTGTTTAGTATTGGACCTAATTGATTATAATTTCTTAATTCAGGATGAAAGTTACATATTATTCATTGATTATTATAAAGCCTTTGTCTCTGTCGACCATGACTTTTTGATGGACACTCTTGATTTTTTTAGCTTTGGTAATACATTTATTAGAGATATTCATACAATGTATAGCGATTGAAATACTTCTATTAAACTACCTTTTGGAACAACTCCCAGATTTAATATTTCTAGAGGTGTAAAACATGGAGACCCTTTCTTATTTCTATTAATCATGCAAGTGTTGTGTCTCCATGTTAAAATAGCCCATTTCAGATATTTGTTTATTGGACAAAGAAATAAAATGTTCACAGCTTGCAGATGACACAACCATATTTTTGAGAAGTGACAAAGAAATAGGTGCAGCACTCAAATGTTTAGATATGTTTTCATCAGTATCTGGCTTAATTATAAATTATAAATAATAAATGTGAACTATTCTCTTTGACAGATATACCTGATGGTTTGGTGGAATTGTGTGGTATACCAGTTAAAAACCAGGTCTCTTATTTGGGGGTCAAAATATGCAAAAATCAAAAAGAAAGAATTGACTTAAATTATCTTCCAATAATTGATAATGTACAAAAGAAATTGAATGCCCGGTTAATTAGAGATTTGTCTTTGGCTGGTAGAATATTGTTATCAAAGGCAGAAGGGTTGTCAAGATTAGTTTATATAGCAATGGTTTTAGGTATTTATCATCTTATCATGGTTGTATCTCTACAGGGAGTGCAGAATTATTAGGCAAGTTGTATTTTTGAGGATTAATTTTATTATTGAACAACAACCATGTTCTCAATGAACACAAAAAACTCATTAATATCAAAGCTGAATATTTTTGGAAGTTTTAGTTTTTAGTTTTAGCTATTTTAGGGGGATATCTGTGTGTGCAGGTGACCATTACTGTGCATAATTATTAGGCAACTTAACAAAAAACAAATTTATACCCATTTCAATTTTTTCAATATTTATTTTTACCAGTGAAACCAATATAACATCTCAACATTCACAAATATACATTTCTGACATTCAAAAACCAAACAAAATCAGTGACCAATATAGACACCTTTCTTTGCAAGGACACTCAAAAGCCTGCCATCCATGGATTCTGTCAGTGTTTTGATCTGTTCACCATCAACATTGCGTGCAGCAGCAACCACAGCCTCCCAGACACTGTTCAGAGAGGTGTACTGTTTTCCCTCCTTGTAAATCGCACATTTGATGATGGACCACAGGTTCTCAATGGGGTTCAGATCAGGTGAAAAAGGAGGCCATATCATTAGATTTTCTTCTTTTATACCCTTTCTAGCCAGCCACGCTGTGGAGTTCTGGGACGCATGTGATGGAGCATTGTCCTGCATGAAAATCATGTTTTTCTTGAAGGATGCAGACTTCTTCCTGTACCACTGCTTGAAGAAGGTGTCTTCCAGAAACTGGCAGTAGGACTGGGAGTTGAGCTTGACTCCATCCTTAACCCGAAAAGGCCCCATAAGCTCATCTTTGATGATACCAGCCCAAACCAGTACTCCACCTCCACCTTGCTGGCGTCTGAGTCGGACTGGAGCTCTCTGCCCTTTACCAATCCAGCCACGGGCCCATCCATCTGGCCCATTTAAGACTGCTGCATCCCTCTGCAATATATCTCACTATTTTTGACTTTTCTGAGCCTGTCAAGTTCTTCTTTTGACCCATTTTGCCAAAGGAAAGGAAGTTGCCTAATAATTATGCACACCTGATATAGGGTATTGATGTCATTAGACCATACCCCTTCTCATTACAGAGATGCACATCACCTAATATGCTTAATTGGTAGTAGGCTTTCCAGCCTATACAGCTTGGAGTAAGACAACATGCATAACAAGGATGATGTGGTCAAAATACTCATTTGCCTAATAATTCTGCACTCCCTGTATTAGTGTAACTCGTCTTAGTGCTGCATTTTATACTATCGATCACAACATTCTTTTGAATAGATATGAAAATTATGTTGGCATTAGTGGAATTACATTGGCATGGTTTAAATCGTACTTATCTGATCGTTATCAGTTTGTAGCAGTAAATGAAGAGATGTCACACTGATCACAAGTTCAGCATTGAATACCGCAAGGCTCAGTGTTAGGACCGTTGATTTTCACCCCGTATATGCTACCACTGGGAGATATCACTAGGAAGCATGCCGTTAGTTTTCTTTGTTATACTGACGATACTCAGCTCTATATTTCTTCACACCCTGACGAAATTTACCAATTCACAAGATTAACTGAATGCATAGCTGATATAAAAAATTGGATGAATAGTAATTTCCTGCAACTTTTAATTCTAAAATTTGAGTTACAATTCTTATCACCTGACATCTGTGATTTCATTTACACAGGTGTGTGTGTATCTGTGTTTTCTATACATGGGCTTTACATATGGTAATGTGCTGTGTTTGGAAAGATCACGTATGTCTTTAAATTAATTATTTACTGATTTACTTAAAATGTATTAAAAGTTTTTAAAATATTTTTTTTTATATATAAAAGTGGCTGTTTATAATGAACTTCCATAAAATTGCATTCGTCAAGGCATTGACGCCACCTACAAAATTTTGATTATGTGTCATTCACGCTACGTTTCATGTATGAGTATGAAAATTCGGTAGACGCATTCAACAGCCCAATACCTACAAAAAAGACCATGTGCGCCAAATCTGAAAAACCAACAGGAAGTGAGATATTTTGAATTTTCTTTGGTAAATTGGTGCCGTTTTTGCCATTGCCAGACGTTGCACTTTAACAAACTCCTTCTAGAGATTTAATCATATCAACATCATATATGCACAGTCTAATATAAAGGCCTTTGTGACATTAAATTGTGAAGATCTTTAGTTTTCACTGAAGGATGTGAAGGGCGGCCTCACAAATGTTCATGTTTCAGCATGGAATTTGTTGTAACTCAGGCATACTATGTCCAATCTGCCCCAAACTTCACCTGTTTGATAAGAGTCCTGTCCTGACATCTACTTGCCAAAATTCAGTCAAAGTTATAGCACCACCAACTGGCAGCAGGATGTGTCACTTTTTGAAAATGTTTTGAATCACTGTTGATTCAAAAAAGCCAAAAAAGATTTAATATCTCGAACGGTTTGGCCATGGCGAGGAGACAAATTTATGGCGAGTAAGGGGAAACAGGAAGTGTGTTATATCTTCTGCATACATTGACTGATTTTGATGAAACTTCAGCTGTGTGTTCATTGTAAGAGGCCGATAACATGTATTCGACTTTTCTAGAAAACTTGCCCTTTAGCAGTCACCTTAATACTTATCATTTTCATCTTCTACTGCCAGCTATTCCACAGAGAATTATCCCAGTTCTGACACCACTTGTTGTAAGGAGGTCTTGACAGTGGTTAGGCAGGCAGCAAGAAAAGCAAAAACTCTCTTGAATTGGGCTTTATTTTCTGGTAAGGCATGCTCTAAAAAAATGGTTTAACATTGTCAACTGACATAGAATTAAAAAAAAAAAATAATAATAATAATAATAGTTACTACATAACAAATAAAAGCAAAACATTGGCTTTAGGGCTCATATGTTCACCAAACATCTCTTTATAGTTGAGGTTCCTCTCCCACATTCAAAAAAGGCCTATCAATGACAACCCTCAGTCAATGACAATTTGGATATTTTAACTATTTATGAACTATATATGAACTATTTTAAATTCATATATATATATATATATATATATATATATATATATATATATATATATATATATATATATATATATATATATATATACAGTATTGTTCAAAATAATAGCAGTACAATGTGACTAACCAGAATAATCAAGGTTTTTCGTATATTTTTTTATTGCTACGTGGCAAACAAGTTACCAGTAGGTTCAGTAGATTCTCAGAAAACAAATGAGACCCAGCATTCATGATATGCACGCTCTTAAGGCTGTGCAATTGGGCAATTAGTTGAATTAGTTGAAAATTAGTTGAAAGGGGTGTGTTAAAAAAAAATAGCAGTGTGGCATTCAATCACTGAGGTCATCAATTTTGTGAAGAAACAGGTGTGAATCAGGTGGCCCCTATTTAAGGATGAAGCCAACACTTGTTGAACATGCATTTGAAAGCTGAGGAAAATGGGTCGTTCAAGACATTGTTCAGAAGAACAACGTACTTTGATTAAAAAGTTGATTAGAGAGGGGAAAACCTATAAAGAGGTGCAAAAAATGATAGGCTGTTCAGCTAAAATGATCTCCAATGCCTTAAAATGGAGAGCAAAACCAGAGAGACGTGGAAGAAAATGGAAGACAACCATCAAAATGGATAGAAGAATAACCAGAATGGCAAAGGCTCAGCCAATGATCACCTCCAGGATGATCAAAGACAGTCTGGAGTTACCTGTAAGTACTGTGACAGTTAGAAGACGTCTGTGTGAAGCTAATCTATTTTCAAGAATCCCTTGCAAAGTCCCTCTGTTAAAAAAAAGGCATGTGCAGAAGAGGTTACAATTTGCCAAAGAACACATCAACTGGCCTAAAGAGAAATGGAGGAACATTTTGTGGACTGATGAGAGTAAAATTGTTCTTTTTGGGTCCAAGGGCCACAGGCAGTTTGTGAGACTACCCCCAAACTCTGAATTCAAGCCACAGTACACAGTGAAGACAGTGAAGCATGGAGGTGCAAGCATCATGATATGGGCATGTTTCTCCTACTATTGTGTTGGGCCTATTTATCACATACCAGGGATCATGGATCAGTTTGCATGTTAAAATACTTGAAGAGGTCATGTTGCCCTATGCTGAAGAGGACATGCCCTTGAAATGGTTGTTTCAACAAGACAATGACCCAAAACACACTAGTAAACGGGCAAAGTCTTGGTTCCAAACCAACAAAATTAATGTTATGGAGTGGCCAGCCCAATCTCCAGACCTTAATCCCATTGAGAACTTGTGGGGTGATATCAAAAATGCTGTTTCTGAAGCAAAACCAAGAAATGTGAATGAATTGTTGAATGTTGTTAAAGAATCATGGAGTGGAATAACAGCTGAGAGGTGCCACAAGTTGGTTGACTCCATGCCACACAGATGTCAAGCAGTTTTAAAAAACTGTGGTCATACAACTAAATATTAGTTTAGTGATTCACAGGATTGCTAAATCCCAGAAAAAAAAAATGTTTGTACAAAATAGAGCATGCATATCATGAATGCTGGGTCTTGTTTGTTTTCTGACAATCTACTGAACCTACTGGTAACTTGTTTGCCACCCACGTAGCAATAAAAAATATACTAAAAACCTTGATTAAACTGGTTAGTCACATTGTACTGCTATTATTTTGAACAATACTGTATATATATATATATATATATATATATATATATATATATATATATATATATATATATATATATATATATATATATATATATATATATTGGCTTCCTGTTAGAACTCTCAGAGGAAATGGTAAAACAAAAGAAAACCATTATTAAACAAAGCGCTGTTTGTCTACTTGCAATTTCTTGTTTACAGCACCACAGATACAGAGAATAACAAAGATTAGTCACTGGAAATGAGAGGGTGGGTCTGCAAAGGTAATAGAGTGTAGGACTCTATAGTCTTCTCTTAGGAGAGGGAGCTCACAAGCACTTAACTATTGCTAATGGAACACTGCCATATACATTTCTAATGGGGGAGAAACTATGAAACAGTCCATTATTTTTCTTAAATTTTTTTATTATTATTGATTTTTGACTCTGTACAACTTGTACAAATCATTTCAAATAAAATAAAACACTAACAATGTTATAGTCCTATATATAGTCACACAAGATTATTATCCAGATTTTTCCGGGGTTTGCTTAGAAGTGTGACTGCTTCACTTTTAACAACAAAAAAATTATAATAATCATATTAAAGAAATGCTTACATTCTTTCAAATTAATGTAAATTTTTCAAAATCTGTGCTTGCATCAGGTGAATTTAACAGCAAAATTCAGAAAAAGATTAAGCCATATGAAGCTCTACCAAAAAGGGCACCTAAAGAGAATAAGAGAGAAAAAAGACTTCATTACAACACTACATATCACAGGATAAGATGTCAATTTCTGAGGCATGTTGAAAAAAAGTTTACACTACTTACAATCTCTTAAGCAAGACAATATAACACATACCATCCAATGTAACACTGGCACAGGTTTTCATGTGAAGTAGCTTGTTTGATGAGTAGCTCCACTTGAGTAGGTACGTCTAGAGTCTCATCATGGGAAAAGTCTCGTCCTAGGAGTGAAAAACATTCACATAAATCACATTAAAAAAATAAACTTGTTTTATTAGCTAGTGATGTTTGATAATGTGCTAGAATTGTGAATTAAGTCACTTAGAAATGTGTGTTTAGTTCTCTTTTGTCAGAGTGAAGGCCAGAATTTTGCTTACCAGTTAGCTTGTCCCGCACCCTGTTGATAATTTGGATGGCTTTCTTGTTCAAGGCTTCAGGTTGCACAAGGCCATCTCCAACTGAAGAAATAATAAAAGAAGCTACAATGTTAATGAAAAACACATGGCCTGAAGCCTGATTCTTCATATGAATCCAGTAATATAGTTAATTCAAGTCATCACCTTTTATATAGTGCAATCTAAAATGGAGATTAAACAACGTTGTTTAATGCACTCTGCACAATACTGCATCATACAAGTGGTCTTTAACTGCTTCTTTTAAACATCTAAAAAGCGGTAAAAATTTAGTTAGTAAACATATTTACTATTAACTATGACTTTTGCCTTAATAAATTCCTAATTTACTGCTTATAAATATTTAGTAACATAGTTCCCTTTCAAAAGGCAACTCGCACTGCATTAATGACACTATGGGGAACACTTCAGGCGTGACGGTATCTGAAACGCAATCGAATCACGAAAATCATATTCGCCGGCGAAAGCCTTTGATGTCACTACTAGTGCGACCTGGAAGTATAGCCTTAGGCAGTTTTTCCCAACCTTTTTTCAGTCATGGCACCCTTTGAAAATGTTCTAAATTTTGTGGCACCCCCTCGCATATGTTACGCTAGGGGAGTAATGGTACAGATTGCTTGCGGTTCAGTTTGTATCATGGTTTTAGGTTCACGGTTTCAGTACGGTTTGCTATGTTCAGGGAAAAAAGGACTACTGACAAATAAAAATAAAGAAAATAAGTAAATGAGTAAAAATAACTTAAATACAAGCAGCAGCACAAATAAATACTATCGAGCAAAGATACTAATAAAAATATGCTTTTCAGGTAGGTCTAACATTCGTTTTTAGGTACATAAATTGAATAAAGTAATCAAATGTAAAATAACTGCTTATTTAATGGTTTAAATTTATATAAAGATTAATCCTTTTTAAACTTACAAATGCTATTCAATCAAGAGCAGTAAGTGATGTCCTTATCTTTTGTTTGACAATAAACAGACAACAGCTACTGCCCCTTTAAGACCTAATGCACGGATATGTGTTGTCTATCTCGACTGTATAAAATTCTCTTATACAGACTATGTCTGCTTGGATACTCATCAAGATGGACATGTTGACATACTTTTTGTGTGAGTTTGTCCATTTGCAAGACTTAAAAAATTACTCAATATTTGCTCGAGTTCTCATTCGCGTCTTCTGGCACTATACCCGTATTCATATTCAAACATACAGCAGCACTCACATGCATTGAACAAAGTTTACCAAGAGAGACCGTTTTGCCAACATTTTTCTTTTATTATTATCACTGTTGTAATGTATCACTGAGGAGCCTGCACGTGTATCCATCGACAGAAACATAAAGCATTATTTCCAATATTAAAGATGCGTCATCAGATGTGAGATTAACCGCGGTGCAAGTGCGTGCCGGCAACTTTTACACGGCACCCCTGCTCTCGTCAGACGGCACCCCAAAGGGGTGCCTAGGGAACGCCTAGGGAAAATGTCGTCCTCTTTTCGTCTTCAAGGACTGTCTGTTATAACACAATTGCTATTTAATGGGTGAATAAGGTAAACATGGCCAGAGGTGTCAAGTAACGAAGAACAAACACTTTGTTACCTTACTTAAGTAGAAATTTAGAGTATCTTAACTAGAGTATTTATTATTCAGCAAACTTTTTACTTCTACTCCTTACATTTTCACACAATTATCTGTACTTTCTACTCCTTACATTTCAAAAATAGCGTCCTTACTTGTTTATGAAAAATGAAAAAAAATTAATAAATAAAAACTATCCAGAATTGCATCATCTGGATAGTGTGAATATAAAGTATAAACATATACCATACCAACACCCTATTGATCTATCACGCTATGATACATGATACAAATCACACACACAGTAGCCATATTGGGTGGGTTCCAGCCAAAAAGCATGCACTTTTAGCCAAACATTCATGATTGACAGGAAGGTTTTTATCTTCTCCTCAGGAAGGATAATTACATGCGCAGCTTCTTAGTGCAGTGCTGTGATCAGTAGTAAATGCTGCTCTGCAAGCCAGAGGCTCTCTCACGCAGGGTATATGCTGTAGGAATACGACACGTCATTCATGGAAATCCATGTGGAAATCGCTATGAACATCATACTATTGGTGAGCTGAATAAACAGATTGAAGTGCTTTGATTGATTAAACATGACTAAATGTTTCTCATGTTCTCAGAGCGGAAGACTCAGATCATGGGGTTACTAGATGGTGCTCAGAGTTTAAGAAAGGTATATAAACCTCTCACGCCCTGTGGCGGTTGATGAGAGTGAGCTTCTAAGGGTGAAGAGGACTGTAAAGTATGTAGAGCTATTAGGGTTATGGAACGTGCTTCAGCTGCCTTGGGAGCACGTAAGGGAAGGAACTGCTCTTGGCAGACTCAATGAATGGTTACTTTCCGGCCATAATCCCCCAGCTCCTGTGAGCCTTGCATTTGAAAAGGCATGGAAGAACCCATACTCAGCATGCAAACTATGCTGATAATGAGGGGATGCATGAGAATGGTTGTGTGTTGATGCCCCCAACTAATTAGACGTTTGCGAACTATCTCGCAGCTGGAGTGGCGTTGACACTGAAAGCTCTGGCCCTGCATTCCAAGTCCCTTAGATGACATCACGCTTGAATGGCAGGGCATATGTGGTAGCACAACAGGCAGACCTGCTGAAGGATTTGGACACTTTTAGGGTTACCGGCAGAGGTTCTTTCCTGAAACGTAAAACTTTGACATCTTAATTTCAAAAGGATATATCCTTTAAGTGATAAAAGATAGAGACTTTCTGTAAATTAGAGAATGGATGGCCCAAAGTTCATGTAGGGATAACATTTTATTACATCCTATGGAGGCTGTGAAAGTGTTTTAAATATTTAAATTCAAATGAATCAATAAATTATCAGCATTAGTGACATTAGTGACATTATTATTATTTTTACTGTTCAAATATTGGACATAACAATCAACAATATGACCTACTATGCTGAGGAAATAAATTTGAAGTGCTTCAGGAAGAAAAGGAAGATGTATGTATGTAGCTACAGTTGTATGTATGTACAGTTGTATGTATGTATGTACAGTTCTTTCACTATACATACTAGAAAACTAGTCTACAGGACATTGCGATTGCGATCCATTTAGCAAAGGAATTGCTCAGTTGGTCACATACAGATTTGCTAAGTTTTCATTTCAGTGCGTTTACATAGAGCAGTCCAATGAAGTCCAATCCGAATTAAAATGCTTCATATAAACACCTCAATTGGAATAAAAATGCCCAAACCAAAACTGTGTTTGGTTTGAGAGGGGTGGGATGGGATTAACCTTTCCATGAAATGATCAAACGAAATATTCTACTATGTAAACGACCTGATCCGTTTACTGTGCACGTTCTGTGATGTGATCATAGACTCTATATACGCGTAGAGACAGTAATATATAAGGCATAATAGTAATAATATAGCTGCAAGCAGCCATTATCGGGGCCAAGCGCAAGAAAAGCAAACAAGGAAGCCAGCAGCAGACCAACTGCAAAAATAAGTAAAGACATTTGAAGACAATTTATAAGCAAAAAAAGAGATAATTACATGTTTTGTTTAATTATAGCGCCACCAAGTGGCATAATCATACCAATTTTTTTGTGTGTCCTCGGAGTGAGCCCATAGAAGTGTGTGTCAATTTGGGTGGAAATATCTCATTTTGTTTTGGAGTTATAGACATTTATGTGAAAAAACACATACAAAATGACTGACACATGACTTTGATTGGATTTTACTACCCCTTACTATCAATATTTTGAGATTTGGGCATTAGCATGTAGCTATCGACCTATGTTTCCGATTTTCTGACGCTGGTTTCGTCTCGATCGGACTAGCGGTTTCCAAGATATCAGCTAATGTTTTATAAGCACTTAATTACCACGCTGCACAAACCATACATCGAAACCTGGCAAATTTGGTATCGTTGGACTCAGCAAGGATTCAGGAGTACAAAAAAAAGTTACTCCCATCAAAATATGTCAACCACACCCAAAGTTATAAGTGTTTGGAAAAAAAAATTCTACACTAGGTGGCGCTGTTTTGAGACTTCTCAGGCTACTTTAGGGCATCATGGTGATGACCCATAGCAAGTTTCGTAACGATCCGTTCATGCATTCGTAAAATATAGCATTTTAGCACATAATTCAAAATGGCCGACACCCAAAATGGCCGACATGGTAAAATCTAATATCATTGGACTCGACATGATGCCCTGAATCTAATGAGACAAATTTGATGATTTTTGGATAAACGGTTTAGAAGTTATAAGCCAAAATAGCCATTTTTCCTATCTCCTGACCAGTAGGTGGCGCTGCGCCGAAACGCTGGAAGTTGCCTCAGGTCATGCTTGTGATGACACGTACCAAGTTTGGCTTGAATACGACAAAGCGTTGCGGAGATATAGCCTTTAGTGTGTTTTTGCAAGCTCTACGTAAAATTTGTTCGCGCGTTAATCAAAAACGATTTGACGAATCAACTTGAATTCCATAACTTTTTGTCAGCACTGTCTGAGGATGATCTGGTTCAATTTTCGTGTAAATCGGACTTACGGTGTAGGACGAGTTCGAAAAAGTTGGTTTTCAGTTAATTAAAAATGGCGGGAAAATTAGTATACCGGAAAATGACGTGCGATCGAATCGGATTGACCCAAGGAATCAGAGGAAAAAAGAATTTTGTTTCTATCCATATGGTTCAAAAGTTATATATACCAACTTTGGACAGTTGGTGGCGCTAGAGGGAAGGGTTTAGAGACTCCAAATTTGGTCTGTTTACTATTGGTACTGACCTCTATTAGTGTACCAAATTTCATAACTTTCTCGCAAACGGTTCTATGGGCTGCCATAGACTTCCATGGCGGAATAATAATAATAATAAGAAATCTAACGATTTCAAGAGATGCCTCCGCACCTTCGGTGCTTGGCCCCTAATTAGTAATTTACGGCAATATATAAAATAGTAATATATGGCGCGTCCACCTATGAAGAGCGCGAGCCGCGCTAACATCAGGCTATAATGTTGACAAGAGAGGAAAGTTAATTTTTCTGAGATGTTAAACTTTTTATTTCATAGCAAGACATGAAGATAATGTTGGCATAATAACACAGACACAGCCCAGCTACATCTCATCTTGACAGCGTTTGTCCAAGGCAGTTTTTAGTTACAGTGTGGTTTGAAGATGACGTTGACTGCTAGAGTTATCACCACAGGACGTTTGGTCGTACCTCCGGATTAATGTTAACTCAGGAATGCTTTACATTTGGTATCATTTATCATTAAAAACTTCAATCAAGCCAAGTTTTTTTTTTTCCTATAAGTAAATGTTCCAATCAACGATCCAGGAAGAGTGTTTTCGCCTCATCGCCTTTAACAGTTGAATGGTGGCGAGAACAGCTGAGGGTCAAAGTTCAATACGGAATGGATTAATCTACGTTATTTTTTTTTACGCATTATTTTAATGAATGTGTTATTTTGACAGCCATAGTGTGACAGTGACAGCACATTTAATGAACTATGTAAATCATTACTAATGAATGGTAGAAACAAATTTAATGCATGTAGCGGTTGGCCTTTTTCTGTAGACATTTTCTATTTACTACATACAGTAGGCACTCTGATTCCATGTATGGGGCACATACATATTATCTATTACATATTATGCATAATAGCCTCTCTGCCCTGTGTCACACTCTGTCTGCTCCTGCTACGAGCAGCACGGCCAGATCTGCCTCGCACGCACGCCAAGTGTGAACAGCCTGGATTACTGTCATTGTCATTGCAACTCCCAACCCTGCCTCTACGTTGCCCCCTAACTGTCCTATGAATACCTAAATATGACGTCGTCCCTCATACCCAATGGCATTAGACAAAGTCGCCACCACAATACTGTCGCCGTGATTACGGAGAGGCACATGGTCAGAAGACCCTTCATGGCTAGCGTGGTAAAAAATCCCACAGCCCCACAAGTGCTCCGCACAACACTAACATGCCTGCTAACTTTGCGATGAACACTCCAACCCCGGGAAACATTGTTCCCACCACTGACATTGGGCAAAGGACCATCTACAAAGGGCAAAGGATCCACCGTTGTGCTCTATGTAGGGCTATACTTTCCCTTTCAGAATCACCGTCATCTTCTGAAGGCAAGCATTCCCCTTCTAAATTAGGGTCCGTGACTTGCCACTTGAAAACCCAACACTTCATTCTGGGCAAGCTTTATTGATGCCATTAGAACATAATAATAATAATAATCTAATGCAAATACTCACTGACATTGACAATATTGCTCTTATAAAATGGCTTACTGGAACACTAGCTTCCGTTTCAATGCGCTCTTGCTCGAAGATTTTGTATAGAAGAATGAGGTTTTTTTTTATTTTTCGGGGGGATGAAGTATGACATGTCTGCCATCTAGTGGAGGGGAGGTTGAAAGAAATTCGACAAAATCCCTATTTGACAAAATCGGCCTATTTATTCAGTGCGGTGTCTTGTCGAGTAAACTCGATTGTGGTGCCCAGAGGGGTTGATGCTGTGAGGAGAATAGTTCAAGTGGTCAAAGACTCTTCAAGGATCAGATGGAGAATCGCAGAGATTAGTTGAGTCTTGGGCTCAGAAAGCCTTTAAAAAAATATGACAACCCCACCACGCTATTTGGGAGGGTTTGAAGAAAAAAATTCCTTGCTAATCCAGAAACAAACTCCACTATATTCAGTTGTCAGACACAACTGGAACATCAAAGGGACCTGGTTCTGTGGTCAGATAAAACTTAAAAAAGGAGATTTTTGGCAGCAACACACCAGATGGGTTTGCTGCAAACAGGGATACAAAGTACTCCATGTCCAGGGTTAAAAATGTCACTGGATCTTTAATGTTGTGGGCCTTTTTTTTTTTTTTTTTTTGTTATGCTGAAGGTCCTGGGAGATACATGGTATTATGGATTCTAGCAAATACCAACAGATAAAAAAATAAAAACCTGATAGATTCTGCTAGAAATCTTATAATGGGCCGTGGTTGGATCTTCCGGACTACAATCCAAAACAAACATCACAATCAACCCACAAATGTATGACTGAGCAGAAAATGAAGCTTCTGCATGACCATCCCAGTTCCCTGATTAGATGGTTTCTGATATCATGTCAGGTGTTTTCCAAACTCATCCGGCATTATAGAAGATGACTGTTATCTTGGAAAAAAAGTGTTGCAATAACTATTTAGTCATAAGTAATGAAGTAATGAAAGTTTATTCGGTTATTCGGTTACTAAACATCAAACAAAATGTACAGCAAATTCATTACAAACAAGGAGAATAATGCAATTTAATAAAAGGGTGTCAATGGCCAATGTGTTTTGTGTTTTGGAAAAAAAGACATATTTCATAATGTGATTTACCACTCACTTTTAATTATTTTACCATAATGAAAGTTTAGGTTTTTGCAATTTTTTGGAATGATAGATCAAAAAGATAAACAATGCAGATTTATTTTTTACAGCCATCTTTGATCATATTTATCAAGGGTGCCAATCATTTTGGCCATGACTGTATATGGGTGTTTGCAAGGCATTATGCATGTATCATATAAATACAGGTTTCATTGAAAGTATTACCATCTTGGGTTATTAATTTAGGAGCCTTTACACAAAAACGTATATATTATGGCCGTTCATTTACACGACAATAGCATTTTGGTGGCCTAAGAAATGCAAACTTTGAAATAGGTCTTAAAGTGCAAGATTTTGAAAACAAGTTTTGAAAACAATAATGTTATAGTTTTCAAGTAAATCTGTGCATGTACAAGCATGTGTTTAGTCTATAGTCTATGTTCCCAGGGTGAAAACTTTTTGAATTTGAAAATCAAGGTAAATTGTACTTGATTTGTCTTCTGGAAAAACAAGTTCTGTTGTTGCTTCCAAAGGGCAGTACTAAATGAAAATATATATATATTTAACCCCTTGCCTGTTTAATGTTTGAGACGTAATCCTCATTATTCTTTTGTTTTTAACAGCTTTTATTAAAATCCATTATAAAATTTATCCCAGCTTAAATGCCCCATTAACAGCACAGTATTTCATTTAGTAATCCACAATTATCTCAAGTCTTTCTAAAAGAAAAACAAAAAAACAAAAAGCACATTATTGTAACAAAATAGACGAAACTCCTGGTCTTAAACGTGCATTAGAGCTTCAGTTAGCATCAAGCTACATAACACAATTTAAAAGATTAAAATTACACTTTCACTCAATATGTCACTTTAGACCACCATTGAGTGTTTGTATTAACGTCCTGTCGCGATATAATGGGGATTTCATTCATATGATGATGTTAAAACATGTTATATGTATTAATTTATATGGAGCTAATCGCTACACCTGTTAGCAGTCATAATGTAAACATACATAATTGATAAACATCCCTGCACATGATTCATGATGTAAACATACATAACATAGCCGAAATCACATGAAAAAAATCACACGAAAACCTTATTCCATAGTTATCATGTGTTTATTAGCTTCTTAGTTCACGCGTAGAAATGTAGAATTGGCTCTTTCTTTACAGAGACAGAATGAGGAAGTGTCCACACAGGAGCAGGTTATGCAGAGGGCAGTGTTGAGTAAGATTATTGAAAGTGATAGACAACGATTGAGAGCATGATGACTCATATCTTATGCCAATCAGGAAGAGGACAGACAGAGAGAGAGAGAGAGCTCTGTGCATGTTTCAGCTAATCCAGATCGGATAATTCAGTGATAAATTAATATAAATGTATTCTATATGACGAAATATTTAGCAAACGTGATGATAAATCAATATTTCTCCAAATGTGAGCACTTTTGAAATAAGAGCTAAACTGAAAGCTGTTCTTTGTGAGCTGTGCGGACACAAATTAAATGCTGCAGATGAGAAACGTGATATTTCATTCAAAATATCATTCAAAACTGATTGATTATTTTGCACTCCTGCCAAAAATTAAGAAATGAATGTCACTGCAACCCAGTTAACTGCAAATCAATCGTGTTCAAATATCGAAGCTGGAGTCTTTAATCTCTCTAATGGTTAGGACTGGGACGGTTACCGTTTTACCGCAATACAGCGGTCACGTGATGCCTACCACGGGTCTGAGATCGTCACCGCATCACCAAAAAAAAAAAAAAAAAGGTTTACATTCCAGCCTTCATATTTTTTGATAGAAAAACTAGCTTGTTCATTTTATCGTGATTTTTTTTTAAATTTGTATATAAAGATATAATTTAGCAATAGGCTACTCTATATTTTATCTCTTTACATAAATACTATTTTCTACTTAAAAACTATATTTGGTTATTTTACTAACCCGAATAAGGACTAGGTGAGGGGGAAAATGCTTGCTTCCACTTATGAGGAGTTGTGCACTTTTTATTTTAATATCACCTTTCATACTATTTTCTACTTAAAACTATAATATTGACCCAGTGTTTTTTATGTGAACGCAGTTTTATGTGACTTGTACCATAGGGGTGAAGCACAAAGCTTTTACAAGGGAAATAAATTTGCAATGTTACATCTTAGCCATGAAAACAGGCTATGGATTTATCCCGAATGACAGAGGGAGGCTGAGCCAAAATTAAGATTTGGCAGCTTTTTAATTATGTTTTGCAATCTGGTCATCCGATTTCTGTGAATTTTAACAATAGGCCTTACGTTAGTCCATTTTGTCCCACGTGACATCTCGTTTCTTTTTCCAAATCTATACTTCACGTTGCACGTCTTTTTTTTATTTTAAATATCACAGGTTTAAAAGCAGTTTACCGCTGAACCGCGGGAAGTTCTTGCTTTTCAGCCCTACAAATGATACTGAGTTTGTCCGGATAAACTAAGAGTGTGATGTTTTAAAGAGCAGTGAATGTTGAACAACAGTAATCTGGGGCCGTCTGCGATCTTTAACATGCAAGGGGTTTAACATGCAAAAATAAGAACAATTTGGACATGCATTTGGACAATGCATCGTGTTTTCTTCCGCCGCATCAGTGAATGTTTGAAACTTTTTTAATATCTGTGTTTGAGTACCTCAATTGTCCTCAGCTAAAAAAAAAGAAGCTTTTTGGCAGGACTGCTTCCTGCTTCGCTACTGTTCGGACGCTCTTGCTTACTGCTCCGTGCATTGCTCTATCCCTTCTTTATTTTATCTGTTTTAACTTCAGTAAATCAACACAGTGCACAAACAACAAAGATTGACTTCAACGATAAAACTAGAAACTCTGGTGACTGGATTACTAAAAAATAGTGGAATATTTCATCCGACCAGACCGTCAGGGAAAACACAGCTGCCTACATTCAAAAAGATAAGAAAATGCCTCTTTTAGCTAAAGAATCTACTTGCTGCAGAAACTGCCACAGACTTTTACAATGGATTGCAGTTCTTGAAACAAAGTTATTTGCGGAACCACCAAACCAGACAAATGAGCAGAGCTTCATCACGAATGCCCTCTGCACACAGCCGCCGAGTCCTGTAAATTTAGTGCTACTCAACAGGTAGAGAAACAAGTAACAGATCAACACACTAATTGATGGCACAAACCCAAAGGCACTCAAGACATCAGATTGTCACAAGCTTCATATATTGCTGCAGTAGCATGCTCTACCCCAGACTCTGATAGTGGGTGACTCCAAAGTCAAAAACTTTAGCACCAGGGAAACTACTACATGCTACCTTCCACAAGCAACAGTTTCCGATGTAAACAGGGAAATTCAGAACATCCTGATGAAACAAAAGACTGCAAATCGACTAATCATTCATGTTGGAAAGACCAATATTCAGAGAGAGCAATCAGAACTTAAGTTGGACTTCAAGGAACTTTGTGAAACACTTTAGCCATTTATCAGTGTACCACTGCCAGCAAGAGGAACAAATAGATTCTTACGTTTGCACGGCTGCAAAAAACCTGTAATGAATTGAGTGAACTTTATCGACAACTTTAATCTCATCTGGAGTCAGAGACTGTTTACATCAAATGGCCTCTACCCAAACAAACTTGGTGCAAGAGTGCTAAAGGACAATACTTATTTTTCCCTTCATCATCCTTCAGCTGTGTGTTTCAACCCATGCGGTTGACACATCCCACAAGGACAACGATAAGACGACACAGCCACAACATCTACTGCTCACGGACACACTCCCAGCTGAGCCTTGCCCACAGAGCTCAGCACAGACAGACTGTGATGGATTAGAACTGCTCCAAGATTCAGCACCCAAGGATGACTTTCGGGAAACATATTTTTGTCTGGCTTTCTGCGAGCCCCCAGATATCAACCAAAAAGAGTCAAGCCCCACAATCACCAAAGCCGATGGGCCCAGCTCGCCCTTCAGGCCGTTTAGCAAACCAATATAATCTGCTGCCTGCTACTTGTCAAACTAAGACTAATGTGGGGAAAAAATAATACTGTTAAGTTAGCCCTTTTAAACATCTGTTCATTTAAGAACAAATAATTTCTAGTCAACGACTTAATAACCATTAAGTCCAATTCTATAAACTATAATACTGATCTGCCAACATTGTCGCTATATGATAAATTAAAATAAGCTGATAACATCACTGTTTTCTCCAGTACGACTGTACAGCCAAATCTAATTTTGTCGCAATATTATCCTGTTTGACACTGTGAAGCTGCTTTGACACAATCGTGATTGTAAAAGCGCTATATAAATAAAGTTGATTGATTGATTGATTGATTAAAAACCTTGATGTTTTGCTTCTAAATGAAACGTGGCTATAAGAAAACTGCAGTGCAACAGTCCTTAAGGAAACAGCCCCTCCTAACTTTACTTTTATTGGTGTCTGCAGAGCGGTTAGGAGAGGTGGGAGTGTTGCTGCTCTTTTTAAAGATGTCTATCAATGTAAGCAAGTGTCATTTGGTGAATATTTGTTTCTCAAATATCTGGGTATTGTGTGAAAAGGTACTCCACACATCCTGCTTATCATTGTTTACGGGCCTCCAAAATACTTTCCAGTCTTTATTGAGGAATTTACAGATCTGTTATCAATAATTTCCTCAAAGTTTGACTGTTTTGCTTTTGCTGGGGATTTTAACATTCACATAGACAATGTAAAACAAAAGAGCTCATGACTGTTCTTAACACTTTTGATATGACACAGCATGTACATGGACCCACACACAATCGTGGACACACTCTAGATTTACTTATCAGTAAGGGTCTAAAACTTTTCATCGATTGTTATTAAGGATGTGGCACTGTTTGCTCATTGCTGTATTTTCTTTGATACAGTTATCAATCTCACCTGCCATTGAAGCTAGATCTATCTCTGTCAAAAAAGATGCTTAAATGAGAACATTAATGTGCTGTTTATTAGGCCTGTCGAGATAGTCATTAAATCAATCAATCGCACGATAAAAAAAATAAGCTTGATAATTTTTCCAGCTGCGATAATTTCCATTTGCATGCTTGTTTGTTTTTCAAATCTCTCTTGCTGACTGTGCGCGCACCTCGTCCGTTTGGGGAGGTTTTACCAATGTTTTATACTCAACACGCAGCTGGGTGATGAGAGATGTC
This sequence comes from Pseudorasbora parva, assembly GCF_024679245.1. Classification (NCBI taxonomy): domain Eukaryota; kingdom Metazoa; phylum Chordata; class Actinopteri; order Cypriniformes; family Gobionidae; genus Pseudorasbora; species Pseudorasbora parva. The sequence goes on from NC_090184.1 coordinate 11,431,825, forward strand.
ATGCTCGGCCAGATTCGCATGAACTCGTGCTTCTTTGGTTGCGGAGCCACACACGTGTTACAAAATTTGACGTGCAAACCACCAAGCAAAATGGCACTGACGTAATTTTTGCCGCGCGCATCCTTTTTTTTTTTTGCCATCAATGTCTTTTCTCTTGCTGTATCAAAATCTCATCTAGCTTTCCTCAGAGATGGTCAAGTTCAGTTAGTCCCGTAGTTAATTAATCTTATTACACGGCTCTGTGAAATACTTGATTCTGATTGGTCAATCGTGCATTCCAGCGGTACGTTATTTCCAGATAACACCCGCTCATACGGGTACTACGAGTTATCTTGACCGGTACTACTTCTATGCTTAACGCTGGCGCCATCTTGTGGCTTAAACAGCCGTGGGTTACAATGGAAGACTTCAAGGCAGGTTTCCTTTATAACGTTTTTAATATAGATCTTTTTCTTACACAAATGCATCGATTCGAATCAGAAGGCTCTATTAACCCATCGGAGTCGTGTGGAGGACGTTATTTGAAGGACAGCTGCATTTTTTATGGACTTCAAACACAACTACAACAACTGGATTAACGTTAGCCTGGACTTTTTAAATAACTCCGATTGTATTTGTCTGAAAGAAGAATGTCATATACACCTACGATAACTTGAGGGTGAGTAAATCATAGGCTTGGTTTCATTTTTGGGTGAACTAACCCTTTCAGCATTCATTTTCAACATTTAGCAAGGGCATATGGCAAATCTTCAGCAATAGATAAAGGCTTAAAGCAGGTTGGAACTGTTTTCCTTCGCCCCTTCAGAGTGATGCAAGACCCCTCCGCTTCGCGTCGGGGTCCTGAGCACTCTGTCGGGGATTATTCTGCGATAACAACCGGCTGGGTGTACATTATCCCTTACTTAATTAACGTGTTAAAGTCCCGGCCCTAATATATATATATATATATATATATATATATATATATATATATATATATATATATATATATATATATATATATATATATATATATATATATATATACAGTCTTGTTCAAAATAATAGCAGTACAATGTGACTAACCAGAATAATCAAGGTTTTTAGTATATTTTTTATTGCTATGTGGCAAACAAGTTACCAGTAGGTTCAGTAGATTGTCAGAAAACAAATGAGACCCACCATTCATGATATGCACGCTCTTAAGGCTGTGCAATTGGGCAATTAGTTGAAAGGGGTGTGTTCAAAAAAATAGCAGTGTCTACCTTTGACTGTACAAACTCAAAACTATTTTGTACAAACATTTTTTAGCAATCCTGTGAATCACTAAACTAATATTTAGTTGTATGACCACAGTTTTTTAAAACTGCTTGACATCTGTGTGGCATGGAGTCAACCAACTTGTGGCACCTCTCAGCTGTTATTCCACTCCATGATTCTTTAACAACATTCCACAATTCATTCACATTTCTTGGTTTTGCTTCAGAAACAGCATTTTTGATATCACCCCACAAGTTCTCAATTGGATTAAGGTCTGGAGATTGGGCTGGCCACTCCATAACATTAATTTTGTTGGTTTGGAACCAAGACTTTGCCCGTTTACTAGTGTGTTTTGGGTCATTGTCTTGTTGAAACAACCGTTTCAAGGGCATGTCCTCTTCAGCATAGGGCAACATGACCTCTTCAAGTATTTTAACATATGCAAACTGATCCATGATCCCTGGTATGCGATAAATAGGCCCAACACCATAGTAGGAGAAACATGCCCATATCATGATGCTTGCACCTCCATGCTTCACTGTCTTCAGTGTGTACTGTGGCTTGAATTCAGAGTTTGGGGGTCGTCTCACAAACTGCCTGTGGCCCTTGGACCCAAAAAGAACAATTTTACTCTCATCAGTCCACAAAATGTTCCTCCATTTCTCTTTAGGCCAGTTGATGTGTTCTTTGGCAAATTGTAACCTCTTCTGCACATGCCTTTTTTGAGGGACTTTGAGGGGGATTCTTGAAAATAGATTAGCTTCACACAGACGTCTTCTAACTGTCACAGTACTTACAGGTAACTCCAGACTGTCTTTGATCATCCTGGAGGTGATTATTGGCTGAGCCTTTGCCATTCTGGTTATTCTTCTATCCATTTTGATGGTTGTCTTCCGTTTTCTTCCACGTCTCTCTGGTTTTGCTCTCGATTTTAAGGCACTGGAGATCATTTTAGCTAAACAGCCTGTCATTTTTTGCACCTCTTTATAGGTTTTCCCCTCTCTAATCAACTTTTTAATCAAAGTACGCTGTTCTTCTGAACAATGTCTTGAACGACCCATTTTCCTCAGCTTTCAAATGCATGTTCAACAAGTGTTGGCTTCATCCTTAAATAGGGGCCACCTGATTCACACCTGTTTCTTCACAAAATTGATGACCTCAGTGATTGAATGCCACACTGCTATTTTTTTTAACACACCCCTTTCAACTAATTGCCCAATTGCACAGCCTTAAGAGCGTGCATATCATGAATGCTGGGTCTCATTTGTTTTCTGAGAATCTACTGAACCTACTGGTAACTTGTTTGCCACGTAGCAATAAAAAATATACTAAAAACCTTGATTATTCTGGTTAGTCACATTGTACTGCTATTATCTTGAACAAGACTGTATATATAGGGTATATCAGGGTTCGTACACCTTTTCAAAGGTCAAATTCAAGCACTTTCAAGGTCCATTTTAAAGATTTTTCCAGCACCTAACACCGCTGTACCAAATACCAATACATTGTCAAAATTATTATTCAGTGTTATCATCACATACAAAAAGATAATAATGCTATAAATAGCCAAAATTGTGTTTCGTAAAGCAGAAGGATATTTAACCAAATCACAGGTTTTATTTCTTTTAAATGTATCACTGTCTAAGTAGACTGTGTTTACTATCTAACTTGCCTTTGGGGTAATTGTAAAAACAATTACCCTAAACAAAATCACTCGACTGGTTCACTTAACTTTCAATTCATTCATTGAAAATTTTAAAAATGTTTACCTCAAACATTCGTCTTTGAGGTAAACAGTCAATCAGATTCAGATCATTGACCTTTTCTATTTTTAATTATTTTTTATTTTTTTGTGTGTATGTCTATTAAAAGTCTAGGCAATCAAATATTTCTTCTGAAGAGATCACTTTATATGATAAAGCTTAAGCTTTTTTTTCATAAACATTGATCAATTACCATTACAATTATCTCACAAGTTAGCGTACAGTGCATGTTCTACAATGGGGTAATTGTGTTGCAGTAGCTTACATAGAACACAAGAAAGCTTGACTTCAAATGGTAAAAAGAAGAGAAAACAGTAATAAAATAAGAACAAATAAGCAAAAACAATAGCACAAATAAATCAGGTAGGCCTAGGTCTAACAAGTTATAATCTGACAAAAATAAACAAGTTATCAATTTTAAAATAACATTGGTTAATATTAATCTGTAAGTTACACAAGTAAATCAGTAAAGAGCAGCAAGTGATCTTTTGTCTTTTTGTAGTTTGAATAACTGCTGCCCCTTTAAGACCAGCCGCAAGAGTGAAATCAAAACACTAACCTGTTACTCATTCTTCTGAACTGTTTACTACTGTATTTACGTTTATACACACCCAGAAGAACATTGTGACATTTTTGTGTGTATTTGACCATTAATAAGCTGGGAAAAGCAGCTATTTTTTATTTACTTGTATTTCAGAGGTCGGCTTTATTACGGTATGTGCGCACTTTAGATATGAGCGCGAAATCTTCGGGAATTTGTAGAATTATGTCTAATCCCGTGCAAAATTCAGGCCGATCACACACTAACACACTGTCATAAAGAAAAATCCAGCAGAACGCGTCGGCACGGTAGTGTTCAGAGGGTTATCCTGTCGGCCGGAGAGGAGAGCAACAGGTGTAGAGGTATCGTTTCCGATATTTAATTATCGATGCATATCAAAAATATCAATATTTTTGACAGCAGTAAGTTACTTGTATGATCATCTATGAACATGCCATAACGGACATGCTAATCTTACATTATCACATTATACATAAACTCTGTCACTAATGCGAATTCCTAGCTAGCAGTTAATAGCGCAAGTTAAACAAATAGGTGGCTACAGTAAACTACTTTAGTTAGCTTACTTGAAAGTCTATGACTTACCTTTCATGTGGCTCGAAAGAGCAGACTCGGCCATAGTGAAAAGCTGCACGTATTTTTGCAAACTTTACAAGAGGCACTTCGTGGGGTTTGTGCCCGTTTGATCCAAAATTCGTATTTAACACCTTTCAGCCAACGTTCATTGAAACGATAATATGGGAGCGGAGTCACACATGGAAATAGACAGGCAGATCACGAGCACAGCAGGTTTCATTTTAGGCTCTCCAACATTTTTATTTCTACATTTAATAAACTAACTATTTAGTCAGATAGGTATTTGTTGTAAAAGAAGTTGATTTTCTCCTTGACTCCTTTAACTCAAAAGTTAAGAGTGTAATTGATGATATTGCTCCTCTGAAAGTCAGGAAAAAGAGTGGCAAACAAAAGGCACCTTGGAGAAACTCAACAGCAGTTAAATTATTAAAAAGACAATGCAGAAAATCTGAATGCATGTGGCGGAAAGACAAAACTTGTGGTCCATTATAACATCTATAAAGACAGCCTTCATGATTTCAGGCAAAGCTAGACAGGTCTTCTTCCCAAATAATATAAACAGAAACATAAACAACACGCACACTATTTTTGCTACTGTAGAGAGACTAACAAACCCCCAGTCACATTCCTAGTGAAATGCTCTCAGAAAGCAAATGCAGTGAGTTTGCTTCCTTCTCAGAGAAAATGAATATGTCTGATTTCAAAACAGTACAGCACCTTAAAACATCAACCTGCGCCCTTGACACACTCCCCACTTCTTTTTTCAAAAGTTTAACTGCTTAGAAGCAGATCTCCTAGAAGTGGTAAACTCCTCACTTTTCTATGGGACTTTCCCAAACCCCCTTAAAACTGCAAATCTATCATCTGAAAAATATTGCAAGAATTAGATGCTTTGTTTTCAGGCAAGATTTAGAGAAACATGTTCATGCTTTCATCACCAGCAGGGTGGACTATTGCAATGGCCTTCTCACTGGCCTTTCCAAAAAGATCATTAGACAGCTGCAGCTCATACAGAACACTGCTGCCAGTATTCTGAGCAGAACCAGAAAATATGACCATATCACACCAGTCATCAGGTCTTTACACTGGCTTCCAGTTACATTTAGGGTTGATTTTAAAGTACTATTACTTGTTTATAAATCACTCAATGACCTGGGACCTCAATACATTGCAAACTCCTCACTTCTCTATGGGACTTTTCCAAACTCCTTTAAAACTGCAATGCTATCATCTAAAAAATATTGCAAGAATTAGATGCTTTGTTTCCAGGCAAGACTTAGAGAAACTTGTTCATGCTTTTATCACCAGAAGGGTGGACTATTGTAACGGTCTTCTCACTGGCCTTTCCAAAAAGACCATTAGACAGCTGCAGATCATACAGAACGCTGCTGCCATGATTCTGAGCAGAACTAGAAAATATGACACCAGTCCACAGGTCTTTACACTGGCTTCCAGTTACATTTAGGATACATTTTAAAGTACTATTACTTGTTTATAAATCACTCAATGACCTGGAACCTCAATACATTGCAGATATGCTGATTAAATACAAACCCAACAGATCACTCAGATCAGAAGGATCAAGTCAGCTAGAGTTCACACAAAAAAGGAGAGTATGCTTTTAGCTATTATGCCAGCCGCAGTTGAACCAGCTTCCTGAACAGACCAGATGTGCTACAACAGTAGCCACATTCAAATCCAGACTCAAAACACATCTGTTTAGCTGTGCATTTAATGAAAGAGCTCTGTGCCACTATATGTCTGACTAATCGCATCTTATATTTCTATTTCTTATACATCTGTTGATTATTATTTTTGGTTAGGGCTGTCTGACTGGAAGAGATTGGAAAAGGAGAGCAGTGTGCTTCGCTTCATTCTGCTTGTGTAGCAGACAGTGTAAAGAAGCAGACTCAAGAAAGGGGAGGCCCTGCGGGGCAATGGTAACATCCCATACAGGAGCCCGTCTTGGACCGACTTGTAAGGTCCAGGAGACATTGCGAACCTGCTCCATATCAGATAGGAGTACCCAAATTTAGAATCAGGCAGATAGGGATCTATTTATCACCATTTTATCTTTATTTTATTTTTTATTCTCTTTACAACTGTTTCTATTTTTATTTTTACACATGGTATTTTTTTTCCTATGCAATGTTATCACAATTTGAATTCATTTTTATGTAAAGCACTTTGAATTGCCAATGAAAGATGGATCTAAAAATCATACAGTGCATACACTGCTGGAAAGGGTTAAAATATGAAAAATATGCTGGAAAACTGAAGATTTTTTTCTGAAGAACAGAGCTCAGTTTAACTGCTTAGGACAAACAAGGGAATCACGAACGACCATAAAACCCCCCAACATAAACACTTGTGGATCATCCGAGTAACAACACACAGTATTAAGAATCAATGGTTTATAAACTTTTGAACAGTGTAATTTTATTAATTCAGCTATTTTTCGTCTTGTGGACTATATGTAAAACATTTTTTAATGAAAATATCTTATTCACAACAGTACTAAATAAAAAATCAGATTAGGTTCATCTAATCAGAGGGATGTAGATATGTTTGCACCAGCTCTGCCATTAAGTATTAATTTGCTCAAGTATTACACACAGGAAAAAAAATAGTTTTGTAAAGTTCTTCAGTTTCCAGAACTATAAAAAATAGTAAAAATAACAATTCTGAATAGGGTCCATGCACCATTCAAACTAAGATGAGTTTGTAAACTGTAACTACCAAGGAGGACTAGAAAGCAGCATAACTTTAAGGAGTGAGGTAAGTAAGTCTTCAAGGACTTACTGAAGGAGTGAATTGACTCAGGCACTGTAGTTCCAGGTTTTTTGTGGGTTGTTTCTCCCAGGTCAATACCCTCCATGGCTTCTACATGAAACATAACATAAGTCACATCATAATGCCACTTAGGGACTGTTCAGGAATTGTTTGTGAATGAAAACACTTTATACAGGAAAGCTCTGGCAGTGTGAACAAAACAACAGCCAAAACAAATTCTCAGTACATAATCTGTAATGTGTGTGAACAAGACTTTATCTTGAGGTCATCTATATACTACTGTGCTCCTAAAAGTTGGGAGGGAAAAGACTAGTATAAACAAGTAGCAAATCATGGCTCACTGCTGTGATGTAAATTAAAGGCTACTTGCTAACTTTTCTCTTTATTTCAGAAGGAAATAAGACACATGGAAGAAAACTGTGCTTGTCAAGGTGAGTTTACCTATTACGGTGCTGGTAATTAGAATAGGGTTAGTCAAGACTCACCAACAGACTGTCCAGCCGTGTAGGAGTCAGTTCTGGTCCTGGAGCGCTTGTTTCCTTTAGTGTTTGCTGTAGGAGAGAACAGAAACATCCAGTTGCTTGTCATTCACAAACATCTGAGGTGTGACTATAAAAAGATTGTGGGATAAAATAAATACAAAAGAAAAAAAATTGGATAAGAAAAAGTATTTTTAGTTGCTGTGGCTAGTCACCAAGGGACCAGATTTTGGCTGGTTTGTTTTAGTAGTTAGACTATTACTGCTGGTATATATTATACAATATATTCTTGTTTTTCATGTATTTACTATAGTAATAATAGTAACTTATGCATAATAAGCAACTAAGTTCACTGCAAAAATGCTCTCTTACTTTTTGTTTCCATCCCAAATATGTAAAAATTCTTAAATCAAAACATAAAAGGACATTTTTTTCTTATTTTCTTGAAAATAAAACTCTAAATTAAGTGAGTTTTTGCTTAAAACAAGCAAAATTATCTGCCAATGGGGTGAGAAATAATTATATTTCTGTTTGGGATAGAAACCAGAACTCAATCAGAAACAAGATTTTTTTTATCACCCCATTGGCAGATCATTCAGCTTGTTTTAAGTATAGACTCAATTCATTTGTATTTTATTTTCCGGAAAACAAGAAAAAATATCTTGTAATTTTACTAGTAAATGCATCTTGATTTAAGAATCTTTAGATATTTAGGCCCAATCCCAATTCTATTTTATACCCTTTTGCTTACCCTAACAAAATTCCCCTACTAATTGGGAGACAACTACTACACCATTACATGTCATCATACCTCATTACCACCTTCATGTGAATGCGCAAAACAAAGGGGTAGGGGAAAGTGAAGGGCTAAGGAAGAAGAAAATGGAAGAAGCTAAACATGAATGTCAATCTCCCCCGGACTAGGGCTCCATGCTAGATCTCACCTCGTGGGGTCTCAATGATCCTAAGAAAGTTGAACTACACGGGAAGAGCTGGTCAATGAACTTTTGAACTTTTTGGTCATAATTCCTCTAAACGTGTTTGGAGGAAGAATAATAATAAGTACCATCCCAAGAACACCATCCCTACTGTGTGTACCAAAGTTCTGGCATGGCCTAGCCAGTCTCGAGACCTAAACCCAATAGAGAATCTTTGGAGGGAGCTCAAATTCCGCGTTTCTCAGCGACAGGCCAGAAACCTGACTGATCTAGAGAAGATCTGTTTGGAGGAGGGGGCCAAAATCCCTCCTGAAGTTGGTGCAAATCTGGTGAAAAACTACAGGAAACGTTTGACCTCTGTAATTGCAAACAAAGGCTACTGTACCAAATATTAACATTGATTTTCTCTGGTGTTCAAATACGTATTTGCAGCTGTATCATACAAATAAATAGTTTTAAAAAATCATACATTATGATTTATGGACAAACTCCCCTCCATGATTTCTAAGTGGTAGAACTTGCAAAATAGCAGGGTGTTCAAATACGTACAGTGCCTTGCGAAAATATTCGCCCCCCTTGAACTTTGTGACCTTTTGCCACATTTCAGGCTTCAAACATAATGTTATGAAACTGTAATTTTTTGTGAAGAAACAACAAGTGGGACACAATCATGAAGTGGAATGAAATTTATAGGGGGGGTGAAATGCTGTTTCATGCATACTGATCTTTTTACACTGTTAAAGACTTGGAATCCCATACTAAACATAGACAAAGTTTCAAAAGTTAAGGTGGACGTTTGATGGGAGTATTTCTTTGTCAAAAATACTACCTCCGGTTAGTCATAAGTTTCGGCAAGTTTTTTGAGATCATGCGTCCCCTTTGACGTTAATGGGGGCGGAATTTCCTTGTATGAGCCTTACGGACAATTCTACCGGAAGCGCGTGAGAGAGAGAGAGGGAGAGAGCGAAAGTAACAGCCTACGCCCATCAAAGCGCTGGCTTGTAGGATGCTGGACAGGTGATGTGCACATAACAATGTCACCAAAAAAGTGCGTTTTTGGTTGCCAGACCAAGACAGTCCTGCACAGATTCCCCAAAAACCCCGCGGTAAGGCAACAGTGGATGTAATTTGCTTTTCCGGATCAGCAACTGAGTTGCGCGAATGTTTATATCTGTTCGCTGCATTTCGGTGCCGACTGTTTCATAAACAAGGCCCAGCTCGACGCCGGATTTTCCCGATCGCCTAATGCTGAATGATGGAGCAGTCCCAACGTTAGAACCGCAGGCGGTGAGTGAGACTGCTTCAAATGTCTGTGTTTTTGCCTATGCTCATCAAGTAGCCCAAACATGATCACGTATAGTTAATTGATCAATGGAGCATGCGATGTGTAGTGCGTGTACATTTGTTTAGCTGGCCACTATATGTGTAACTTTATGTTTGTGTATTGTAAAAGCACTCCAAACAACAATACACAAAGAGGGGGGAAATATGTTGAACTAAATAAGCACGCTTCTTCATTCAAATGCGCTACTATTCCGTGTCTTTCTATGTAAACACTAACTTAACCTGCCGTGCAAAACCAGTCCGCTTACTGTCTACACAAACCAAGCGTAAACACACAAACACACGTGCACAACTGCACTTCCCACATGTACACCTTCAAAGACAAAAATACGACGATATAATTCAAGTATAAATATGTAAATAACACAAGCCGCTAAGCATATTATATAGTTAGTGTATAACTTGTACCACATAGAGACGTCCTGCTCTAGTCGTTTTTGCTGCTGCTCCTGTTCAACTGCAGCCTCTGGGTCTGATTCCGGATCATAGATGTATGGCTGTATCTGATTAAAAGCCATATTTTTATTTTGAATAAAGTTTTTTTTCCCGCTGTTAGGGATGACACAGCTTTACGACGCACTCGACTCAACACAATAGCAGCAGCGAGCACACGTCATTATTTAGCTCCGCTCACACGACACGCCCCCACCCGCTCAGCTTTTTTCGGAAAGACTCGGAACAGCGCATCTTTCTTATATAATTATAAAAAAAATAAAGACTTTTCGGAGATATGCAGGATGCAATGCTACTCTATAGGTACTCAAGATTGACATGACACTGACTGAAACTGAGTGTTTCACCCCCCCTTTATTGGATATTTCAAACTTTTTTAACAAATCAAAAACGGAAAAATTGGGCGTGCAAAATTATTCGGCCCCCTTAAGTTAATACTTTGTTGCGCCACCTTCGCTTGGGGTATGTCTCTATCAGTTTTGCACATTGAGCACATTGAGCCACATTTGCACATTCCTCCTTGCAGAACAGCTCGAGCTCAGTGAGGTTGGATGGAGAGCATTTGTGAAGAGCAGTTTTCAGTTCTTTCCACAGATTCTCGATTGGATTCAGGTCCGAACTTTGACTTTGCCATTCTAACACCTGGATATGTTTATTTTTGAACCATTCCATTGTAGATTCCACTGTATTTTCCTCACTGTGTGTGTATATATATATATATATATATATATATATATATATATATATATATATATATATATATATATATATATATATATATATATATATATATATATATATTTATATTAGGGGTGTAACGGTTCACAAAATTCACGGTTCGGTTCGATACGATACACTGGTGTCACGGTTCGGTTCGGTACGGTACGGTTCGGTATGTTTTAGATACAGCAAAAAGAAAAAATTGGCAGAAATTACCTTTTTTTATTATTATTTTATTAAAACTAACAAAGTATGATTTTTTTGTTGTTGTATGATTTTACCCATCTTCTATGTAGTTACAGGAATAAGACATTAGCTCTTTACATTAGCGTGTGCGGTGCGTGTTGCGTTGCGTGTGTGTTGCAGGAGCCCCACACCCTGTAGTGCTTTACATATGCTGCGTTTGCAGTCCGCAACTGATCCGCTGTTGCATATCACAAACACAGCATTTATTCATTATTTTTTATTTAAAATCCAAAAGTTTTTACTGAACATGCCTCGTCAGAATTCCAATTTTCTTTGTTTACTCTTTAATAGAAGTCAGGTTACGTAGCCTACTACATTTAAACAACATTTTATTAAAATCATTTATTCATATTTATATACTTTAGATTTAGCTCACACAAGTGGCAAAACATTTAAACATAGTTTATAGCCTTAAATCACAAACATTTTAAATTAGAAACTTATAATAGTCTATTCAAAAACAGCCGACTTTACTTTCGTTTTTACACCCTTTTAAAAGAAATCCTAAAGAACTTTGCTTTTCACCTCCAAGAAAGTACGAGTGCTCTCCATTATGGCACATTTTTTTAACCTAAATGCCAGGTAAGGTGTCGTTTTGTTGCTCTTTACTTGAGAAAAAAAGCCATGTGTTGACTTTGAAACAAGAGTATATTTTAAATGAGATGCATCTGTGGTGAAATTACTAGATTTTCACGTCAGTACATGTTTATTTTAATGCGAACAATGTTCTATCACTTTAATGCAGCAACGCAGCGCAGCAAAAAATAGACTCGGTACGAAAACGATCGCCGCACTGCTGCAGACGCAACGCTCCTGGAACAGACTGACGGACAGCACCCGCGTGCAGTTTGAAAGCTGTCATCCGTTAACATGGGTACGGAAAAAAATACGCACCGCACACGCACTGCAGACGGAGTATGTGTGAAACGGGCGTTAGGTCTCATATCCGCGGCTATAAATGGACCACTCGCCGTGGTGATGTCTTTTGCCATTTGAATAAGTTGGAAATGTCTGTCTAAATGCTGCGGGGATAGTTTGTGGCTGTTTCTCCTTTTTATCGTCTTGTTGTCGGCATAAAGACAACAAGATCGTCTTGTTGTCGGCTTTGATTGACATGACATGAATTATTCCCGCTGCTGTACCATCAGCAAATGCGACATACCGTTATTTTTTAATCCATCAATCTTGCCAACACCATCATAGCTTACCAAGAATCCAAAGTTCACCCAAACACCAGACCTGTTGGTTATTGGAGGATCTTCTATTTCTGGTTTGTTAAACGCAATTGCCATTTTGCCACGAGCATTCAGCGTGTAGCCTACTGAGTAAGCGAGCAACTGACTGAGCAGCCTAAAACATATTTGGTGTTTTTTTTTCTTTCACTTCGGCGGTGTCAGGGGCATTGCCTGTTATGTCGTTTTGGTTATTGGGCTACCTTGTTGAACGCATATTATTATATTTCACACACTTTTTTATTTTCCAAATCTAATTAATTAGTCCAAGAACCGTTTGGTACATAATGCGTACCGCGTACCGAACCGAAAGCCTCGTACCGAACGGTTCAATACGAATACGCGTATCGTTACACCCCTAATATATATATATATATATATATATATATATACAGTACTGTTCAAAATAATAGCAGTACAATGTGACTAACCAGAATAATCAAGGTTTTTCGTATATATTTTTTTATTGCTACGTGGCAAACAAGTCACCAGTAGGTTCAGTAGATTCTCAGAAAACAAATGAGACCCAGCATTCATGATATGCACGCTCTTAAGGCTGTGCAATTGGGCAATTAGTTGAATTAGTTGAAAGGGGTGTGTTCAAAAAAATAGCAGTGTGGCATTCAATCACTGAGGTCATCAATTTTGTGAAGAAACAGGTGTGAAACAGGTGGCCCCTATTTAAGGATGAAGCCAACACTTGTTGAACATGCATTTGAAAGCTGAGGAAAATGGGTCATTCAAGACATTGTTCAGAAGAACAGCGTACTTTGATTAAAAAGTTGATTAGAGAGGGGAAAACCTATAAAGAGGTGCAAAAAATGATAGGCTGTTCAGCTAAAATGATCTCCAATGCCTTAAAATGGAGAGCAAAACCAGAGAGATGTGGAAGAAAACGGAAGACAACCATCAAAATGGATAGAAGAATAACCAGAATGGCAAAGGCTCAGCCATTGATCACCTCCAGTATGATCAAAGACAGTCTGGAGTTACCTGTAAGTACTGTGACAGTTAGAAGACGTCTGTGTGAAGCTAATCTATTTTCAAGAATCCCCCGCAAAGTCCCTCTGTTAAAAAAAAGGCATGTGCAGAAGAGGTTACAATTTGCCAAAGAACACATCAACTGGCCTAAAGAGAAATGGAGGAACATTTTGTGGACTGATGAGAGTAAATGTGTTCTTTCTGGGTCCAAGGGCCACAGGCAGTTTGTGAGACGACCCCCAAACTCTGAATTCAAGCCACAGTACACAGTGAAGACAGTGAAGCATGGAGGTGCAAGCATCATGATATGGGCATGTTTCTCCTACTATGGTGTTGGGCCTATTTATCGCATACCAGGGATCATGGATCAGTTTGCATATGTTAAAATACTTGAAGAGGTCATGTTGCCCTATGCTGAAGAGGACATGCCCTTGAAATGGTTGTTTCAACAAGACAATGACCCAAAACACACTAGTAAACGGGCAAAGTCTTGGTTCCAAACCAACAAAATTAATGTTATGGAGTGGCCAGCCCAATCTCCAGACCTTAATCCAATTGAGAACTTGTGGGGTGATATCAAAAATGCTGTTTCTGAAGCAAAACCAAGAAATGTGAATGAATTGTGGAATGTTGTTAAAGAATCATGGAGTGGAATAACAGCTGAGAGGTGCCACAAGTTGGTTGACTCCATGCCACACAGATGTCAAGCAGTTTTAAAAAACTGTGGTCATACAACTAAATATTAGTTTAGTGATTCACAGGATTGCTAAATGAAAAAAAAAAATGTTTGTACAAAATAGTTTTGAGTTTGTACAGTCAAAGGTAGACACTGCTATTTTTTTGAACACACCCCTTTCAACTAATTCAACTAATTGCACAGCCTTAAGAGCGTGCATATCATAAATGCTGGGTCTGATTTGTTTTCTGACAATCTACTGAACCTACTGGTAACTTGTTTGCCACGTAGCAATAAAAAATATACTAAAAACCTTGATTATTCTGGTTAGTCACATTGTACTGCTATTATTTTGAACAATACTGTACATCAATTTATTATTTCAAATATTATCAATAAAATTCATTCTCAAACCAAATCTTCCATTACAGCATATTCTGTATCATATTCTCCTCCGGACCGCAAGCTTTTCCGGAGCTGGATAGACCGGGAGGTTCAGGCCAGTCCCAGACCCGCCAGCGACTTGGCCGCCACCATCTCGCTCTCGAAGATGGGACTGATGGACGACCCGGAGGGATTCATAGACTTCTTCGAGAGGTCCGCTGAGGCTCGGGACTGGCCCAAGGATGACTGGTAAATGCGGCTCCTGCCGCTGTTTTTGGGGGAAGAGCAGGTAGCCGCACACCAACTGCCAGTCAAGAACCTCCTGGTTTATGACGACCTCAAGTGCGCCATCTTACAGCGGGTCGACAGGACCCCGGAACAGCATCGCCAGCGGTTCTGGACCCTGGCGCTCGAATAGTCTGGCTGGCCCTTCGTGTTTGCGCACCAGCTCCGGGACTCGTGCCGCAAGTGGCTGATGGCCGGCGAAAGTGACGTTGAGGAAGTCATTGATCGCGTGGTACTGGAGCAGTTTGTTGTGCGGCTTCCGAGGAAGACCGTGCAGTGGGTCCAGTGCCACTGTCCGACGCTGCTGAATCAGGTCATCCAGTTGGTGGAGGACCAGATGGTGGCGTGTCACGGGGTCGGCGAGCCCCTGCCAGCGGCATCTCTCTCTCTCTCTCCTCTCTCCTCCTTCCCCCGCCCCTTCTACCTCTAAGCCTGTTCCCCCTCCCAGGCCCTGAGCCGGGGTGCTGCCCCGACCAGCGCCGAGGTGGAGGATGGGCGATCCGCCCGAGGCACCGGCGACAGCCAGACCGGCGCCCAGGGGAAGGGGAGGGAACCCCGACCCACTTCCTGCTTCCTCATCTCCGGCAATCTCTCCACGCCAATTCACCGACCAACTTCCAGCCACTAGGGCGGCGGGGAGGTTTGGGCTGGTTTGTTGGCACTGTGGCGACCCGGGACACTTCATTGATCGGTGTCCTATGATGGACGTGGGGACGCTGGTCCGGGTCCCCGACGTGCCACAAGCTGCCCCCGATCAAGCTGGCCTGTACCAGATACCCGTGAGTATCAAGGGGGGTACGTATCAGGCCTTGGTGGATTTGGGGTGTAACCAAACCTCCATCCACCAAAGCCTGACTCCGCCTAAGGCATTGGGTAACAGCCACATGGTTAAGGTGAGGCATGTGCACGGGAAAGTGGTGAACTATCCGTCGGTGCCTATGGATATTCAATTTAGGGGACAAATGCATAGTGTTGAGGTTGCAGTTAACCCGTGCCTCCGGCATCCAATAATTCTGGGGACGAATCGGCCAGCGTTTAACAAGTTATTAGGGCACTTATGTGTGGATGCCTCTTGGGGGAAGAGGGGAAATAGGAGGGTAGCGGACGCTCAAGCGGGCAAGGTGGATTTGGGACGTCTTGGAGCGGTTCCGGGGGAACAGAGCACGATGGGACTTCCTATCTTCTCTGAGCGCGATGACTTTCCTCTGGAACAATCCCAGGACGAGACACTTAAAAACGTGTTTGATCAGGTCCATTCCATCGACAGCCACCACGTCCACTGTGAACAGCCACTCTCCTATCCTTACTTCTCAGTTATAAATATCCGCTTGTATCGGGTCATCCACGACGCCCAGTCAAAACAAGATACAACGCAATTGTTGGTACCTAAAAGCCATCGGGAAATGCTTTTCCAGGCGGCTCATTCTAATCCGATGGCGGGTCATTAAGGAAAAACGGCTACATTAAACCGATTTTTATTTTTCTGGCCGGGCATTCATGAGAATGTAGGTTGTGTGCCTCTTGTCAGGAATGTCATTTGGTGAATCCACCGGCCACCCCAAAAGCCACCCACAAACAGACGGGCTGGTGGAACGTTTTAATCGCACGTTAAAATCCATTAATCGAAAGTTTGGTCACGAGGACGCTAAAAATTGGGATAGATGGCTTGAACCTCTGTTGTTTGCTGTTCGCGAGGTTCCCCAAGCCTCCACAGGGTTTTTCCCCGCTTCGAGCTGCTCTATGGACACCAGCCACCTGGGTGCTGGATGTCCTTAGAGAGGCTTGGGAGGACGTACCTTCGGAGAGTAAGAACGAAATTCAGTATGTCATGGGCCTGAGAGCAAAACTCCACACTTTGGGGCGGCTATCAATGGAGAATTTGCTCTAGGCTTAAGACGGACAAAAACAGCTTTACAACAGAGGTAAGAAGCTGCGACAATTTCCAACGGGAGATAAAGTGGTTGTATTACTGCCTACGTCCAGCTCGAAATTACTCGCGAAGTGGCAAGGACCCTTTGTGGTCACAAGGTGAGTCGGCTTAACTATGAGGCGATACGATCGGATAGGGATGGGGCAAGTCAAATATACCACCTCAACCAATCGAAAAGTCAACGCGGTGTCAAAATTCGATGCGTATCCATTGCCGAGGGTAGACGAGTTGCTTGATCGCTCAATTTTATTCGACACTGGACTTAACAAAGGGATATTGGCAGATCCCCTTGTCTCCAATGTCCAAAGAAAAGACCGCTTTCACCACGCCGTTCGGATTGCACCAATTTGTCACGCTTCCGCTCGGGTTGTTCGGGGCTCCCACAACCTTCCAGTGACTGATGGACAGGATTCTCCGGCCGCATGCTGCATATGCCGCTGCCTATCTGGATGATATTATAATCTAGAGTACAGACTGGCAGCGCCATATGCAGCATTTGTGTGCTTTCCTGAAGTCGCTGAGGAAGGCGGGGCTGACCTCCAACCCATAAGAAGTATGCGATTGGGTGGGTGGAAGTAAGGTATCTGGGCTTCCACTAGGGTCATAGGCAGGTGCGGCCCCAAATTGATAAGAACCGAACCACAAATGGACTTTTGAAGGTTTAAATGTGTATTATGTGAGTTATTTGAACTCTCAAAGGGGGAACTGTGGGATTACACGTTTATAATTTATAAATTGTTATTTCAAGGTTCCATTGTAATAGTATACAAACAGTTTGTTATGTACATCGTGTTTTACAGTTTTGAGGTACAGATTGACTACATTTTAATGATCATACATAATAATCAAGCTAATCAGTCTTTTGTCTTTATGCACTTCCTGCTCTATAAGCAACATTGTCAGAGTGATTAGATTTGTATCTATGCGTCTGATTGGCACTGTTATGCTTATAGGATTAGGACTGGTGGTCTGATTGGCACTGTTATGCTGATAGGATTAGGTCTGGTGACACTGAAATGTATGGGTTGTGTCCCTTTTACCTATACAGTATTTGCATTCTTTTGTTTAGATTGTCTCCTCCTCTACTGTGTAAATGCCTCCCCCTGAAATGTGGATAAATTACAACGTATACTTTTTAGAATTAGACTTGGATGACTAAAGCCACCGAAGAGTAACGCCAGCCCCAAAGATATACCCAATTTCTCCTGGACTTCACGTCTGAGTTTCCAACATCCCCTATATTGACTTCTACATCTATAGTCGTAGACATAGAGGCGAACGATAGTTCTTTTGGTGGTAGAGTGGGTGAACCTATGATGGAATCCTTGAAAAATGCTGTATGATGGAGATGGAGTATAGAAAGTCACACTGCAGGTCAACTTCCCTAAAGTATATGAGCAGACTTTTGCTGCTGATGTTTATGACTCAATTGTAGGATTGTGTGGTTCTGTCATTTTTAAGTCTTTTGAATGATGAAAAGTTGTTTGCTTACTATCCATAAGCCTCCAGTTGAGTAATGGGTCGTAGACAAAGGCCTCCAGCACAGCCATGACACTGTCCCTGTGTTCACGCAGTACCTCCATTACCGTGTGACATGTAATACGGTAGTTACCATCCAATCCGGTCACCTGAGAAGAAACATTATCCGTTTTTCAGCCAGAAAGATAAGGAAATGTCATTCAAGCACAATGGACAATGCAGGGGGTTATTTTAAGTAAATATTAGCATAGACATCCGTGGATGTGTCCATGGCCATTTTGTTATAAAATACTAGAACATCTGTGCTTTATGTAGTCAAGTCAAATGAAATTTTGAAATGAAATGAAAACATAGATTGAAATTTTAGTGTGCCCAACTCAGCAAGCCAAAGGCAAAAGTGGCAAGGAACCAAAACTCCACCAGGGCATGATGGAGAAAAATAAATCTTGGGAGAAACCAGGCTCAGTCGGGCTGCCAGTTCTCCTCTGGCCTGTTAAAGCAGCACTAGGTAACTTTTCAACCTTCATAATATATTTTTTAAGACTCTTGTGATGATAAATCGACTTACAATGGGGTGAATGACACGTCTGCCATAGCCTGATGGGGTCTGTATCGTTTTTAATCGTACTTTTAAACTTTGGGTTTTGGGTAGTAACCCGAGAACAAAAAGAACTACAAAATTCGACTGCTTTACGGCACATACGTCACTTCCACCAACACCCACACTTGATTAAATTCAGACGTGCGAGCCCAACTTTGTTCGTCGGATAATATAGTCATGTCCGAAGCAGCACAGACACATATGAAAGAAAAGGTTTTGTTGGAGGAAAGCAATAAGAGGAAACGAAAAAGTAATGGGATTAAAGGCAGGACGAGGATCAACATGTGACCAGCGTTTGCTAGTCGGCATGAGCTGAAGGAGGCGTGCCCAACCGATGCTGTCATGCTTGTTACGGTGAGCTACCACTCAAACATTGAACTGAAGTATCATATAGATTCTGTAAAACGGTAACCAATAGACTACTATAATGACGCTGGCTTGTAAACGTGAGCATCGTGATTATTTGGCGTTTGAAAAAAATAAAACCCATGAAATTATATTCATATGACATGCTGAAACATGCCACTGACTGTAACGTTACCTGGGATGAAGACATTTCACACGCGACGTCAGAAGAACTCTGAACTCCTCTTGCAGTGTTCAGGGGAACCCGCGGCGCCACTTTTATGAAGTTATTTGGCCCGCACCGCACCAATGTATATATTTTTACAACCCGCCGCGCACCCGCGACCATTAAATAGACATACGGGGTCCGCGGGTTATGAGACGACCCACGCATCACTAGTTCAGGGCTATCAGGGCTGTCATGTCAGCAAGTGCACGCGCGATGGCATCCCCTGTTGTAGGATGACAGATCTTACGACAGTAGTTGAGGACATTATTTTTTCCAAACTGTAGGGGGACCCCGAGAACAAAAGTAGCCAAGTGCTGCTTTAACAAACAGTTTATCATTATTATTCTGGCAAACTTACAGGTCAGAAATCATATTAGATTGGAATGTTTGAAAGTTCCAGGTATCAAGCAAGAGGCAGGTTTATTGAGGATGATGCGTCGATTACACAAAAATATGAATATTTGAACTATCAGAGTCATCGCGCCAGAGACGGGTTTATTTAGGATGACGTTTTGAGTAACTATACTACTGTTTTTCAGCAATTCTTAAAAATGTCAAATGGTATTTGACGGTAAACAAAATAGTATTTTGGCTTAGTTGTGAATGTGTGTTTGAGATCTAAATTAAATATGCCACAAAAAAATGACAAGAAAACGTCTCGGTTACGTATGTAACCCTCGTTCCCTGAAGACGTACGTCGGACTTAGACCGACAAATTGGGATCACTTCTGGGAGCCCCTATCATCTTCGAGATATAGAAAATGGGCCAATGAACATTGGCGTGCGTGCTTTGCATATCGCATCCCGCTTCGCGGGTATAAAGCGGAAGCGATTGCCACGCACTGTTGTTTGTCACTGAGGAGCTGAACCTGTGGCTCGAACTGCAGTGATGGTACAGCAACTGTGGCGCTGGGACGTACGTCTCCGTTCCCTCCTCCAGGGAAAGAGGGTTACATACGTAACCGAGACATTCCCTTTCAGTCGGTCACGTTCGACGTACGTCAGACTTAGACAGATGAATTGGGATCTCTATGGAAAACGGCATAGTTACTACCACTTTCAGCACCCTGCGGGAGTCCCTCGGACCCGTCTCAACGGGCAGGGAATTTCCTGCAGGGAGAGTCACACTGCCATCCCACAAGACCCAAACAGTGGACTATTGGATAACGCTGGGAAAGCATGCCCCTGGAGGCCGCTGCAGAAGCCACACTCCCCCGAAGGAGATAATGTGTGGAAATTACACGTATGGACTGGCCGTGGGCAGTACAACATACGGGAGTCCCAGGGGCGGCCCTGTTGGACGGGGGACAGTCACCTCACTGAGACAGCAGAGCGGGCTCTGCCAAGGGAAAGACACTGGCTCGCCGCAGGGAGCCGTACCATTGAAAATACACATATGGGACCGCCGTGGGGGTCACTACATATGGAACCCAGCCTAACACAAGTTTCACAATGCATACGAGTGTTGGACCTGGCGTCAGACGCTCCGCCACGCCTGACTGCCGCGGGTTGCGGAGGACTCAACAGAGTTCGCCATACTGGGGAAATCGACTGGAGCATATAAGCGCACATATCCGTTCCATGAGGAAGGGAGTGGCGCAACAAGCCGACACTAGAACGGGCACTTGGGTGCTACCGACTATGAAAAGTGAGTGCACGGGAAGATAGCAGTTCTACACGTAGGCTATAAAACCTAGCAAACGTGTTGGGTGTCGCCCAGCCCGCAGCTCTACAAATATCTGTCAGCGAGGGAACGAGCCAGCGCCCAGGAAGAGGCTACACCCCTGGTGGAGTGGGCTCTAATCCTGAGCGGGCAGGGCATGTCTTGGGACTCATATGCCAAGACAATGGCATCCACTATCCAGTGGGCCATCCTCTGCTTGGAGAC
The DNA here is from genome assembly GCF_024679245.1 of Pseudorasbora parva. NCBI lineage: Eukaryota > Metazoa > Chordata > Actinopteri > Cypriniformes > Gobionidae > Pseudorasbora > Pseudorasbora parva. The sequence goes on from NC_090184.1 coordinate 11,452,968, forward strand.
AGCCTTTCCCTTCTGCTGTTCTCCGTAACAGACAAAGAGATGCTCTGAGGTCCTAATGCTTTGCGTTCTGTCCACATAAGTTGGAAGTGATAGGACAGGACAGAGAAAAGCCAGGGCTGGGTCTGCCTCCTCCGAAGGCAGCGCTTGTAGGCTCACCACCTGGTCCCGTAAAGGGAGTGGTGGGAACCTTGGGCACGTATCCGGGCCGGGGTCTCAGGAAAATGCCTGCAGGTCCCCTACCCTCTTGATAGAGACCAATGTCGTCAGGACTACTGTCTTTAGAGACAGAATTTTCAACTCTACTGACTGCAAAGGCTCAAAGGGAAGTCTCTGAAGTGCACTGAGCACCAGAGACAGGTCCCAAGAGGGTATAGAGGGGGAGCGAGGAGGATTTAATCTCCTCGCGCCCCTCAGGAACCTGACGATCAGGTCGTGCTTCCCCAAAGACTTACCTTCTACTAGTTTGTGATGGGCAGCGATTGCGGCCACATACACCTTGAGGGTGGAGGGAGACAGCCTTCTCTCTAACCCGTCCTGTAGAAAGGAAAGCACGGCCCCGACCGAACATCTCCAGGGGTCTTCTCGATGAGAAGAGCACCAGTCAACGAACAGGTTCCACTTCAACGCATAGAGGTGCCTCGTAGAGGGAGCTCTAGTGGAAGTGATGGTGTCTACCACGGTCCGTGGCAGGCCACCTAGAACCTGCGCGTCCCGTCCAGGGACCAGACATGGAGTTTCCAGAGGTCTGGACGCGGCTGCCAGATGGCGCCCCGTCTCTGAGTCAGGAGGTCCTTCCTCAGAGGAATGGGCCAAGGAGGTGCTGTCGCAAGGAGCACTAGTTTTAACATTGCACAGTGTCTGTGCAAGAAGGCTCACTGGGGGAAACGCATATTTGCATAGGCCCTGGGGCCAGCTGTGTGTCAGCGCATCCGTGCCGAGGGTCCCCTCGGTCAGGGAATAAAATAACTGGCAATGGGCCGTGTCTGGGGCGGCAAACAGGTCTACCTGTGCAGACCCGAAGCGATCCCAAATCAGCTGGACCACCTAGGGATGGAGTCACCGGAAGCACTGGCTGCCGTGAGGGCTCGTCGGCCGCACGATTGAGCCGGCCCGGAATGGGAGTAGCTCGAAGTGACCTCAGATACTTCAGACTCCATAACAGGAGGTGGCGGGCGAGTTGTGATACGCGACGGGAGCATAGACCACCCTGTTTGTTGATGTACGTTACAACCGCAGTAGAGGTTAGATCGGGCTCAAAAAAATCAAGCCCGACCCTACCCGAGCCCGTGCACGTTGTGTCCGAGCCCGGCCCGGCCCGACACATTAACTTTAATTATGAGCTCGAGCCCGATTTAAACCCGACCATTGTTCAATATGTGGGCGTTTTGACGAGAACGAGCCTGTAATGAGCAAAGTGCAGCAAAGCGGACTGGTGCGGCTCATGATAGAACTACATTTAATTTTCAGTTTTCTCCACAGCGACTGTACAGCCGAATAACATTTTGTTTCAATATTTTCATGTTTAACACTTTGAAGCTGCTTTGAAACAATCATCATTGTAAAAGCGCTATAGGCTATAAATAAAGTTGACTTGACTCCGCTCAATAATCCGCAGGCGCGCGCTCATGAACCGCTCAAAGGTAAACTGATGTTTGCTCAAATCCAGCTCAGACATTTATCTGTAGCTTACTTTGTTGTAGCCATTAAACAATGTGTTTTTTTCTTCATATTTATCTTTAAATATTATAATATTATTTTTACATTTCATCTGATTATGATGAGTGAAAAGAGGCGAGTGGGTCAGAAATGATTTTGGTGGTTATATTAAGTTTTGTTTTGTAGAAAGCATTTATTTCGTTTTGTTTAAATTGTATCTTAATTTTAAAAAAAGGTTTCTTAGGCCAATTGCCTGGATTTAATAAATAAAAATAATTTAGCATATATAATATAATAATAATAATAATAATAATAATAATAATAATAATATATATATATATATATATATATATATATATATATATATATATATATATATATATATATATATATATATATATATATATATATAATAACAAATAGCAGACTATAATCGTGAGGTGAAGTCGTGGGAGTGATCGCTTTCATTGCTCATGAACTGGAGCGCGTCTCATAAATAAACTGAAACTTAGCAGGCTAATTGCCTCACAGACATGACACATATGCGTATAGAAAGCTTGAAATGTCCACTTTTAAACGAAACGATTCGAAGATATTTAATTAAGCAAAGTGCAGTGTTCATGCGAGCAGCTCTTGACACAGAGCGTTTCTGTTTATAATGCTGCGCTCCATCACTGCTCGAGCTGTGACTTTAACACGCATTTTTACACTAATCCTGACTTGTGCAACTTTGTAGCCTACACATTTGTTTCTTAGTTGTTGTATTAGTTCTTACTTTGTTAAATATATATATATATATATATATATATATATATATATATATATATATATATATATATATATATATATATATATATATATAATTTCTGATTATAGCATAGCTTTCTGCCCACCCAATTAGACTAGTAAAGTAGGCTAATGATTAAAAAAACAAACGCTTGATCACGGGCCCGGCCCTACCCGACCCGAGGATAGTGCAGGGAAATCTCAGCCCGACCCGGCCCGCGGGTCGGTTCGGGTCAGGTTCGGGCAGAGAATCTAAACTCTAAACCGCAGTGCTATCCGTACGGACCAGAACGTGCTTGCCCTGGAGCGGCGTGCTGACGCGGCTCAGGGTAAGACGAGCTGCTAACAACTCTAGGCAGTTGATGTGCCATTGCAGTTGAGGCCCCGTCCGCAGACTGCAAGCCCGTTGTACGTGGCACCCCAGCTGGATGGGGCATCCGTGAAGACAATCACATGCCTGGATACCTGTTCTAGGGTATGAAGGTAAACCACGGGCTGAAGGTTTGGCGGCACCTCGGTGTAACTAAGACATGGAGGGATCCGCTGTGCCACGCCCACATTGGGACTCAGCCGTGTAGCCAGCGTTGAAGCGGTCTCATATGGAGCACCCTGAGCGGCGAGACCGACGCTCCAGATGCCATATGCCCCAGGAGCCTCTGAAATTGTTTCAGTGGGACCGCCGTCCTGCGTTTGAATGAATTCAAGCAGTTTAACACCGACTGGACGCGCTCCTTGGTGAGGCGCACTGTCAGGGCGACCGAATCCAGCTCCATACCGAGAAAAGGGAACCTCTGCGTCAGGCAGAGTTTGCTCTTCTCCCAGTTGACCTGAAGCCCCAACTGGCTGAGGTGCTTGAGCACCATAAGCCCGAAGGGTGGGACCTCGTACTAATATGTTCGTTCGTCGAACACAGAGCGTAGAAACGGTCTGTGTCGCGGGAGAATCGAGACATGAAAGTACGCGTCAAGGGTAGTGAGGAGGGAGGAGCCACCAGGTCACCCGCGGGCGTTAAACGGTGCTTTCCATGACCTAGTCAGCTCCTCATGCACCTCTGGGAAGAAAGGCACCGGGGCGGGACGCTAAGAACCAGAGCGGCCCGTCCTGAGAAACCAATCGTCCAACCTAGAAGGTTCGGGACGTGGTGGAGGGTTCCACTCAAGCCTGACCTTTTCGGCGGCCCGGTAAAGCATAGCGGTCAACTCCGGGACCAACTCGACCGTTGCCACTCTCCCAGAGGGAGGCAAGTACAGCCGAATCTTAATCCACAGAGGACTGAAACTCCCCCTCCGATGCAGCGATCGACATGTGCTCGTTCACGGGTGCCCCAAAAGACACTGTCGGCCGCGCATGTGGGGGGCCGACGGGGTCCTCCGGAAGCACCACCGGTTGCGGCACTTGTGAGGGATTAGGGTCCCGTGGAGGCTCATTTGATGGGTTTGCCCTAACCGTGATCCTCAGGTCACCCCGGCCATCCGTCAAAGTAGGTCTATTCTGCTGGGTAGGAATAGACCTAAATCGAGCTATAGGTAGGGGACTCCACCTTCCCGAAGGTAGGCGAGTCTCGACCTAAGCGCCGAGATAGTCATGTTCCCGCAGTGAGAACACGAGCTATCCACAAATGCGCTCTAAGCCAAGGCACATGATACAGCGCTTGTGACTGTCAGCGGGAGACAGGGAACGACCGCATCCAGAAACGCACGGGTGGAAAGACATCCTGAAAAGGACGGCACGTCACCCGTGTAGCTCTTTTTGTGAGGAAAATGTGCTCTTTTAGTGTTGAAGCACCCAAGGATCGAGCGCGGCAGAATAACAGGTTTTGTGTGCAGCCTGTTTTCTCCTCTCACCAGAAAAAGGAACATGCCCACCGAACCAACTGTGTGTGGTGTGTGTGTGTGTGTGTAGTGCAATTTGCTCAGTTTCTCAGTTTGCTGTGAAAACAGCAGCTCCCTCAGCAGCAGTGAGATCGCGGTCGCGCTGTCGTGTGCCGTCTGGGCAACACAAGAGCAATTTCCTCTGGCACACGCTTTCTCTCTCTCTCTCTCTCTCTCTCGCTAGATAGAAGGCAGTCAGATGCTTCATCAACGCCGTTTGGCTCCGAAGTGAATGACAACAGTGCGTGGCGATCGCTTCCGCTTTATACCCACGCAGTGGGGCGGGGTTCGAAGCAGGCACGGCAATGTTCAGTGGCCCGTTTTCTATATCTCGAAGCTGATAGGGGCTCCCAGAAGTGATCCCAATTCGTCGGTCTAAGTCCGACATACGTCGAACGTAACCGACTGAAAGGGAACATGTTTTCTGTTGGTTGAAACTAAATTGCAATGCTAAAATGATTTTTATAGTGATTTTAATAAAAATTATCAGCCATGAAAAGTAGCTAGTAAAGGACAGGTGAAAAAACTTTTAGAGCATTAACACTCCAAATACACTCACATGCAAATTACCATCTTACCTCCATAGCATTGGTTAACATCCTGGTTAATCTGAAAGGTATTTTCTCAGGGAACTTTTCTCTGGTCATTGCAACCTTAAAATATAAAACAAAATGTCAGTTGTGAACAAAACTCCTGTATGTTGCATATTTGTTGTAGTTTCTAAGAAAAACTACCTCAAAACAATCCCCAAAATCGATATGTAGTATCTTTCCACTGAGCCTGTCTAACATTAGATTGGAAGGATGTCTGTAGGTAGAGGGAAAAAAATGATTATTCATGATCTAATAAATGATGAATAAACTAGTTTGATAATTGCTGATAAAATGCTATAATTCCACTTCAATTTGTACCTGTCTCCAAGCCCTAAGATATAACCAACCATGGACATGACAGCTAGTGAGCGGGTGTAGTTGGTCCTCCTGTCAAACCAAACCTGTATAAAGAGGTAGAGGTAAACTCATTTTGTAAATAAATTACAATAATAAAAAATAATGCATAAATAATTGATTGCATCTTAATTGTATCATTATTTTTTTAATTTCTTGAAACAAAACATTTCTGTAAATACAATGGTATAAATTTCACTACTAGAACAGAGGGAAAAATGGTCTCTAAAAGGTGCAGAAAATGAAACATAAAAATAAACGAGGAAAATCTGTCTGCACACTGCTTAACCAGGGCTCGACAGCCTGTTCACGTGCTTGTCCTTCGGACACGCAAATACATGATTCACTTGTCCGAATAAAAAATGTGCTTGTCCAGATTTTTTTTTTTTTTTTTGTGTAATTATAATTGATTCTGACGCAATACTCTCACCAGTGTTCAATCAGCTTTGACATATTTAAATCTGTACATTTGTGATTTTATTTTTACCTTTTATTAAGGGTACTTTCCCCCCTAATATTATTAAATATAGGCTGTGCTTCAGCTTTCCTTTTATATTCTTAAATTTGATCAATAAATTAAATTAGAACTAGGGATGCACCGATACCATTTTTTCAGAACCGATCTGATCTGATATTTTAAATTCTGAGTATCGGTCGATACCAATTCTAAACCGATACCAATGCAGTTTTGTTTAAAAATTCAATGTAGAATTTTTAAACCTCAGTGTGTTGAATTGATAATCACTCTTTTGTGTGTTAAACACAATCAACTAAATACAGACAACTTCATTATAAAGATGGTGAATAAATTATTAGTGGATAATTCAGCAGCTAACGTTACAAAATCCCAAGTGCACAATAATTGTATAATATCTAAACATTTAGTGGGGAAAAATAAAGGAAACCATAAAAGTGAATAAGTGTAGCTGTAAATCTGGTAAAATGTTACACAAAATACATTCATGAAAAACAAGTAAATATATTTATAGAAATAGGGCCTATATACTAATTAATTATATTTATTTTAAATATATAGCGCTTTTTTTTAAATGAGGCAGCAACATATAGATAGGGCAGAACAATAAAGGCTATTCATAATTTTTCATAGCACAAAAGTATCATAATACGGAGCTCCACATAGCGCATATGTGCATCCCGTGTGCAGGATGATGCACTTGAAGCAACATGGTGTCACAGCGTGCAGCGCTCCGTCTGCATTGAGAAGTTCAAAACACTAAAGCCTTGTTTATACCATAGACTAAAAAATATGGACGTAGTTTCCATGACGTCACCCATAGGATTCTGAACGTTGCCATCTTGCCAGCGCGTCACTCCCAGATAACAGAAAATGGGCAAAGAGGCGGGATTTGGGCGGAGCTGAGGTGAGGTGATGACTAACAGACACCGGATAAATGGCTATCCACCTGTCAATCAAACGGCGGGCTGGGGCTTACCGTAATTCCTCAAATAAAGACCAGGGCCTTTATTTACCTGAACTGCAGAAGGGAGCCGGCTTTTATACGGGGGAAGCCTGTATTTCTAATTCCATCTGTTTGGAAAATAATTGCTTTAAATAAACCATTTTAAATGAATAGCGAATAAAAGCGATAGCGTTCCAGTGGACAGAAGTCATTGATTTTTTAAGAAGCATGCAAACATATCACCATTTAAAACAACAGCCGGAAAGGTGACAAAGCAATTTTGGTCAGAATAACTGTAGCCTAATCGGTAACCACAATTGAGACAGTTTGAAAAATGTAAAATGTTTATTCTGCGCTTAATTTTTATATAGGTTGCACGTGAGGTTATTTTAGCCTAACGCGACTTAAGAGTTGTATACTTTTAAGCACTTATTATCTTAATATATCTATTTACATAAGTATTATTGTCTACTTTAAAAAAAACATAATTTTGTTATTTTTCTAACCCAATTAATGACTGCGCTTTGTAGGCTATATATCGTTGCACGAGGGAAAAAAGCTTCCTTCTACTATAATTTTTGCATAATTGTTTTTAAACTGTCTTTCGTGTACCCTAGTTCATATGACCACTTTACAATATTTCATCAACATAGTTTCTTTTGAAGCCTATTCTATTTTCTTGTACAACATTAAATATTTTAAGTTAAATGCAGAGTAAGAGGTATAAAAAGACGAGAGGTGAAGATCAATATTTGTGTAGCCTGCCTAAAATGATATTTTCACAGACTTCAAATCTCTCAGACTACAGTAGTAGCTTATTTAAAATGGCATAAATGCATCAGTTATATTCTCAATTTAATTTACAGAGCCATCCCTACATCCCTAAAGTTTTTAGGTTGACTATAGAAGAGACTACTATAAGATTAGTGTGTGATGCACTCGCAAGAACGGGCGCGTGGCATCAGGATGGTTGTGTGATGTCGGTCAGCCGGGCACAACCCTACTGTACATTACGATGAACTTGAATGCACATTAAATTAAAGGCATTTAGAAGATTATCCACACATTTTCCCCCGGCCTTTATTTGAGACCGGACTTTACTTGTTCGTGCTGACCACACCTCCGGCCACTATCAGTGGCCCGGCGTTTAGTTGACTACAGGCTTTTATTCGAGGGAATACGGTATTTCTGCTTTTGTAGGCTCATTTTGTAAATATAAGCACCTAATTTTATGTGCAAACTGGGTTCAGGTGTGATGAGACGTCATGCTTGGCTAGATTCACCTTGAACTCGTTCAACTTCAGATGCGCACCGCTACAAAAAATGTGCTGTACAGTACCAGGCGCACTCCCACACCACGTTGACGTCATTTTTGCCGCGCACACCTTTGCGCTCATAGTTCGTAGTGTATCTGTGCAATATTTTACTAAGCCGTTTCTTTTTAAGTTTAACATTTCAGTTAATGTGTGTGAAGAACAATATAATATCTAGTGCAGTGTTGTGACACCCGATAGAAAGTAACATGATTTACAGCAATAAACGGCAGCAAGATAAAGTAATTTTATGAGAAACCATAGACCGACCGTTATCTAAAGATCAAGCATAATAACAGAAACAATGAATCATCTTGGAGAGAGTTTCATCGCGTTGACTGTCGTAACTGAATGCGATACAGTTTGAAAGCTGAATGAAGAGTGACTGAGCTGCAGCAGACGAAGTATGCATTGACATGAACTTGAATTAAATGACTTAAATATTAAACTGTACCTCACATTAAACTATGGAATGGTTATAGAACACTTATAATATAGTGCATGAATCGTTGATGCTGCTTTATAATGTTTGAATGCCTTTTGAAGGGCACTGGGGCTTAACAATATCACAGAATATTATACGCACAGCATTGAGTTTGGATCGGCCCTGTCTGACCAATCCCCTGATCTGGCAAATAATGGCGGATCGGAGCCGATACCGATACTGAGTATTGGATTGGTGCATGCCTAATTAGAACAATACAACAAATTAAACTTACAGCTGCATTCAATCAAGTTGTGAGATGCATTATGGTTCTGCTGTGATCTTTGTTTGGAACTATTTTCGCTGCTGAAATTGAGCTGTCATATGAAATCAGTGTCCCATTTTCTATTGTGATGGTATTCAGGAAAACAGCACTCTTGGTAGTTTGACGTTGTGACTGTATTATATGATATAAACATTAAAAAACTCCTCGAAAGGCTGCGTAAGCCTCAACAGTGCAACCTTGTACCGTCAGTTTATTATATTTATTTAGTTTATCATCCCCAGTTATTTTTTTGTTATTGATGTTTTAATCAGGCTACTTGTACGCTTGGGCAAGTCAAATTCTCTTTCACTTGTCTCTTGAAAAATCTACATCTACAAGTGTACAAGCCTTAATGTCGAGCCCTCTTAACTATTTCCTTTATTTGTGAAATAAAACAGAAACATTTCAGATTTTCTTGTGTTTCCATCATTTTCACCACTTAGTATAATGCTGAATCTCTTGACTGAAATGCCCAGGTCAAATATCATGCCAAAAATGAACAAAACTATATTGTACAAATAGTAAATAAAGCCTAACGCTAGAAATCTAATTTTCACTACTGTAATACGTTAAATAAATTAAAATAATCCTGTCTGGAAATAGCACATTTTTTCACAATATAAATTTACTGTATTTATGGTAATTAAATTAAATGTTTAAAATTGGTACTAAAATAGGCTTCATGTTGTTTATGCACAATTATTATGACCTAATTTTTATTTGTTAGTTCACATTTTGGGGTGCAAAAGATCGGCAAAAGAATGGCCATTGACTAGTAAATGTTTTTTTAACCAAACCAGTTTTAATCTAATCACTTAATGAAAGTACCTACTGCCGGTTTTAGTTTCATTTTTAAAGTATCATTTTATTAAAAAAGTATATAGATGCACTGCAGAAGTGATATTGATTTATTTGATTGAACAGCCTATAGTTTCTTATTGTTATAATTTAATTTATGGATTAAATGCAAGAATTTGAAAAATTTCCATTATAAAGATAAAAATTACCTAGGAATCAGTTAAAGATAAAGGGTGTATGTAGTGGAAAAGTTAATTTATTTCAGTGCTGTAAACAAACCAGCACACAGAATAATGTGAAACTTTAGGGAGTAAGCTGTCCACAACAGGCCAACCAATGTACCAGCACAAAAACACACTCAGCAAAGTATTGCCTATTTAATAAAAGATACATAATTTTTTTTTGTCAGTGTAGGTGCCCTAAGTGTCAGGGACAAAACAAGCAGTGAATGTTGGCGATCTGTACACAAATTTATTCTAAGCCATGATTGAGTTACCTAGCATAAAATCTTATCACATTTGCAAGTGATTATTCGCAATATAGAGGGCTGCAGAAAGAGTTAAATATGAATTCACTGGAATGGACTTACACCTTATATGACCATATGCCTAATATATGACACAACAGTTTTTTGATGAGAAGGAGAGATGATGATGAATGCAAACCTCTGAACTGGGACTTTTAAGCCAAAGCAGTTTGGCCAGGTCGTCTCCTGCTGTATTGTTCACGGCATGCTCAAACACCTCCACTTTCTCCATGAGAGTCAAATGATCATAGTCAGGGGCCATCTAACACAAATGAAACAGTTTTAGCAAACAACTTCATTGAATTAGTTATTTCGGAGATCAGGTTTACTTCAGTTCTTTCACTTTTCTTCACTATTTGGTCCATATTAAAGGGTGGCATAGTGTCTAAAGCTAATGGTTTAACCAGAAGCTTGTTGACTTCTGTCCTCTTTTAAAGAATTAAACTTCACATTAGGTCACAGGGAATTGTCCCTGTAATAATTGCCCCCCAGTTTATTTTGGATAAAAGCTTGCACTTCATGACTAGCTTGTTTTATTTCATGCCTCACTAGCCAGGTTTCCATTATGGTTTTCTTTTTATTAGAAAAAAAGGTTAAGTGCTTCAAAATGGTTACCGATATTGCATTTTTTTTTTTTTACTTTAGTGCATAAATTATATATCAATACAAATGTCAAAATGGCACTAAAATTGGTTCTTTTGTCAAGATAGGCAAAATACATAAGTCTACATGCAGCAGTTGTGTTTGTGGTTTTGCTTTTGTTAAAGTAGTTTCTCTGTAATGTTTAAAGGTGCATTAAATCTATTATATTCATATTATTAAATTCTATATTAAATTATTATTATTTTTTACATTTTTGTTCTGATGTTTGGCTGATGGACAATTCAAATTGCTTTATGTACACTAAAAAAATTATCCCCTTCCAAACTACATCCAAACTAGGATGTTTGATTTATCTCAAATTAAATTTGAGACTGTTAATCTAACGCACATTTTTAATTTGTGGTAGCGAATTGCAAAAAATATGTCTTACAGTGTACAAATTTGGAATAGGCAGTTGTTTCCCACATTTAAGATAAAAAAGTTAATCAGATAAATAATACAACTGCACCTCCCTAATAATGCTTGATGATCAATTATTGATTTAAACAGTCTAAAGAATTACAAAGAAAGATATTGTCTTGAAAAACCGCAGCTCGTCAAAACCATGAAAATGGGTCTTTCCTTTTGAATAAGAACTCATGCTGCATCCCCTAGAGGGCACAATGGGGTACCTCAGGTGTGAGAGGTGTCTGAAGCACGAGTCTAAACACGACATTGGCAGGCGGCAGCCTATGACGGCACCACTGGTGTAACCGTGAGTATAAAAGGGTACCTGTGAAATATATCCTCTTATCCTCTATATCCTCTTTCTTGTCTTTAGGAGACCATCTGTTTGAGTGTGCATGTAAATAGAAAAACAAACCATGGCTAACACTAGCACCAGCAGCAGGAAGTTTCGGGAAGTGTTTATCGGTTTACACGTTTAACGACACCTAATGTCACACATGAGTATGTGCGTTATGTGCACTGGGCGAGGAGATGCTTTCTCAGTCCTGAGGAAGCTTGACTCTCATTTGCTCCTTTTATCGAAGGAATCAGGACAGTCTTCTGTACCTTGCGGTTCAGGACCCACTACCATGGGGTTCACAGATGGAGCTTGCTGTCGAGTTTCTGGACCAGGGGCTGGAGTCCCCTTGTGTGTTGGAGGAGCTGTGTCGTACCACAGATTTGACACTCAGAAGGGGCATTGAGTTGGGAGGTACTGAGTTGCCTCCTTGATGGGAGCTTTACAGGGTAGCAATGTTCAGTTCTTAGGCTCTCTTCGGTATCTTTTGTGATAAGCGTTGCTAGACATTGCTCTTTTCAAGAGAAATATATTCCTCCACTATTATATAGCCTCCACTCCGCCCACTTTTTTGCAATTCCGAGTTTTATCATTAAGCCTCCTTAGAACTGCCCTGAGTATAGAAATTAATTAGGCCTCCTCTTGTCTTAGAGAGTCAGCAAATTGAGGCATCTATTCTCGGACGTGGAATTGGTCAGTAGTGCTCCTGGTTGTAGGCTCCTTTCTGTGCCTCCCTTGGTGCATCTGGGTTGGGAGTACTTTTAACCATTGTTTATTCACTCCCCTGAGCTCCATTTGCTATATTAGTGTCAAGTTGTTAAGGCCTTCTTTAAGGCTTCCCTGACGTAGCTATGCCTTCTCTCTTTAGAGAGCCATTATTTCGAGGGTTTAGTCTTCCAAGCTCAGCCTGGGGCTAAGTTGTCAGTCTCTCTGTAAACCTCTGTTGTCACTGTTAGCTTTATCTGAGCGTTCTTTACAGGCCTCTGATCCTCTGAGCTCCATCCATTAGTGTGTCAGGCTGCTAGCTCTGTTATGTAGCTTTCTTGACAGGAGTAGAACGTAGGATATTCATCCCATGAGCTCAGCCATAGTACCCCTTGGCAACTACAAGCGTTTTTAGGCCTCCTCTCACTAGAAAGAGTCATCTTATTAAGGTCTTTGGTCCCCAGAGCTCCATTGGGATAGCTATTTGTTATTTAGCTATTTGTCCTGAGCATGAGCGTAGGTAGGTCTCTTCTTGATTTAGAGAGTCATCATGCTGAGGCCTCAAATCCTAGAGCTTGACTAGGTTGTCTGTCAGGTGGCTAGGTGTTTTGTGAGCCTCCTTGGCTGCTACAAGTGTCGCCAGGCCTTCTCTTGCTCAATAACTCTCTGAGAGCCTCCTTGGCGACTGACCTCAGTGTGGAGTGTTGCTAGGCCTCCTCTATCATTTTTTCATCATTCATTTTTTTGAGGCCTCCAATCTGTGGAGCTTTGCGGGCCATTTGGACTGAGTTTATATTGCTCTGTACTGCCTTTGGGTTAGAGTGTTGCCTAAGCCTCTTGTTTGAGGCTTCACAACTTCAGAGCTGTCTGAACAGAAGTTCTGAGTGTTAGTCTCTTGGTAAGCCTCCTTGGACACTGGCCTGAATATGAACGTAGTTAGGCAGAGTCATTCTGTTAAGGCCTCTGTTCTTGAGAAGCTCTGGTCTATGATCAATGCTGGTGTGCACCTTTAATGCACCTTTAAGGCTGGAATCCTTCGAGTCCTTTGGCTTAGCTCAGTCAATAGGGCACTCATCCTTTCAGCATGGCGGCATGGGTATTCCGTTCCCCTAAATGCCCTTTTGGGAACGCAGCCTGAGTTCCCTTTCAAAAGGGAACGTTTCAGTTTATGCATCTAAGTGTGGTTCCCTGAGAATAGGGAATGAGACATTGCATCCATTTGCCAAGCTTTTGGTATTCCTCAGACTCCTTGAAAAAGAATTGGATGACTATTTCACCGGGGTCTCTATATACTCTATGCTCACGGTTGCACCAGTGGTGATGTCATAGGCTGCTGCCTGCCAATGTCAAGTTCATTTTCGTGTTTAGATTCATGCTTTATACACCTGTCACACGAGAGGTTTTTCCCATAGTGCCCGTTAGGGGACGCAGTGTCTCATTCCCTATTATCAGTGAAGCACGGTTACATGCGTTACCCGAGACAGTCAGTCAAAAGAAAGAAGGCTGTTCATTTAAACATAAATGCAAACAGAATGAACTATGGTAGATATTTAAAAAGAAATCATGACATTTAAAAATGAAATCAAAATGGTCTTACTGGCCACAATTCATTGGTGCATATTATTCAAAGATTATTCAAACTTTATTTCAGAGCATTTGCGGAGACTAGGCATCTATACACTGCATGCAATATATTAAAATCCCAGGTTGCTTTGATCAGGTAGGTTTATTTACCACACCTACTGAAAAGTAAATCCAAAACATTTCACCAGAGTGTAACATCATGACTGACAGCAGTTCTTGCAATTGAGTCTGCGGGAGTATAAATGGGACCTTAGTTCTGCAGCTCGACCTCACACTCAATAATGTGCAGAATCTGATTCCAATTGATGTCATCAGTGCAAAATGACGTCATTAGCTACAGCCATTTCTGGGACATTTTGTCTTCATTTAACTACAGTGGAGGAAATGTCCATCTTTTTTACAGTCTATGTTGTTTATGCATTAAGAACATCAAGAACAGGGTGTTGTTGCTTTGACAAAATTATCTTTTGGCTGCAACATAACACATTTCAACAAGTTAATATTTTGTGGCCTCAACATGCTATGGCGTTTGACAAGCTATGTGTTGGCTCCAACAAAACTAAGTGAACTGTCCATTCACCATTAAAGACTGTAAAAACAATCATATAAATTGTTTGTAATATATGCAGTGGTGCACGAGACCAGTAAGACCATAAAAGTGTAATAATAATAATAATAATGGTAAATTCTGACTATAACTTTAAAGGCAATCAGGAAGCTAAATTTGTTATGCATAAGACGTTACCCTAAGCATAATCCGGTGTTCGATGTTGAGTAGGATCTTCTTCTTCTCTCGGTAGTCTCGAATCAGCGCATGCAGCGTGTCACAGTGCGGAACCCAGCCGATCAGACCAGAGTTGGTGGAGAGTGGGATAACAGCATAGCGCTGAATACTGTTTAAAGACACATTTATGCATTAGAGGAAACCAACTAAAAAGATGAGCCACACAAATTATATCATCATAACCTACCTATAGGGTGGGTAATTTTTGTGAAGTTTTGAAAAAGTAATGCAAACAGACTACACTCATGACTAGTGAGTATGAGCATTCTGTAGGGTCATCCACAAATACAAGCACCTTTGGTAAATAAGGGGCTATGAAAATGTGTCCTCTGAGACAAAAAATCTAGAAAATTCCAGAACAAACGGAAGATAAATAAAATATTTTTCCCTTAATGTGTGCTACAATTATTGGCACCCAGAAACTCTAATGAGTAAAAATCAAAAAAATATTTTCATTTTCATGTTGTTTTTATGTTGTAAAATGATTTCCTGTTTTACTGTTGAATAAATATAAGGTGATAAATTACTTTAGTCATCACTATAGGAAAGAACTACGAACAACATATTTATTTATATGTTTGTAAGATGAAAGGCTGCGCAAATTAGAAAATGGCTATAAGTCAAGTCAACTTTATTTATATAGCGCTTTTACAATGATGATTGTTTCAAAGCAGCTTCAAAGTGTTAAAAAGGACAATATTGCAACAAAATTTGACTTTGAGTCAAATTTATATACTAAAATATTGAATAGAATAGATCTGATTGTATACAGAAAGATGGTCATGCAGAAAAGTACCTCATCCCTATAATGGTGGATGTTGTTGGATCTTTGATTTTGACATGGTATCATGGATTCATCTAGCTACTGGGGTTCCCCAGGGCTCAGTCTTTGGACCACTTCTCTTCTCCATCTACATGTCATCATTAGGTTCTGTCATTCAGAAACACGGCTTCTCCTATCACTGCTATGCTGATGACACTCAACTCTACTTCTCATTTCAACCAGATGATCCTACAATCAGTGTTTGTATCGCTGCCTGTCTGATAGACATTTCTGACTGGATGAAAGAGCATCATCTTAAACTCAATCTTGCAAAGACAGAATTACTTGTTTTCTCAACCAACCCAGCACTTCATCAGAATTTCTCCATTCAGCTTGGTTCATCGACCATAACTCCATCAAGGACAGCCAGGAACCTTGGTGTTGTGATTGATGACCAGTTAAACTTCACTGACCACATTACTGCAACAGCCCGGTCCTGCAGATTTGCTTTATACAACATTAGAAATATTAGACCCTTCCTATCAGAACAGGCTGCACAACTCCTGGTTCAAGCTCTTGTTCTCTCCAGACTGGACTATTGTAATGCTCTTCTGGCTGGGCTTCCAGCATGCACTATCAAACCCTTGCAGCTGATCCAGAATGCAGCGGCGAGAGTGGTCTTTAATGAGCCGAAGAGAGCGCATGTTACGCCTCTCTTCATCAGACTGCACTGGTTGCCAATGGCTGCTCGCATCAAATTCGAGGCACTAGTTCTCACAACCACTGGCTCTGCACCAATATACCTAAACTCACTTGTTCAGACTTACACACCCTCCAGAAGCTTGCGTTCTGCGAGTGAGCGGCGCCTCGTGGTTCCATCCCAAAGAGGCATGAAATCGCTCTCCCGGACACTTTCCTGGACCGTTCCCACCTGGTGGAATGACCTGCCGATCTCAATTCGTGCTGCCGAGTCTGTAGCCATTTTTAAAAAACATCTTAAGACACATCTTTTCCAATTGCACTTGACCAATACAGAATAGCACTTACTGATCACCACAGCAACGACCAAAAAGCACACACTCCTGGATCATATCTACGTCTCTAATCCGGATTTGTGCCTTCGGGCAGGTATGTTACATAGTTATCATAGCTATCAAAATCCAGTGTTCTGTATTTTGCGTACGTGCGTTTTTGTTGTAGATGGCTATTGCTGCGCGTTTAGCTAGAATGCCATACAAAACCAACCCATTGGGCCACTGAAACTGCATTAACGACAACAGTTGGGGCAACAGCCTTAGTCCTAATGGGTTGTTATCTTATCTTCGCTATCAAAATCTAGTGTTCTGTATTTGCGTACGTGAGTTTTTGTTATAGATGGCTATAAAAAATTAAAATAATAATTGTGTACTGTGCTAATTAATTGAGATTTCTTACAGCTCTTAAAGGTTGTTGGCCTTGTTTGTTTCGTTGCTTCTATTGCTCTCCCCTTTTTTGTAAGTCACTTTGGATAAAAGCGTCTGCTAAATGATTAAATGTAAATGTAAATGGATTCAACCTAGGGGTGTCGCAATATACCAGTATTGAAGA
The DNA here is from genome assembly GCF_024679245.1 of Pseudorasbora parva. Classification (NCBI taxonomy): domain Eukaryota; kingdom Metazoa; phylum Chordata; class Actinopteri; order Cypriniformes; family Gobionidae; genus Pseudorasbora; species Pseudorasbora parva. Next base: position 11,469,845 of record NC_090184.1, read on the forward strand.
TAACCGTGATATTCAAAGCACGAAATATTGACATTGTGCTAATTTAGGGTGTGGCAATATACCGGTGATAACAGTATTTAAAACGAATAGGACCATTACGATAACATGACACACAAATACTCCAGTGTCCCGAGTCCGACTGGAGCCCATGTTTCTTTCTTATTTCGCCCACCTTATTACAGACTGTTGCAGCCATAAAAACAGTTCAGCTTTGTTTTTAATGTCAAAGTAGTTATATTAAGTTAATTTAGAAAAAAGTTGAGCAATTTTTGTTTCTTAAATTAAAGTTTTTGCTTTTTAAAGTGACCAAGCGTCCAGCGGCCGACAGTGAGTTAACCACAATTCTTTTTTAGTCTAATTTAGTCAAATCAACACTTGCCTATGAAGGACCATCCCTGCAGAAATTAAAAATAAATGACTGAATGAATGAATAGGTAAATAAATGAATGAATAAATAAATATATACATATGTAAATTAATAAAAACATAAATAGATAAATAAATGTGACCGTCACGGAAACCAGGGACACAAGTCGGCAGCACAACTTTCGAGCAAAATTAGATTTTTTCTTTTTTTTCCTGAGCGTTTGTTTCAGTTTTTTTCTGAGCGTTTTTTTTTTTTTTTCAAATTATGCGATTTTCGTTTTTTCGAGCCTCTCCGTTTTTGAGACAGCAGTATTGGTGTATTTAAAAGCGTACATTTTGAGGTTGAAATTGGCTTGTTTTCGGAGAGTCTAGCACGCAGTAGGGGTGTGTCATTGTCTGTGTGTATTTCCATACGGGATAAGCCGGCTTTTGTTTCTTTTGTTATTGTACCTTGTAGCTTTTGCTGTAAAGACATTATGCTTTTTAATATTGTAAATGTCAGGGGTTTGAAGAGCTGGCGCTAGAACTAATTAATGTCAGGGCTGCGTATGGGAGGGTTCCTGTAAACTGTTTTTCCCCACCATGTGACAATTTTGAAATGGTGTACTGACATGGCAGAAGGAAAGAAGGAAGCTTTAGTACAGCACCGTTATATTAAGACTTTGTTGAAGGATGGCACAGTTGTAATGACCACAGACCACACATGTGGACAGAGGATTATCAGAAAATTATTTGTTATAGTTATTTGACAATCACATGCCGTTTCATAAATTTTACTCCTGGCAAACGGTTAAAAAATAAACATGTGAGAGTGTGTTATGAGCTATATAGTAGTCAGATAGATATGATGGTGCTACTGCAAAACACATCACTGCAAATGAGTAAAGCAAGCCAACGCAAATGGCCGTAAATGACAGGAATTGAAGATCGGATTTATTTTCCTTTTGCAGAGGTGTAAGGTATAAGACCTTTGTTTTTATTGCATGCTTTTATTTTAATTTTTGTTTGTTTAGATTGTGTTACCCGTTTCATTTGTGAGTGCCATTTTGAGCTGTTGCAGCCTGCCTCAGCTTGTCACAAATGCCTTTAACTGTGGTGGTAATAGTAGGCTAAGTTAACTAACATTGTGATGCTTATAGACATCATAAGCAAGACAAGTGAAGTGTTGATTTGAGAGGCTAAATTGATTAAACATGCGGTTAACTCACTGTCGGCACCGTTTCATTCTGGCATTCAGAACTGCCTTAAGTGGCATTGATTCAACTAGGTGCTGAAAGCATTCTTTAGAAATGTTGACCCATATTGATAGGATGGCATCTTGCAGTTGATGAAGATTTGTGGGATGCACATCAAGGGCACGAAGCTCCTGTTCCACCACATCCCAAATATGCTCTATAGGGTTAAGATCTGGTGACTGTGGGGGCCATTTTAGTGCAGTGAACTCGTTGTCATGTTCAAGAAACCAATTTGAAATGATTTGAGCTTTGTGACATGGTGCATTATCCTATTGGAATAATTTTACAATGCAACGAAAATAGTTATTGTGCGCACAAAAATCTAAATAACGACTTTATCCACCAAGTTATTGACGTGAACTCGATGCATGCACGAGAAAATGCCGAATGCTCTGCCATTCGAACACATGACCCCGGAAGAGGAGAAGCGCCGCTATCGCATGAGTTCGAGCTGAGTTCGTGTCAGAGACCTACACGGAAGACAATAACTTGGCGGATAAAGTCTTTTTTTTTTTTTCGCATAAAAACTATTATCGTTGCTTTGTAAAATTATTGTACAGCCACTGTAGTGAGATGGACTTTGTAGTGACGTCTTTAGTGCCTTTTATGGGTCTTGTGAGTGGACCAGTGGAAATATACTGAATGCCAATGGAGGCCTTTTTGAAGCCTTTCTCTACCATCAGCTTTCAACAAAAATATCTTATTTTGTGTTCCGAAGATGAACAAAGGTGTTACGGCCGTCCAATGACATGAGGGTGAGTAATTAATGAAATAATTTTCATTTTTGGGTGAACTAACCCTTTAAAAGAGATGCTACCAAAGGTCATAGATCCTCTTCTTAATATCATTATTTCATCTTTGTCATTAGGATATGTAGTGAAAATTTTTAAGTTGGCTATTATCAAATCACTTATTAAAAAATGTAACTTGATCCTTCAGATTTAGTGAATTACGGGCCAATCTCAAATCAATAAAAATACTTGAAAAGGCAGTGCTTTCACAATTGTGCTCCTTTTTTAGAAAGAAATGGTATCTGTGATAATTTCCAGTCAGGATTTAGACTGCATCATAGTACTAAGACTGCTCTCATCAGAGTTACAAATGATTTACTCCCATCATCCAATCATGGTTGTATATCTCTATTAGTTTTACTCAATTTGGCATTAATGGAACTGCATTTGCATGGTTTAAATCATACTTAGATCATTATCAGTTTGTAGCAGTAAATGAAGAGATGTCCTAGGGCTGGGCGATAAAACAATAACGATAATTATCCTAAAATTATTTTCCTCGATAAAACGATAACAACAGTTCGATAAATTCTCAATATAATGCTAACGCACTATGCGTAATGCTGTGTGTGCGTTTTGAAGACCGGGCTTCTGGGTGCAGCACATGGTGTTGTTTACAGTCACAGTGGCTGACAGGCTTGAAGGATCAGAGTGAAGTGGAGCGAGAAAAATGAGAGATAGTGAAGAAAAATCAGCGCTCACGACTAGCTCGGAGGACACAGGTATCGTTGACTAGAAAATGTACTCAACTTCAGTGGTTTGGAGATATTTTGGCTATCCGACAAAAAAAAAAGTGACATATGTTACGTGCACTGCTTATCATAGGTTCACCACACAGAATATAATTATTTTGCTTCTTCTTGTGGAAAAATACATTGGTATCATAATTGTTTGTCTTTGGTGATGTATTAATAACTCAGCATTGCCTATAGCAAAAGAGAAATAAATTCATCCAATGTTTAAAGTGAATGAAATAGACTTGACAGCTTACTGGAGTTCCACAACTACTGAACTGTGTACTCTCTCTTGTACCAATCCACTGTGAGGCAAGAGAGGGGAGACTCAAAATCTTTCTAAACTTAAAACGATTTTTTTGCCTGTTTGCATTTTAAGTGTTTTACTACTTACACATTAAGTATATATAATTATATAATTGATATATAGTGTAGAGTAAACAAATCTGACCACAGTTAAGATTTTAATTGTATTTATTTAGTTTATTTATATTGTCAATGTACATGCTACCACTAGGAGATATTATTAGGAAGCAGGGTGTTAGTTTTCATTGTTATGCTGATGATATTCAGTTCTGTATTTCTTCACACCCTGACATAACTTACCAATTCACAAGATTAACAGAATGCATAGCTGATATATAAAATCGGGTGACTAGTAATTTCCTGCAACTTAATAAAATGAATTATTGGACAAGAAAAACTCTGCAAGTAGTAAGCTAGAATATTGTCTAACACTTGATGGCTGCCCTGTCAAGTGCTAGTTGTCAGTTAGGAACCTGAGTGTGCTCTTTGACACTAATCTTTCATTTAAAAGCCACGTTTCTAGCATTTGTAAAACTGCATTCTACCATCTTAAAAATATATCTAAATTACGGCACATGCTTTCAATGCAAAATGCTGAAAAGTTAGTACATGCGTTCATGACCTCAAGGCTAGATTATTGTAATGCTCTACTGGGTGGTTGTCCTGCTCGCTTAATAAACAAACTTCCGCTGGTCCAAAACGCAGCAGCTCAAGTTCTTACTAGAACTAGGAAGTATGATCATATTAGCTATGTCAACACTGCACTGGCTACCTATTAAGCTGCATACATTTTAAAATCTTACTTATTACTTACAAAGCACTAAATGGTATAGCTCCCCAGTACTTGAGCGAGCTCTTAACACATTATACTAAATCACGTCTATTGCAAACTCAAAACTTTGGCAGTTGATAATACCTAGAATATCAAAATCAACTGCAGATGGTCGATTATTTTCCTATTTAGCACCTAAACTCTGGAACAGTCTTCCTAGCATTGTTCGGGAAGCAGACACACTCTGTCAGTTTAAATCTAGACTAAAAACATATCTTTACTATGGCAAACACATAGAACATTATCAATTACTATAATTCAAATCAGTTAAATGACTGTTAGGCTGCATTAACTAGGTCAGCCGGAACTGGGAACATTTCCCAACACCTGATGAACTTGTTACATCACAAGAAGAATGGCATCTACGATAATTTTAGTCTCTCTGTTTATCCCAAGGTTTATGGCAGTCAGCTGCATCTGGGTCGTATCCAGATCAGATGGTGGACCTGTGCCTAGACATGACCAACACATCCCTAAAATATCTGCAGAGAGTGTTTCAATAAAACTCCCCCTGTAAATGCCGTATCTACACGACATACTCGTGTAAATAAATCGGTCCCCCGCATGACGACTCCAATCTTTCGAATAATCTTACGAATATCTATTGATCTAATATGACTTGAACTGTAATGTTGCTAGAATCATAATCATATTGTTTGTTCGTCGGCCAGGGGAGAACTGGCACCCTGACTGAGCTTGGTTTCTCCCAAGTTTTTTTTTTCTGCATTCTGGCCCTGATGGAGTTTTGGTTCCTTGCCAATGTCACCTTTGGCTTTTGGCTTGCTCAGTTGGGGACACTAAAATGTCAACTATATTACCGATCTGCCCGCATTGACATTATGTGATAATTGAAATTAGCTGGGTAACATCATTTTCTCCAGAGCGGAGAAATCAAATTCTCAAGAATTAAATTCTGTTGCATTATTTTCTTAACACTATGTTAACACTGTGAAGCTTCTTTGAAACAATTGGACTTGTAAAAAGCACTACATAAATAAAGGTGACTTGAATTGACTCAAGTTAATAAACACTTTTACCACGGTCATACATTTTATTTAGCATAATTACGCATCCATTTACATATACTCCACAAGACCAAATATTAGCTAAAGTTACACAAACTACCCAGTTCAAAAATTTACATTGCCTTGGTTGCTTAATTATGGTGTACAGCTGCCTCGATGATCAGTGACTGTGCGCATGATTTCCTGCCTTGCCCTGAGTAGTGAAGCTGCTCACTATCTGAAGCCTCCATTGGCTATATGATGATGAGATCCAGCTTTTCACAACTAGGATAATTAAGGGACTTTTACACAACTTTTACAAAATGTGCACTCCATTAAAATGTTAACTTTTAATGTAAACTGTTATTATTTTGTCTTTTGAAAAATATATAATATCTCATCTTTCTAAAGGGCAGTAAGATTTTTGCCTGTGTCTGTGATTAAAAATGCTAAACCGTGACCGATATATAATACCGCAAATCGGTCAACCAATATTTTGTGCTGTGTCGCACTTTATGCATCAAATATTCTGAATCTACTTGACAACGTTAGTTAGGGATACCACTGATCAGAAAACAAAATGACCTTTTCAAGCCATTTCAGAGAAAATACATAATGAAAGAATATCAAAGAAGATCAATAACAATATATTGTTTGCTTTAGCTATGTCTTGTTTGCCTGATATACTTTGTTTTAAAGAATAACACTGTCTGAGATGCATTGATGCATGAATGCAAAAAGCTTGCCTTAGATTCTTGCGTAGGGAGGCTGGGTCATTAGCCAGTAGAGTGTTCACTAAGCCAAAAAGCTGCATGACCCTCTCGTCTTGCCTTAGATCTTCATGACCCTTCAGCAGGAACATGAACTCATGGCCATTGCTACCTACAGGGTGCAGAGGAGAAGAGAAAGCTTTTGTCTTTCCATATCAAACTCAACTGCTGTACATACATTGTCCTTTACTATGGAATTCCAAAGCTGCCACTATTAAAAATAAATAAATACATAAGTAGATATACTAATAATTGGAAAATGGAAAAAATATGTATGCATAAATAAAAAAATATATATATATAAAAAAAAAATATATATATATATATATATATATATATATATATATATATATATATATATATATATATATATATATACATAGAAAAGCAAAAAAAATAAAAAATAATAATAATAATTTCTACATTTAATTCCATATTTATGTTTTTCCCCATATTTATTTATTTATTATTTCTACAGGTATTTATTTCTAAATTTATTTATTTATACATTTCTATATTTATTTGTTCCTACATTTATTCGTGCATAGGGTAATGAGGCTATAGCTTGATACGAAGCTAAATATGAAGCAAAAGCCTAAAAAAGGCCCGAAGCCCAGCTCCCATTTACGTATGATGTGAAAATTGGCCCGAAGCCTGGCCCTAGGGACGTAAAAAAGTCGGGGCCTGTCGGGCTCTGGCATAAACGCATGGCTATAGCTTACTGACGTTGATGCTGTCTGTGATTAAGGACTTGGATAGGTATATGGTCTAATCTAAAAAAAAAAAATTATAATAATCTCACGGGATTAGTCATACCACCCTAAATGTAGCCTACTTTGTCGTAAAATGTCCTATGCTATCAAACATGAACAGCAACATCTTCAACAGATCTGATAACCGGTATAGCCAAGCAATTTTGACTGAGCCCGAAAGGCTACTGCAACACTCGTCGCCGCAAATAAGTAAAGCAAGCCAAAAAGAGCAAAAGCAAAGCAAAAGCAAACAGCCGTCAGTGAAACAAAAAAATAGGCCTAAGTCTTAGATGCTTAAAATCAAAAACACAATCATCTTCATTAAAATTAATGAGACTAAATGATCTTACCAGTGCTTAATTTGGTTGAATTTGAAATGAGCTGCTGAATAAAATACAGCTTGAATTTTTTGCTTTCGTTGATGTGAACTCCGTTAAATGTGCATATCCCACAGGAATTGAAGATCTGATCTGATTATATTCATTTTGCGGAGGTGTAAGGTAAAAGACAACCTGCACGTTCTTTTGTGTGATGGTGTGTATCGTTTCGTTTGCGAGCAGCATCAGGCTGCCTCAGATCGTCAAAAATGCCTTTTTACTGTGGTGGTAATAGTAAGCTAAATGTTTAAACTAACATTGTGATGCTTGAAGTTTTACATCTGTGGATTATATTATAGGCAAGACAAGTCAAGAGTTTATTTGAGAGGCTAAAATGATTAAACATGTTTAACTCACTGTTGGCCGCTGGCCGCTTGGTCGTCAGTTAAATCTTTTTTAACTTTAATTTAATTTGCTCTAAACATTTTTCTAAATTAACTTAATAAAGAAACTAAACACAATATAACTACTATGACATTAAAAACAAAACTGAACTATTTTAATGGCTGCAACAATGTAATAAAAAAAAAAAAACGTACATCTTTGCAAATGAATATAAATCAGATCTTCAATTCCCGCGGTATATGCAGATTTAACGGAGTTCACATCAATGAAAGCAAAAGATTCAAGCTGCATTTCAAATTCCAAGTAGGCGTAAATGCTTTCCGAGATTGTTTCTTTGCACTTCTCATTGTTTCTTTTAATTAATAAAATAAATATAAAACGAAGGACAAGCCTAAAAAAGGCCCGAAGCCCAGCTCGCATTTAGGTATGACGTGAGAATTGGCCCGAAGCCTGGCCCTAGGGACGTAAAAAAGTCGGGGCCTGTTGGGCTCGGGCATAAATGCATGGCTCTACGTGTTATCAGATCTGTTGAAGATGTTGCTGTTCATGTTTGTTGGCTCAGGACATTTTAAAACACAGTAGGCTACAGTTAGGGTGATATGACTTAACCCTAATATTAAGCAATTAAAGTTAAAAAAAGATTACAATAAAATTATGTTCTTGCCAATGTATACAGAATAAGTAAAATAAATACATAAAATTATAATTAGTGTATATTATAAGCACTATAAGTATATAAGTGTATATACAACCTCCTTTTTCACTCACTACAACAAACATGCCTAAATCAGGACCTGTGGATTCATCCCAAACATCACAAGATGGGGTTAAAAAAAAAGCTGAACAAAAACATTGCTGAACAAAAACAAAAAGCTGAACAAAAACAAAAACATTAAAGACACATTTGCAGCCTATGCAAACCAATACATTTTTATTTGACTCTTACCCATGATGGTGAGTTTCCGTGGCCGCTGCTTGGAGGTGATAACCTGCAGTGAGGGAGCAATGGACTGGATACGTATTATTGGCTGATTGGGGTCATATGTTCCGGGGACAGCCAACTCCAGATCACGACACATAAGCAGTTTAGGTGAGACGTACTGAAGCTCTAGAGAAGTTAGCTGTGGACAAAGCAATTCACATAAATGTGCACTTTAATAGTGTTACTAACATAATTAGATCCTGGTAGAAGTAAGAGGTTCATTTTAAAAGTACACCTCTTTTATACAATTTCACATCTGACAAATCAACACTGTCAGATATATATGACAACAAAATATAAAATCTGGTAATATCAAAGTCAGTCTTCATTCTGAAAATCCTCCCTTCCATAGTTCACTGGCTATGAGTTCAACAGCATCACATAGGCCTGTAGTGAGTTTTATAGTTGTTATCATTTTTAGAATGTACTCATATTTTCTGTTCTCAATCCAAAATAAAATGGTTTTGTTAATTTCATTATTATTATTATTATTTCATTATTATTGGAGCACTGCACCATTTAGAAAAACTGTTCACAGACCTGTGGCAGCTGTTTGGAGATCCTGCGGAACACGTGGTAGTACAGGTCCCAGGCCTGTGTCAGGTCTTTCACGTTACCTGATCGCATGTACTTTCTGCACCAATCCTGTGCCTCCATCAAGTCTCTGCCATAAGCCTGAAACAACAACCATGGTTATAAAATGTAACATGATTGAGGCTGAAATGCACACTAATTATTAGACAACTCTACATTTATCCATAGTTATAAAAAGTACCATTAGTACATACATTCTTAAGGCATGGAACAAAACATTCCTCACAGAGTCCCCTAGGTTCTAGATTCATGAAGAAGGTCATTCTAATAATTAAAGAAAAATAATAATAATAAAAATATTCTGTCATGAACAAGAGTGCTTGTAATGAATAAATATTTCTGATATAAATGGTCAGCATCTTTATTCCTGGTAAAGTACTTTCTTGTATGGAACGAAAAGTGGTTAATGTCTTTATGTACGGAAGTAGCTAACACAATCTTCAAAAAACTCACTGATGAATAGTTACGAAAAAGAAGAAAAAGAAAAAACAAAAATGTATTAAAATTATGAAATGATTAAAATCTGTTTTGCACATGCATGACCACAGAGTTAAACATTTCAGACAATACAGGACAGCCTCTGTCTCATTCACTTCATGTCTGTGGGAGTTACGCACAGCTTAGTGTGGCCCAGCCACCGCGCCAGGATTCCGGTTTGGGATGGGCCAGACCAATTGTCGATGGGCCTTAAATAAAAAAGGTTAAAAAAATCATCCATATACTGCTTAACCTAATAAAAAAATATTGACTATTTTTTTTTTTACTTTTATATTATCTGTGCTTATACATAATATATGATGCTCTTTAAATATTTTGTTGCATTTTTAAAAGTTTCGGTGCATAGGACAGACTATCTGCGTTCGCTCTCCATGGTTCTAACTACAGAAGAACGCTTTGGAATCTCCATTACGCATGAAACGCATCATACCTGGGCTGCGTTTCCCAATAACATTATTAGCGCGCTACGAAGACTCTTAAGGTATACTACCACTAAAGGTATATCGTTGCTAGGCGTCTTCAGGGCTATCATCCACTTGTGAGGCATAGGCTGAAAGGCAGAGGCACTGGCGCCCTCCATTTTGACGACTTCTTTAAGTTTTGTTTTATAGAAAACTCTTTTCAAAAGATAATTGTTTGATATAAATTGTATCTTAATTTTGATTCTTTTTTTTATATTAATCAATTACCCGTATTTAATAAATAAGAAGCAAATATATAGCAGACAATGTAACAACCTTAGTGTACTTGACAGAATTACTAAAACATATTTTGCTATCTAAAAGTGAAAGATTTTTTGTGTCATGAATGCATGCATGTCTAATTTCCTCATATTAAATATAAAAAGCATGTGGACTGATATTTTTTTCAATGTCTGGACTCCTTTATTAATGGAGTGTATAAACAGACAGAGAGAGAGAGAGAGAGAGTTGTGAATATATTAATATATTGTGAAGAGAAAGTTGACAAGAGATGAGATGCAAGACCCAATACTCTGGATGAGCTTAAGGCCGCTATCGAAGCATCCTGGACCTCAGCAGTGTCCTGAGCGCTCTCTTCTAACCATCAATAGAAGACACGCCCCTTACCTGCTGATTGGCTTCAAGTTTGTTATTGGACTCGGCCAATAACAAGGTTTTGAAATAAATAACACTTATCCCACCTTTAATAGCGAGAACTGAACCCTAAAAGAAAGTGTTACTTAAAAAATATAATTAACACTGCTTGGGAACTTAGATTGCTTTATGTAACAAAATAAATAGAAGGTTTATGAGTCAGTGACAGTAACTGTTGTTGCAGCTTGAGTTAGTGTCATAATGGAATCATATTAGACTGATCTATACCAGTGGTTCTAAACCTTTTTGGCTATTCATTAGACAGCATTTTAATGGTGGATTTGACAGTTGAGAATGATTACACTGCAAACCAGAGTTCACTGTGTTTTTAATTTAGCGCACTCTGATTAAACATTTTAGGACAGAGCATACTAAATAAAACTTTTCCATGACTTCCATAAGATTTTATTAATTACAATAAATTTTCCAGGCCTGGAAGTCACAAATGTTTCAGGTTTTCCATGACTGGGAACAATTGTAGATGCACAAGATTAATAACAAGAAGTTATGTGTTACAGTGTTTTTATTACTGTTGTAAACTCAAAACACAGATTACCTGTGGAAAAATAATTGTAACATGAACCTTTAAGCATATAAAGGTCTTATTTTCTTTTTTAAAAAAAAGAAAAAAAAAGTATATTCTTTTGTAAAGTATGTGCATTTTTACCTGATTAAAGGATGTTTCTTTCAAAGTCTGTGGCCCTCTCTCCATCATGGCATGAAGGGGCTCCAGGACAGCAAACATTCCCTTGACATTCCTCTCTCCAAAGTACAGCCGTGACGCCTCCTCCAGGCCCTCATGCCACATTTCATGCCACAGAATAGCCACCCTGATCAGCTCCTCACTTACCTGAATATGGGGAGAATCAGTGATTATCTGGTGCTTCTACTTAGACAAATTTAGTTTTTTGCAGATGTTTTGGATCGTAATTGACCCTTGGCTAAGCTATGCTTTAAAAACACTGCTTACCAATTCTTCTCCTGTACCTGAACGATTGTTGATATTTACCATGTTTTCAGACAAGCTTTTTCATTTTTCTATTCTCTCATCCTCTGGAGGATCTAAGAGTTTGATAAGGACTTGAACTTGTACTCTCAGACTTGTATTCTCACACACTAGCGCTTACTCTGCCAGTGATATCACTTGTAATCACCACCTGAATTCTACACTGACTGCGACACTACATATCAATGCATTGTGGATTATGCCAATGAATCATTGCTGTATTTGTAATTTTATTAATTATACGCTTGAGTTTAGACTTTTTATTGCTAATATACAATAATTAAACCTGATATTAATTTATGATTTGCAGCTCTTTGTGTTTGGACATTAGGCTATTTATTATAATTTTGGTATGATGGCACTCCTTTATTTTGAATACATAAAATAAACAATTTGACAAAATTCTATTTATATTGTTATTATATTGCTTACAAATGAGCACAGTAGCCTATAGTTAACCGTCTGTTTTAATTTACTTTCTCATAGTAAAAATATGGCACTGGAGGCGAAAAAAAAACATTTAATATAAAAAATGCCAATTCACTTTAAAGTCAGTTATAAAATGAGAGGTGTCATGAACTGGCTTTTGTATTTTTTATACTGTTGTGTGAGATCAACTTATGACGTTCGCAAGGTTTTTACATTCAAAAACAACTTATAAGTAATAGGCTATTTTCTACACTGGTTTTGAGACTCTCTCAAATGGTTAAATGGTTAAAATATCGTAGATCAAGAAAGTAATGTTATATTTCACTATTTAAGATTCAGCGGCCTGCTAACGGGCTTCCGTTTTGATAGCCCGTCTGGAAAACACACTTTGCGAGCCCTAGGAGTCTGATCCCGAATTGCAATGAACCAATAAAAAAAAGTTTTCTCCAGCCTGTGACAGCATGCTAAGGTAACAATACAATACTATCACATATAAAAAACATGGTTTACTCACATAATGGTTTCAATGAACACCATTAATGTATGTCTATGTATATATGTGTATAGAATTTTTTTGTACTTTTGAATTGTGATATTGTATCATGTCATCTTAATTAGGTATTAATAGTTTCTTATTTTATCTGTGTTAACTGTGTGTTGAGTTTGATGTGTTGTATTGTCGAAGTTGGTGGCAAATCAGTTTCCCTAAAGGGATTAATAAAGTTTTCCAATCCAATAAGTGTGTTGCACCATTCCTGTCGTGTGTATTTCCATACAGTATAAGCCAGCTTGTAATTGCCCCACCCTCCAATAGAAACGTGGCTACTTACATATGTGACAATGAAAGCGGCATAATAAGACTGAATAATATCCCTATTCTACAACTGAGCGAAGTCAAGACGAAGAAGAGGAAGAATGTATTGGACTGGAGTCAGACGAATTGGACCGCAAGATATCAGAGGCTATATCAATAGTAACATTTGATAGGGATAAAGACAGAGAAATGGGGAACATCCGTAACTGTGACTGTATTTACACAAGGAGAAAAGAGAACTCTCTGCATGGGAGAAATTCCTGTAGCCAGAAACTTTCTCCAGACATTATGCACAACATATGGCTGGATTCTTTAGCTACGGAAAAAGAGTGGCAGGACATGCAAATTATTGGACATTATTGGCCTGAATCCACTTGAATTAGTTTGGACTGATCTTTCAGTAGCCACATTTCCATTACAGATTTGCACAAAAACGTTGCAATATTTAGGCGTCTAAATGTCAATAAAAAACTATTAAAATGACGGCGTTTCAATTAACCACTGTTATGGATCTACAATGGGTTTTTTTTTCCTCCAAAAAGTATGCAACGTAGGTTGGTAAGTTTGTGTATAACCCAGCACCAAAATGTTATTTTATTTATATTTATTTTTAATGGAAAATAGGCGTGTTATCCACGCATCAATTAAAATTAAAATAACTAAATGTTTGAATTTACATGGTGGTAACTCAAAGTTTTTTTCTTTTTCTTCATTATTTTGGCTTTGAATTTTGTTTGTTAGAAATATGAACTGAATTAAGAAATGTTTAATAAACAAAGAACATTTTTGAAATTAAGACAGCTTTTGAAATGAGTGCATTATTTTATCTTATATAGATTTTATATAAGAATTTGTCGGCCATGGGTTATAGAAAATGTATACCCTATTTAATTAGGCTTTGTTTAAATATTAGCCTATAATAATTTTTATTTATTTCATATGTTGATTATTTAAAAAAAAGCAGCAGAGGAAGGTTATACATAAGATGCGCATATGTCTGGAGCAGTGTTGGTCAAGTTACTTCAAAAAAAGTAATTAGTTATAGTTACTAGTTACTTCTCACAAATAGTATCTAAATTAGTAACTGAATTACATCCTTATAAATGTAACTTATTACCAGGAAAAGTAACTACTGTGTTAGACTTTTTTTTAAATCTTCAAATATGTCAAATAACTTGGATGCTCCCAATAATACGTTAAATGAATGAAATGGACACTAAATAGAATAAATTATTATTATAAAACATTGTATACTAATCTAGACTATTTTAATGTTGCTGTGGGACAATGTGAGAGACACCAATCAAATTCAATAAATTATTGTAAATATCAATAGGCTACTATAGTGGAACAATAAAACAAAATAGATTGTTTAAAACTGTAATATTTATTGCCCAGACCCCAACTGGCCAACAAATAAATCTAAAAATAAATGATGCGCCTTAAGAAAAGTCTACCAAAAACAGAAAATAATAATAATAAAAAATATATTAGCCTAACTTACATAGCCAGCCCTAGACTCTTTGTAGTGCACATTAAAATTCTAAAACTGTCACACAACTTCACAACTGGTAGATATATTGTAGCCTACATGAAGTATTTTCTTTCTCACAAAAGTAAATAGTTTAACAAGAAGTGCTCTCAAGTCTTGTTTGTATGGCGGGCTGACTCACTCTCCCACAGCTCAACTGCCGACAACGGCAGCATGTCCACAACCTATGTATCTAGATATTATTTTTTTAAATTCTGTCTGGGTGATAAGAGTTTGCGGTGGAGAAAAATCTAGTTTTGGTTGCTTTAATGTTGTGGCTCTGTCTTCTCATTTGGTATCAGAGCTCACATTATCCTTTGGGTTCACCGACGTGGAGAGACTCTTCCTGGGCATAAGTTGCACATTACATAAACATTCTTACCTTTCACCTCAGCGAGGGAAAAGTAGTGATTATACTTCCAGTTTGCGAAAGCTCACTTTGAAGTCATTGGACATGCCATCGCTCTGACTCCTGGTCGCATGCGCGTGCGTGCGTGTATACCTAAGCCAATCATGACTCATCATCAGTTGTGTCTCCCACCCACCTATCATAATCAGTTATGTGTACAAACAACACGTGCACGCACGCACGCACGCACTCTCTCTCTCTCTCTCTCTCTCTCTCTCTCTCTCTCTCTCTCTCTCTCTCTCACACACACACACACCTCTGCAGGTCCCTGACAGAGAGCGCACCTGTTCAGATGAAAACCGCTTAAGTGAGCTATAGTAACGCCAAATTTTATTCTCAGTAACGGTAACAGCATTGTAACGGGGGAAACATAATTCCTTCGATTACTTAAAAATTTACACTGTTAGCAATGCCGTTTATCTATAATGATGTTATTCCCATTCAGGTCTGGAGACATGAAGTGGGTCAGGCATTGAGTATTGTTTTGAATAAAAGTCTTAAAGTGACTTTCGTTTAGTTTTTCAATGAGAACGAATTTCTAGTGTAGCCAATTTACTTGAAATTCTTAGGTAGTCTGATATTTATGGTTTCAAAGGCAGCCAAAATCAGAATTTGAATGGCCCGAATAAAGCTCTCTCTATGGACCTGACGTGCGATGCCACAATGGCCACAACTTCTTCAAATATTATTAGATTATCAAATATTATCAAATATTTTCCATGTGTTACACATCGCTAGAAAGCTTGGATACTACACTTTCAGAATCTGTGAATAACTCAAAATGCCCCAGAACTGACTTGTGTCCCTACTTTCTGTGATTGGTCACATATAGAAGGCACAGCATTGTGTTTTAATTTCAATATGTCTGCAAATCCAGTATAGACCGAAGACTTGTTTACAAATGAATTTACGCTGCGATATGAAGTGAACACATGTACAATGTCTTTTGTACTTCATTAAAAATAAAATTCAACCCCACATTCCTAATATTAGAATCTGAAGGAAGCTTATGCAGTGATTGTGTTCTTCCACAACCAAGAATAACGCAATATCTTGCTAACTTCTTCGGTATGTTTATTGCTGCTGGCTAGCGCGATCTGAACAGCCCACGAGTTAGTGGACTGGGCTACTGAATTAGACATACTTATTATTCTGTAGAAGTGGCGTTTCACCACACAATTTACACTTTTTTATATATCAAAAGTTGATTTCTCAATTCATGACCCAGTTAACAAGGAAGTTTTCAGCTCTAAAACGTACAGGATATTCTTATATTACCAAAACCTTTTATATTTCAAAAGCTCAAGGTAAAGTTGATTTCTCAATTTATGACCCCTTAAAAAAAACTTCACAAACTCACATTCACAGAAAATCTCACTGTTTATGGACATCTCCATCTCATTCTTATAGCACATTGTATAAAGCTTGTCGGATTGAGCAAAAGCAGCCAAAAGGTAGCAGAACATAGTGAAGGGCCAATGTGTACCTAATAAAACATTTATTATTCAGACAGTCAAACTGAAAGTGAACTCATACCATAATGGCTTGCTGGACCAGCGTGTTGCAGTGCTCACACATGTTCTTCAAGATCTTGTTGGCTGCATTGTGGCGGGCAGTAGTGGTGGACTTGGAGGCCACAGTAAGTGGATAAATCAAAGCCTTTAAGTGTGCAAACAGAAAGCCTAAGTATCACGCCATATGATTCATGCACACTAACCAGTTAAAAGGTTACTTCAGTGATTTAGAATTAAGCTTTGCATTTAAACTGGCTCATTAATGTAGTAGAAATGTGAATTTATTTTTGAATTTGGTACCTTCTAGACTGAGAAAAGACAGAAAATGTATTTTTGTCTCATGGGGATGAAAGACAACCAATCCCAGAATGCACTTGCTTTGTTTCCCTACGAGGCTACTCCCAAAGGTATCGCTACTGGATTACTGAATCAATTGCCCGCCGTGTTCATTTTCATAAAATCAGTTTAGTTAGAAAACAGACACTACAATTAAACAATTAAAAACTGAACATGTCTGTTCAATATATGGTGAGTGAGCCGCCGAGCGAGTGTCACGGCACAAAGCAGCAGGAGTCAGATTACATTCATTGTGATGAATGAGCCGAATAATCTCTCGTGATGAGAGTTGAGGTAATTGCGGCCGCAGCAGTCATTCACAGCACGTGTTCAGTCTGGCGTGTTTTCTGTTCATCCCTTTAGAAGCTTAACTTTCATAGGAATTCATTTAAAAAGTTGAAACACTCACTTTGCTCCACACAGCTCTGTTTACATGAAGGCCCGCAGCCTGAGTGCTGTGAGAGCGATCTCACCCCCCATGAGCGGGTTGAAAACATGCGGAAATAGCTCCCTCTATTGGCTGTAGTCTTTAGCCTTTGGCCAAAAAATCCTCAGATGACACAATTTGACAATATTTGCGTCATCAGAGGATTTTTTCCAGAAATAAAACACATAAATCTCTCGTCTCAGGGGGATATGGAGGGGGGGACAATTATTTGAATATACTCCCGTGTTTCTACTGATACAAAGCCATATGCAAAATCAGTGAAGTAACCCTTTAAAATTATGGGCACATCTACTCATTCTTTGTCACGACTATTTACTGGTATCACATTTTAGAATAATAATGAAATCATCAAAACTATTAAATAACACAAATGGTACTACAGTGCCTTCGGAAGTATTCACAGCATTTACCTTTATCCATATTTTTTTTATGTTACAGCCGTATTCCAAATTTTATTTAATTCATTATTTTCCTCAAAATTCTTCAAAAATACCCCATAATCACAATATCAAAGAAGTTTGTGAAAGAAGCACACATATTTTCAAATAAGATGATGTGAGATGATGCCTATGTGCCTATATTATGGCACGTAATTATGAAGATGGAGCTTCTATGTGCATTTCTCTAATGTTTTAATGTATACCTGGGGGTGGTAACGGCCAATGTCGGTGAGTAGCTGGTGAATAAGACGTCCCACCAGTGCACGTGGGGTATCAATTCGCGCTATCAGTTGAGGGATAACCTGATTATAAGGAGGAAGATAAAACATATTTTTGCAGCAATTTTAGGTGAAATTCAGCCATTTAGAAATTTTCTTTAATATCAGTATTTTTGCCTTGCAAAAAATATTCAAATATCCTTAAAAACATTACAACAACTATACATTTGTTTGGGAAGCAAAATAGACTTTATAAATTAAGTTTATTTTCTTACCTCATTAGCAAATTGATACTTATTTTAAAATGTATACTTAATTTAAGCATAAAACCAAATAAATGCTAGATATGTGCAGATCTACAAATCTAAAAAAAGCACATGAAACCACGTGTACACAAAGTTCTGCTGCCTATGGCAAAATATTTTAAGGATTTAACTTAATTTTTGTTGCAATCATGACCCTGTATGTGTCTAGAAAGTTGGAAATGGTCTTACCTGCAACCAGGTGTCTATTTGAATGGTCTTAATACCTTCAACTAGAGCTTCATTCACATCAGGCCAGTGGCCATAATCAAACCATAAGGTCAGGACTCTAAATGAAAAGGAAAAAAAAAATTGTTACATAATAAGTTACTCCATGATTGTACTTGAATTCAGTATATATTAAATAGTTGTTTTTAGTTTGAGAGGTGCTCTATATAGATATCTGCATTTCAGCACGTTATAAAAGAAGATTAAAGATTTGGAGGGCAAATCAATTTTTATTTCATGGTGACTTTAACAACTCATCTAGAAACCACAACTTAATCTTAATTATATACCCAGCTCAAATCTTTCATATTCTAGAAAATTATTTTCAACAAGCTCTTTTTGCTCATAAATGCCATTCACGAAGAGTCAAGATTTAGAGACTATCATATAACATAGACTTGTCCCTGTTAAATTCCTTTTTTATTGTGAATTTTAGAGTGCTCTGTTGTTTTGCTTGTACATTATTCCTCTAGAACAGGAATGGGCAAACTTGGTACTGGACGGCCACTGTCCTGCAAGAATTTAGCTCCAACCCTGATAAACCTCACCTGCCTGAAGCCTTCCAGTAATCGTGAATACATTTATTAGCTGGTTCAGGTGTGTTTGATTAGAGTTGGAGCTAAACTCTGCAAGACAGTGGCCCTCCAGGACTGGAAGTACCCACCCCTGCTCCAGAACATTGGTTTTCAAACCTGTCCTGGAGGCTACCCAGCCCCGCACATTTTGTGTGTCTCCCTTATTTATCACACTCTGATAAGGGAGACATTCAAAATGTGCAGGGCTGGGGTGCCTCCAGGACAGGTTTGAAAAACACTGCTCTAGGAGATTGTTATGATACTACTAAGCTGATGTGTCTCCTTGCAGCAGATTTTCGTTTGTTTGTGATTGAGAGATTCCTGACTCTTCTCATTTATACATTTTATAAGCTCTTCATGAGTTCTCAGCTGGTCAAAATACCATGATATGTAGGCTACCCACATAGACTGAGTGCATTAAGATCATAGCACAGCATTGTTTTAGATGGTCAGTAAGTTCTCTGGCGAAATATAGATAATAAAAGCAATTAATGAACCATTAATTGTGACCATGTCAGGTTGTGTAGAACCTAAAGGCATATTTTACACCTTTAGGTTCTATATCTTTAGATTTGTTGATAAAATGCCAATGTGAACACCAATGTACGTAATGTATATACAGAAAATGTATATACAGTTTCACACATACTCCGTCTACATTGCGTATGCAATCCAGGAGCGATGCACGCTGTTGTGCTTTCACATATGCCGCGTTTGCAGCACAGCACGTAACTGATTCGTGACTGTATACCACAAACACAGCATTTATTCATTATTTTTATTTTAAATGTAAAAGTTGTAAGGTTACTGAGCATGGCTTGTCATCATTGCAATTCACTTATATACACTCTTTCATAGATGACACATTTAAAAGCATTAATATAAACAACGTATTATTCAATTCCTTTATTTCAATTCCTTTATATTTGTATAGCCTTTAGATTTATATATTACGTTGCTCACGCAATGCAAGTGGCAAAACTTAAAAAATGTAAACTTATGTTATAGTCAATGTTAAAATCACACACATTACAATAGACAAAAAAAGCTTCTTTTTTTTTTACAAGAAATCTAGCAGGTCATAAAGAACTTTGTTTTTCCACCTCCAAGAAAGGAGGAAGGACGAGTGCTATCCATTATGTCTCCTATTAGCTAAATGCCAGGTATGGTGTTATTTTCCTTGCTTTACCTGAGGCAAAAAAACATGTGATTACTTTGAAACAGAGTAGAATTGTAAATGATATTCAAATTATATGCATATGTGGTGAAATTACTAGATTTTTGCATCAATACATGGTTGTTTTAATGCGAAAAATGCACTGTCACTTTAATTCTGTGATCCAGCACAGCAAAAAACGGACTCGGTGTGGAAACGATCACTGTATGTTGCTGTATGATCACTGCTGTATGCACACCACTCCTGAAATGGATCGCCGGACCGCATTCCGTGTGCAGTGTGAAAGCTGTAATCCGTTAACATGGGTTGGGTACGGAAAAAAATATGCACCGCATACGCACTGGAAACTGGAGTATGTGTGAAACGGACGTTAGAGTACTTAGTGCTGACTTACCGCAGTGTGTCCTGTAAGTTATTTCCACGTGAGAGTGAGATAGATCTGAAAAACCCTTGCACTGCTGGCACTGTATACAGAAGGAGTGTCTTGGACAAATCCTGCAACATAAAAACCATAGAGTTCAACCATAAATATGACATGAATTCCAACATAAATAGAATAATTTCATATGTAAATCCATGTTAATTTTTTATGTGTTGCATGTGTTTCTTACTTGGAAGATTTGTTCATATGGCATGATAAACACATTAGATTTCATGTAAGATGAAAGATGCCAAATCCATTTTATTGTTTAAACTTGTTTCCTTGCTTTAGACTTATTTACGTGTTTTAGAAAATTGTTTGGAAATGCAGTAGAGGCCAATATTGGAGAAGCTTTGCACACAACCTTTTAATAATACTTCAATGTTTATGCCTGGTTTTGGTTTATTCCTCACCTCATTGACTTTCTTCTGTCCAGGGGAGGGTAAAGGACTGTGCTCTGTGCTGTCTGCCTCACTGTCACTGTTACTAGCTTCACTGTTGGCACTGGCACCGCTTGCATGTCGTAGTTTTTTCTTCTCATCACGGCCCTGGTTCTGGTGCTTGTAGTGAAGCACGGCCTCAAAGTTCATTACTGCCCAAGCGTGCCAGGCCTGCAGAGGCAATATATTTTATCTTAGTTTTGACAAAATTGAAAACAAAAATTACAGATCCAAATACATACAACTTTACTGAACAGTTTAATTGTTAGTATGTTTTTTTCAATCCATGTGAAAACAATTGTCAACTACAAAGAGACAGCTGCAGGATAAATAACAGCTGTAATGCTTTTTCATGCATTCTGACTTATTTACACTGTTAAAAAAAAGTTGGATTATCATGCTAAACATGAAAAAAAAAAAAAAAAAAACTACCTAACTTTACCTAAACTTTATATATATAAAATAAAAAAACGAGTTTGATGTATTAAAGAGTATTTCACGTTTCTTATTTTTCCATTAGGCCTGTATGATAAATAGCCTATATATAGCATATAATAAATCAGTAAACTAGATGAGGTAAAACAAGCTATACATTGGCAGATTATTTTGCTTGTTTTAAGCAAAAACCCTTTTAATTTTGAGTAATAATAAAAACGGAGCATGCAGGAGAGAGCCTCAAAACCAGGGTAAAATAGCCTATTACTTTTTCATTATGATGTTTTTGAATGTAAAAACCACGCAAACATAATAAGTTGACCTCAGAAAACAGTCTAAAAAATGTAAAAAGCCAGTTCATGACACTTTTAATATTATTATAATAGAGTTCTACATTGTTAAATTTTATAAGGGATTTGTATCAGTGGTCTCAAACTGTATAATTATTTTTTATTATTATTCATGCATCATGTATCATAAACATCTAATGAGGATCAATGGGAATTAGATTTTGGGGTTATAACATAGACATGGTTCTTGACAGGTTTCATGAAATTTATCCACATAGATTTAAAGTTTGTGATGTTAACATACCTTGTACCAATTGCGATCATGCTCCGTTGAGTGACTGTAATATTGTAACACTTTAGGGATGGTACTCTCATTGATACCCTGAAGGCTGAGCTGCCATTCCCCTAGCTTCAGAAAACACCTGCACAGAGGACAAACCCATTAAAAAAAACATGGAAAATGGTTTGTGTGTTTCCAGTTACCACTATACAAATAATCTCGCCTAAGCTACCAAGAAAGCAGGGAAAGTATCCCACTAAAAGCATATGGCTTCATTCATTCATACATTAGGTGTTTTTATGTGGTAAGGTGTCTGACCTGGCACTGCTTTCACTGGACGGAATTTGGCTGTGTAGGCAAGGGGCCCAGACTTCCAGGAAACTCATGCTTAAAGTTCATCAACTGTTGTTTAAGCAATTTATTTGTTCTTACCTGAATTGACTACTTGCACTGTGCTTTGAGATGTACTTCCGATTTAAAATAAAGTGACTCACTAATTACCAGTTTGTGTATGTCATGTAGGTGTTGTAGTCACCAAGTTAAAATCAATTAAAAAAATACATATAAAATATATAAAAAAATATGGACCTTTCCAGAGACAGTATTAGTTGTTTTCAGAACATCTTCAGAAATCAATGGAAGAATACACTTTAAAAGTGACAATACAGCACAAGCAGATCTGAGAAAGCAGTGGATAACTGCATTAACTGTCTGGGGTCAACTACTGAATTTTCCCCTCATAACAGTGAAAACAACTTAAAATATTCAAGTATTTTGTCAAATGAGCAATACATCATTTGAAACAGTAATAGGTATACTTTTATTTGTGTACACTCATAATAATGACAAAACTGTGTAAAATAAAGAAAAAAAAGGTTCTGCCATCCCAGTCTCTGTGAGCCTTTCTTAGCAAATAACTAAATTTTAGAAAAGTTTCAGTCTGGTTTTAGGTCACGACATAGCACTGAGTCTGCACTGCTGAAAGTCCACAACGACATCTTTCTATCCCTTGATGCTAAAAGATCTGTGCTGTTGGTGATGCTGGATCTAACAGCAGCTTTCGACACTGTGGACCATTCAGTACTTATCGTCCGCCTTGCTCAACAGGTCGGCCTCAAGGGATTAGTCCTGCAGTGGTTTCGCTCCTACTTGAACAACAGGAGCTTTTCAGTTATGATCAATGAATTTTCATCATCCACTGCTCCTCTGTCCTCTGGAGTGCCACAAGGATCCATTCTTGGCCCTGTTCTGTTTTCACTTTACATGTTGCCTCTTGGTTCCATTATTGCCAAGCACAATCTTTCTTTCCACTTATATGCAGACGACCTCCAGGTCTATATGCCTGTGATTCCAAATGATGGTTCAGCTCTAGACTCCTTGCATAGTTGCCTGTCTGATATTAAACTATGGCTTTCACAAAACGTTCTTCATCTGAATGAGAGTAAAACGGAATACATCATTTTTGGTTCCTCTATTTTACACCACGATTTATCATCACGCACAACCCCTCAAGTTAGTGAGGCAATAATTTGTTTGTTAAAATTCAGATCTCTGTCAAAAATCACCCCCAGATTCTTTATTGCCTCCTTAACTCTGTAGTCAAAGCAAGCTTTTTCCAGCTGCGACTTTTAGCCAAAGTAAAGCCTTTTCTGTGCCAGAGTGATCTGGAAAAGGCAATTCATGCTTTTATCAGCTCACGCATTGATTACTGTAACGCACTCTACATTGGCACAGTCTTCACTCCATCGTCTCCAACTGGTACAGAATGCAGCTGCTCGTTTTCTAACCGGTACATCTAGACACAGCCATATTAGTCCAGTTCTCTGTTCCCTCCACTGGCTCCCGGTTCGGTACCGTGTTGATTTTAAAATTTTAATGTTTGCCTTTAAAGCTCTTAATGGCTTTGCGCCACCTTATTTATCAGAGATTTTAAGTGTCCACCGTCCAAACACAGCCCTCCGGTCGGCTGACCAGATGAGGCTAGTTGTTCCGAGGTCCCGGTGCAAGCAGTGGGGCCATCGTTCATTTGCTTTTGCTGCTCCTAAACTTTGGAACACTTTACCAGTAGACCTGCGTGTTCTTACAGACCTGGCCCTGTTCAAGTCCAGGTTAAAAACGCATTTATTTAAACTGGCTTTTAACACACAGTAGCACTGTGGCACTTTGAATTTTATTTTTGTATTTTGTGTAACTGTTCCTTTGGTTATTGCTTCATGTATTAATATATTATTTATTGTAGATGTTTTTCTGTTTTAAATGTAAAGCACCTTGATCCTCCTTTTGGTTGTTGGAAGGTGCTATACAAATAAAGTTTGATTGATTGATTGAACCTCATTCTGAAATGCGTTAAAAAAATTAACTGAAACTCAGTGAATACTTGCCAGAAGTTGCCACACAGACATGAGATATGTCTTTAGAAAGCGTCTACTATTAAAAAAGTAATTCATATCTATATTTTTCCCCAAAAAATGAAAATTATTCCATAATTTTCTCACCCTCAAGCCCTTCTAGGGGTATATGACTTTCTTCTTTCAGCCAAACACAGAAGCCAGGGCCAGGGATTACAGTTTATAAAGTTTTAAGCATGGATATTTTTTTCTTACAAAACCCCATCGCTTCACTACAGAGGGCACTTATTATCTCACTGGAGTTGTATGGATTATTTTTAGTTGTATGGATTACTTAATTTATTATTGAGCTAGAAGATGGATAAACCAAAAGTCATCCAATTATTAGGGTAACTGTTTATTCATTCACACACAAACACACAAAAAATGCAATTTTAGAGTTAGAGTTAATGCTCTCTAGTTTTTTTCTGTTCATGATTTTTTTGTTGAAAATCATTATGCACAAACTCCCGCCACCCAGCAGGTTTTATTGGTCAAATCAATCCTTCAGTCATTTGTCAATAAAATGTCATACTCTAGGATTCAGAGTTTTTGCATTTGTGTGTGTGCATGTTGGGAGTTGGCAACCAGTGAGAAAATGTCTGGTACCTGGTAACTTTACAATTAATAATACTATTAATTAAGTTCTGCTTAACGGTTCCTGAGTTCTGTAACTAACAGCTGCCAAGACCTTTCTAACATGACTAAATCAGCCATCAACATGGCCGTGTGTGATTTGTTTACATACGAGCTACGGTAGGTCTATATCTATGGACTCAGATTAGCAGCAGTCAGTTTATAACTGTCTTTGACAAGGGAAATCAATGAATAAAACGGAGAAGAAAAAGAAAAAGAAAAAAAAAAAAAAAAAAATATATATATATATATATATATATATATATATATATATATATATATATATATATAAGGGGTGTAACGGTTCACAAAAATCACGGTTCGGTTCGATACGATACACTGGTGTCACGGTTCGGTTTGGTACGGTTCGGTATGTTTTAGATATAGCAAAAAGAAAAAATTGGCAGATAAATTACCTTTTTTTAATTATTTTTTTATTAAAACTAACAAAGTATGATTGTTTTTTTTTTTTTTTACATTGAACAATGATGGAG
Organism: Pseudorasbora parva; assembly: GCF_024679245.1. Lineage (NCBI taxonomy): Eukaryota > Metazoa > Chordata > Actinopteri > Cypriniformes > Gobionidae > Pseudorasbora > Pseudorasbora parva. The sequence continues at coordinate 11,495,356 of NC_090184.1, forward strand.
CTATACTTTACCCATCTTCTATGTAGTTACAGGAATAAGACATTAGCTCTTTACATTAGCTCTCTCCACACTTTTTTCACACACTACTGCTTCTGTCATCCCCCAAATACTCACTTGTTTGACTCTCAAGGGGGCGTGTCTGAAGAACATGGCTGTTCAGCTCCCATTCATAATGTAATGTGCCGTTACAGTCAGGTAGCTTTGTGTAGCCCTTGACATCCAGCCGTCTGTTGTCAGAGCAACCGCTGTTGCTTTGGCCAATTGGTTCTCTGTTTGTGGTTTTGTTTTTTGGGACAAAGCAGGAATTACTGGCTGAAATGGGCTCGTGAAGGAACATTGTAACGGGGCTCAATTACTTTAAGCATGTTCTTAAAACTCCGTCTGCAGTGCGTATGTGGTGCAGGAGCCGCACACCCTGTTGTGCTTTCACATATGCTGCGTTTGCAGTCCGCAACCGTTAACATGGGTACGGAACAAATACGCACCGCATAGACTACGCACTGCAGACGGAGTTTGTGTAAAACGGGCGTAAGGTCTCATATTCGCGGTTATAAATGGACCACTCGCCGCGGTGATGTCTTTTGCCATTTGAATAAGTTGGAAATGTCTGTCTAAATGCTGCGGGGATAGTTTGTGGGATAATTTGTGGCTGTTTCTCCTTTTTATCGTCTTGTTGTCAGCGTAAATTAGTTGATTGACATGACATTAATTATTCCTGCTGCTGTACCATCATGTAGAAAATGCGACATACCGTTGTTTTTTTATCCATCACTCTTGCCAACACCATCATAGTTGGTGTTTTTTTTTTCTTTCACTTCGGCGGTGTCAGGGGCATTGCCTGTTATGTCGTTTTGGTTATTGGGCTACCTTGTTGAACGCATATTATTATATTTCACACACTTTTTTATTTTTCCAAATCTAATTAATTAGTCCAAGAACCTTTCGGTACATAATGCGTACCGCGTACCGAACGGAAAGCCTCGTACCGAACGGTTCAATAAGAATACGCGTATCGTTACACCCATAATATATATATATATATATATATATATATATATATATATATTCTCTAAGAGTTATTATATTGATTTCGTTAACTTGTAAGACTTGACAGCACTTAAATGTTTATTCTTACAAGTTAAAGAACAATGTTTGTGTAATTCCTGTTTTTTACCTTTATGAGGCAAAAAAATAAACTGACTGGTAAAAATTCACTGTGGCTGCTGGTCAAAAAAGATCATTTCAGGCCCTGGACATTTGGCCAAACATTAGGCAAACATTTGGCCTTAAATACACTGAGATTGATGACTACCAAGGAACACCTGAAAACAATCAAGACATTGAATCAATGACAACAAGACACAAAATACTAGGGAAGCACATGACATGATCATGAGAGCACTATATAATCTAGGGATGATCCGATCCACATCATCGGTATCGTGCCGATACTGGCCCACAATGCTAGATCAGAGATCGGGAGAAAAAAATATGATCCGATACCTATCCAACACAAACCATGGGAAAATCTAGCTTAAACCATCGCCTAAATGCTTGAATATTAGCATTTCCCTTGCTGCGACTAGGGTTGCCACCCATCCCGTGAAATACGGAATCCTCCCGCGTTTAAAATCAAAATGACACGTCCAGTATCAAACCAATACTCATTTGCGCCACTTTTAGCGGCTTTGTTGCCATAGTGGCAACACAGAGTCTTGAGAATAGATATAGGGTTAAATAAAACAAAGTTATCAACTGGTCTGTCCTAGTAACTCATGATGATGAACCTCAAGCTAACTGCACACTTTGCAGAGCAGCAATCAGTGTCTCAGACTGTCTGACTTAAAGCAGCATGCGCTGACAAACACAGTTGTGGTAACTAGAGCAGAGCTCGCAACCCGGATGCCGAAACACTACTGACTTCGTGATTGGTAGATAGGTGGAGGGTAGAGCTTCAGGCCAAAACACAACATGTCAACATCAACATCAGTTGAGGGCTGCAACAACAACTTTTAAATGACAATATCCTGGCCAGACTACTGTTGTCAGTAGGGGTGACCCGAATAGTCAAAGATTCGATGCATCGATATGCGGAGACGGATTCGACCACCGATCTTACAGTCGAATCTTCGCTGGTGTTATGAAACGAGGATCATACATTTTGGCAATATGGGAGTGCTCAATATTTTAAAGACGTTGCATGGCGCTGAGCTTCGCGTCCGGTGTGCAACCCCGCCGAAGCTCAGCGCGGCTTCTTTAAAATTCGAACACAATGTTTTCAATGGGTGCGTTTACATGCACCCCAGTGCGCTGATAACTCAAAAATTCAGCTTATTGAAATAATCAGTTTTCCCTGTTTACATGCAAACCAGTAAACTGACAATGCAAGTAAACCGTGTTTACATGACTTTATTAATAAACCAGGTTATTTCCATGTAGTAACGTAAAAAATAATAATGTCCATATCTGACTCTGAGTTTTTCAAATGTTACGTCAGTTGTGATTTTAAATAAAGCGTGCACTGTATCAGCGGAATATTTATGGCTTATTATCCCTCATGAAGAGATGCAGCGTTTTGATTGAACCTCTACTTCTACTGCATGAGAATCTTTACAATTTTCAGGGTCTTAAAAGAGTCTGCGTTTGTGATATATGTCCTTATTTCATGTAAAACGCTATCTCATTCGGTCTGGATGCATTTAAATCTGCACTAAGTCACCTTTCGCGCATGCGCACTTCAATAAGCCGACAGAAAGCAGGTTATTGCGTTTACATGCAGCGCAAAATCGAGGTAAGAGGCAAAAAACTACCTGTTCTACCTCTACCTTAAGAACGTGCATGTAAACGCACCCAATGAGTGTACACCATAGACTAAGTACACACCGGCGGCAGCATTCGGCGCCTGTCCGCGGCTACTCAGGAAGTTGTTTACAATCCTGCCGCGCCACAGAGCACCATTTCAAGGTTGTATATTTTAAATTTATATTATATTTCCCATAAAACGTCAATGTATATACTGATTTCACCCTGTGTTACAAGATACACTCATCGTGCAGCTCTTCTGTCAGAAGTCGATTCAAAATTGAGCTCATGCGTATATAACGTGTGCGTCTGGTGTGAGATATCTGATACGCGGCGCTGAGCTTCGCATCTGGTATGCGACCAATCGGCTTAAGAACATGCATTTAAACACACTCAAAGTGTTCTTTTCCCCTCTAGGCAGGTATTTTTTTTGGTTTATTTATCAAAATGTTCTTTTATATATTCGTGTGATGTTCTGTATTTCGATCTTGGCTTTAAAATGTTATGAGAAAACATTTTACGAATGTTTATCCACCACATTACCTTTTATTTAAACCTAAATAAGAAAGCCATTGCCAGTTTGTCTGTCAGTTGGCAGGCAGTTTTTGGTCGCTTTATTAAAAGTTGTTAACAGCCCCAAAACATCACTGCTCTAGAGAAGATCTGCATAGAGGAATGGGCCAAACTACGAACAACAGTGTAAAAACCTTGTGGCGACTTACAGAAAACGTTTGACCTTTCATTGCCAAGAAATTGTATATAACAAAGTATTGATATTAACTTTTGTTATTGACGAAATACTTACTTGTCACCATAATTTGCAAATAAATTAAAATGTGATTTTCAGATTTTTTTTTGTGTGTCTCTCATAGTTGAAGTTAGCCTGACAAGCCAGACCCACACCAAGATGTTTGGTCTGGAAACTCACCATTGACAGGGCTCAATCCGAGGGGCGGGATAAACAGTTGTCTTTCAAACTCCCTCTGCACGCCGTGCACGCAATTGGATAGCGCTACAACCAACCAGAGCAACGAAGGTGAAGCAGAGCTCGTTGACAGATTAAACTTTCGCCGTATCCGGTCGGCAAAACTCAGAACACATCTTCCCTTCTTAAAAATGACTTCAGTGCCGTTCTTTGTTATTATCTCAGAGAAAAGCTTAACTATATATAATTCCTCAAATAAAGACCAGGGCCTTTATTTACCGGAACTGCCAATGGGAACCGGCTTTTATATGAAGCAGGCTTTTATTAGGGGCAGGCCTGTATTTCTAATTTCATCTGTTTGAAATATAATTGCTTTATGTAAACTGTGTTCAATTTAAAGTGATCGTTCCAGTGGACAAATATAATTGATTTTTTTAAGAAACATTTGCAAAAATATCACCATCCAACAACATTTTTAATAATTCAGCTCCGCATCCAGCTCCGCATCCGAAGATGAACGAGTTCTTGGCGAATCTAGCCGAGCCTGACTTCTCATCACACCGGCCCCCAGTTTGCACATACAAATGAGGTGCTTATATTTACTGAATGAGACTACAAAAACAGAAATAAGCGATTTTCACTACATTAAAGTTTAATGATATTAGGAAATATTTACAAGATTGTTAATTTAGTGCATATTTTGTTCTTATGTCACAAGTAATAATATCAAGCCAAGGTTTACTGAGTTTTACACCATTATTTTGTAGTGTGGTTTTTGGTGAAATGTATTAAAATAAATATCATCACCTGTGCACCTGTGCACTTCTACTCAACGCTTTTTCCTGTTGGTTTATAGAACAATTACTCTGAATCGCCGTCTGTCATTTCAAAGAGTAGCACATGGGTGAGCGCGGCGAGTATAAATGCCTCGTCTGTTTGGGGAGGAGCGTGCACAGTCAGCGGGGACAGGCGAAAGTATAAACAAGGCTTGCGACGCGGCGCTGTGCGGAGCTGAGCTTCGAGGCTTGGGTGCAACACCCTTAAGAAGACATAAAAGAGGCTAATATTAGGTGCGTCTTAATCAGATCCCTAGTTCAGTTGTCAGTCCCTGATCAGTGCCCTGACTACTGACGGAGCAGATTGAGATGCACGCATTTTGAAGATCGATATTTGTAGCCTGCCTGGTGACACGGTATTTTCACAGACGTCGCATCTCTCATAGACTACAGTAGCCTATTTAAAATGGCACATGCGATGGCGTTTAACGTTTATATTTTCTTAGGAAACTTAATTATTTTAATGTTGATAACAAAATGCTGTCTCTTTTTTTATAAGTCTTTTATTGAAAGTATTCTCTCTTATTGTATTGTATGCTGGTATGGACATTCAAACATCACCCATAGGAACAAATTGGGGAAGATTGTTAAAGCCTGTGGAAAAATTATCGGTACACAACAGGTAGATCTGTACCAACTATATCTGATGAGATTGGCACAGAAAGCAGACAAGGTTTGCATGGATACCACCCATCCACTTTCAGTGGAGTTCAAGCCTCTCCCTTCTGGTCGTAGATATAGATATCCTAAGGTTAGAACAAACCGAGCTAAAAACTCATTCATTCCAATGGCAATAACACAATCGAATAAGGTATGGGGGAGGAGTTTGACTGGAGAACATATGTGAAAGTTTTTTTTTTTGTGTGTGTTTTGTATTTATTATATTGTGCATGTGGATAACGTTTGTATTGTGGATTGTGTTAATATGTCTGTACTGCATAACAAATTGCCTCTCTGAGGACATTAAAGTTTTCTAAGTCTAAGTCTAAAGCAATCCCTGTAAAGTTTTTAGGTTAACTATAGAAGAGACAAGGATTAGTATGTGTCGCACTGGCATGACTCGCATCGGGGCACATGGCATCAGGATGGTTTTGAATTAAATTAACGGCATTTAGAAGATTATTCACTCATTTTCCCCCGGCCTTTATTTGAGACCGGCCTTTATTTGTTCGTGCTGACCACACCCCTGGCCAATATGAGAGGCCCGCTGTTTAATTGACTACAGGCTTTTATTTGAGGAAATATGGTATATTTATAGACGCAAAAACTCCTTTATACCTGCTGCTAATGCTTTTCTTAATGATTTGTTATTAATGTGTGTTATTTGATGTGTGTTATTATACTGTGTTGCTATACGAAAATGTACTTATGCTGCTATCTGCACAAGAATTGCCTTTTAGGACAATAAAGTTATAAAGTGTATATATATATATATATATATATATATATATACACGGTACATATAGTTAACAATATAAATTGCATCTGCTAGTTTCTCACTAAACAGAACTTATGCATTTATAACGAATGTAAAGAGACTAAAGAGCAATTGTACTTTTTATAACTAGCATGCATATGATACGTTATACACATGACATGACATCCACGTAGGTTATTGTCAGTCAAGTTATGTTTGTAATATGTAGTAACACATAGAAAACTAACTAGCTATCTAGTGATAGCGTAGTGACAACAATGACACGTCCAATACTAAATTAAATTATAATTAAACTATTTTCAAATATTGATAAAATTATTTGTATTTTTTAATTAAAGGTTTAACATATGGTTGTGAGTTGTACATACCGTGCCATTAGTTTGTGCAGCTCCAGTTTGTGCTGCTGGTCATCAGCTGCGATGGCATGTTGTGCTTGCTGTTGCATCCCCTGCACAAAGTGCTGCATATGCTGGAATGCATCAATCTGAGAGAGATACAGATGGAACACATGCCTAAATATATCATGCAAGTAAATTCCTGAAACAATAGTAATGGCTCATGATTAAACCAACAACTTACTAGTTGCCAGCGATGAGCATTAAACCCTATTCTACAACAGCTGATTTTCTAGAGACTTCAATAAACTGGTCATGGCATTATATATTTTCCATGACTAATTTAAGCAGTTCATTCAACAACAAACAACTAGTCAATTGTGTTTCTATTAATGTGACCATTTGCAATATACAATACAATATGTTTTAGTAATTTTGTGTATTTGTTTCTCATATCTGTACAACAACATTTGAATGAGGCTGAAGGCTTCATGTGTGTATGTCAGTTAATGTTAACACAATGCTGTGCTGATGGCAGGAACTGGCTCTTAGGTTTGGTCTGTGATTTTTAGTGCCTGGGACTTATGTAAACTCACAGACATAACATAAGCTGTATTATGGGACACTGACATGACGTAATTATACTGTCATTAAAAGCTAAGATGTTTCCTCTTAAATGTAAATCATTTGGCAGAACAGCCAAAAGCATGTTAATTTTTTCCATTAACGTCACAGTTCTCACAATGAACTGTAAAATCTTTTCAAAATGAACAATGTGGATAACATTTTTACTTAAAGGTGCCCAAGAATGAGTTGAAACTATATTTGAAATTGTTCTCTGATTTCTACATAGAGGGTATTTGGCTTATATATTTACAGGTCCATTTACAACCCTAGAAATTGTCCCTAGAATGAAATGGTCTGTTTTTGCCTTATTTGGAAGGGTCATGAATAATAATGTTGAGCTCTGATCTGATTGGCTTATTTCAGTAGCTCACACAAGGGCAGTTCTTCAGCTAACACAATCCAAAACAGCACAAATGGCTCGTGAATCGTGACAGAACATGAACAGATCGACTGAATTACACTTTAAGCAGAAAATCTCAAATGAAGATGCTGAAATGCAGCTTACTTGTTTATAGGTGTTTTTAGATTATCCACATGCACAAGCGAGAGCTTGCGTCATGATTCAGATTGTGTGTCAAACTGCCCAACAGCTGAAATCACGTGACTTTGGCAATCCGAATCATGAATTGATACACTGATTCATAGCAGTTCGAAGCTTTGTTTTGAAATCGGCCCATCACTATATAAGTCGTTATTTAGTTGTTGTTGTTTTTTGCGCACAAAAACCTATTCTTGTTGCTTCATAAAATTATTGTAGAATTTTTATGACGTCTTTAGTGCCTTTAATGGGTCTATATGGAGGAAATGGCCATCGGCTTTCTGAGCCATTGGATTTCAACAAAAATATCTTAATTTATGATGCGAAGATGAATGGAGGTCTTACCGGTGTCGAAGAACATGAGGGTAAGTAATTAATGGCAGAATTTTCATTTTTGGGTGAACTAACCCTTTAAGGAGGTCTTGTCTTAGTCATGGAAAAAGGTTGTCAATTAACATGTCATATTTTCATTAACGAAATTGACACTAAATTCTGCCTGTCCTTAAACATGGGCTGGTTATAGGCAAATGTGGGGAGGCATAAATATTAGTGATCTCGATGGTTACGTCACAGTCGGTGATATGTTGGGATTCTCCCATTTTTCCGTACGGGCTCTTCTCCCGGTAGGGTGCGCGCGCGCGTCACTAGCGCGAGAGAGGAAATGCACGCTGTAAACAGTAAACTGCTCTCAGCTGCAGATCCAGTCCAGATCCACTTATGTTGGTTATAGTCCGCGCCACGCTCCACTTCATTCCTCCACTTTGACATTAAGGCGACTTCAACGCTTCAGCACAGCATTCCGGGAAGGCAGCGCTGCATTTGAACCGATTTGAACGCAGACATGCTTCAGTCGCATCGCAACGTGGATCTCCACACTCCAAGAAGTGTGTTTATGACGGAGCCGTCCCAGCGATAAAGGTTCGGTCCTGCTTTGGAAGCAGCCGGTAAGTAAAACTGCTTCAAATGTCTGTGCTGTGCTTATCGTCGCGTATGTAAACATCAGTAAACGACACGATCGCGTGCTTCGTCATTCAAATGCACTAACAGACTTCATTGCTGTTCTATGTAACTTATAACGTTACACTACTCTGACGTGCAAAACCGTTTTGCTTGCTACTAAGGTTTGGTCGCATACAATAGTCCATAAACCGAATCATGTCATGTTGACAGGCCTCTAAATACAGTACTTACCACAGAGACAGACGTCCTGCTGTTGCTGTTTCTATTTCAGCCTCCGAATTAGATTCTGGATCATATCTATTAGCTGAGATAGCTGAGATGGGTTTCTCCACGCTTGAGGACGTCACCGCTTTGCGCATATGTCATTCTTTAGCTCCGCCCACACGATACGCCTCCAGGCGCTCTGTTTTTTTCCGGAAAGACTCGGTACAGCCCATATTTCTTTTACAATTATAATAAAACGAAAGACTTTTCGGAGATATGAAGGATGCAATACTACTCTATAGGTACTCAAGATTGACATGAGATTGACTGAAACTGAGTGTTTCACCCCCCCTTTAAGTTAAGAGGAGGGGGAGCTTGATCTTGAATTTGTAATATTTAAGTGGAGCTACAGTATTTAAGTTTAGTTAAATACATATTAAATACATTTATATGAAAGTGGAACTGGTGGACATAGTATGTCAAAATATTCTAATAGCTTGAAATGTCCTTACAGCATTATCATGTAATGACTCTATTAATTCTAAACTGCATCATTCTTAAATTAAAATGTTTTGTTCTGGTAAGCTGAGAGCGTTTTCCAGCAATGCAACATTCTAGTATTTTTTTAGGTGAGAATGTAGCTGTTTAGACCCCAAATATACCTAAAATATTTATATATAAACATATTGCCTATTTGAACACTCATGTACCCATCGAGAACACCTCTATCTCGACCAGTTCTTCTGGAATTTGCCACTCACTTTTATTTAGATAGTGGTTACATATGTATTTCCAGAACTGAATTTGCCAGATAAGCAACTGCTTTTAAGATGAATGGAAATGCTAATCAATGGCTTCCTCCAGATATTACAGACCCCTTTTGTTTTTTCCAGATTCAATCAGACAGAAGCTGTACTTGACTGGAACTACTTCCCAGGGGAATTGATTAATTGATTCAGTGCACTTTGTGAGTGTTTACCTTGCGAGTGCTCTTCCACATGTACTTCATATAAGCATAGGTGACATGAGGGTGGGCGGTGGGCAGGGGATGGTCAAGTTGTTTGGAGGGATCCACACCAAGTAGGAGAACAAGGGTCTTATGGGCAAGTGCCTGAGGAATACACAAATATTTGACATTAAATCTCAGCAACACACAGTTTATCAGGGTTTTAGGGAAGTGTTATTGCCATTTGCTGAACTATGTTAGTTAATCAGGCTTAAGCCCTATTCTCACGGGACTAGTATTATCTAGGGACCTCTGGTGATTTGTAATAATTGCAGAGAATGTCTGTGATCTTAATCCAGTGCGAATCGGCCATGTCTGTAATTAAAGTAAAAATTCCCCTACAAATTACATACCATAAATCACCGAACACCGAGGTCCTGTGATAATAGTAGTCCCGTGCGAATCGACATCTCTGTGATTTGGCCAGGATTAGGCAGATCGTATATCATTTTTGCATGCTTTTTTCTTCCTGTGAGCATTTCTATCTTTATGTTTCACAAAGAATGGAGTCTGCATTCATAATGTGCACCGTTATGAATTCCCGTGTAGCCGGATACTCACTTTAGAATGAGTATCAATTTGGGAGTAAACTGATTGAATGCTGTATTTAATATTAATATCAATACTATTCTTAATGAAAAACATAACAGTACAGTACAATGGCAAGCTCTTTTAAATGGGCGCTTTTACATTTAGCATTGAAACTGAATCATCCACTTCTCACTCGTGATAAATGAAATCTGACTCCTGCCACTGGTTATCTTTAAAAAAATAGCACATCATAAAATAACCAAACAGATCCTTAGTAAAAGGTAATTAAGTTACTAATTAATACATTATTATTCTCTGAAATGTCAGAGTACCCTTATCTAAATAAACAATTGTTAATCATGAACAAATGATGATCAAACCATTAGTAAATAATGAATATATAATTTATTGATGCATCATTACATTTGTAAGCTGGTCTGTTAAAACCCACAAAATGCATCTATTTTTTTTTTTTTTTAAAGAATGAGTAAGAATGACTTAAAGTAAACATTTTAGAAAGACTTAGTCAGGGGATTGCAGTGTGTTAAGTTAAATTGTTTCACTCAATGGTGCAGACAGTTTTGTGAGGGGTCTAGTGATAATGTGAACTAGTTTTACCAGTGAAGCATCAGGTGCACGTTAAAGACTCCATGTGTGTTAGAGAAGAAGTCTATACCCTCACTAGTCAGCATTTACATTAAAGTACACACTACAAAGTGTTCAACACCTGTTTTAGATGATGTTGTAAATGCATAAATAAATAATTTACAAAGCTTTATCACCGTTACAAATGATCTGTACATGTATACAAGGCATTTACAACGCTTTCTGTGTCCCCTAATCTAAAGTGTAGACTATTCATCATTTGTAAATGTTTTACACATCATTCGTAGATCTTTCTTACCTGTTACAAATGATCTGTACATGTATACAATAGGCATTTACAACACTTTCCGTGTTGCCTAATCTAAAGTGTAGACTATTCAACGCTTGTAAATGTTTTACACATCATTTGTAGATCTTACTTACCTGTTACAAATGATCTGTACATAGTATACAATAGGCATTTACAACACTTTCTGCATTGCCTAATCTAAAGTGTAGACTATTCATCACTTGTAAATGTTTTACACATCATTTGTAGATATTTCTCACCCGTTACAAATGCATCTGTAAGACTGAAAAAACTAGTATATGCTGAAATGTCTGAATGAGGAACAAGGACTCTAAGAAAATAAAGGAAATTAACATCTGAACTGTCCCTCACACACACCACTGGAGACGCAAGACTCACCCCAGTATCAGCTAATCTACATCTTTCCCTGTTGACCCCCTCTCCCCCAATTCCTTCCCTATCTCATGCTGAGATCACTGAAAATACACACAGAATCTCTATATTACAATGTCAATCCTCACGATACAGTATTATATGTGTTTGATATCATTTGAAATGTCTCAGTGCGACTGGTACAAATATCTCTACTCCATAGACGTAAACTAGAACATCCTAAAGGTTTTAAGAGTTTAAAGATATCTTTCCTTGGTGTATGGTGGGTGTGGCTTTCAGCCATTTGGCCTCTCTTCTAATCAAGTCTATAGGACCTGATCAATGCAAATTTCTATTGTGAACTGGTGTTTCCATTTGAAAGAGTTTCAAATGGTTCTGGGTATGCATCTGGTTCTGGGTATTTAAAGAAATGTTGCAAAGAGCTCAGGGCTCGATACTGCACTCAGGTCAGCCCGTAATGCTGGATGTTTTAACCCATGCAGCATTATGTAACCTTGATAAGTCAGGTATACACCTCATTCTTTACTTTAGAGGATTTGATGTGAAGTATACCTTTGAAGTGATTATGCATTTGGCGTTATACATTTACCTGATTGTTAATAAATTGTTACACTTTGATTGATTCTGACTTGCTCTGGAATTATTCAGGTTGGATATAATTTCAACAAAGGGTTCAACGGAATAATTAAATGTGTACTTAAACTATTAAATATAAATGACCAAATAACCAATTGGCATTCAAACATAAATTCTAAATTGTGATTAAATGGAGTCAGATTAACGAGGAATTGGAATAAAATCCCTTTTGCCCCGCTGAAAAGACCGAACGCGCAGCGACCTTCACCTGCCGATCGTTAGCCTTCATTGGGACGATTTGGGCGGCATTACACATCCATTGATTGCTACAATAAATGTAACGTTAAATGGGAAAATTAAATTCTGCTATTCCTCACCTGTTGCAACAGAAATGTGTAAACAGGTAATTCATCTAATCACTGTAAGCATTTCACTCCTATTCATCACATAACCAATCCTTTCCCTAAACATACCCGTTTGTGTTTTATATATTTTTTTTAAACAGGCAGATACGACTGCAGTAACAATTTATTCAAAAAGTACAAATATTCCAAGTGTCCCGAGGTGACACTTGGTTTGTGTGAAGTAAATCCCCAGAAGCGACCAGCAGCGCCAAGTCCATCCACCGGCCGATGATTTCACATTTCAAAATTTGCAGCCCGGAACGTAAGCTTTGACAGCATTGGCTGTCGTGTATCTCATGACCAATTGCGTCATTACGTCAGCTTTGATTGTAAAATGCCATTGGCTCTAGTGTGTCATGTGACCGATTGCGTCATGCTAAAGAGTCAGGAGTATTATTTTAATGAGAAATATGGTTTCATACAGGGATCATCATTTCAATGATTAAAACATTAAGATCAACTCTGTTCTTCACATAAATATATTGTATGACTTCAGAAAACTTGGAATGCAACATGAGCTAATACTTTCATAATGTTTTTGCAATAAAAAGTAGTCTATTTATATTTATAAAATCATGTCTACTTTTACAAATTCAAAGAATTAAATACATCTTGATCTGACGCATTGGCATCAATACATTATATGGGCTACTGATCATTTACTTATGGTTTGATCATCATTTGTTCATGATTAACAATTTATTGAGATAATGGTACACTGACATTTCAGTGATTAATAATATATTAACTAGTAACTTAATAACCATTTACTAAGGATGTGTTTTATGATATGCTAATGTTTAAAGATAACTTACCACAGATTTGCAAATTGTTAGCATATTATACTTACTAATTTATGATTTGTAAATTATTAGTTTATAATTATCTAATAATTTATAACTGAATCTACAAAATATACAAAAAGTAACAATTTATTAACATTTATGAAATGCATAGTCATGTTTCATAAATCATGAGTTAATTATTTACTAATCACTTGTAAATGACTTGTAATGGAATTAACAAAACATACATTAAATGTTAGCATATCACTTGATAATCATTTATGAATGTTTTGTAAATGATTAGTTCATCATTAACAAACTACTTATAAATGACTTACAACTGAACGTTATTATAAAGTGTTACCGGATTTTTTGCTTCAAAACTAACACAACACTTCCATCTTTTGGTCAATGAAGGGAGAGCGGAAAGAGAGAGTGTGTAAGCTTCAGATGAAATATATATATTTTTTAAATTATATTGATTTGAAAATAGTACATACATTTTAAACTCATCCAGGTTAAATTACTGAACATACAATCTTAATTTAATTTAAACCGAACAATAATTTCATAAGATATGACAGAATTTCTGTTTTGTTTCATGTTGACTGAGTTTGGTGTTAATTCCATGCATCTCCTACGAGGAGTTTATAAAAACTCAGAGCCTGACTATTCAAAATATGAGTAACTGACACCATGACTAACTGAATATCGGCATGGAGATGTCTTCAGGCCGGGACTCTTATAAAAAAAAAAGTAAGGTTTGGGGCAGATCGGACATTGTGAGTTACAACAACGTCCTCTTTCATGACGATACATCGGAATTTGTCAGGCCGTCACTGACAAGCCACTTAACTCTGCTTAAGGGGGCGCTGTTGAGCCCCCTACCATGCCCAGGTACCAGCTTTGCTCTGGCCTGATGGCTGCAGATTCTGACGGGTGCAAAGTTTCGAGAGTTTTCAAGCATGGTAAGGGTTCCAAAAGTGCCTGAATAGTCACAAAAAAAAAAAAAAAAATTACAAAAAAAAAAATTTACAAAAAAAACCTTTTTTTTCACTTAAAAGACGTATCGGGCCTTTGCCCTTTCAGGGCTTGGGCCCTAATAATAATAATAATAATAAGAAGAAGAAGAAGAAGAAGAAGAACTCTAACGAAAACAATAGGGCCTCTCGCCCTTTCAGGGCTTGGACCCTTATAATGATAATAAATGGAGCAATTCCAATATGGTCCTTATGCCATTGGTGCTCAGGCCCTAATAATCCTTAGAAGAAAAATAGGGCGTTCGCCCTTTCAGGGCTTGGGCCCTAATTAAAGCTGCAAGAAGCAATGAAAGGGTCCTCGCACCCATGCCACAGACACCCGGTGGCTTTAGGAAAAAAAGAGCATGTGGGCAATATGCATTTACGTATATAAAAATAGGAGGACTACGTCAGTCATTTGTATTTGCCACACTTCCTTTGGTGTGTAGATGTCTTCATATGGGGGTAGTTTTGTTGCATTATTCCAAACAAATAGATTGTTATCCACAAATAAATGTAAAGAGATTCACAAAAATAAATAAATTCACAAATAAATATTTTATGAGATCCACAAAACATATGCAGGAGTTTCACGAAAATTAATTAGATTCACAAATAAATACAATGACATTTGTGAATAACAAAAAAATCCACACATTTATTTGTCACAAACACAACTCTGGCTTGCTTTTCGCTTGCAATTGCTTCTTGTGCATTTGTTTGATGGCTTCCTCTGCATTGGTGGATCTCTTCTTGCACATTTGTAAATCGCAGCACAACGGGTGGATTTTGAAACATTTCTATTGTCTAGACTCACACAAATCCACAAATAGGTAAACTCCACCCACCGTCTACTTAAGCCAATCAGATGTGGGGCGGCAGTGGCTCAGTGGTTCATGTAGGTTGTCTACAAACCAGAAGGTTGGTGGATCAATCTCCGGTTCCACCTGACCAAGTGTCGAAGTATCCATGAGCAAGACACCTAACCCCAGCTGCTCCCGACAAGCTGGATGGTGCCTTACATGGCTGACATCGCCGTCGGTTTATGAATGGGTGAATGTGAGGCAAAAATGTAAAGCGCTTTGGATAAAAGCGCTATATAAATGCAGTCCATTCCATTTTACCATTTAGATAACGTCCATATCGTGCTGACCAGAGCTATAGAGCACTCAACAGTTCCAAACAACTCCCTGTGTCTGTTTAAATAGGATTAAGCAGGTTAGACAGCATTTTCACTATATTTGCAGCAATTTCTGCAAATATTAACACAATATGTGCATCAACTTCGACTAGTCTTTACAGTAGCATTTTACTCTGGAGAGAGATGAAGAGACAACGTTAATCTTCATTTGGGTCACTAGAGTACAACATGCATTTACAGCGTTTAGTGTTGTAGCCAATCACAGGCATTTCTGTTGAAAATATTGACCAATCATATGTTTAATTTACCGTGAATGAGAATCCTCTCAGTATCGATCAAAACAAGTTTTATACAGTCTCAAAACGCTGAATACATTTTAGTGCAAGTTTATATACAGGTCCTTGTCAAAAAATTTGCATATTGTGATAAAGTTAATTATTTCCATAATGTAATAATAAAAAATTAACTTTCATATATTTTAGATTCATTGCACACCAACTGAAATATTTCAGGTCTTTTATTGTTTTAATACTGATGATTTTGGTATACAGGTCATGAAAACCCCCCAAAAAATCTAAAAAAATTAGCATATTTCATCCGACCAATAAAAGAAAAGTGTTTTTAATACAAAAAAAAGTCAACCTTCAAATAATTATGTTCAGTTATGCACTCAATACTTGGTCGGGAATCCTTTTGCAGAAAAAGACTGCTTCAATGCGGAGTGGCATGGAAGCAATAAGCCTGTGGCACTGCTGAGGTGTTATGGAGGCCCAGGATGCTTCGATAGCGGCCTTAAGCTCATCCAGAGTGTTGGGTCTTGCGTCTCTCAACGTTCTCTTCACAATTCACAGTTCTCTATCCCAGAGATTCTCTATGGGGTTCAGGTCAGGAGAGTTGGCAGGCCAATTGAGCACAGTAATACCATGGTCATTAAACCATTTACCAGTGGATTTGGCACGGTTGTGCTGAAAAACAAAATCTTCATATCCATAAAGCTTTTCAGCAGATGGAAGCATGAAGTGCTCCAAAATCTCCTGATAGCTAGCTGCATTGACCCTGCTCTTGATAAAACACAGTGGACCAACACCAGCAGCTGACATGGCACCCCAGCCCATCACTGACTGTGGGTACTTGACACTGGACTTCAGGCATTTCCTTCTCCCCAGTCTTCCTAGAGACTCTGGCACTTTGATTTCCGAATGACATGCAAAATTTGCTTTCATCTGAAAAAAGTACTTTGGACCACTGAGCAACAGACCAGTGCTGCCCTGGGGAATGCGGCACCTGTAGCCCATTTCCTGCACACACCTGTGCACGGTAGCTCTGGATGTTTCTACTCCAGACTCAGTCCACTGCTTCCGCAGGTCCCCCAAGGTCTGGAATCGGTCCTTCTCCACAATCTTCCTCAGGGTCCGGTCACCTCTTCTCATTGTGCAGCATTTTTTGCCACACTTTTTCCTTCCCACAAACTTCCCACTGAGGTGCCTTGATACAGCACTCTGGGAGCAGCCTATTCATTCACAAATTTCTTTCTGTGTCTTACCCTCTCGCTTGAGGGTCTCAATGATGGCCTTCTGGACAGCAGTCAGGTTGGCAGTCTTACCCATGATTGCGCTTTTGAGTAATGAACCAGGCTGGGAGTTTTTAAAAGCCTCAGGAATCTTTTGCAGGTGTTTAGAGTTAATTAGTTGATTCAGATGATTAGGTTAATAGCTTGTTTAGAGAACCTTTTCAGGATATGCTAATTTTTTGAGATTTTTGGGTTTTTGGGAGAATTTTGGGTTTTCATGAGCTGTATGGCAAAATAATCAGTATTAAAACAATAAAAGACCTGAAATATTTCAGTTGGTGTGCAATGAATCTAAAATATATGAAAGTTAAATTTTTATCATTACATTATGGAAAATAATGCATTTCATCACAATATGCTATTTTTTTGAGAAGGACCTGTATAAGTTAAAACAATAGTCATTTGACAAGGCTATTCATTTTGTATATATATATATATATATATATATATATATATATATATATATATATATTTTTTTTTTTTTTTTTAGGAACTTAAGTATGATGTTTTTGCATGCTTGTATTACAGAGTAACGTTACATCACAGTCACTGCATAGCCTACATTGTGACTAACGTTATATAAACATGCAACATTGTTGCCGAAAAAAGACGAGTCTAAAATCACTGGTTTTGGTTTAGGAAGGAAGAGCGTTCTTGCTTGCGGTTGCCAGATTTCAGTAATTTAAATCCCCCAATCAGAGCTTTTCTGTGAAAAGAACACGTATACTATCCGGTATTTTAACTAAACATGGACAATCTGACAACCATACGCACGCAAGCTCTCTCTCTCGCGCGCAGATTATCTGAAAATGCTAATAAACAAGTAGGGTGCATTTATCAATCTCCAATTGAGATGTTCTGCTTAAAGTGTAATTCAGTCGGTCTGTGTTCTGTCGGGGCGGTCAGGACACACGAGCCGCTTTGCTAAACAACTGAAATGCTGTGTGCTGTGAGTTGCTGAAATATGCCAATCAGAGCAGAGCTCTAATTTTAATATTAATGACTCAAAAATACAAAAATAGTGCATTACATCCTAGGGACAATTTATAGGGTTGTAAATGGACCTGTAAAACTGTATCTGGACAATTTTTGCCCTTAAATAAGCCACATACCCTATATTAGATATCAGAGAACAATTTAACATATTGTTTCAACTCATTCTAGGGCACCTTTAAAGAAATTTGGAAAAAAAGGTTTTTTAACCAGTTCTTACCTACCCTACCTTTAAATAAAGATTTATCGTGAAGTAGTTAGATATTTTTCATTAGACTTTGTAATATTCCATACAATTAGCCTATAGATTTAACATTCCGGTACAAATAAAGTAACAAAAATAGATATTTTAACAGTATAATAGTGATTTGTTCAACTATAAAAATGTATTTTGTATATAGCATCTGGATATAGTAGCTAATGCAGTGCTGCTCACGTTATCTACCTGCAGTTAGAGTCTGACGATCTATTATATATATTATATAACAATATATACATCAATAACAATATATACATCAACTCTAACGTGCCTCATAAAATACATCTTCTATCAATATTCCAATAATGCTATAAAATCTCAAAATATACAGTAATTTCATAAATTGTCCAGCGAGTGAGCTTGAGAATGAACGTGGTTCAGCGCTGGAACTAGCAGCACTGACCAAAGCGTGACTGGTTGGAGCGAGAATGTGCTATAATTAGTCAGAACAATACGGCCGTTATCTGATAAGCTTAAGTAGACAGTGGATGGAGTCTACCTATTTGTGGATTTGTGTGAGTGTAGACGCTAGAAATGTTTCCAAATCCACGCGCTGTGCTGCGATTTACAAATGTGCAAAAAGAGATCCACCAATGCAGAGGAAGCCATCAACAAATGCACAGGAAGCGTGTGGATATAAATGTATGGATTTTTTTTGTTATTCACAAATGTCATTGTATTTATTTGTGAATCTAATTAATTTTTGTGAAACTCCTGCATATATTTGTGGATTCCATGATATTTATTTGTGAATTTATTTTGTGAATCTCTTTACATTTATTTATGGATAACAATCTATTTGTTTGGAATAATCCAAAAAATGGAATATTGAAGCACTTATCAAAATTGAAGCTTGAGGCAGATTGAACATTGTATGCTTGAGTTACGACAACTTCCTCTTTCATGATGATAATAGCACTCAGCAGTGTTTCTAGCATGTTTAGTACTCATGCTGCTAGTAGTGCATCACTTCCTGTTCCCAGTGGAGAACAGACCCATGCCACAGACACTATAAAAATATAATATAAAAAAATAGGAGGACTATGTCAGTAGTCTATAATTATAAAAATAAAAAGGACTATGTCAGTAGTCTATAACTATAAAAATAGGAGGACTATGTCAGTAGTCTATAACTATAAAAATAGGAGGACTATGTCAGTCATTTATATTTGCCACACTTCCTGCTACCAGCTGGTGGGAACCATGACTATAACTGAATATTGGCATGTAGATGTCTTCAGTTCAGGACTCTAATAAAACATGTGAAGTTGGGGGCAGACTGGACATTGTATGCCTGACTTACAACAGCTTCCTGTTTCATGGCCGCCACAGACATGCCCTTCAGCGAAAACTCAAGATCTTTGCAATTTAACATCGCCAAGGCCTTTAGATTAGACTGACCAAATATTATGTTGATCTGTTAAAATCTCTCTGAGGAGTTTATTAAAATACAATGTCTGGAAATGTCAAAAAATAGCAACAATTTGGGTTTTCAGATATTGCTCCCAGGGACTTTTTTGTAGGTATTGGGCTGTTACATGTGTCTACTGAATTTTTATACTTATAAGTGAAACGTAACGTGAATGACGCTTAATTTAAATTTTTCTAGTTGGCACCATTGAGCCATTTTGCCATGCCTAATTCCGGAAAAAAAAACATATCAGATGTTTTCACCACTTCTGACGTGTGCAGTTTTATGAGTGATTCATTTCAGAGAAGAAGAATTTAATAGACTGAGTAATTACAATAGGGTTCTCATCAGTGCACTGGCCCTAATAAAAGACAATTTTATGCTACTAAGAAGCAAGCCACTGTCTTAAATAAACAGCAACAAACATTTTTTGCGACAAAGAAACAGACACCTTTCAAACATTAGGGTCCCCTGAAAGGTAATGTTATTTTTTAGTCCATTGATCCCAGAATTGCTCAGTCTCTCCATATTACTTCAACTTGCCATTAGGTGGGTCGAGGAGACAATGATCTAAGTATTCATCTATTACGTAATAAAGAGGAGAAAGGAAAAAAAAAAAAAACAGGGAAGTTTTGAGTTCTGAAACATACACTATGTTTTTATGGTACACTGATTTCTTGTATGTCAAAAGAGCAGGGAATGATTTTTTAGTTCAAGCCCCCTTTTAATTTTTGTTACTGTGTGTTTACCTTATGAAACCTTGCCAGGTATATGTAGCAACTGATTCAGGTTGTGCCTAACCATGCCCCTTAGCTGTTCGAAAATCACTGTAAACCATGGCTTACAGGGGCCCATTGCTTTAAACTATAGAATTTTCTATATTTTTGTTTGTAAACTTTCACACTAAACCTCAGAGACCTGTTGCATTAAGCTAGCAGAGTTGACAAAGTTTAGAGTTGACAAATCCAGATAAATCCAACTTGGTTTAGATCAAGTTCAACGGTCTCTCAAATCTTGGTATAAACTTTCTCTGTCAACTCACATTTAATCCAGAGTTAGTGATTAACTCTGAAGTGCATGCACCTGAAAGTGTGACACATGCAGCAAACAGCCAATCACAGTATCTGTTTGATTCACTTCTCGCAAGAGAGATGGCGCAATTCACTTCTTTTCTGAAGATTGAGCGATCGTTTTGAAAATGATCATGAGATTAAAAGAGTTTACAAACAGTAATAAACACTGCTGCTGCAGTGACAGTTTGAAAAGGCAGATGAAAGAATATCTGACTATATTAATGCATGATGTGAATAAAAAAAAAAAAGTGAATCAAAGAAGAATGCAAAGATATAATGCATAAATAATTATAGGTTCACATGAATACATGCTGTTTAAAAGAATTCTGAAAGCATGTTTGATATTTATATTAATATTTAGCTTCTTGCCAATGAATATAATAATTATATGAATACATTATATTAATTAAAAGTAAATATAATTTGTATAATATAAATATAATAAATAATTAGCGCCAAAGGATGAGCATTTTTCACAATAAACTGCAAATTTGGAAAGAGAAATACAGGGGGTGGGGCTTCATTGCATCTTTACTTGCAGCTCATTGGTCCAGTGTGTGATCTCTAACCCAGAATAAAACCTGCTCTAGAGGAGGTTAGCCATGTAGTTTAAGTTACCATGGTGATGAGCACTTCTAAAACCCAATTCACTTTCTTGAGCCTGAAAAAAACAGAGTTCGCACAAAAAAACCTTCAACTTACCTGGGTAGCAACTGAAACCAGCTTTGTGCAACAGGCCACAGAAGTGTCAGTAGTTATTTAAACATGAGACGAGACAAACATAGGCATACACATTGTAATACAAACGTTCCTTTTGTGTTCAGTGCCATTTTCTGGAAGATATTTAAAACTTCATCAACTGAGTTTTTCCTTTTGTGAATTTGAGCTTTAAGCAATGTTGTTTTACGTTACATAATCAGTTCTAAACTTGTGATTGGATGTGACACTGTTGTTCTTACCAGTCTTCCACTTTTTCCACAAAGGCTAGCGTACTTCAACCACGTCCTCATGTCCTCATGTGGACTAATGACCAGGGAGCGTACCATCAAGATCCTCTGCCAGTCCTCCACAATACGCTGGCAACCCTGAAAAAACAAACAAAAACTTACATTTATAAGCTTCGGTTGGTTAGAATAGACATTTCAATTAAATAAGAATATGTGTTAAGAGCAGCTACCAGCTCTAAAAATGGTGTTTGCCTTTAATTTAAGAACATTTGTTGTCAGAAAGATGTAGACTTACGTAGAAGTCTATTGCCCTTTCCAATAGACATGGCCTACATAGCCAGACTTGACTACTAGCAAAAAGTATGGGTAAGTGTTGATGTTATGAAGTGGGCAGTCCTTGGCCAGAATAAGAAGAATAAACAAATTAAATTTAAGGTTGGTTAAGGCTAAAAAAGCTGAGATTAGAACTGCACGATTGTGATAGAGATCATGATTAACAAAATAAACAAAACAAAATAACAGGTTCTGAAAAAATGTTAATTGCTGCAGTCTATTTAAATGTGTTTCATTCATTTGAATGAATGATTTAAATAAATTATTTGAATCAGCTTGCATGAATGATTCAATGACTTGACTTGTTCTATTACCAGACGAATCAGCGCATTTGAACCAATCACTTGAAAGAATTACACCACCAAGCAGTGTAACGGTGTAATCAATGCAATTGTTATTTTAAAGCGCCACATTTAAAAGGTGATTTGCTAGTTTGATCGCTACCGTATACATCAGTTTTTTTTATTTTTTTTTATTTGAACTATCAACTTTTATCTCAGTACTTTCTATGCAAATGAAGATTAGAATGTTCAGGTGTGATATTGGTAAAGGTTTAACAGACAGGAGAATTGTTGCCATTTAGGAATAAGACTGTGCGGGTGTTTGAATCAAGATTGCAATCTTTATACAATTAATCATGCACCTCTAACTGATATGAAGATGAAAAGCTGACTGTAGATTAACCCCTACTAATACAAATGATCAGTGTTCTGTGCCTGTTATTTTCCTAGACTGAAGCTGACCAATTAACCGTTTACTAACATTTCTTTGTCAATGATACATCGGTTCTGCACTCTTACGCCTTTGTTTATGAATGGAAACGTCTGCATCATTAGTTCACACTGTTAATGGTTTGTTTTTCCCGAATAGGATATAAAAGGAATGCATGCTGACAAACTACGTCAAGCACCCTGCTGTGCTGATGCCATGCCAACCACAAAATGTTTTCACAAATAGTATCAGCCAGGATTATTGATGAAGGCACACAACAACCACAGCAGATGGAAGTTATTCGTTTGGATCAGTTTGATGAGCACTTTGTTTATGTAATTTCTTAAATTTTTTATATATAAAAGAAATGACATAAACAAATATATATACACACACACTGAATACTTCTTTAATTTGCACTGAACTGACACTGGACAACTTCACAAGAATGGAGGGAATAACACTGCTGTTACCTGCAGCCTCTCCCACCACGTTTCCCTGATGATGTCCCTCCTTTCGGGAACCAGTTTATACTGGATCACCTCCTCTAACTCAGACAGCATTTGACATGACACCATGGCCTAATGTGTGAGAGAGAGAGAGAGAGAGAGAGAAGAGAGAGAGAGAGAGTGAGAGAGAGAGAGAGAGAGAGAGAGAGAGGGAGAGAGAGAGAGAGAAGAGGAGAGAGAGAGAGAGAGAGAGAGAGAGAGAGAGAGAGAGAGAGAGAGAGACTTAATCAAACATTTTTATTGCCTATTGTCTTTTGCAACCGTCATGTGCAGCTGAACCTGTGTGATGTCAGTGTGACGTAGGTTGAAAATTGGTTTATACAGCAGAGAGAGAGAGAGAGATGGTATCGTAACTCAAAATTTGTATACGCTTTAAACAGTTAAATCACAATAAGTTGAAATGCGGGGAAATGGGGGAAAATCATAGATTAGAAATTAAGTTCCATTATCTCACCCAATGTGAGAGTGTGGTGTGTGTGTGTGTGTGTGTTCATTAAGCTGAAATAATGTATTAGTCTTACTATGTAATAGACTTTCCTGGAATGGTCCCAACTTTACCTCACACCCTAAAAAGCATTCTTATCAAAGCATATTATGAGTGATTAAAAAGAAATATACGCTATTAGTGTTGAATGAGTATTTGACTTTAGCCAATCTTCTGTATTGAGACTGAGGTAAATGTTCTTACCCCATATGCTCTACTGTAACTCTCTCCAGCCATGGCAGTGAGCTCAGCATCCAGTAGATCTCTGGCCTTGTCGATGCACTGAAATCACATGAACACACATTATACCATAGTGTTGCTGAATGTTCTATTCTGTACGTTTTTTTTTTTGTAAACATACATCTATGGAGTAGGTTTGTTGATTGCATTGCAGTGATTTCAGTCAGTTGACCACAGTATTGTCGTTTCAAATAATTGCAAAGGCTTATAGACTCTAACCGCAAAATAACAAAAAACTACAAAGACACTAACTAAGCAAACAACTATGGCATACAATAAGAAAATGTGCTTGCCGCTTTCACACTCATTTTCACTACTCACTTACCAGTGCAAGCTGCTTCACCCATTTGAATTTATGCCATTGACTTCCATAGTATGAAAAAAATACTATGGAAGTCAATGGCTCCAGTTAACTGTTTGGTTACTGACATTCTTCAAAATATCTTCTCTTGTTTTCAGCTGAAGAAAGAAATTCAAACGGGTTTGAAACAACTTGAGAGTGAGTAAAGAATGACAGAATTTTCATTTTAAAGTGAACTATCCCTTTAAATAAGTAGATATCACAGAACAATTTAACCCTTTATGTAGAAATCACAGAACAATTTAACATATTGTTTCAACTCATTCTAGGGCACCTTTAAGATTATTGAGTTATAGAAAGACCTTGTAATATGCACATTGGTGATATTTAAAATTTTTTAATATATCCTGCAGCTCTGCTAAACAAAAATTACCTGATCTGACCAGAAGCACTGTTACGTAATGGATACTTTCCTCTCCAGAATCGAGTGATGGTGGGACTGTGTTTCATTAAAGTAACCTTTGTCACAATGACCTCATGTGTAATGGAGAAGGTGGTATGACAGGATAATATTGATGAACACATGGTTGCGCCTGTGATATTCTCTGTGTATGAGCTCATCTTTATCTTTCTCTCCCTCTCTCTCTCTCTCTCTCTCTCTCACACACACACACACACACACACACGCGCACACGCGCACACGCGCACACGCGCACATGCATTCATTCATTTTGGAAAAAGGAACATCGAATCACCACAGGGTCTAAACATCAGCCAAGTAATTTTATGTGCAGACTGAGGGTAGCCTTTGACCAATATTACATAACTAACACAATGCACCACGCCAACTTTTGTGCTCATCATTTTGACTGAACAATTTTTTCCTTAAACAACTTCCTTCTGGTTGTTTCTTCCATGTAAAGTAAGTTGGACATTTTAGATGATGAAAAATAAGGTTAGTGGTAGTTTAAATCAAAACTCATTTAATGATTCTCATTAGTTGTTCATTATGAAGTACCTGTTGGGCTAATGAGAAGAGATCCTGATGTAGAGCAAGCACTGCCCTGTAAAAGGCTCCATCATGGGTGTCTCGTGGGATCATACAGGTATACTCTTCCATACTGTCCCAGTGGCCTGACAAACACACAAAGCAAATTATATTATATATAACTATTACATCATTTACAAAACAAATTAATATTAAAAAACAAATGTCTGTTTGCAATATCTGAGACTCATATTTTAAGATAAAGTTTCACAGCGATGTGGAATCATTTGATGGTACATTTTAAAGGTGTCATGAACTGGCTTTTACATTTTTTATACTGTTGTCTGAGGTCAACGTATGACGTTCACATGGTTTTTACATTCAAAAACATTATAACTAATATGTAAAAGGCTATTTTCTACAATGGTTTTGATGCTCTCTCAGGAACGCTGGGTTTTGATGGGTGTGCTGGAAACTAAGAAGTAAACGCACCACGGCTAGGATTGGATAAGGATTTGGATATTTAATGAGCTTCAACTCTCTTGTCGGTTCAAGGGAGGGATTGTTTTGAAAGCGGCAACCATAATAATTCTCTGACGGGGCTCTTAAAACGTATTTATCAAACAAACAAAATGATTTCTCTCTCATCCACCCTCATTTTTTTTTTTATTATTATTACTTGGCCCGCCCGATCGGTGGATATAAGCGTGAACCGCACAAATAAACGTGCATGTACGCGTTCTTTTTATATCAAGTCAAGAGAGTAAACAAAAGATCAAGAAATGAATCTTTTTTAACTATTTAAGATTCACCGGCCTGTCTATGTGCTTACGTTTTGGTAGCCCATCGGGAAAACACATAGCCCTGGGACGTTGGGCTTTGCGAGCCCTGCCCCATAACATTACGTGTCCGATCTGATCCCGAATCACAATGAACCAACAAATTAAGGATTCTTCAGCCTGTGACAGCGTTCTAAGGTTTGTTCTATTAGATCCCTACACATAAGCAATATGATCTGTAACAATGCAATACTAGCACATATAAAAACATGTTTTACTCCTGAACCATTCCTGACGTATCCAATATAGAAGGCATAGCATTGTGTTTTAATCTCAATATATCTGCAAATCCAGCATCGACCTGTGTCTTGTTTACAATTATCTTGCTATCTTCAGAATTTGTATTGCTCATTTAGCTGCACGAGTCGGTGGGTGGGGCTACAGAAGCAGGCGAACACATTTATCTGTAGAGGCGGCGTTTACCCCTTCTACGACGTCATTGATTTGAGAGCATAATTTTCTGGGCCAGGTGTCTATAAAAACATTTCTTTTACTGACAAGGACGTTTTCAGCTCCAAAACTTACAAACTATTCTTATATTACCATGATCTTTTATATATCAAAGGCTCAAGGGAGAGTTGATTTCTCAATTCATCACCCCTAAAAAGCAGAAGACTCTATATTATATCCAAATGATTTCAAGGAGAGAATGAGTATGATGAATCTACAGTAAATTACAATTTATAATTATTTTAAACTGGTTGACTAATTGAATTATAAACAATGATTGCATTTGAATGGTGCATTGTGTGTTCTCAGGTCACATTAGAATCGTGTTGCTTCATTAAAAAAAATCTTCTTAGAAAGTACATGAAAATTTAAATCTACTTGACTTATTGATTGAATTATTTTGTGTGGCTGCTGTTAATTTAAGTATTTCAAACCTCCTTGAAATATGGGTTGTGAAATGTAGGTTTTTATTATTTGTCTGAACTTTTCAACTTTGTCTGGTTTATGCAGCTTTTTTTTAGCAGGGTAAGCATATATAAAGACTTAAAATATTAGCTTTTAATTTAAATAAATATTTAGTTTAGTTCATTACAGTTATAAAACTTAAAAAAAATTAAAACACGTTGTAATATAAGATGAAATATGAAAAAATTAACATTATATGTTTGTATAATATTTTTGTAATAACATAAAAGCATCTTTTCTGTTTAATCATCTATCACAATGAATAAAACCAAAGAACAGTTCTGATGTGCAGCAAAAGATTGTTGAGCTTCACAAAATAGAAACTGGCTGTGAGAAAATAGCTAAAGCATTGAAAATTCCCCTTTCCACCATCAAAGCAATAATTAATAATTTCCAATTAACTAAAGATGTTACGAAACTCCCTGGGAAGTAGGCGTGTTTCTATATTGTCTTAATGCAGGATGCGGATGAAAGTGGCAAATGACTCTCCAAGGATCACAGATAGAGAATTGCATAGATTAGTTGAGCCTTTGGGTCAGAAAGCCTAAAAAAATCTGTTTGGGAATCAGTTGTCAGAAATAACTGGAACTTCATAAGGGACTGGATTCTATGTTTCTATACTTGTTATCATTGATTCTAGCAAATACCAACAGACAAAAAAACGAAACCTGACAAGCTTCTGCTAGAAATCGTATAATGGGCCGTGATTGGATCTTCTAGCAGGACAACGATGCAGAACAAGCATCAAAATCAACTTCTGCCATGACCTCGCCAGTACCCTGACCTGGGGCCGGATTCATGAAAATGTTCTTGAGAAAAAAAGTTCTTGAGAAAAAATTCTAAGAAGTTCGTAAGAATGTTCTTTAAGTGCAATTCTTGAAAAATTCTTAAGAAGTTCTCAAATATTTTCTTAAGAACATATTTTTTTCCTTAAGAAGAAAATAAATGGTGTTATTTGGTGTTATATCACTGAAAGGTATTACTGAAAGTGAAGACTCGCTGAATGAAAAACACCTCAAATGCTGTCTTTTCCCTGCAGATTACCGTAGATATCATTAGTGTGCAGCCTATTTTCGTCATGACTGGCTTGATGGGAGTAAATCACTAAATGTTGTTTTTAATGTGCTGTGTCAGTAAAATCTGTATTTTATAAGAGCCTAGCCGTTTATCAAGAATGCTGCTCGGGTACTAAGGATCAGCCGTTAGATCTACACAGAAAAACTGGCCGAGGAAAGGCTGCTCTCGGCAGATTAACAAGCGCTGAACACACACTATTCGCCTGGCTCTCAACTCCGAAAATGCCATATAAAATTGTCAAATAGGCGCTCTCTTTATAAATAAAACACAGATTTAATATTTAAACAAGTACATTCTCGCCTGAAAAAGTCTTAAATCTACTGTTTGTGAAACAATAACAGTATATTTTTAAAAGTGCCCTAGAATGATTTGAAACAATATGTTAAATTGTTCTCTGATATCTACATACAGGGTATGTGGCTTATTTAAGGGCAAATATTGTCCAGATACAGTTTTACAGGTTCATTTACAACCCGATAAATTGTCCCTAGAATGTAATGCTCTGTTTTTGCCTTATTTGGAAGAGTCATGAATATTAATGTTGAGCTCTGCTCTGATTGGCTTATTTCAGCAGCTCACAGCAGTTCAGCGAAGCGGCTTGTGAGTCCTGACCGTCCTGACAGAACACAGACCGACTGAATGACACTTTAAGCAGAAAATCTCAAATGGAGATAAAATGCAGCCTAGTTGTTTATTGGTGTTTTCAGATCATCTACACACAATTGCCAGATTGGACATGTTTAGGTAAAACACTGGATGCATACAGGGGTTTTTTTTTCACAGAAAAGCTCTGTTTGGAGGATTTAATTACTGAAATCTGGCAACCGCACGAACGTGAGCTCTTTTTTTGCACGTGGATGTTCTGAAAACACCAATAAACAAGTAAGCTGCATTTTATCAATCTCCATTTTAGATGTTTTGCTTAAAGTATAATTTAGTCGGTCTGTGTTGTGTCAGGGCGGTCAGGACTCACGAGCTTAACAGCTGAATTGCTTGTGAGCTGTGAGCTGCTGAAATAAGCCAATCAGAGCAGAGCTCAACAAATTTATTCATGACCCTTCCAAATAAGGCAAAAACAGAGCATTACATCCTAGGGACAATTTATAGGGTTGTAAATGGACCTGTAAAACTGTATCTGGACAATTTTTGCCCTTAAATAAGCCACATACCCTCTATGTAGATATCAGAGAACAATTTAACATAGTTTCAAATCATTCTAGGGCATATTTAACACTGTGAAGCTGCTTGAAACAATCATCATTGTAAAAGCACTATATAAATAAAGTTGATGACTGAATGACTGTTTGTTTTATATTTAATACTGTAAAGCTGTTTTCTTTAACACAGTCTATTGTATAAAGTGCCATTTCAAGTATGCCAGCAGCCATATCACCCTGTAGCCCAAGACTGGTTTCCCACTGAAGCAAAGCAGGGCTGAGCCTGGTAAGTACCTGGATGGGAAACTGGGAAAAACTAGGTTGCTGTTGGTAGAGGTGTTAGTGAGGCCAGCAGGGGGTGCTCACCATGTGGTCTGTGTGGGTCCTAGCACACCAGTATAGTGATGGGGTACTGTTAAAGAGCACCGTCCTTCGCATGAGATGTTAAACCGAGGCTCTGACTCTGTGTGGTCATTAAAAATCCCATGGCACTTCTCGTAAAAGAATAAGGGTGTAACCCCGGTGTCCTGGCCAAATTCACTCGATTGGCCCTTAACAATCATGGCCTCCTAATAATCCCCATCCACTGAACTGATTCAATCACCCTCTCTCCTCTCCACCTATTACTGGTGTGTGGCGCGCGCACTGGTGCCGTTGTACTGTGGCAGCCGTCGCATCATCAATGTGGATGCTGCACACTGGTGGTTTGAGGAGAGACCCCTGGCATGAGTGTAAAGCACTTTGGGTGTACAGT
This sequence comes from Pseudorasbora parva, assembly GCF_024679245.1. Taxonomy (NCBI): domain Eukaryota; kingdom Metazoa; phylum Chordata; class Actinopteri; order Cypriniformes; family Gobionidae; genus Pseudorasbora; species Pseudorasbora parva. Next base: position 11,525,332 of record NC_090184.1, read on the forward strand.
AGTACATATGAAAGCACTATATAAATGCCTCATTCATTCATTCAAGTAGGCTACTGAACTGAAGAGCTGGTGCATCCATATCCACATCACTATGATCAGATGCTTTTGTTCTGCTGCCACCGCTGTCAGTTTTGGTTTGTTTATTCTGTAACTGAGAGGCAAAAGTGCTATATTCTATAGAAACGCTTCTCAGCAGCGCAGATGAAATCGGGATGTTAAGCGAGCTCTCAGATTTATGTTTCCTGAGTAGGCTACTGGATTTTAACTTAGCCTATTTTGCAAACAAAATGACTCTCGTCGATTTCCTTAGTGGCTTCTTTGTAGCTAAAGCCAAAATGATTCCACACTTCAGCTCTGTAAACCGCAGGAGCGGAATAATTCTATCTTCATGTGAGGTTTGCTAATGTACAAACATTAACCTTGCGCCTCTCTGGCTCCGCTTTACGTTACGTTCCGAGATAACACTGCCATCTAGCGGATGGGTTGTATACAGTCTGTGGTTAAATTCGAACACAAAGCCATGAATCTTGGATGTACAATATATAAATATCGATAGTGTTTTTGAGAATATATAAAGTATCGGCAAACATAATATCGTGATTCTCACATTTATCAGTATTTTCTTACACACCGTTTTGGAGAAGGGCTTGCTAGCAGTGTTTTACCAAAATTAGTAATAAATTGGACAAAACTGCGTGTTGAAGTTGAAGTCGCCAGGTAGTCTCAAACAAACACACTTTTTGTATTCATTTTGGTACAATACAAAACAAAATGTTTTTTGTTGTTGTTGTTTTTTTAATTAGAGTAAGGTGAAATGTCCCTTTTTTCCTCCCCTTACCCAGTCCCCATGCTGCAGCTGCTGCCATGCGGGCCATCTTTGCTTGAGTCTCTTCACTGACCAGAGTCCACTCCTCACAGCACTGCTGGTGCAGCTGACCCCTGACAGAGAAACAAGAGAAAGAGAACGAGTAAGACAGACACCGGGGGGGGGGGGGGGGGGGGGGAGAGCAGTCTCACATAACCAGACTTTGAGTAAAGTCTGGTCCCACAATAAAGCTTAACAATTCTGTTTATTAGTTGGTGCATTCATACGTGGTCTTGTTAAAAAAAAAAAAAAAAAAAACAGATTTGTGATAACTGCAAATTTATGAAAAAAAAGGATAATAACTACATAGCATAGGTATTCAGACCCTAAGTACTCTGTACTTACTCTGGCGATGATTACAGACTCTTAGACATTTTTGGTATGATGCAACATTTTTGCACGTGTTACAACACCTTTGTCCCTAAGTCACTTTGCATTTTTTTGCTGTGTGCTTACAGTCATTGTCCTGTTGGAAGTTAAGCTTTTGACCCAGTCTAAGATCCTGAGCACTTTGAATTAGATTTTCATTTACGATATATCTGTATTTTGCTGCGTTCATTCAACATTCTTGCCTGACTAGTCCCCAAGTCCCTGCCCCTGAAAAACACAACCATAACATGATGCTACCACTACTGTGCTTCACAACTTAGATTGCATTGCGCCGATGATGAGTGGTCTGATATCCTCCAGACATGATGCTTGGAATTGAGGTTAGTCAGACTGACCAACAATGTTTTTCAAAGTATGAGAGTCTTTTAAATTAGATTACCTGGAACACTTCCCATAACACCTGATGTACTCATTACACCATAAGAAGAATGGCATTTACGCTAATGTCAGTCTCTAAGCCGGATCCGGGCAGTATCCAGATCAGATGGTGGACCTGCGGATGGTTATGACCAGCACATCTCTGAAGGGTCTGCAGAGAGCGTGTCAATTAAACTTCCCCTGTAAATGATGCATCGACACGGCATCCTCAAGAAACCTGTCTCCGGCATAACTCCTCCAATCTTTCGAATAATCTTACAAATATCAATTTACCTGATATGACTTATGACCTGCAATTTTGCCAAAATTATAATTATACACTGTTTGTTCGGCCAGAGGAGAACTGACAACCCAACTGAGGCTGATTTCTCCCAATATGTTTTGGTTCCTTGCCACCATTGAATTTGGCTTTTGGCTTCCTCAGTTGGAGACACCTCAATTTCAACTATATTACCGATCTGCCCGCATTGACACTATATGATTTCACCAGAACGGCTGTACAGCAGAATCAAATTCTGTTGGATTATAAATGTATTATTATTAATAATTTGGGACAAATATAATGTGATTTAATGTAAAACTATGTGAGTGGCATTCTTTGGTGTGGCAGGATTTTGAAAAGTAGCTGGACGTGATGAACCATGTTTACACTCATAGGAAACAATGTGTTTACATTTTTAAAGGGGTCATATAATACCATTTCTGTACAAATCAGGGCTCGACATTAACACTTGTCCGGGACAAGTGGATTTTTTGAATTGCTGATATAAGTGCATATGACAGTTCCATAAGCAATTAATTAACAATCACTTACACTAACATTCACTTGAATTCACCTACATTTTAGATGCAATATTGAGTGTTTTTATTTCAGCAGCGAAAGTCATTTACAGCAGAACCGCAACGCGTCTCACAGCAACAAGTGTGTTACTGAACGATTCAGCATTTTAATTTGAATCGTTTGAATGATTCAATGGCTCACTCATTAAGATGGTCACCTGCTGCCACCTACTGGAGGTTTAATTTCATGTTTAAACTAGGGCCGGGACTTTAACACGTTAATTAAGATTAATTAATTACGGGACTTTAACATGTTAATTAAGATTAATTACACAAAAAATAAATAATTTAAACCACACTTATTTTTGCACTGCGGAACCATTTTCAATGAATGAGTTTCGACGGACCGATTATACTGGAACACCAACTAGAGTTCACGAGTCACGACAAAAACACATGAACGAAGAAGCTGAAAAGAAAAGAAAAGAAAAGCTGTTGTTGCAGCCCTCAACTGATGTTAATATGTTGTGTTTTGGCCTGAAGCACCACCCTCCACCTATCGACCAATCACAAATTCAGTATTGTTTCTGCATCCGGGTTGCCAGCTCTGCTCTAGTTTACCACAGCTGCAGCTACAAATGTTCCTGCAGCCTATCTGGCAACCTCGAGTCAGGGGGGAGGGGGAGAGGGGATACACCTGCAGTACCAGTTTTGGCCACAATCTTACATACACTTCCTTTAATATTAATATTCTTTAGTCTCAAAATTAAAAGTTTGTAATATACATTAATTAATAACACTTTAGTATGGGGAACACATTCACTATTAACTACGACTTTTGCCTCAATAAACTCCTAATTTACTGCTTATTAATAGTTAGTAAGGTAGTTTTTGTACCATTTAAGTTTAGGTATTGGGTAGGATTAAGGGATATAGAATAAGGTCATGAAGAATAATGCATTAACATGTGCTTTATAAGTACTAATAAACAGCCAATATCTTAGTAATATGCATGCTTATAAGCAACTAGTTAATAGTTAATAACTGAACCCTAAAATAAAGTGCTACCAAATTCTCATTAGTATTGTTTTTTAACAGGTCAAAAAACAGCTGTTTTCAGCAAGCCATTTCAGTGCATGTGTCTTTAATGCTAATGAACTTTGCTCACCCCGCCCCTCTCTTCGGGGTGATTTTCACACACATGGACAAGGCCTTGACAGCCTTGACAAGATGACAGCCCCAACAAAATTCGACAATTAAGGCTCAAACAGGACGTTTCTGAATGGTTTGTTAACGTAATGTCACTTTGATCCATCTTTGTCTGTTGTGGCAGGTTAACGTTAGCGTAGTGAGATCCGAAATGCTAAGTTAGTTCATTGACAGATTGATGCTACCGCTAATGCCAATAAAAACTTTTTTTTGGTAAATGTCGGCTTGTCAGTGATGCGTAACGTTATCTATGCAGTGTATAGTAAAATGCAGTTTTGTAAAATAACTGTTACAACACGTTTTTTTTTTTTTTTTTTTTTTTGACAGTAACAGACACCATTATAAACCATCTACAAAAGTAAGCTTAGTGTAGTGTTACCACATTAACTTTATCACTAGCGTATACAGTTTGTAATAACATGTAATAAACAGGTTTCAGCAGGAACACGAATAATTGGTCCTGATCCTTTTTCAGGAGCAGCTTCTTAGCCAAATCTGCTTTATACTGACCCTCGTTTATAAAGCAGTCTGGTGAGAAATGCTTTGCAGTTTGCACAAACATAAAAGCATTGACATTGATCGGGGGGAATATTCCCTTCGAAAACAAAACACAGTCACTGCGTCTTCAGCGGTTCGGATTTAGGAACATCAAAATAACTGCGGTGTTCGTTATTACAACCAAGAACAGAACAGTCATTCTGCTCCAGCATATCAACCATGCTGATAACAGCTCACTCAGGGTGGGTCCGAGTTGAAACGCTGCTGTCAATCAACAATCGTGGGAGGGGTGTCCGACCGTGTGGCGTCACACGGTCGAACAGCTTGAATTGAGACAGGTGAAAACATATAAGGAGATTTATAAAAAAAAACAAAAACAAAAAAAAAAAACACACTGGATGGATTTTTATCCTTATAGGATGGTTGTGTACAGGCACCAACACACATTGTTGTGCCAACACACATTTACATACAATAAACTTTTAAAAGTGCATGTACTTTGACCCCTATATGACCCCTTTAAAAACGTGGCATGGTGCGGCACTTCTCATAAGGTGGTTGCACACCGGAAAGGAAAGAAAAAGCACAATCTATATATATATTTTTTGTCATTATGGGGGGAGTGTATATGGACGTGAATGTGAAAAATATTGTGTGAAAAGTAAAAAAATGAAGGGGCCTAAATTTCTTCTCACTCCCTTGCCTTGTACATAAAAATGATGAATATGAAAATTATTATTAAAAAAAACTAATAAACATGTATTGTGTTTGATAAATATTGTGTTTATTTAGTTAAAGGGGTGCAGAAAAAAGAACAGGATTTAAAAACCTTACTTGCACTGCACAAAACATTTTGATTTTCAATGATTGTTTCTGGCAAAGCAAGTGCTTACTCCATCTTACAGTTCATAAAGACCAAATGCAATGAACAAATGTGAAGCTGGGAACATTTCACCAAAAAATCCCTTGCCACAGCATGACTGTGATAAACTGCAGAAAGCACTGACATCATATCACATCTACGAGTGGTGTACCTTTAAAACAAATGGGCCCTTTAAGGCTAACAGTGCTGACACAGACACAAGCAAACCATATGTGTCATTGCTGGGGGTTGTGAAGAAAGGGGCCCCACGATTAGCCCTGCGAGACACTGCTCATATGGGTTTCATATGAGATGTGGTGGGGGATCTAAAACAAATGTGCTTTTCCCTGCCACCTGGAAAAAACATTACTTATGAGGCCTTGCAAAATACAAGGTTCCAGGGTGCAGACAGGCCTAAAACACAAAGACGCACATTAACAGTGAGACAGGAAAAAGGGCTCCAGTACCTTTACACGAGAACAGTCTGTTACACACTGGAATGGAATGTCAAATGGAAATTTAAAAAAAAAAAAAGAAAAAAAAAAGAAGCTTTGCAAAGGTTGGATGGGCGTCACATGAAGTACACGTTTAGAGGAGAGCTGGATACTTATAGAGTTGTGAAGTTTGGATACTTATGGGTAATTATGCTGGAGTAATGCATGCAGAAAATTTAATACAAGAGCTTAATTTACAGCACGGAGCGGCCTATAATGCAAATGGGGAATTACAATAAAATTACAGCAATATGAGGGGCCTCAAAACAGCTTATAGTATAAACTACCAGAAGAACCTAAATTAAATATTTTTTTTAATAAAATATTGGTTTAATGTCCAATATAATAGTAAATAATGGCATTAGCTAAAACAAAAAAACTAATGTTGTGAGTGCTAAGGACATTTAAAAAAAAAAAAAAAAAGTGTGGTCTAGTATAGGTTTGAAATAATTTTTAATACAACACATATACATTTGTATTTTTAGTCAACAGTAAATTATTTGGAATTTAAAACAACAATTCAATGCAATAATGATTTCAAATAGTATAGGGCGAATTCAAGTTGACTGGGAGACTTTTCCTTGTCATTTCAATGGAGAAAAAAAAAATCCGGAATCATTTGATTTTGTAAACTGGGTAATCTGATACTCTGATATTCTGATAATCTGATATTCAATAATTTCAAGTTTCGGTTAATTTATGAGACATGCCTGCAATGCATGATAGCGACAGCAGTAAGGCTATTGTCTGTTATATTTGCTTCCTATTAAATAAAAAGCAAATATATTCAAAATACTGATTAAAATTAGGATACAATTTATACAAAATAAAATTCACTTTAAAGAAAGGCTTCCTACAAAACAAAACTTAATGAAGTGGTCAAAATGATTTCTGACAAACTGTCTTCTGATATATTGCGCATTTTATGACATATCCTTTATTGCTTGTGGTGTTCACTCAACATATAGTACAGGCCAAAAGTTTGGACACATTACTATTTGTAATGTTTTTGAAAGAAGTTTCTTCTGCTCATCAAGCCTGCATTTATTTGATCAAAAATACAGAACAAAATTTAATATTGTGATATATTATTGCAATTTAAAATAATTGGTTTTCAATCATTTTAAATTAGTCAGTAATTTGGAGTCAGTCTTTTTTTTTTCTTTTTTTTTAATAAATCAATAATTTTATTCAGCAAGGATGTATTAAATTGATAAAAAAAAATGATAGTAAAAGAGATTTATATTATTTGAAAATATGTTTTTATTTTGAATAAATTCAGTTCTTTTGAACCTTTTATTCATCAAATATATTAGGGAACAGAACTGTTTCCAACACTCATAATAAATCATCAGAATATTAGAATGATTTCTGAAGGATCATGAGATACACTGGATGTCACATGTGACATTGAAGACTGGAGTAACTATCATGACAATTCAGCTTTGCATCACAGATATAAATGATAATTTAAAGTATAATAAATTGAAAACCAAATATTTTAAATTGTAATATATCACAATATATATATCACAATATATAAAATCAAAATCAAATAAATGCAGGCTTTTATGAGCAGAAGAAACTTCTTTCAAAAACATTACAAATAGTAATGTGTCCAAACTTTTGGCCTGTACTGTATATTAAATTAAAATATAATTCTCTCTTTATTCTCAATTGTCTCTTTGGCACTGATAAGAAAAAAACAAGGCCGTTGTGTTCATCGACCTCTAGGGGTTAATGCTTTAGAACCATTCACAATGACCATAATGCATGGATTTCTATCATCAAAATCATGGGTGCCGGAACAATTGGGTGGGCCAAGACCCACCCACGTTTTAAAGGGATAGTTCGACCAAAAAAATAAAACAAAAACAAAAATTAGAATTAGACCCCATTGACATGCATTAAACGAGCAACAGTTGGAGTTAAAACATTTAATTCGTGTTTTACAGAAGAAGAAGAAGAAGAAGAAGAAGAAGAAGAAGAAGAAGAAGAAGAAGAAGAAGATGATGAAGATGAAGATGATGAAGAAGAAGAAGAAGAAGAAGAAGAAGAAGAAGAAGAAGAAGAAGAAGAAGAAGAAGAAGAAGAAGAAGAAGAAGAAGAAGAAGAAGAAGAAGAAGAAGAAGAAGAAGAAGAAGAAGAAGAAGAAGAAAAACACACCTACATCTTTGGTGCCCTGGGGGTAAGCAGATAAACATAAACTTTAAATTTTGGGGTGAACAAATGATATTTTAAGACAAATGATATTGGACCCACTCATCGTCTTACCATCAATAATTCTGTTCACCTACCACAAACCAATAAACACTTTATTATTAAACACATGGTAGAGGCGTTATTTACTTTTTTCTAATGTTTTTTTTTTATATTTTTTGTTAAAAATAACTGCCTTTCTGATCTGATATGTGATATGGAAAGGGAGTAGAGCGAGTTCGGCAAAAGGTGGATTCGAACCTTAGGTCGAAAAACCTTCTGCCATACATCTTAAATGTCACCAAATATTTTACAGTGGCAATAGTGTAGGGGACACCATTGCCATTACAAATGATTTGGTGACTTTTGTAAATTTGTCTGGCCCTACCAGATGTTTAGTAAACAATTAAGACTATTTAAATAATGTAAATTGCATCTTCTCCAGTAAAAATTTAGGTGAGACCCACCCACATTTTTTTAGCTTCCGATGATCACAATAAATGACTTTATCTGTCACATTAATCAAACAATGACAGCTTAAATCTAAATTTTTATCGCTCGCACAACATGCTAGCATTTCACTAGCCTGTCAGCGTGCCATCTGTGCTTGCCATCTTATTTCTCTCACACGCTCACGCCATTTACGAGTCCATTCAAACAACAGTGGTAAGAAAAATCAACAAACACGGTAAGTCATGTCGTCATCTCCTGTTATTGACAAAGCAGCTTCAACAGTGTTAACAGGAAAATAATGCAACACAACTTTATTCAGCTGTACAGCCACTCCGATGAAAATGGTGATGTTATCCAGCTAATTTAAATTATCATAGAGTCTCAATGCGGGCAGATCGGTAATATAGCATCAGAGCGGTGCTCCTCAGATTCCGTGAGGGAAAGCATGCAGCCATCGGAGACATCACCAAGATGTTCAATTCAATATGGCTGGAGGAACGAGAGGTCCATGTGCATCGGTTTCTATGGAGAGACTCACCGGAGGATGAGATTGAGGATTATGCTGTTGTGAGAGTGAACATGGGGGACAAGCCAGCTGGGTGTATTGCACAGGTTGCCATGCGAGAGACCGCAAAGTTGCCCCAGTTCTCTGAGATGAAGGAGGAAAGAAGGGTCATCGAGGAGGACTCCTACGTCGACGACCTCCTCACGTCCCACAATGACCCACACTACCTAGACAAGATCCAAGAGGGAGTGGAGAAGATCCTGAAAGGAGGTTGCTTCTACCTCAAGCCTTGGGTCCGGTCCGGTCAAAGTGGGAGGTGGGACGGGACCGAGTCTAAGCCGGTGACTCTGACATTGCCCAACCAACTAAGGGAAGAAGATAACAAAGCCTTGGGGGTTGGTTATCTTGTGCAAGAGGACAAACTCTTTGTGATGGTCTCTATCAACTTCTCCAGAAAGAAAAAGAAAATGAGAACTGAGATCGATCTCACTGAAGAAGAAGTGGAAGTAAAGACACCAAACCCACTCACTCGTCGTGTTTTACTGAGCTAGATCGCCGGGCTCTATGACCCGATCGGGTTAGTAACACCTGTGAAACAGAAAGGAGTGATCCTTGTGAGAAGAGCCTTCCAGGAAGCTGGTAAGCTTACTAAAGACACCTGGGATGAACCTCTGTCTGGCGAGCTCAGAGAAAAAGCAATTGAACTGTTCAAGGAGTATGTTCATCTGAGTAGCATCAAGTTCCACAGAAGCCTCACACCCTCTGACTGGAAGGGTAAACCCTGGGGAATCACGTTTTCTTACGGGAGCTGTGAGTCCTATGGCGCTGTACTATACTTGCGGTGGGAGATGTCAGGTGGTGTGGTCGTCCGGCTAGTAGAGTCAAAGGCCAAGTTAACCCCTCTCAACCAGAAAGGTGACGCAGTCAAGGCTGAGATATGCGGGGCTGTCTTTGCCACGCGTCTAAAGGGCTTTGTATTAAAGCATGGACGATTGGACGTGGAGAAGTGGTACCACTTCATTGACAGTCAGACGGTGCTGGGAGCCATCCAGAGAGAGAGTTACGGATTCCAGATATTCTTTGCGAACCGGGTCGGAGAGATTCAGAAGGCTGGACCCGTAACTGACTGGTGGTGGATACAGGCGAGGTCAACGTCGCTGATCTAGTCACAAGGGGGTGCTCTCCTGATCTGCTGGGTGAGGATTCTGTGTGGCAGAAAGGTCCCGAGTTCCTGTCCAGTCCAGTCAAGGATTGGCCCATGAAGTCTGCTTCTGAAGTGGCAGCTGATGCTAGGGAGGTAGTGAGTAGACTCCAAAGAAAGGCCTTTTCAGCAGTTCTCACCAGAGCTCAAGCCAAGAAATTGCTACACCCTAACAGTCCTGGTAGTGAAGATCCAATAGTCACAGGTGGTGTTAGCGGGGCTCCAGCATCCTCAGAAAATGGGATGAAATTTACTGAGACTAAGGAGAAGGAAACTCTGTGGGGAGCCACGCTAATGGTGGATTCTACAAGGTGCAGTTCTCTCGCTAAGCTTTGTGGAGTAGTCGGGTATGTCCGCAGAGCTGTGAAAAAGTGGTTGGCCCGTGTAGGCAGGGCAACTATACCAGCAAAGTGGGAGGCAGTATTGATAGTAAATGAACGCAGAGCTGCATTCCATGACCTGTGCTTAGCCGCCCAAAAGGGAGTTACGTTTCCTGTGACGACGCTAAACAGACTCGTTGTCTGCAGAGATGTGGCTTCAGGGCTCCTAAAATGTTATGGTAGAGTCCAGGCCATGACCCATGAGAAGACCGGTGTGCCCCTAGTTCCCTACAGTGCGTGGATCAGCACCCTTCACACGAGAAGCCCATGAAGCTAACCACGAAGGTGTTGCTGGCACAGTCCTCCGTGTGAGATCTAAGGCATGGGTGGTGATGGGACCAAGGATTGCCCGAAATGTCATTGACTCTTGTATGCACTGTCGAAAGGCCAAAGCAAAAATGTGCAAGCAGGTGACGAGTGAGCTCCCCCTCGAACGAACTGAACCAGCCGCTCCCTTTGAGTTTACAACATTGGACCTTTTCGGTCCCTATGTTGTTAGAGATAATATAAGGCGGAGAACGAAGATGAAAATCTGGGGTGTGGTGTTCAGTTGTATGGCTTCAAGAGCAGTACATGCTGACATTGTGGAAGATCTGTCGACAGAAGGATTCCTAAATGCGTACCAGCGCTTCACAGCTCTCAGGGGTCACCCAAGGAAGCTCTGGTCAGATCAAGGGACCAACTTTGTGGGCGCCAGGCCAGTATTACAGGAGCTTTATGAGTTCCTAAGTAACATTGACAAGGATCAGGTCCAGAAAAAGGCGGTAGCCATGGGAACCGACTGGATGTGGTCATTTCACCCGGCAGACTCTCCCCACCGAAATGGGGCAGCTGAAGCAGCTGTCCGTGTAATCAAGAGAGCCTTAAGCAGTGTTGACCAAAAAGGTGGCAGCGCTGGAGTTCCAGACCCTCCTGTATTTGGCTGCTAACCTGTCAAATGAGAGACCAATTGGTGCTAGAGCCCAGATACAAGACGAGACTGTGGAAGTCATCACTCCCAACTCTCTTCTGCTCGGTCGCGCAGGACCCAATGGGGACTCTCGAGGGTTTAAGTATCCAACTTACCCCGTTGTGCGTCTGAGAGCAATCCAGATCGAGGTCGACAAGTTTTGGAAGCGGTGGAGCCAGCTGGCGGGTCCAGGCCTCTACATCCGTCAGAAATGGCACGCGCCTGCTAGAAACGTTGCAGCGGGGGATCTGGTGTGGTTAGCTGATCAGAACGTACTGAGGGGCCAGTTCAGACTGGGTCGAGTTGTGGAGGTGTGTCCTGATGGGAAGGGTGTAGTACGAGATGTGAGGGTGAGAACATGCCGAAGCTGTCCAGATTTCAGCGGGCAGCCCAAGAGAAACCAAGCTGTGGAGAACTATCCCTCTACCATCCTCCACAGGGACGTTAGGAGGTTGGTGGTTCTGCTTCCAGTGGAGGAGCAGTAAAAATCTTCCCCACCATGGTGTGTTTCGGTTGATAAAGGATTCCCCACCATGGTGTGTTTCGGTTGATAAAGGATTCCCCACCATGGTGTGTTTCGGTAAAGTATAGGATCCCCACCATGGTGTGTTTCGGTAAGGGATCAAGGCCCTCCCCACTACCATCCTCCCGGGAGCTGGTGGTGTGTTTCGGATTAGGAGGTCATAATGTCATCAAGGACAACATGTGATGATGGACATTAGATCTACATTGAAGAGATAGTTATTCATGTTGTGACAGTATGCAATGTTATATGCATGTGAATGGGGAGAATGTCATATCTAGAAGTTCAACTGTTTTGGTTATAGTGGCCTACTTGGATTCCTGAATCAGTAGACCAAGTGGGAGGTGTAGAACTATAGAAAGTAGCTTAGTAAAGAACTGGACAGTGAAGCCGCCACGGACACACCTTTCGGGGAAAACTCTTCACAATTTAATGCCACAAAGGCCTTTAGATTAGACTGTGCAAATATGATGTGGATATGATTAAATCTCTAGGAGGAGTTTGTTAAAGTACAACGTCTGGCAATGGCAAAAATGCACCAATTTACCAAAGAAAATTCAAAATATCTCACTTCTTGTTGGTTTTTCAGATTTGACGCCCAGGGTCTTTTTTGTAGGTATTGGGCTGTTGAATGCGTCTACTGAATTTTCATACTCATACATGAAACGTAGTACGAATGACGCTTAATTTTAATTTTGTAGGTGGCGCTATCGAACCATTTTGCCACACCTAATTCTGAAACCCTTATTAGATGTAAATTTTCACCACTTCTGGTGTGTGCAAAGTTTCATGAGTTTTCATGCGTGTTTAGGCCCTCAAAAATGTAATTCATTTGGGAGAAGAAGAATGATGGACTGAGCAATTACAATAGGGTCCTCACACCACAGGCCTAAATATTTGACTTCCTGTTGGTCGGAGCTAATGACTGCAAATTAGAAAGTTGTCCGGCTCAAAGAGAACAATACAGGTCCTTCTAAAAAAATAGCATATTGTGATAAAGTTCATTATTTTCCATAATGTAATGATAAAATTTAAACTTTCATATATTTTAGATTCATTGCACACCAACTGAAATATTTCAGGTCTTTTATTGTTTTAATACTGATGATTTTGGCATACAGCTCATGAAAAATTCCTATCTAAAAAAGTTAGCATATTTCATCCGACCAATAAAAGAAAAGTGTTTTTAATACAAAAAAAGTCAACCATCAAATAATTATGTTCAGTTATGCACTCAATACTTGGTCGGGAATCCTTTTGCAGAAATGACTGCTTCAATGTGGCGTGGCATGGATGCAATCAGCCTGTGGCACTGCTGAGGTGTTATGGAGGCCCAGGATGCTTCGATAGCGGCCTTAAGCTCATCCAGAGTGTTGTGCCTTGCGTCTCTCAATTTTCTCCTCACAATATCCCACAGATTTTCTATGGGGTTCAGGTCAGGAGAGTTGGCAGGCCAATTGAGCAAAGTAATACCATGGTCAGAAAACCACTTACCGGTGGTTTTGGCACTGTGAGCAGGTGCCAGGTCGTGCTGAAAAACAAAATCTTCATCTCCATAAAGCTTTTCAGCAGATGGAAGCATGAAGTGCTCCAAAATCTCCTGATAGCTAGCTGCATTGACCCTGCCCTTGATAAAACACAGTGGACCAACACCAGCAGCTGACATGGCACCTCAGACCATCACTGACTGTGGGTACTTGACTCTGGACTTCAGGCATTCCCTTCTCCCCAGTCTTCCTCCAGACTCTGGGGTCCGGTCACCTCTTCTCGTTGTGCAGCGTTTTTTTGCCACACTTTTACCTTCCCACAGACTTCCCACTGAGGTGCCTTGATACAGCACTCTGGGAACAGCCTATTCATTCAGAAATTTCTTTCTGTGTCTTACCCTCTTGCTTGAGGGTGTCAATGATGGCCTTCTGGACAGCAGTCAGGTCTTACCCATGATTGCACTTTTGAGTAATGAACCAGGCTGGGAGTTTTTAAAAGCCTCAGGAATCTTTTGCAGGTGATATGCTAATTTTTTTAGATATGATTTGTGGGTTTTCATGAGCTGTATGCCAAAATCATCAGTATTAAAACAATAAAAGACCTGAAATATTTCAGTTGGTGTGCATTGAATCTAAAATATATGAAAGTTTAACTTTTATCATTACATTATGGAAAATAATGAACTTTTATCACAATATGATAACTTTTTGAGAAGGACCTGTACAGATTTTGGTGAGTGAAGATAAAACTAGCATCCACAGTGTCTTGACTTGACATGCTGACCAAGTTTGGCACTGACCGGGTCAATTGCCTAGGAGGAGTATATCAAATTCCAGAGCATGCGTTTTCTAAATAACCCATAATAGCTCACTTCCTGTTGGGCTGACGCATAACTTAGAGCACGAAAGTTGTTTGGCCTGGTGAGATCTATATGTGTACCGAGTTTCATACATCTACGTGCAAGTGTGTTTGATATATGGACCAAGTTTTCACACCCCAATTAAGGGGGCGCTGTCGAGCCTAAGGTACCAGGGTACCAGCTTTGGTCCGGCCCTGATGGCCGCAGATATGTGTGCAAAGTTTCAAGAGTTTTCGAGCATAATAAGGGCCCCGGAAGTGCCCAAATAGTCAAAAAAACAAAATTGTCCTTAGAAGAACAATAGGGCTCTGCGCTCTTTCAGGGCTTGGGCCCTAACAAGTGCTCTTATCATCTGACCGTGGTTGTATCTCTATTAGCATTACTCAATCTTAGTGTTGAATTTGATACTGTTGACAACAGCATTCTTTTGAATAGACTCAAAAATTATGATGGCATTAGTTGAATTACATTGGCATGGTTCAATTCATACTTTTCTGACCGTTATCAGTTGGTAGCCATAAATGAAGGAGTGTCATTTCGATCACAAGTTCAGTATGGAGTATCGCAAATGCTCAGTACTAGGACTGTTGCTTTTCACCCTGTACATGTTAATAAAGTAGTATAACTAATATTTTTTTACAAAAGAAATTAATTTAAAAAAAATATCTAGAGATGCTGTACAGCCAAAACAGGATCTTGTCCATTTATTTCCTATTATAACTGTAAAACTGCTTTGAAGCAATCTGTATTATAAAAAGCGCTATATAAATTAAGGTGATATGACTGTTTAATATCAGTGGTGTGGTCGATGAAAAGAGAGCTTTTTGTTTATTTTGATTGTGTTTGTGATTGTGTCTCTTCAGAAAACTAACAGAGTTTTCTAACAAATAATCGAAAAATGCTCGATTCAAATGGATTAACAATGTCTTTATGATAGTCAAAGTTTTGATAAAAAATTCCAGGTTTCGATAAAAATATCTTCATTTGTATTTTGAAGTTGAACAAAAGCGTTATGAGTTTGGAAGGATTTAAGTGTGAGTAATTGTTGACAGAATTTTATTTTGGGTGAAACACCTTTAAAAAACAAAAAGCTAACTTCTAACAGTGTTTACACAGGACATGCGGCAAAATACAATAGAACCCATTAAAATCAGTGATGAGTGAGCACTGGATGCGGTGTGGCATGCAGTGTTAATTTCGTTGATGAATAATGTGTGTCAATTTTCGTCAACAACTTTATTTCACAGACGAAAACGAGATAACTAAATAAAAAAAAATAGTGTTGGATGACAAAATCTATGATGGAAATTTACTTTAATTTTCGTCAACAAATAAAAATAATTAGGGAAGAGATCCAGTCAGAACTGATGTCCAGTGTAACAGCACATTTTAACTGTAATGTGCGGATCTAACCATGGGGAAATCATAGGAGGGAACTGTTGCGGGTTCTACAGGCTCACGCATCTCCAATGCAGCACTTCAGAATGGTTCATTCAATGAATAGCGCACATTTATGCCAGGCAATTGTTTATGAACTAATGCTGATGAATAATGACAACGACTACGATGTTTATATAGTAATATGTTTTGGAAGGTTGTGACAATGGATATTTTATCTCCCTCATCTATCTTGAATGAGCATCCTGCAACTGCAAAAGTAAGGCGCAAGCATTTCAAAATAAGAGTCAATGTGTATTTCGAGAAGTTGTTTATAGTTAAAAGTCACGCATTATATATTTTTGTTTAAACAATACACTGTATTTAATTGCATGCCCATTTAATTTATAGTCAGAATGAAAGACCAGTATTTGATACATGTTCAATAAAGTATCAGGGTTATAATAGTTAACTAAAACCATTAAAAAAATCTTCCTTCTTTACTTATTTAATAAATGTTAACTGAAATAAAAAAAAAACTAAATAAATAAACAAACTTATTTGAAGCTTTAGCTTAACCTGATATAGCCTTCTAACTAAAACAGAAATACAAAGTTATAAAAACTATATACAGATGTTTTTTTGTTTTTTTAAACCAACAGTGAATTGAACTCTGTTTTGTGTAATTGTAATGTCAACAACACAATAATGTCAAAATGTCAGTTATGTAATGCTTAAATGCTCAATTAATGCAATACAATACAACTAAATTCATTTGATTTTTGGACACTAAATCTACTGTGGATTTACTCGACTAAAATCTTATAATATTTAGATGACTAAACTAAAAACAATTCAGGTAGCTAAATATGACTAAAACTAAGGGTGCGTTCACACTTGTAGTTCGGTTCGTTTGGTTAGTTTGGTCCGGACCAAAAAACAAAAACAAACATAATAGTCCTGGTCCGCTTAGCGTTCACACGGGCATTTTTAACAGCGAACCTAAAGTTACCGAACCAAAGGCACAGGGAGACGGTCACAACCTGATTGGTCGGCTTATATGACGTAGGAGCTCGTTTACCGAACATTCAAAACAATGCTGTGTGCGGATTACACGCGCGGGCATTTTATGCGTGTACATATGGCATTATTTTTTACCAGAGAACTCATGAAGAGCTCATGAAATGTTCACAACATTCAAAACAACGCTGTGTGCTGGATTAAACGCGATCGTTTTATGCGTGTAACACATATTGCATTATTTTTTACCAGAGAACTCATGAAGAGCTCATGAAATGTTCAAAACAACGCTGTGTGCTGGATTAAACGCGGTCATTTTATGCGTGTACATGTGGCATTATTTTTACCCACTGAGAAGTCATGAAGAGCTCATAAAATGTTCAAAACATTCAAAACAGCAGCAGGATTTCCTCCGTTGTGCAGAAAAGAGACGGCCGTTCTGTCGTCTGTACCGGCTAATAATGGGCAACACAGGAACTTTGATGAGAAGAGCCAGGTATGCTTTTTGTGTGTTTTTTCTAGCATTTTCGAAACATGCTCGTCTGACCAAATATTGATGAGGCTCTTCCTCGTTGCTCTACGTTTGCCCTCTAACGTTAAAATTACTCATTTTGGATAACGTACACCGATCTTTCCGCGTCGTCAAATCAGCTGCATTATGCGTGGCATCTTGTGACATTACGTCCGGTTTTTGGTCCGTTTACATGTCTTTGGTCCGTGTTGCGTTCATATATCATTCGAACCGCACCAGAGTTCGTTTGGAAGCGGACCGAGACCCATCTTTTTAGCGGTCTCGGTCCGCTTGTTTGGTGCGCACCAGAGTTCGGGTGGCAGCGTTCACATATGTTCAAATGAACCGCACTAACCGAGCAACCGCACCAGGGTTCGTTTTAATCGAACCAAACATGACAAGTGTGAACGCACCCTAAATGGCATTTTAGTCAAAACACTATGATTAAACTAAATAAAAATTTGCTGCCCAAATTAACACTGGTGGCATGGCACAACAATCAATCAATCAATCAACTTTATTTATATAGCGCTTTTACAATCACGATTGTGTCAAAGCAGCTTCACAGTGTCAAACAGGATAATATTGCGACAAAATTAGATTTGGCTGTACAGTCGTACTGGAGAAAACAGTGATGTTATCAGCTTATTTTAATTTATCATATAGCGACAATGTTGGCAGATCAGTATTATAGTTTATAGAATTAAATAAGACCTAATTCATACATTTTATTTGTATAATAAGTTGAATAACTTTAATCATATTTTTAGTGTCCCCCAAGCCAAAGGCGACAGTGGCAAGGAACCAAAACTCTGTCGGGGCATGATGGAGAAAAATAAACCTTGGGAGAAACCAGACTCAGTCGGGGTGCCAGTTCTCCTCTGGCCTATTAACACACCATGTAAGATTATTATTCTGGCAACTTTACAGGTCAGAAATCACATTAGATTGGAATATTCAAAATTTCAGGGTATCATGGAAGAGACGGATTTACAACAACACAATGCAACGCGACAAATCTCTGAAAGTAAACTATCGATGCTCCATTCTATTTCTGACATACTTCAAGCACCTGCGCTAAACGTCTGACAAGTAGGAGAAATGGATTTGCAACAGCCACTTAGACAATGTGGTTTAAGGTAGCATCATAAATGAAATGGCCCCTTATAATAGAGTACTATTATTATTAGGCAAAATAATAATTTTTAATTACACCTAACTATTGCTACTGATATCCCATTATTCAGTTTCCAATATCGCCATCTATTCCTGTCCTATTACCGGTTATACTGACTGCAACAAATCCAGAAAGTCAGCCCTCATGCCAGTCACTCTCCCACCCAAACTTGTCCTCATACTTCCCGGTAAATGACTGTTACAGAAATCAGTAAGATATTCCTTCCAAAAGTCAAGAAAAAAAAATCCATGAGGAAAAAAAACATGGATTTAAACACAAGACGCAGTAAACACACACATTCTCTGCTTTTACTCACTCAATCATATCCTCACCTCAGTGTGACCCTGTATTGAGAGGAATTATATTTCAGATTGGAACTTATATTTCTATTTGTTGTAATGTTTTGTATTTTTTTCCATCAATATAATAGGATTATTATATTATTATGAAGAATAATTTGACCATTAAAAAAAGATGAAACGTTCTAAAATTATGTTTGGCACAAATGTAAAAACCAGTTCACAAAAGAATCAATAACTAATAAAGAGTAACTAATAACATCTGGGGGAAAGTCTATGCCAGGGTACTGGAGAGGAGAATTCGGCCAATAGTGGAACCTCGGCTTCAGGAGGAACAGTGTGGTTTTCATCCCGGTCATGGAACACTGGATCAGCTCTATATACTTTCTAGGGTTCTGGAGGGTTCATGGGAGTTTGCCCAACCAGTCCACATGTGTTTTGTGGATTTGGAGAAGGCATTCGACTGTGTTCCTCGTGGCACCCTGTGGAGGTTGCTCTGGGAATATGGGGTCCGGGGCCCCCTGCTTAGGTCTTTTCGGTCCATTTACGACCAGAACAGGAGCTTGGTCCGCATTGCAGTTACCGCATTAAGTCAAATTTGTTCCCGGTGCATGTTGGTCTCCGGCAGGGTTGCCCTTTGTCACCGGTTCTGTTCATCATTTTTATGGACAGAATTTCTAGACGCAGCCAAGGGCCAGAGAGTGTCCAGTTTAGGGACCACACGATTTCTTCACTGCTCTTTGCAGATGATGTTGTCGTGTTGGCAACCTTAGACCAGGACCTTCAGCATGCTCTGGGACGGTTTGCAGCCGAGTGTGAAGCGGCTGGGATGAGAATCAGCACCTCCAAGTCTGAGGCCATGATTCTCAGTCGGACAAGTGTGGCTTGCTCACTTCAGGTTGGTGGAGGGTTCTTGCCTCAAGTGGAGGAGTTTAAGTATCTTGGGGTCTTCCAAGAGTGAGGGAAGGATGGAACGGGAGATTGACAGACAGATCGGTGCAGAATTTGGAGTAATGCGGTCGATGTACCGATCTGTCATGGTGAAGAAGGAGCTGAGACGTAAGGCGAAGCTCTCTATTTACCGGTCAATCTACGTTCCTACTCTCACCTATGGTCATGAGCTGTGAGTCATGACCGAAAGGACAAAATCCCGGATAAAGGCGGCTGAAATGAGCTTTCTCTGCAGGTGGCTGGGCGCTCCCTAAGAAATAGGGTGAGAAGCTCGGTCACTCGGGAGGAGCTCATAGTAGTCGTTGCTCTTCCACATCGAGAGGAGCCAGATGAGGTGGCTCAGGCATCTATTTCGGATGCCTCCTGGACGCCTTCCCAGGAAGGTGTTCCGGGCACGTCCCACCAGGAGGAGGCCCCGGGGAAGACCCAGGACACACTGGAGGGATTATGTCTCCCGGCTGGCCTGGGAACGCCTCGCGGTTCCCCGGTGGAGCTGGAGAAAGTGGCTAGGGAGAAGGAAGTCTGGGCGTCTCTGCTTAGACTGTTGCCCCCGCGACCAGGCCCCGGATAAACGGAAGATGATGGATGGATGGATGGATGGATGGATGATAACATCTGGGTAACATCTAACAGCACTACAAACCGCCTGCTAAGAAACATGGACGAAACATGTACCTTCGATAAAAATGGGACTAAATAAAATCTGAAAAAGGGGCGTACTCAGTAAATTTATCCTGCAACAAAAAAATTATAAATGACATGCATGAACTGACAAATGTAAATTCCACAAAAAATAAAGAACCAAAAAAAGCAAGAATAAGCCTGCTCACTTCCAGAAACAAGAAAGTTTTGTTATATGTACATACCATTCGCCTAGCGCTTCCAAACATCTCATACGTCCCAGAATTAACTCCGGATCATCTTTGTTCATGTCGATTTTTTTATCGTAGGCCACCAGAGCATCTTCCCACTCATGAAGTTTCTCGTACCAGGTGGCCTGAATCTCCTGTAGAGGAAGAAAAAACATAGAATAATGAATTATAGAAATAACTAAAATGAACCACAAGTTCAGAGCACACATTTCATTCTTAAAGGGAGCAGTAAGAAAAATCAGGGACTAAAATTTATTGTAGAGGGGAGGGGGATGAAAGCGCTCACTCAAAAACCCAAATTACAGTTATTCACAATTGCTAAGACACTAAACCCTATTCTCGGAACCAAATCCTAAGGCTTAAACCCATTTTTGGAATAAATCACTCTTTCTGCAAAACTTAAAACAAGTTCAGGCACCATTTGGAAATCGCATGCATTCTTTTTGCAAAACCCTAAACACATTCTCACTCAGACACATTTTGCACTGTGATGCATGTTGCAAAACGGTGAACACAAGTGGCAAAAGTTAAACACAACTAAAACACAGTTTTGTCAAGGCTGGATCCAGCACATCAGAGATTTTTTTAATTTGCCTAGCAAGAGATATTATTGCCTGTGATGTGGATGAAGTCCTCAGGCTGGACCAACATGAAGATGTGATGTTGAGGCAGAATGCATCTCTCATTGACTTTGGTTTTGCAGTTGCACAACTTTTTGTTTAGTGTACTGTAGCATGCTTTTCATTTAGAGTTTTCTTTGACCTTTTGCATTTGGACTACTGTATTTATACCATATGTTTAATACACAGATATTTTAGATATTATAGTCTAGTCCCACTGGGGACTATTGCGACCCAACTATGCGTTTATTTGTTTTTAAATATTTATTTCTTGACAAATATGAAAAGAGGTCAGCAATTACATGTTGGAGCAATTAAGAATTACAATCAAGTTTTAACAAAGAAAGTCTGTGAAGTTGCAATAGATGTGCAATAGATGTGTAAAAGCAGCAACATATATTCTAAAGCTACATTTCCACCTCAGGAACTTTCCCAGGAACTATGGACTTTGGGTGGAACTGTTTCTCGACACAGGGATCAGGGTCATTTTTCGGAGGGATGGGCTTCATAGAAGCAGGAAGCAAACGAGCCGTTCAAAGGACAGTGGAGACAGCGGTGTGGAATAAAGTTAAAATACGGAGATGTTTAAAAAAAAGAAGTATAAAGACGTTATACTGCGCCCCATAAACACAACCAAGCCTAGAAAAAAAAACACGGAACCATCCCTTTAAGACATGTCCTATGCTTCTGGACTGTCTGTCTGAAGAGCAGGAAACACTTGAGGACAGGAGTACTGTGCATCATACGATGACTCAAAACTTCTTTAAAAATATGTATTACTCACACACACACACACACACACACACACACATACAAAAATAAAGTTTAAACAAATGTGTATAAAACGCTTAGCTAAAAAGAAACAAATTGCTATGATTTTCATGACATGACAATATTTTTTTTAAGCGACATATGACCAATACCTATTTTCACAGGCTTTGTGAAATTCACTTAAGGGCTCATCTTATATAGTCAATGCATGAATAATAAACAGATTAATGAAGGTTTAAAGCGCTTACCAGTTCTCCAAAATGTTTCATGGCATACTCCAGCACTCCTGATGCGGCCTCTGGCTGTTGAAGCTTATTATTGATGCTAAAAAAAAAAAGAAAATGCTATTTTTAGCACAAAAACACTAAATCTATTCAAATACTGCAAATATAATAATGAATAGAAGTTTAGGTAAGCTGTAAACAACAATTAAAATAAATAAATAAAACAAATGAGCCCAAAACACATACTCAGTATGAAGTATAGAGCAGGGGTATTCAATTTAAGCTCCAAGTTGTTTTGATGTGCTGCTCACTTTAAAATGTATGGTAAAATGGTGCCACAGTTGTCTGTTTGTATCACAGTCCAGTTGGAACCCAGCCAGGGTCAAGAACCAGAACATGGTCCACTATTTGAGGATGCCTGGGATAGGCCCATTCAGAGACTTTTGGCACTAGTATAGTATAGTCTTAATTATAACTCTAAAGTTCATTAATACCAGACAATACAGTTTTCTTAAAACAAGCAGAAAAGGGCATTCTACAAATGCAGAGCAAAAATTGTAGACACCAAGTTATAACTCGTACCATTAAATATGGTAAATACCATTAAAAATGGTAGTATCTTCAAGCAAATGAGCAATTATTCAGTAAATTTGCAAATTAAAATTGTTATGTTTATGATGCTTCTAAGACTAATTCAAAAACTTCCCACCTGGAAGCATGTATATAATGCCACTCACATGACTTACATGACTGCCAAACTTGCCAATACATCTACTTTTAAGGGTAAGGGAATCTCAGTGAAAGCAAATTATGCCATGATTCCTAAGCAAAAAAAAAAAAGCATAACTAATAAGTAAAACAATAATATTTGCAATTTATACAAAAAAACTTTGTTACCAACAACACTTAAAAGAAATAGCCATTATGATATTAATGATCAACAATTTAAAAAATAATAATAATAAAAATCCACCTTTTTCCTATTGCGCTTAAAGGCATTTTAGATTATGGGAGGCACTTCCAGTCCAAATAATATATCACTGCCTTAAAGTCACATCGTCTACAATGGGAGTGCAGGAGGAGATGGCATGACTACATGTGATACAGAATAGCATGAAATACCCTTTTATTAGAGAACTGCACAACACAGTGTAAAAACGAAATATTTTCCTTAATGTTGGCTACATATAGCATAAAATGTCAAAGTCTGCAAATACAGTCATGAAACAATGACAACCGCTACTCATCATTGGTCCTAACTATTACGGTGTTCATTACAAAACCGTCATGAAGAAGCATGTGTTCACTATAACATTTTTGTCTTCAATTTTCCCCCATAAATTAATTATGTGACTTTGCCGAGGTGTTAACATAAATCCTCTGGTGACCCAGGTATGTAGGCCTAATGCTTCATGATGGCACTGTTGAAGGATTACAACAATGGCAGAATAAGTAGAGAATGAGTTTTCATCTAGGGACATTATCAGCAAAACTGCATTAATTTTATTTGATTTAAAGTGTTTAAAATTAATGAAATTAACAAAATATTTTTAATTAGCCTAAAATAACACTATTTTTAAAAAAAAATTATGGATATTTTTATATATTTATTCTACAACATGAAAAGGATATTGAATGATATTCAGCAATGTAATGTGCAAGGCACAAATAACATTTATAGTCTATATCTAATATTTTTTCAAGGTCTTTTACCTTTGACAGTGTTAAACATGGTGTCACATGGATGGGAATATGCATGCAAATGATATGCAGATGAGGTGATGCATAGTAAAACCAGAGTAAATCTAGGCGTTGTAAGCTCCATATATGGTGATTTTTGGGGAGGAGAGAGGGTGGGGATGCAAGTACGCACAATCTGCTGCTGGCTGTGATTTATAAAGGGATTTTTGTGCACGTTTTGGCGTACGCATGGTTTTATAAATCAGATTTTTTTTGTCTAGCTTTTGTACATACGTACACTTTTAGGATGAAATCTACGCAAAGTTTTATAAATGAGACCCCAGAACCTTAAATGCAACAGTATTATTGTAGACTTCTTCAGATCCCACAATTTTGTCTCTGAGCTCTGCAGTGTTATTTTGACCTAATGGCTTGGTTTTTGCTCTGATATGCATTTAAAGCTGATAGACCGTAGGTGTGTGGTTTCAAATTAATTGTATTTACCAGAGGTGGACTCCAAAAAAGTTTTTTTTTTTTTTTTTTTTTTTTTTTTTAGGCTTGCCAAAACAAAATCATAAAACAGCAGCAGTTTGAGGAGAGGTAAATGAATGAATGAATGAATGAATGAATGAATGAATGAATGAATGAATGAATGAATGAATGAATGAATGAATGAATGAATGAATGAATGAATGAATGAATGAATGAATGAATGAACTATTCAATAGCTTCGTATGGACAACCCTTTACGATACGATACCTTTATGGTACTACAATAGTACGGTGTTACTACAATAGTAGAAAATGCAGTGTTTTAAAAACCAATTAAATACTACACAGTCAAGTTTGCACCAGAACCAGAGCTGCAACAGCATGTTCATCAGAAGCAGTGGCTTTCCATCATCTGGACTATATTATGGGTAGGACTATCAGCATTAGTGGTCACAATATACTAAAACTGTTGTGCACAGCACAGCTGTGTTCACCTTTGGCTTTGGTATGATGAAATAGTCTGGTTATGATGACTTTCAGAGGCAGACAAAGTATATAGCAGTTAATCTACAGTGCAATAAATAAAAACAATCCAGATGTTTGAATGTTTTCTGTTTCCTCCTCACATGGAACATGATAAAAGACTAAGCCATTCATTCCCAATTCAGCTTAGACAACAGTGCAAGGTCAGTTAGGATTACATAATTGAAGTAGGGTGGACCCAAAACTTCTTGCCAATCTCCTTCATTCCTCTAGTAATATTCATAAAAGGTTTGACATGCAGCTTAGACAATAGTTTCCATTTGATTACTTAAGAGTTCAGTGGCATTTTTCTGACATGCTATTTCTAACACAAGGTACATGTGGATCTCCTTGTGGTCTGACCACAAACACCACTGGAAGAAGTGATATTCCATTATATAATATTATGTAAGCTGTATTATAGCCAGTTCATCATCATAATACACTTTCTGGAAAGGTGGATAGCAGAGGTCAATAATGAGTATGTTTTAGAGGTGAACAGCATAATACTCCCTTACATGACATGGGAAATTAATTAGGAGGATCAGTTAAGTAGAGTACATGGATAAATCCTTCATAATAAATACTGCAGTACTATATAACACACACACACACACACACACACACACACACACACACACACACACACACACACACACACACACACAAACACACACACACACACACACACACACACACACACACACACACACACACACACACACACACACACACACACACACACACACACACACACACACACACACACACACACACACACACACACACACACACACACACACACACACACACACACACACACACACACACACACACACACACACACACACAGCTGGGAAGGAAATAGAGCAAGGACCTCTTGGAATTTACCCATGCTAATTTAATATCCCAGCTCTAGACCATGTGTACACTCTTTTACTGGTGCAAGCAAATTAATGAAGTAAACAGAATGATTTCAAACTCAAACTTTCAAACTTAAAAGGTTTTAATTTTGATATATACATTAAGATTAAATATGTCAGTCCCATGAAATAGAGTTACACAATCAAATTATGTTCAATCATTACCCAGAAGTCACAACATTTTTATATGAATTTAAATTACAAATATGAAATCTATAAATATGAAATCTATATAAAAACAAACAAAAAAAAATTCCTGAGGCATGCTGTTTTAAAGTTTTTACTACAGTGTGGATAAAGCACATTATAATCCCACTTTAAATTGAGTTCTAAATAGTAAAACTCATCTTCTGAGAAAATATTTTCACATGAATAATGATTAATGATGCACACTTGACTCTGTCTAAGCAAATGGCTAAGCATAGCAACATAGTATAATGACAGACGTTGAAGGACTTGCTCAGTGATTGAAAGGTTTAGGTTTGGCCGGTTTGAATAAGTCTGATGACACAGTACTAACAACCGCTGCTGCACACAGGTGTGCTGCTGCTGTTGTGTGCACACAGACAGTAGCCTAGTGATAACCCTTTGGTCTTCCGAATATTATGAAAAATACCACTGTATTTGAAGGATAGAATTTGGAGAAAATGCAGGTATGCAAAACATTTCACTGACTGGGTTTCAGGATAAAATCTATGGAACGTTTTATAGACAAGGCCCCAGGTGTAAACAGTGATGTGTCTCAGCTGACCTCTTGCGACCGCACCCACAAAGCATTTCATTACTAGGCGTATACCTAATCTTAGTTTACTATGGTCTAATAAAAATAAAAATAAAAAAAGAAGTTGTACCAATCTCAACGTGGTTTCAACAAAAAATGTTGAGATTTGAGAATTGGCACATGCCTCACCTATAGGATCAGTATACAAACATACATGACAGTGACATGCTAAGGGTCAGGCTGCAAATGTCTGGCTGAGGATGTGAAGATGATAATCTTGATTCATTTCATGGCAAAATACTCACAGATGTGCCGACTCTGAAAATAAATCATTGCATGATGTTTGGAAATAAGCAAGACACCGACAGGCGATATTACGTCAACGCCTCCAGACTGTTTATGTCATTCATTTGGTAATAAATGCGGGGTGTCAAGAGAATCTTTTGCGCCATCTGTTCTCCTGTGAAAGGTGATGTGAACAGTTACATTGTGAAAGGTTACAAAATCTGCATATACTGAGGGAAAAAAGTTAAGTTTTGATTAGTTAAGGACAAGTTTTGTTTGTTTGAAGAACAGATTAACAATTAAAGCCAAACAATTAAAAGTTCTGTCAAAAGAAACTGTCTTGTCAGCTTCAGAGGGAGACAGCCAGGTAGCTTTGGGACTTGAAAGAAAAAAATGTAATTCTTCAACCTGAGTACATTTTAGTGGTACTAAAAAACGTTAATTAGCAGACACTTGGGGTCTCACGACAGTCTGAAGCACACCAAAACTGCTGGGAAAACATCTGGATGCCTGTCTGTGGCCTATGGCAATCAGACAACATCCTCAATGACTTCAGCTGTGCTAATAGTAACGTTGAGTTGTGGAGCACATTCCTGAATAATATATTTTCTGCAATAAAATCTATTCAAAAACAAATCTGCTTTACTCTTTAAAAAAAAAAAAAAAAAAACTGCATGCAACTGCATGCACATTTCAATGCAACTGATAAAACTTATGTACACAGTGTGTGGATGTGTAAATAAAGCCATGTATGAGGCAGGTACAAAAGGGAAAAGAAGCACAAACAAACAAACAAACAAATAAATAAAGCAGCTGCAAAAAAACTAAACAAAAAACAAAACTGACAAAAATAGCGCACACACAAAAAAAACCCTAAAAAAACTAAATTGCATGCAAAGACCATGTCTAAGATGTTTTGCCATTTGTCTCTTTTTCATACTTTCACCAGACACTTGCAGACTCACACAGCAGTATGACATCGTAAACAGCTTCCTAACACCCTTTTACTTACGTCTTTTCTAAGTGTTATTTTTTTTTTTGGAGCCAGCTCCCTGACATCTGTTTTCTTTTGTTGTCTCAACGAGAGGGAACATAAACCTGTGATCAGCGTTGTCACAATACCAAAATTTCAGTAGTCAGTACCAATACCAGTAAAATTTCATGGTTCTCTGTAACTGTACCATAGAAACTTTTTTAACAGTTAAAAAATATAAAATTAAATGTAAATAACTGACATTAATGATTAAGTAAATAATAGATTAATTTGGATTGAAGCCTTCGAATATGTATAAGTAAGCAAACATTGCATTATAAAGGTTAAGTGAAAAGTTACTAACAAAATAAAAGAACAAAGAAACACATTTCACATTGCATAAAACAAGGCTTTGTTCACATATAAACATTGATTGGCAAAATATATTTAAAAAAAAAAAAAAAAAAAATTGAAGCTCAACCATACTTGCTTGACACGGGAGAAAAAACCTTATTGGCTCTTTTGGAAACTCAAACGTGCTGTTTAACATGAAAAATTACCTCATTGGTTCTCACACGTCATTCAAGCATACTTAGGCTTCCATTTACCTCAAATAATGTGTGCATTGACGAATGTTTATTTGTGAATAAAAAGCTAAATTAAATGTTCATCATATAAACCAATTGTTTTCTCTTCAGAAATTGGTGGATAAAAAAGTGGATAAACCACTCAATTTATATGGATTACTTTTAAAAACTTGGGAATCTGCATAGATATAGGTAATGATTTCGATAACTAGGTTGGACCACATTTGCCGATAACCGTTTAATCGACCGCTAGTTTTTAAAATAGATACTGGATAAAACATAACACTAAGTAAAACAGTGCTGAACTTTATTACAAAAAAAATAAATAAAAAACAGTACTGAACCATGAAAATGTGCTAAATTGCACATGTAAATATTAATATATTAAAATGATAAGTACTAACAGAAAAAAATCTACAGAAAATAACTAAAATATTAAAATATTACAAATTCCATTTGTTAACAAGGATGTATTAGCATTTTTTGCTAGCTTACATGAACTAATGTACATTAAGCATGCATTAATATTTGAGCAATACAATTGTACCTTAATCACTCATGTTAGTTTATAGTGCATAAAGTTAACAGATAAAATGAACAATGAATAATACTTCTACAGTATTTATTAACCTTACTTAATGTTAAAAATTGAATATTATTGTATTATATTAATTGTTATCATTTCATATAAATCCAGTTTGCTTTTTTTGGAACAATTGATGGTTTTCTAATCAAAATAACAAAATATTGAAATTGAATGTTTTTTCTGATTTGTTTATATTTCTGTAGGATGCATGACCATACAGTCTGGTTTCTCACATCACTAGTTGTTACATTGTTTTAACTGCTTGAGGTAACCGTTACTACTAATGTTAGCGTCCTGTCTGCCTCGACGACAAAGTACATACATACTGCTGTTCTTTCCCTGCTAAAGCATTATAATGAATTGGCAACATGTACTGAAGTGTTCTGTATTCATACCGTTTCCCTTTCAGTGTTTTAAATGCGCATCAGATCTGTGCAGCATGCTTTCTGTGAAGCGTGTAGCCTCACATGTTAATGTAAACAACTGCTGCATTCCAGTTCATTTTAATTATGCCCTTCACTCACCAACTTCCCTCTGTCTCATTCACTCGGATGTGTCATTGCTTACATTGCATAAGTGCCCACTACTGGCAGAACATTTGTAATGGGCTGAACTGGAACGCCCTAAGCCCTTGATCACTTGGAATCCACTATGGAGTGTTTATTATTTATTTATTTATTTACCTTTACAAAATTGCTTAATGCAACATTCTATATGCATATAGGTGTGTTTGAGTGATTTTAAATGTTTTTAAAAATAATTAAAATATCATAAGAGTTTTAGGTGGTTGGGTAAATTAAACGCAATATGCGGTGACGTCACAATCGTGTTGCTTTGTTGTATATGAAGCTGCCTGAAGTGTACATATGAAGTAGACTCGCTCCCTCAGTCAAAATCAAAGGAGCAAGGGTCTGTCCATATAAACTTCCCTTGTCCACTTCCCGAAGTGGAACGCACTTCAAAATGGCGGCAGGGATTCCTCCGAGGGGAAGTGCTTAGGGAAGTTTGCAAGTGTAGACAATTAGACAATAGTGGAGTGGAACGAAGCACATGGCAGTGACTTGTTTTTTATTTGGCCCCTAGAGGCCGCTCTCGTGCTATATAATGCCAGGAGACCCTTGTCAGAGCTCTCATAAGCTACTGTGTAATGAGAGTGCATCCTTCTCAGCCACTCCCGCAACGGACGCAAACTGGAAAAACTATTGGTATTGATTTTTGCAGAGAAGCGATTGTTCCACCAATCAGCTATTGGTGCCGATTAATAAAACAGATGAAACGGTCGACCTCTAATTGCTTATACTTTGTTGGTTATAATGAAAGGATTTGCGAGCACACATAACCTGTGATTAACAAGTGGCAAGTGGTATTGAGTGGTCCTGATGGATGACCTGACTACCTTAA
The DNA here is from genome assembly GCF_024679245.1 of Pseudorasbora parva. Lineage (NCBI taxonomy): Eukaryota > Metazoa > Chordata > Actinopteri > Cypriniformes > Gobionidae > Pseudorasbora > Pseudorasbora parva. The sequence continues at coordinate 11,555,357 of NC_090184.1, forward strand.
ATATCTGATGTTAGCTGACTATGCGATTTGTATTATATTAGAATTGTGCATTTCTGACATATGGACAGTACTTGGACACGGTCACATCTGACTACAAATATTTCTAAAAGTATAATGTAGAAACATGCATTCGCTGTAGCTGGTTTGAAAAAAATATGTATTGTGAATTGAACTAATTCACAGCTCCATGATGGTTTGCTACATGTGTTAGAAAGAAAATAACTTATAAATCCCAATCTTGTTTTTAATAATGCCGGTTACACACTGCATGATTTTAAAAGTCAGATGACTGCGTTTACACTTGGCATTAACATGCGATCACATCAAGCATATGGGATCATTATGCCCATTTCAAACATTCTACATTTGCAGTGCTTTTTTTTTACATACCCATCTTTACTTACCATCAGAGCTTTCACACCGTATGCAGATGCGGTCCAGACGGTTCCAGGAGCAGTGCGTATACAGTGTATACAGCAGTGCAGCGATCGTTTCCACACCAAGTCAATTTTTTGCTGTGCTACACGCGCTGAATTAAATCTAAAGTACTAGGCTACACAAATATAAAGTATAAAGTGATGAATTTAAAAAAAAACATTGTTTAAATGTAGTGTGTTTAAAGAGTTACTTCAGCAATTTAGCATTAAGCTTTGAATCAGTAGAATTCCTGTAGGCGTGCAAAAAGATTCGGCCCCTTTACTTTCAGTGCAGCAAACTCTCTCCAGAAGTTCAGTGAGGATCTCTGAATGATCCAATGTTGACCTAAATGACTAATGATGATAAATAGAATCCACCTGTGTGTAATCAAGTCTCTGTATAAATGCACCTGCACTGTGGTAGTCTCAGAGGTCCGTTTGAAGCGCAGAGAGCATCATGAAGAACAAGGAACACAGGCAGGTCCGAGATACTGTTGTGGAGAAGTTTAAAGCCGGATTTGGATACAAAAAGATTTCCCAAGCTTTAAACATCCCAAGGAGCACTGTGCAAGCGATAATATAAAAATGGAAGGAGTATCAGACCACTGCAAATCTACCCAGACCTGGCCGTCCCTCTAAACTTTCAGCTCATACAAGGGGAAGACTGAACAGAGATGCAGCCAAGAGGCCCATTATCACTCTGGATGAACTGCAGAGATCTACAGCTGAGGTGGGAGACTCTGTCCATAGGACAACAATCAGTCGTATACTGCCCAAATCTGGCCTTTATGGAAGAGTGGCAAGAAGAAAGCCATTTCTTAAAGATATCCATAAAAAGTGTTGTTTAAAGTTTGCCACAAGCCACCTGGGAGACACACCAAACATGTGGAAGAAGGTGCTCTGGTCAGCAAATTGAGTTACATAAGTACATCACTTTATGATGCAGCAGTTGAATCTATTGGAAAGCACAAGAAAAAAAAAACAGGATTGGTTTGACGAAAATTCCACACATATTACCACCCTCCTTAAAAAAATGCAAATTGCCCATAAAGCCTTCCTTAATAATCCAACTTGTGAAACTCTTAAGAAGGTCTGGCACGGACAGAGAAAAGCAATGCAAGGGACCTTGCGGCAACTACAGAATCAGTGGTGGATATCCAAGGCCCAGCAGATTCAATCCTTTGCAGATAAGCATGATATGCATAATTTTTATAATGCAGTTAAGGCCATCTATGGCCCAATATCTTTCTCTATCTGCCCCTTGAGATCAGCTGATGAACTGACCCTCATTAAGGACCAAACAGGTATTGTTCAAAGATGGGGAGAGCATTTTCTAGCCTTATTAAACCAAAAAGCATCAGTTGATCTTACAGTGCTGGAGGAACTACCAACTTTACCAAGCATACAGAGTCTTGATGTTCCACCTTCTTTTTTCTGAAGTGTATGCTGCAATCAAGAAATTGAAAAACAGCAAGTCCCCTGGGCCTGACTGTGTTCCTGCTGAGCTCCTGAAGGAAGGAGGGTACCTCTGCACAAGGGCAATCCATCAGTTCATCACCCTAGTGTGGCAGCAAGAAAATATTCCCCAACAATGGAAGGATGCAAATATTGTCACAATATATAAAAACAAGGGTGACAGGTCCATTTGTGAAAATAGTAGGGGTATCTCTCTTCTTTCAGTTGCAGGTAAAGTTCTGGCAAAGGTAATGCTCTATAGACTTGTTAATACTATCTCAGAAAATCTTGCCTGAATTCCAAAGCGGGTTCAGAGCAGGTCGAAGTACAGTGGACATGATATTTACCACACCCCAGCTGCAGGAGAAATGTCGCGAACAACATAAGAACTTGTTCATTGCTTTTGTGGATCTTTCCAAAGCCTTTGATTCTGTAAATCGTGACATCTTATGGGAAGTGCTTTTGCGTTTTGGATGCTCTGTAAAGTTTATCACACTGCTACGACAGTTCCATGATGGGATGACTGCCAAAGTGACATTGGGTGGACTAGAATCTGCACACTTTGCAGTAGGCACTGGAGTAAGGCAGGGCTGTGTTCTTGCACCAGTCTTGTTTAACATCATCTTACTGTGTGTCACAAAGCTGCTGTATAAAGAAATGGAAGAAGAAAATGGAGTTAAAGTGGCTTATAGACTGGATGGTAACCTGTTTAACATCAGGAGGTTCCAGGCAGTCACTAATCTTCAGTTGGTTCGAGTGCTGGAATTGCAGTATGCAGACGATTGTGCCTTAGTGTCACATACTCCAGAAGACTTACAGAATACTCTTAATGCTGTTGTTAAAGCATACAGCAGGATGAGTCTAGCTGTGAATATCAATAAAACGGAAGTCCTTTGTCAGTGGTCCTCGGATCCTCCACAAAAGCCACCAGTATTCACTGTTCATGATTCCACACTTACTATAGTGCCACACTTCAAATATCTTGGCAGTTATCTATCAAATGACTGTAGCATAGATCAAGATATTCAATATAGGATCAAGCAGGCTGCATCTTCATTTGGGAGGTTGAGGAAAAGAGTGTTCAGTAACACAAATTTAAATCTTTACACAAAGATTGCTGTTTATCGGGCAATCTGCCTCACTGCCCTTCTGTATGGTTCTGAGACATGGACTATCTATGCTCGACATCTGAAAATGTTGGAGTCTTTCCACATTAGATGCCTGCAGCGTATCCTTAAGGTGACTTGGCAAGATCGAGTGCCACATCCTGAAAAAAGCTAACTGTTGGAGTATAGAAGCAACTCTAATGCTATACCAACTTAGATGGCTTGGTCATGTGGTGAGAATGCCATCAAGTCGCTTTCCACGTAAGGTATTGTACGGGCAATTACATCTTGGATGTCGTTCTGCAGGAGGTCAAAAAAAGAGACTGAAAGACCAACTAAAAGCCTTTCTTAAGAAGTGTGGGATGAACCCCTTATCCCTGGAAAGTAGTGCCGCAAACCGTAAACTCTGGCGGAAACTATGTCAGAATGGAGCACAAAGCTATGAAGCCAGGAGAATTGAACTTCGCCTGTCTAAAAGAGATCAGAGAAAACAGGCAATGCTTGTTCCCACACCCCCAAGGCAATCCGGAGACATTTTTACATGCCCTGTCTGTAAAAGATAGTGTGCTTCCCGCATCGGACTTTACAGTCATCAAAGAACACACAAGTCATAGAAAAAGTCATCATCGGACATTGATGGACTACCAGAGAGAGGTCAGATGAAACAAAAAATTTAACTTTTTGGCAACAATGCAAAACGTTATGTTTGGCATAAAAGCAACACAGCTCATCACCCTGAACACACCATCCCCACTGTCAAACATGGTGGTGGCAGCATCATGGTTTGGGCCTGCTTTTCTTCAGCAGGGACAGGGAAGATGGTTAGAATTGATGGGAAGATGGATGGAGCCAAATACAGGACCATTCTGGAAGAAAACCTGATGGAGTCTGCAAAAGACCTGAGACTGGGACGGAGATTTGTCTTCCAACAAGACAATGATCCAAAACATAAAGCAAAATTTACAATGGAATGGTTCAAAAATAAACATATCCAGGTCTTAGAATGGCCAAGTCAAATTCTAGACCTGAATCCAATCGAGAATCTGTGGAAAGAACTGAAAACTGCTCTTCACAAACGCTCTCCATCCAACCTCACTGAGCTCGAGCTATTCTGCAAGGAGGAATGGGCAAAAATTTAAGTCTCTCGATGTGCAAAACTGATAGAGACATACCCCAAGCGACTTACAGCTGTAATTGCAGCAAAAGGTGGCGCTACAAAGTATTAATTTAAGGGGGCTGAATAATTTTGCACGCCCAATTTTTCAGTTTTTGATTTGTTAAAAAAGTTTGAAATATCCAATACATTTTGTTCCACTTCATGATTGTGTCCCACTTGTTGTTGATTCTTCACAAAAAAATTACAGTTTCATATAATTATGTTTGAAGCCTGAAATGTGGCAAAAAGTCGCAAAGTTCAAGGGGGCCGAATACTTTCGCAAGGCACTGTATGTATAGCTCATCAGTGTGTGCAAGAAATTACCTCATAGTATTCAAAATAGTCTAAACAAAAACAAGGAAATTCATTAGCAAAAACCCTTGAACGAGTTGTTTTCAACCAGGTCTCATCTTTCCTCTCACAGTCTAATTGAGTCCTATCTCACAGGTAGGTCTTTCAAGGTTGTCTGGAGAGGGGAGTTATCCAAAGCACATCAACTGACCACGGTGGTTCCTCAGGGCTCAGTGCTTGGACCTTTCCTCTTCTCCTGTTTGTCTTCCCTGCTAATCCGACCCTACAACACAATTTTACCATCCAGCTAGGTTCATCTTTGATTACCCCTTCAGGGTCGGTCAGAAATCTTGGAGTAATCTTTGATGATCAGCTGTACACAGACCACAAAGACCACATTTCAAAGACAGCTTTGCTGTGCAGGTTTGCACTGCATAACATCAGAAAGATCAGACCGTTTATTACAGAGGATGCAACACAGCTTCTTGTCCAAGCCCTGGTAATTTCTAGACTTGACTAATGCATTGCGCTTCCGGCTGGTCTTCCATCATGTGCATCAAAATGCTGCAAATGATCCAGAACGCTGCAGCACGTCTTGTCTTTAATGAGTTTAAAATGGCTTCTCTTCAGCTCTCTGCATTGGCTACCACTCGCTGCCCACATCAAGTTCAAAGCTCTTACTCTTGCTTATGGATCCACAAGCTCAGCATCCACATACTTCGACTCGCTCCTAAAAGTCTACACCCCCACCAGAAGCCTTCGCTCCGCTAACGAGCAGAGGCTTGTGGTATGAAAGAGGCATTGTTGCCAGGTATGAAAGCCCTCTCCAGAACTTTTTCATTCACCGTTCCAGGTTGGTGGAACGATCTTCTGTCCTCCATACGCATGGCAGAATCACTCACTTCATTCAAAAGACAGGTAAAAACTCATCTCTTCCATGGGCACTTAATCTTATCATTTACAAAAATTAATTAAAATAACCGAACTCCTCTTCTCCCTTCCTATTCTAATTTTTGTATTTAGGGCACTTTTTGTGTTTCTTCGCCTCTCTGTGACACATCGCTTCCTGTACTCCTCAGTTGTAAGTCGCTTTGGATAAAAGCGTCTGCTAAATGCATAAATGTAAATGGATATATCCAGATGCAGCCCTTCGTGAAATGCTCTGGGCTTGTACCGGCATCATTAGCTCACATGTTTTAGAGCTGCCCAAAGCTATCAATATACTGGAAAAGTGTATTAAGAATACTGCATATGCTTATTGATTTAGAACTCTCGATGGTGATTCTAGGAACTGTAGAGTCAAAAATAGTTAATAACAGTGCAGAGCATAGTATTGTATCATACATCAATCTACTCTGGGGATTAATGTTATTAATTTGGAAAAAGAAAGCTACACTAACACATAAATCTGATAAGGAATAATGAAATGTTTGGTGCTGTAGGTAAAATATAGCCTGACAAGCCAGACCCCACATCAAGATGTTTGGTCTGGAAACTCACCAGTGACAGGGCTCAATCTGAGGGGCGGGATAAACGGTTGTCTTTCAAACTCCCTCTGCACAGTGTGCACACAATTGGATAGTGCTACAACCAACCAGAGCTAGTTGAAAGATTAAACTTTCGCCGTATCCGGTCGGCAAAACTCTGAACACATCTTCCCTTTTTAAGACTTCAGTGCCGTTCTTTGTTCTTTTCTCAGAGAAAAGCTTAACTCCAAGTCTTCCAAAGTTGCGGTCAAAGCTGATTCAAAAGACCGCCGTTCGCCAGTTTCTGTGTTTACTAGGAGCATGCAAGCGCTCCTCGTCTGTCATTATTTTAATCCCCGCCCACAGACTCTATACACAATGTGATTGGCCCGACCAGAGTTTGGCGTTTACAGCTCAGAAGTGTAGCTAGATGACACTCGCGGACAGATTAGATTTGCTGCCGTTAGGGCGCGTCTAGATTTCTAGGCTAGGTAAATTATGTTTCTCCATGAAAAATAAAGAATGGTGAAAGTTAAACTGGTCACATTAGAAGAGAAAGAAATTAATAAATTAAGAGTGTGTTTAGGTATCCATTAAAGGGTTACTTCAGTGATTTAGCATTAAGCTTTATATTTAAACTGGGTCATTTATGTAGTAGAAATGTGAAATTTTAATTGGTGCATTCTAGACTGAGAAAAGACAGAAAATATATTTCTGTCCCATGGGGATGAAAGACAAGAACTCCCAGAATGCACTTGCTTTGCTGCCCTACGAGGCCACTCCCGAAGCTACTGGATTACTAGATCATTTTTCCACCGCGTTCATTTCCATTAAATCAGTTCAGTTAGAGAACAGACACTACAATTAAAACCTGAACACGTCAGTTCAATAACGTGTGTGTGAGCCAAACGAGAGTCACGGCACAAACGCAGCAGGAGTCAGACAGCTGCAGCATACATTCACCGCGCCTGTTAAATCTGGCGCCTTTGGAAGCTTAACTTTCATAAGAATTAATTTGAAAAGTTTACATGAAGGCCCGCAGCTGCCCGAGCCGAGTGCGACCCCCCCTACTGCATATGGCATTATTTTATGAAAAAGGGTTTCATTGTATTGCATAAAGATATTAAGATACTACAAACATTAACATCATGACAATTTATTAAAAGTCCTATACAAATAAAATTGACTTGGCTCGACAATAAAAAAACTGTTATTGCAAAATAAGAGGATGTCACAAAGAAAACATTTTTTTTAAAGAAAAGGTCAGAATATAAGACCTTCACAGAACAAAAATTATTCACCCAGACTTCTGTTTACAAACAAATTCCACTTGTGAGAATGTAAGCATTGTGAGGTGCATTGCACACGTGTTGACGGGTGTGACCAGACAAAAGGCGTAGGAAAATTTTTTGCAAGGGGGAAAGGGTGGGGAGGGCTGAATGGTAGTAGGTGGTGGGGGGGTCAATGATGTGGGCTTGAGCAAAAGGGGAGGGTACAGCACACGTGAAAAAATATTTAAGCTGCATCCACTCCAGGCCCTCGGTGTGAGCAGACATTTGATTCTGAACAGCAGAGAAGAGACCTTCCTGGAAAATATTCTACAGTTTTAAACTTTCTAAAGAGTTCTTCTTAAAATTTTCTTGTGCCACTGTAATCTGACAAAGATTTGAGAGCAACACAGCCAGGATCGATCAGCATCTTCCTCAAAGCAAGAGCACTCAAGCTTGCTCCACACATAATAATAAAGAAAAGCATGAAGATGACGGCTACAACTTTGGCTCTTTTACTTCTAGTCCTGGGTCACACGATGGCTCAGGGTGGCCTCAAGAAGAACTTGGCAACAACCAAATCTGCAAAACCAGCACAATGCTGTGATGAGGTGCGCACCCTCAAGATCCAGGTGGCCAATCTGAGCAGCATGTTGGAAGAAATGAACAAAAAACAGGAGTCTGATCTTATGAAGGTTGTCCGGCAGATGTTGGAGCTGGAAAAGCTTAACCAGCAGCATGAGGCCCGTGTCACAGAGGCCGAGAGCAAATATTCAGAAATCTACAATCAGATTGATATCATGCAAATGCAGGCAGCCCAGTCTGCCCCACAGCAGAGCACTTCAGGTGAGTCTTGACACAGGCAACTTGAACACTTGCTTGAAAGCTTCTTTTTAAGTGAACACCATGTGTTATTTTACTCTCTGCAGGGTCACAGGTCACATATGCTGGCTGTTGACCTCAGAGCGTCAGTGATTGTCCTTTAAAGTAATGGGATAATGCTGCCGCCCACCTAGTTAGAATGAGAGATTTGCTAAGTTAAAGAAAGACTGAAAGATTGTAATTATTCTAGTATGGTACCCTGTATATTTGTTTCCAAGTCATTATTCTTCATCAAAAATAAACCATCTTTTAAAGCAAAATCAAGCAATTTTAGAAGACTGCTGTACTATTCTCTTTATTTAGACCATTTAATTTAAATTATATTGGCATCCATTCACTTTCTCCACACCGTTGGGGAGTAGAGGGTTATTTTTGAATTCATTCTTTTAATGAATTCACAGTCTTTCCTTTGAAACTGCCTTTCCAAAAACTACTTTGGAAGCAGACCTCTACTTTAGAATAAAGTATAACTGCTCTATTATCGTGGTACACTATCCAGTCAGCATCAAGATTACAGTTAAGGTAGTGTACTGTAACACGAGACAAGAAAATCAGAGAGGAAAATAAAAACAAAGGTTTTCATTCAGACAAAATGCTTCAATGCATATTTCTTCAGACACGTTTTCATTTGGAGAAACTTTAACATAGTTGTACCCAAGGAGCTGTGAAATGTCTGGGCAGCAGTTGGAGGCAATTGGTAGTTAATAATACAGGACAGTTACCTTGTGCCGGAATGTCTGGCTTTACAACAGTAGCCAAGTCACAGCAAGTAATTTGTGCTTCTTACTCTGAACCCACAAGAACGAAGAAGCACTTACCCCTCAAAACTATTAGACTATTAATCTTTCAAACCAGATAGAGATGTTAAATGAAGCATGTTGCAAAGCTGTAGTTTAATACCCCACTTGTTACGCTGTTTCCTTTTTCCTAAAGGCAACCATGCACATAGTGAAGCTTTGTTAGGAATGTGCTAGTTACACAGACACACAGTCTAAAGTCAGCAGGACTGCACACTAAATTAAGATTCTTCAGTCGGTTTGGTGAATCCTTATGGATCCCATTAGGTTTAAATCCTTTGTTTTTCAAAAGCACCTGGTTTTTGAGAGCCTAAACCAAAGAATTCTCTCTCCTTTAGATGCAATCTATGATTGCGCATCCCTATACAGCAAAAACTACAAAATTTCTGGAGAGTATAAACTACCAAAAGATGACTTTCTTGGAACTCCCGAACTAAATGTAAGTCTGAATCTTAGTCTTCATAAAGGTAGCAAATTCAGTTTAAAAGAAGATTTATCATTAATCCCCAGATTATTTCTTCAGGTATATTGTGACATGGATAACAATGGTGGTGGCTGGACTGTCATTCAGAGACGCAAGATTGGTCTGACAAGCTTCAATCGCGACTGGAAGCAGTACAAGAATGGCTTTGGTACAATCCGTGGTGACTTCTGGCTCGGCAATGAACACATCTTCCGTCTGACTAGACAGCCTACAGTGCTGAGAATAGAGATGGAGGTATTGTATAAGTATGCAATATTAGAATTAATGTGGAATCACACAAAGTAACACTTCATCCTTATTAAAGGTGATCCACAATAAGGAATATTAATCCCTGAATAATGCTAAAAGCATGAAATATTATGATAAATTTTGCCATTTTATTTTTATATATTCTATTAGGATTGGGAGGGTGAGATACGCTACGCTGAATATGGCTTCTTCACAGTGAGTAATGAAATGAACAGCTACAAGCTTTTCATTGCCAACTACAGCGGGAACGCTGGCGACTCTCTGCGTTACCACAATAATACCAACTTCAGCACTAAGAACAAAGACAATGACAAGTGTGTGGACAACTGCGCACAACTTCGCCAAGGTAAAAAGACACACCCACCAGACATGTTTGCTCTGTGTTAATGAACTTCATGATTTAACCATAACAACTTTATTTCACAGGTGGATACTGGTACAACTGCTGCACTGACTCAAATCTGAATGGTGTGTTTTACCGCTATGGGTCACATACCAAGAATTCAGATGGCATCTCTTGGTATGGATGGCATGGACCAAACTATTCACTTAAACGGGTGGAGATGAAGATCCGGCCCCAGAGCTTTGTACCTTAAAGACTTGCCAGAACCAAACTTGTTCCTGCTCACCACTAAACTTTGGATCAACATAATCTACAGCTTAAACTGGGAAAACATTTCAGGGGGAATGCATTTGTAAAACAGAGTTTAAGACTGTATATGTGATTAACGATGTTTGATTGTAAATTGCAATTTATACAAGGTATTTATCTCTTAAATATTTTATTTAGCTTTTTCTAGAGAATTTTATGCACATCATCAATGAGTACAGCAAGACTAAGCAACAAGCTGATGTAAGTCATTCACACAATATGTTCGATTTTGTAAAATTACAAACAATTTGACAGTTCTAAGACAAATGAACTCTGTAAAAAGTTACATTTTGTATGATTAATAAATTGTATAAACATTTTTGGTTTTGCTTTACCTAAATAATAAGTCTGCAATCTGCATTAGTGCAAAAAGAACTAATACAGTCAAAATTATTGTGAGACAAAAAAACAAAACAAAAAAAAAACAGGGGTACTAAAAATTACTATTAAACTAAAAGCATAAATCCATTAATTCCTTGCACAAATACCTAAAACCTGGGTCAATATAAGCACATTCCACATGATTTAACTGGTGCAGAATCTCTTGGAGTTTTGTGAGGTCGAGATGAGGTTAAACTTTCAGGAACGGTATGGCTTTAAATGACCTTTCAGTGCACTAGTGGACTTCCTGTCCAAGCTTAAGTTAGCTTAAGTTTTTTTTTTTTTTTTTTTTTTTTTTTTTTTATTGACTACATTAATTGAGTTCTTAATACAATACTGATCTAAACTCTGCATATATTCTAATAAATAAAAAAAGGAAATTTCTTTAAAGTTTTACAGCTAAGGGGTTTGCCATTCAAGAGCCCATTTGAGAAGCAGCCAAGCAGAAACTGTGCTTGTGAATTTACAAATTTTGTTCAACACTGATAAACACTTAAATGCAAAGCAAATTTGATCATCATCATGCACAGAAAAAAAAAGTACCAGAACAGTAAGCAAATGGCCACTTACAGTATTAAAAAAATGATTTAAGCTGAAAAGGAACCATTAAAGGGGGGGGGGGTGAAACACTGAGTTTCAGTCAATCTCATGTCAATCTTGAGTACCTATAGAGTATTATTGCATCCTTCATATCTCCGAAAAGTCTTTAGTTTTATTATATTTATAAAAGAAAGATAGGCTGTACTGTAAAAAAAAAACGAGCGGACAGAGGCATATCGTGTGGGCGGGGCTAAAGAATCACAAGCACATGCAGCTATTGCATGAGAGCATCTGAAAGCTGTGACATCCTGAAGTGTGAAAAAAAAAGGTTGCCCTAATAAACCATGGCTATCAATCAGATTTAACTAATACATATATGATCCAGAATCAGGTCCGGAGGCTGAAATAAATTGAACAGGAGAAGAAGCAACAGCAGGACGTCCGTCTCTGTGGTATGTACTGTATTTAGTGGCTTGTCAACATTTGTGTGCGTTTACTCGTGGTTTATGAGGACATGATTTGGTTTATGGACTATTGTATGCGACTAAACCTTAGCAGTAGCAAACAAAATGGTTTTGCACATCAGACTAGTGTAACGTTATACACAGAACAACAATGGAGTAGCGCATTTGAATGACAAAGCACGCTTTGTGAGAACGTCCCCTAGTTTTATGTTTGGGGGGCTTTAATAAACAAATAGACACCTATAGTGGTCAGCTAAACAAAAGTATTTAAACACACACCATAGATTGCATGCTCCATTGATAAATTAACTATATATGATCGTGTTGTTTACTGATGTTTACCTACGAGACGGTAGCCAACAACATAGACATTTGAAGCAGTTTAACGCACCGCCTGCTTCCAAAGCACTCTCGCTCTAGTCTCTCGTGCAAGCCCCCTCCAGGGAGAAGAGCCCGTATGGCCCATACAAGGACATTCCGCCCTGTTGACGTCATACTCAAAAAAAAACTCTCAGAAACTTGTGAGAAACCAGAAGGAGTATTTTTGACACAGAAATACTCCATCAAACGTCCAACTTAGTTTTTGAAACTTTGTCTATGTTTAGGATGGGAATCCAAGTCCAAGTTAACTTTTTAACAGTGTAAAAAGCTCAGTATGCATGAAACCGCATTTCACCCCCCCCCCCCCCCCCACCTTTAATCTTGCAGGTATGTGTCTAAGGCAATAAAACATTGTGACATTTTACTATAATCCCATGATTATCAAAAAATCACAATGACAAGCAAAAAAAGTCCTTAGCATTGCTTGGCTTCTTTGTTCTTTGCCACACAAAGTAATATTACACTAACGAAACAAAAAAGACCAAACAATACCAAGGGCCCAAACATCAATAAACTCTGGCATACATAGAAATAGACATTCCAAATAGCAGCCACAGAACCACAAACAATATTAAAACAATACTGAATCTACCTAGACAGCTAAACAACACATATCACAAATAAATCAGGATAATAATAACGCATTAAATATAAAGCATGTTACTGACAACAAAAATATGCACTTTCATAACGCTGGAATAACAGAGAGCCTTGGTATGAGGTCCTAGGTGCTATCTGACATAGTCATTTTTCAACCATGCAAAGGACCTAAAGAGAAAATGTTTGCCAATTTGGGGAATTTATTATACATTTGGCAGAGGAGCTTACTTCATGGAGGACAAATTGGAGTGTGAGCATGAGGTGCACTTGAGATGACCATCTTTTAAGTTAAATTATGTATAATAAAAAAGTATACTCATACCTTCAGGTTTGGATAATAATGTATACATTAATATGGAAAGTACTTACAAATGACAGTCATCTGACTGACATACAAGACGAATATACAAGTGTTTGGAAAAATGTTTTCAGTAATAACACACTGTTTATGTTTTGTTGCAATCAACCTAATGTAGATTATTGCTTCTCAAAAGAAAGACATCACTGTGAAATGAGCAAAGAACTAAGACACTGCGCTCCATCAGACTAAAAAAAATTCTCTGACCACTCATCATCTAAAATGACATTGGAGGAAACTTGAGACACTTCATGAATTGATGCTTACACTTTTAAAGCTATAAAATATGTTGAGTGCATACTTGTAAACAGTGCAAGGGGCAATTAAAATATAGAAAACTGGTCTGTGTAGTTACACACAAGCTGACAAAATTCAGATTCTGAATTCAATAATTCACAAAAAAACATCCATTGTCTGAATAAAACCTAGGAGTACTTATTCCTATGATCTACCAGTAGTAGGTGGCAATGTAATTATAGTTTTATGTAGTTAATTTCAAACAGTTGTGTGTCATATGTGTTTAAAATGACATGAGTGTGTAGGCCTGTCGCGATAGTCGATAAATCAATTAATCGCACGATAAAAAAATGAGCTCGATAATTTTTCCGGCCGTGATAATTGCCATATGCATGCTTTTTTTGTTTTCCTCGTCTCGCTCGTTGACTAATCACGCCTCATCCGTTTAGGAAGGTGTTTATACTCGACGTGCAGACTGGGTGCGGCGTGATGAGACGTCATTCTCGGCCAGCAGATTCGTCTGGAACTCGTGGCTCTTCGGTTGCGGAGCCACGCGCATAGTTACGAAATTTGACGTGCACAACGCCAAGCGAAATGGGGTCTCGCTCACTCTGCGTCGAGCGGACACGTCGTGTACAAACAAGGCTTAAAGCTACACTGAAGTTTGATCTGATTGAGTTTCAATCTTTGTGTGATAAAAAGGCATATAAATTCCTGTAGAGATAGCAATACACATTCTCCCTTTTTTGCCAAATAAATGAAAAACATGTCATCAATATCTTCTCTCTTGCTATATCAAAATATCACTTTCCACAGAGATGGTCAAGTTCAGTTTGTGCATGATTAGGCTATGATATTTTTTTTTTTTTTTACTGTATCCTAAATTGTGGATAATTAATATATCATATGCTGCTGTACATTACTGGATTAAAAGAAAAAAAAACAACAAGAACTGTACAGAACGGAAAACCATGCCGCCCCTAACATGCTCCTAAAACACAATCCTCCGTTGCAGTTTTCATCCATTTTATTTATTGTTTTTGGTACTTATTTAAATGCATTTTTTAAACAGACTCAGAGTCCATGCTTTTATGTTTTTGATTGTTTTGTTCATTTATTGTGGTTATTTAAAATGTTTTCCATTTTAGTGATAAATAGTCTTTAGAAATTAAAGTTTATTGATCTTTGAAAAGGTGTACCTGCATTTTTATGCCATTATTATTTTAGATGAAAATGGTCTCAGAACGGTAATATTATCGTTTATCGCAATAATTTCTTGGCCAATTTATCGTCCAGTAAAAGTTGTTATCGTGACAGGCCTATGAGTGTGTGTAAACAAAGAAACAATATACATTTTTGAATGAACTATCCCTTTAAGTAAAATAAATGTAACACAAACTAAACTAGCTGAAACTAAGCCATATAGGCATCAAGACTATCATCAGACTTCAAAAGTGTTTGTTTCCTACCTGATCAGAGATTCTAAAATGAGCGGTGAAGGGCCCTTTTGAAACTCAAGTTCCTTGTAGTGCAGGGCCTTTGCATAGGCCCGACATTTAGCAGCTCTCTCCCCCAGCAGAACAATCCCATTGTCATCTCTCAAAGGAAGTGGGCCCTAACAAAATACAGAAAAGAAAGATTTTAGATATAGAAGAGAAGAACAAAATGGAAAAGCATTTTGAACAGGCCAGAAAAGAGCATTTAGACCAGATAATGTTTATATAACAGACCCTCACTGAGTAAATCTTCATTTCACAGCTTTCAAACTTTACTGGCCATTTGCTATGTCACCACCAAAGGGTGTAAGCTGTATTTGTTGTGCTGGAATAAAACTGAACAAATGTACCATTCATTCGAACTTCAACACAATGAGATCATTCTAAACATGGAAAGAAATGTAATCGTCCCAAGTGCGCAGGAGGAGAACAAACTACAGTGCTCCTTTCAGGCTTAATCTTGGAATGATGAACATTTATTAACATGAGTAACCTCTTTGGATAGGATGCAGAAATACAACTGAACAAAAAAATTCAGTACATCTTGCATTTAGTTTTGAAAAAGAATGTGGTCTAACAGCGCTCAGATGGCCAATCAAATCAAAGCAGGCGGGTTTACATTGTCCTTTGGTTTTTATACTGTACAAACCGTATTTTCTATCCCCTACACTGCCCCTGCGCCTAAACCTACCCATCATAGGAAACATTCTGCAATTTTACTTTCTCAAAAAAACATTGTTTGATTTATTAGCATTTTGAAAAGTGAGGACATGGGTAATGTCCTCATATTTGACCCTCTTCTTGTAATACCTATGTCATACCCAAGTCATCCTACACATTTGTGTCCTGATATTTCACAAAAACATGCCCACAGACACAAGGCCAAACAGAAAGCTTATGAGGACATGTATGCAAGGTTAGATAGTAAAGAAGGTGAGAGGGATGTGTATCGGTTGGCGAGGCAGAGGGATAGGGATGGAAAGGATGTGCAGCAGGTTAGAGTGATTAAAGATAGAGATGGAAATGTTTTGACAGGTGACAGGAGAGTGAGGGAAAGATGGAAGGAGTACTTTGAGGAACTGATGAATGAAGAAAATGACAGGGAGAAGAGTTGTAGAGGCAAATATTGTTGAGCAGGAAGTAGAAAGTATTAGCAAGGGTGAAGTTAGGAGAGCGTTGAAGAGGATGAAGAGAGGAAAGGCAGTTGGTCCTGATGACATACCGGTGGAGGTATGGAAGTGTCTAGAAGAGATGACAGTAGAATTTTAACTAGGTTGTTCAACAAGGTTTTAGAAAGTGAGAGGATGCCTGAGGAATGGAGGAGAAGTGTTTTGGTGCCGATTTTTAAGGAAGATGTGCAGAGTTGTGGAAACTACAGAGGTATTAAGCTGATGAACCATACAATGAAGTTGTGGGAAAGAGTATTGTAAGCAAGGCTAATGGGAGAAGTGGACATTTGTGAGCAGCAGCATTATTTGCTTTGAGACTGTTGATGGAGAAGTACAGAGAGGCTCAGAATGAGCTGCATTGTGTCTTTGTAGATTTAGAGAAAGCATATGACAGAATGCCAAGAGAGGAGCTTTGGTATTGTATGAGGAGGTCTGGAGTGGCAGAGAAGTATGTTAGAGTGGTACAGGATATGTATGAGAGCAGTGGGACAGTGGTAAGGTGTGCCGTAGGTCTGTAGGTACTGCATCAAGGATTGGCTCCGAGCCCTTTCTTGTTTGCAATGGTCAAGGACAGGCTGACAGATGAGTTCAGACAGGAATCTCCATGGACTATAATGTTTGTGGATGACATCGTGATCTGTAGTGAGAGCAGGGAACAGGTGGAGGAAAGTCTAGAGAGGTGGAGGTTTGCTCTGGAGAGAAGAGGAATGAAGGTTAGTTCGCAGCAAGATGTGTGTGAATGAGAGAACCAAGTGGAACAGTGAGGTTACAGGGAGAAGCAGTAAAGAAGGTGAAGGATTTTAAGTACAACAGTACAGAGCAATGGGGAGTGTGGAAAAGAGGTGAAGAAGCGTGTGCAGGCAGGTTGAAATGGGTGGAGAAAAGTGCCAAGTCTGTTGTGTGATAAAAGAGTACCAGCAAGAATGAAAGGAAGGTGTGCAGGGCAGTAGTGAGACCAGAGATGTTGTACGGTTTGGAGACAGTTGCACTGAGGAAAAGACAGGAGGAAGAGCTAGAGGTAGCAGAGCTGAAGATGTTGAGGTTCTCTTTGGGAGTGATGAGGATGGATAGGATCAGGAATGAGTACATCAGAGGGAGAGGCCAGGTTGAGATGGTTTGGACATGTTCAGAGGAGGGAGAGTGAATATATTTGAAAAAGGATGCCGAGGTTAGAGCTGCCAGGCAGGAGGTCAAGAGGAAGACCAAAGAGGAGGTTTATGGATGTAGTGAAGGAGGACATGAAGGTAGTCGGTCTGAGAGAAGAAGATAGGACTAGATGGAGGCAGATGATTCGCTGTGGCGATCACTGAAGGGAACAGCCGGAGAAGGAGGAAGAAGAAGAAGCCCACACACACACACACACACAAACACACCCGCACACGCAAGCACGCACGCACGCACGCACGCTTATTAACCATTCATGTTTAGAAAGGAATGTTCAAATTCGGAGGAAAAGTTCATGTTCAGAAGAAACATTCATTTTGAAGAACTGTGAATATTAAAGATTGAGAAGATTGGATTAGTTGTGCTCTTTTTTTTGTGGAATACTTGATGCGGCCCAGCCTTACACAGAGTCTACCTCCAGCAGCCCCCAGGTAAATTGAGACCCCTGGTATAAACACTATAGACTTCATTACTGACCTTATCACTGTGCTCCATGAATTCTGCAAGATTAAGCAGCGTCTGTGTGACTTCAGCAATATCCTGAGAAGTTAGCGCAAGCTCAATACTGCGTATCAGTTCATCCTGCTGGTCTTCACTCAGCTCTGACCAGCACGATAAGAATGCAGCATTAAAAAGATCCCTGCAGAGAAGAGACAGCATACACATAGGCTTTGATAATAGTGCAGGGTTATGTCCAAACAATAGTTGGTACATATTACTTCAGACCACAAATATCTACATAGGTTTTTCTGTGGTATTGTCCAAACAACATTTGTTTGACAAAAATGGTTTTGCTGCTATTTAAATATGGCAGAACTATAACCGTCCGCTCCAGCTAAAGATTGCTTTGTAAATAATCTTCCTCATTAGTTCCATCTCCACAGCATCACAGAGAGCCTAGAGGAACTCGATGTTGCAACAGAAACTATTGACTCTCTCTTAACCAGCACTTTAGACACAGTTACTCCAAGGCACTTAAAGAAGATTAAAGAAAATAGTCCAACGCCATGGTACAACGAGCACATTCGGGCCCTAAATACAGCAGCCACAAAAATGGAGCGCAGCTGGAAGAAAACAAAACTGGAGGTTTTTTGCAATTTGACCCCCATGGGTAAAAGTGTGTCTTAAAATTTGGCTAATGTTGGGCCCACATGATCTATGTGCAATAACTTGTGTTTTTAGTGTATTTATTATATTATTGACTAAATGTATTTTTTTGTATTAATTGTTTTTTTGCTGCAAATTAGATTGTTCCAACATAATTTCTTTGTATAAACATTTACAATGACAATAAAGTAAAATAGAAATTAACCTTGGGTTTACCTCCGAATAAGAAGAACGCGATTTTAAGATTAGAATTTTTAAGGTAAAACATTTCTTCTCAGTTATATTAATGTTACTGATGCATAAACTTCACATTGTAGGCTACTAGTTGAATAATTGCCAGACTAAAATGTGTTAAATCAATGGAAATATGTTGAAATATGAAATATGTAGGCAACATCAATGCTAAATAAAGATACACGTACGACATGGGGATATTTTATGCAGTATAATATTAAACGCAGCATGATATAAAAGTAGGTTTGCCAACGGTCCCATATTAGCCGAGAAGTCCCGTTTATTGGGCCTAAATATCCCGTACATTACTGACCTGTTTATTGACTGCTACGCTGATGTAACCATGCACATCAAGTCTCGTTCAAGAATGTTGTTCATTCTTCATTATTTTATGTTATCATATGTAGATGATGATATGTAGTCTCAAATAGAGAGACAAACTAGTTTTCGTTTCCAGAAAGGTAATAAAAACATCATCAAAGTAGTCCATGTGACATCAGTTGGTTAATTAAAAAAAATTTGAAGCATCGAACATACATTTTGGTCCAAAAATAACCAAAACTACGACTTTATTCAGCATTGTCTTCTCTTCCGGGTTTGTTTTCAATCCGTGTTTGCGACTGCGTTCACGCTGCTGATGTGTTATCTGGTGCGCCCAAGCTTAATTTATAGTCTGAGGGAAGTTCAAGTTCAAGTTCAAGTTCAAGAGTTTTATTTGTCACATACACAGTTATACAGAATACAACCGGCAGTGAAATGTAAACAGGTCCGCTCCATGGACAGCAAATAACAATTAACAAAAAAAGCACAATAAATTATAAAATAGGGATAGGATAAAATAGGAATAGGATAAGGTGCTATATATATACATATGTAGAATTATGAATAAATCAAGTAAAAGAAATAAGAGATGTGGAATAAAATAAGTGAGATAAAGTAAACTGGAGACTATAAAAATAAATACGCGGATAACAGAAGTGCAGGAGTGTAATGTGCAAACAGCATTATAATGAGTAGTGACATGAACACAAGAATAAAGTGCAGTGCAATATCAGTATGTGAGTTTGTTAATACTGAGTGAGGTGAAGTCACATGTAGTTAAGTGACAGCGTTCAGGAGTCTGATGGCCTGTGGGAAGAAACTCCTCCTGAGTCTCTCAGTTTTGGCCATCAGGCTACGGAAGCGCTTACCAGAAGGCAGCCGGGTGAAGTGGGGGTTGGCCGGGTGATTAATGTCCATGATGATTTTTGTAGCTCTGCCTCTGCATCGTTTGATGTAGATGTCCTGCAGAGACGGGAGAGCTGACCCTGAGATGCGCTCGGACAAGCGCACCACTCTTTGCAGGGCTTTGCAGTCGTGACTGGTGCTGTTACCATACCACGCTGTGATGCACTGAGTTAGTAAACTTTCTATCGCCCCTGAATAGAAAGTTTTCAGGATAGCTGGTGAGACCCGGAATTTCCTCAGCTGGCGCAGGTGGTACAGTCTTTGCCTGGCCTTTTTCACCTGAGACTGGATATGTGCAGTCCAGGTCAGGTCCTCGGAGATGTTGACACCCAGGTATTTGAAGCTGCTCACTCTCTCTACTGGTGTCCCGCTGATCATGAGAGGGGAATATGACCGCTGCTGTCTCTTCCTGAAGTCCACAATCAGTTCTTTGGTCTTGTTCACATTCAGAAGGAGACAGTTGTCTTGGCACCATGATGTCAGTTGCTCCACCTCATCCAAGTATGCGGTCTCATTGTTGTTGGAAATGAGGCCCAGGACAACAGTATCATCCGCAAACTTGATGACAGAGGTGGAGCTGTGTGTGGACAAACAGTCATGCGTGTAGAGAGAGTAGAGCAGGGGACTGAGGACACAGCCCTGTGGAGCTCCCACACTCACGGTGATGGAGGTGGAGGTGAACTGTCCTACTCTCACCACCTGAGGTCTGCCAGTGAGGAAATCTTCAATCCAGTGACAGAGAGAAGAGTTCAGTCCGAGATCCAGGAGTTTGTTAGTTAGCTTAATGGGAACTATGGTGTTAAAGGCTGAACTATAGTCAATAAATAGCAGTCTTACATAGTTCCCATTCTTGCTGTCGATGTGTGTGAGGGAGGAGTGGAGGACGTGAGAGATGGCATCTTCAGTCGATCTATTGGGACGATAAGCGAACTGAAGAGGGTCCAAGGTGTCAGGGATGGAGGTGCAAATGTTGTTTTTGATGAGTCTCTCAAAGACCTTCATGACTAAAGACGTGAGAGCCACTGGGCAATAGTCATTTAGGCAAGAGGGTTTACTGTTCTTAGGGACAGGGATGATGGTGGATTTTTTGAATGAGGTTGGGACCACAGATGTAGCAAGGGACTCATTGAAGATGGATGTGAGGAGTCCAGCGAGCTGATCAGCACAGGACCGCAGGACACGACCTGAAACACCATCCGGACCAGCAGCTTTCCTAACATCCACACGTTTGAGTGTCCTACGAACGTCATCCTCCGAGACAGAGATCACGTGATTGTTGCAGCTCTGAGTGATTCTGTCTGACGCGTCACTCGACGGTGTCGCGCTGCCGCGATTGCCATCAAAGCGAGCGTAGAAAGAGTTTAACTCGTTCACAAGCAACGGATCAACTCTCACTTCAGCAGAGGATTTCGTTCCAAAAGCACAGATGGTCCTCAGTCCCTGCCACATCCGCCGGGAGTCGTTGAGTTGGAAATAAGACTCCACGCGATCCCTATAACGGAGCTTTGCGGCTTTAACGGCGCGTCGGAGAGCATAACAGGATAATTTATAATCCCTCATATTCCCTGTAAGTAGACCGGCGTTGTATGCGGCAGTGCGGGCGTTCACTGCAGCGCGGATTGAACTGTCCACCCACGGTTTCTGATTAGAGAAGGACGTTATAGTTATTGTTTGTGTGGCTTGCTCTGTCAGTGTGTTGATGAAGCAGAGCGCCACATCAGTGAACTCGCTGACGTCCGATGAACTCGCTCGGAACATGTCCCAGTCAACGTCGTCAAGAGCTGCCTGTAGTGTGATCTCTGAATGAGGCGACCAGCGTTTAACTTCCCGCCTCACCGGGGGTTCCTGAACGAGCCTTTGTTTGTACTCAGGTGTAAGGAAAATGGCGGCATGGTCCGATTTACCAAAGGCTGGTAGTGAACGAGCCTTGTAGGCATTCTTATACAGAGAATAGCAGTGATCCAGTGTGTTTGCTCCTCGTGTGGGACAGGAGACATGTTGGTGAAAGTTAGGCAATACTTTCTTAAGGTTGGCTTTGTTAAAATCACCCGCGACGACGAAAGCCGCATCGGGGTGGCTGTTTGTGGAGCCGCTGATGGCATCATGGAGGCTAGATAAAGCCAGTCCCGTGTCTGCCTGTGGTGGAATATAAACCACAGTGGCGACGACTGAAGAAAACTCCCTAGGCAGATAGAATGGGCGGCAAATTATTGATAAATGTTCCAGGTGAGGCGAGCAGGATCGCGAAAGGATGGAGATGTTTCTGGGATCGCACCATTTCTTGTTTATCATGAAACACACTCCGCCGCCTTTGGTTTTACCGGCTTCGGCTGTTCTGTCCATCCGGAAAACAGAGAAGTTCTCAGACGGCGTCACAGCTGTGTCCGGGACCGCGGGCGTGAGCCATGTTTCGGACAAACAATAGATGTTGCAGTCTCTCATGTCCCGTTGGAAACTTATCCTGGCTCTAAGATCGTCCATCTTATTCTCCAAGGATTGGACATTTGCGAGCAGAATGCTCGGGAGAGGGGGACTGAATGCTCTCTTCCTCAGTCTGTTGCGGATCCCAGCGCGTTTCCCGCGGTGTTTTTTGAATCTTCGCCTACGAGTCGGGTGGCCTTTGTTCAACTCGGCGTTCCGAAGAATCTCAGGTGGCCACAGAGGATTGATGAAAGCGTCTTGAACCAGGTCAGTGTAGCGATAACCTATATCCAAAAGTGTTTTGCTATCATAGCAGACCAAGGCTGATGATAGATTAGTAAAAATCGAGAACAAAAGAGTGTAGAATAATAAATAAAAGCAAAGTCTCAGAGGAGCGACCTGAACGGCGACCGAACACGGCGGCGCCATCTTGCATCATCCAAGATCGTGCAATCGCGAACGCGGATTGAACAACTGCTTTGATGATGTTTGTATTACATTTCTGGAAAGGGACAGTAGTATACCGTACGTGCATTGTCAATGGAGGGACAGAAAGCTCTTGGACTAAATATAAAATATCTTAAACTGTGTTCCAAAGATGAACGGTGGTCTTATGGGTGTGGAACGACATCAGGGTGAGTCATTAATGACAAATTTCTTTTTTGGGTGAACTAACCCTTTAATATACTTTAAAGCAACTGAAAAACAAAAACAAATGTCAGAGCATGTCAAACTGCTTCAGGGCCACAAATTAGCCTTAGGGTCCAGAGGGTTAACAGACAGACAGAGACAGAAGGTAAGGTTTACCTAGCGAGTGGTATATATGTCTGCGCAAGAGACCAGCAGGAGCGCAGGGCAGGTGAGGATGATTCTTTTAACAAGACCACACTGAGACGTCTCAACCACTCCAGCCAGTCATCTTTGGACACCTTTCTGGCTGCACCCCAAGCCTGCACACATCAGAAACAGGACTAATAAACAGATTTTAAAAAACAAACAAACACAAGAGATCTGTTCTATTTATATGTGCCTCAAATCCTTCTACATAGAGAGCTGCCTTCTGGAACTGCATATGTGACTGCATATGTGATTTTAATATATTTTATTTAATAAAATGTACTACTGTGTTGTGAAAGCTGAATTTTCAGCATCATTACTCCAGTCTTCATCATCACATATTCCATAAGAAATTATTATTAAATGCTGATTTGCTGCTCAAAAAAACGTATTGTTATCAATGATGAAATAAGTCGGTCAATAAGAATTCTTTTTTTTTTTTTTTTTTGGGGGGGGGGGGATGAATAAATTGAGTTAAATAAATTAAGTTGTTTTTTTTCAGCAAGAATGCATTCAATTGATCAAAAGTGGCAGTAAAGAAATGTATGATGTTACAAAACCTTTCTATTTCAAATAAATGCAGCTTTTAAACTTTCTATTCCTCAAAGAATCCTGAAAAATAATATATAATAATAATAATAATAATAATAATAATAATAATAATAATAATAATAATAATAATAATAATAATAATAATATTCATAATAATAATAATAAAGCAAATTAGCATATAAGAAAGATTTCTGAAGGATCATGTGACAACTGAAAATTCAGCTTTGACAACACAGACATAAATTGCATTTTTAAACATATTCAAATAGAAAACAGTTATTTTAAATTGTAAAAATATTTCACAATATTTTGATGAATATTTGATGTGTTTTATTTGCAAAATTAAGACAAAAGCCTAGACTATCCATCAATGGTTGAATGTTCAACATTTAGGCAATGGAAAACTGAATAATGAAGGTGATGGTGGAGAAGATAGTGGAAAGACAACTTAGGCAACACATGTAAATGATTATGACGTGTTCATGAATCACAGAGAACGGAGAGTCCCCTCAACATTGTGCCCCAAAAGACACAAAACAATCACTGTCTGAAAAGAATGATCAAGTGTGGTGTTGAAAACAGATGTAGCTATGTTTAAAACCATCCAAAATACAAAAATAAGTTATAGAAAGAAATATACCAGGCACAAATTTAAGGAGGCTCATTTATTCCTAGTGTAAACAGTTTCCAATTTTTTACAAACTTTTTTATTAAAGTCAAATTTATTAATTTCTACATGTGATAAATGAGCACTCACTTCAACCACTACACAATACCATTATGTTTAAAAAAAGAAAAATGTTGTGGATGAGAACATTATAAAGTAGATATTATATTCAGATTTCCAACAGTAGAGCCAAAGCTGATTTTAATGGCATTGGGATTTCTGATATTATTGGACTGGTCTGCTTCAATATCTACGTACTTATGTGAATGTTCCTACGTTCCTAAGGTTACACATTGTACAAACCTTCTGCAGAGCAGTTGTGCTGACGTGCAGTTTCTTCATTGGTCCAGATTCAACAGGGCCACTAACCAGAGTGTCGCTTTGATTACCACGTAATTGTCTATGCTGAAATATTAAAGGGTCCTCTTCCTCTTCTGCCAAAGTATAGCCCTGAGAAAGAGAAACACACATCATCAAAGCCAAATCAAATTCAAACACACAAACAAATCTACATTTGTGTCAGCTCGAAAAAACCTAAATCCCCAAAACTTTCCACAGATTTAGCCCCCAAAAAAATAAAGTCAAATGTTTGAATTTTTTTAACAAAAAGTTTACTGTATGTACACTGTTGACCACTGATTTGTGTGATAATTTACTAGCAACATACATAAACAAAATTTAAAAAAAAAATAGATAAAATGATTTCATAAAAAAAAAAAAAAAAATTAAAATTATTTTCTACAACAAACTGAATATACAATCTAACAATTTCAGGTTATACTGTTTTTACACATCAAACATTTCAAACATATCAATGCCTCAAATCAGCATCTCTAACATTAAATGTCGTGCCTAAAAAATAATGGGACAGCAGCAGCTATTTAGGTTTTGTTGGCAAAAGGAGGCTGAAATATATTATACTATGGGGCTGCTGAACGCTTGACTGACTGGCTGACAAATATTTTAATGTGCACAATCATTTTCCTGAAAACACACAGCTAAAGCAGTTCTTGACCACATTAGCACATTTCACTTCGCCAAATTATTTCAGTCATTTCAAAGGTCCTTACAGCAGCAAAAGAAGTAAGACACCGGTATGTGTACAAACAGTACAAACATACTCACGCGCACAAACAAAAACATTCACACATGCAGAGAAACTCTGAAAAGCTACACGAAGCAATTAAACTTACAGCTTTGCTATTAGTAGAGATGCTGCTGCCGAACACTGTTGAGAGCTGCACATACTGAGGCAATTTACAAAGGCTTAAAATCTCTCTCTAATTACTGCATTAGTCTGCATGCCAATGATCAAACCTCTGTTACTAGCTCTAAAATTATGTTTTTGAAATTAGCAATGCATGTTTGAGATAAGATGCATTAGAAATTAGTCCTATACACTAAAACATTTTAAGGATGAAAACCTGACAAATGTATTAAAATAAAACATCTGAAAAATGTTTGAAAAAGTGAAAAAGTGTGGTGGCCAAGATGGGAAATTTGCACCTGCCACCAGCCAATGGTGGGTACTTTTTCATATGGTGTGTGACTTTGTTGTGTATACCAGCCACAGTGGTGGGTGGATTGTAAAACATATTTGTATTGATTATTGCTTAAAACATTCATAGTAACAGATTGGTTGGCTTTGTAAAAGAATACTGTTGCTCGTAACAATAATGTATGTTTCCAACAAATGAAATTCCAAGTCAATATAACTAAATGAAAAAAAAAAAAAAACTGAGTTTTACTACCACACGCATATATTATCTTCTGTTAAAAATAATGGCTGCGGTGGATGGGATATACAGAAACCAATCAACACACATGGTATCATTTTTGGAAACACTTATCAATAGAGGAAACAAGTTTTAGTCACATAACATCGGTTAATGGAAACGGCGTCATTTCATACTTGTTTATCGACATTTAGAAAATCTAAAGTTTTGCATAAATCTGTAGGCTTGCGGCTACTGTCGAACCTACACGTCGTCAGAAAATGCAAACAATTTGTTCGTTAGAGGAAAAACTAACCTTACATTATAGGTTATAAAAGACCACAAGTCATACAAGTCCCATTTCAAGTGCACTGCAATACAGCCAGTGTGGGCCAGTAGTGAGCAAATTGCGATGCTATAGCTTATAACTACATTTTTCAGTAGCTCAGATACTTTTAAAACAGTGTCGATTTTCCAGTAGCTAACTACTTGATACAGTGAATTTCAATTTGTATAAATGGTATCTTAATTTTAATCCATATTTCCTCAACAAATTGCCTGTATTTAATAAATAAGAAGCAAATAGACTATAGTAGGCAATAATCGTGACATGAAGGCGCGGGAGCGATCACCTTCATTGCACATGAACTGGAGTGCACGTCATAAAAAATCTGAAACACAGCTTATAGGCTACCCCTCACAGACATGAGAAATATTAAAGTTTGAAATGTCCTCTTTTAAAATATTACGAAATAGTTTGAAATGGAAAGAAAGCAAAGCGCACTGTTTACGTGAGCAGCTAATGATTGGCGGTTCTTTTCAGAACATTTATTTATCACTACAATGAGTTTACCTGCATTAGAATAATCCTGGCTGACTCCTGAGCATTTAATTTAAGTTGCATACATTTTGTTCTTGCACTGACGTTAAATTAGTAGCCATTTTGCACTTTGACAGACAGTTTGAGATAAAGGCTATATTTGTGTGTAATAATTCTGACCGTTTTTGCCATTGAAATGACTGGGGGAAAAGTGTCCCAATCAACCCGAATTCACCCTATGCTAATGCACTTTCTTTTATAAACTTGAATTCCAGAAAAAGTGGCTGGTAAAAAATATAAGTGGCTGATAAAATTGGGCAAAAAAGTTAATTTCCCACCCTGATGGTAGCCATAGTATAACCTAAATTATTGACCGTTGAATTATGCACAGTTGAGGTATTTCCACTAATTATTTTCCAACAATGTGACAGCATTTCTTCAATTTATTCTTACATGAAATACTTCTTGAAAAAGAAGCTTTCTTTTACACCAGCAGTACATGTTGGTAATTCTATGTCAGTAGGAAATATCATGCATGTCAAAGACAAGATTAGATATGGATGCCAAAAGGCCATGTGCTAGAACAGGAAGTCTGGGTTCACTAGCAAAGAATGAGTGGTGGTTCACACAGGGGGCCAAATTCAGGAAACGGAGGCAGGCTTCTCCACAAGAACACAAGTGGTGGTTTGTTTCAGACAAGTTGCTCTAACAAGAAAAGGACTGAATAGTCACCAGGGCCCTCTTTTATGTAGAAAAGGTATGTTTTTGCAAAGAAACATTAAATCCACAGACATGGAGAGGGTAAGATGCTGACCTTGACAATTCGACAGATGAGCACATCGTAGCGCTGGTGATTGATGCGATGTTTCAACATCACTTTATTTACCATAGGAATGAAGATCTGATACTGTGAATAAAATATGTAGACAAAATATTTTTCATACTAATATTCATGTCAACACAGCAAAAAACAATTATGCTATTAAACACACAATTTCATTAGAAAAGTTAAATATTCATATATATATTAACAAAGGAAATTAAAACAATTACAAAGCCTTCAAGTATTTTTTATTCACTGCATGTAAACACTGCTTCATGTTTAAAAAAAAAAAAACTGTAAAAAACAGCTAAAAAAAATAAAAACAAAGAAGAAGAAAAAAACAAGTACCACATGTGTTTTTAATTAAGTCATTGTACTCGCATTGTAGAACTATTTGTATAGTTACTTCTTTTCATTTTAGCATCAACTCGGTAGCAGTACTTCTCACAAACAGGCTTTTGAGTATTGGGAGTGAATGAGTGCACATGTGTGTACATGTGACTAAACCCCATCAACTAGTAAGTACACAAATATGGTGTTGTTCCTCTAGCACAGGAAACTGAGGATTGTGGCCTGCAGTGATCAAAGGAATCAGAACTTGTGTCTGGTGCTCATGGTCGCCACATGTTGACTGGTAATTTTAAGTGGAATGGTTAAAGCAATGACCTCATCCCTCTCTCTTATTAAAAACCTCTTTGTGCATTACACTAGAAGACACTAGGAAATATTTAGAAGGCTACTTCAGAACATCAGTAAATTACATAAAACTATGAGAATTATGGCAACATCAAAAAAAAAAAAAGTTTATTTCCAAATGATGAAGAAAGCATTAAAGATCCACACCCCAGACTTGAACTAGGCTTAGAGATTGTACCTTTTTGCCAAGCTGAAAGACTAGTGAGGACAGAGTGTCCATGGAGGTGTTCCGCAACTCTGGAGTAACATCCAGAGTGCGTACGATGGGGTGAATAATTCTGGAAGCATAATCCGTGAAGTCTAATGACTCAGTCAGGCGATCTAAAGTCTCCAAGGCAACCCTAAACAGCAAAAATAAAATAACCAAGTGTAAATAAAACCATGTATTGGCATTTTGTCACATTTAATGAATTGTAAAATAACTAGTGATAGACTGATATATCGGCCAGTATTTAAACATTTAAAAAATATTTGGTAGCAGAAACAATGTTGTCTTGACTCATTTTTTAAAAGTGAACATTGGTTGCACAAATTTGTTCATAGATATCAGATATTTTTAATTAAATTATTATTATTTTTTTTAAATAAAGTCAAAATACAATTAAACAAATTGTGCCTTCTTTATTGATACAAATATATTTTTAAAGCTATTCAGATGTCAATGCCAATATAGAGAGCAGGGTGGCCAAATGAAAATGTATATGTAATATAATTTTAAAAAGCAATGCGTGAGATGTACAGAGAGATGTAAGAAATGTCTAATTGTTTTCTTACTTTTTTAGTGTTTATTTTATTGCAGCAAATGTGTACATCTCATTAGCTTTTTTAAATTATATTACATATACATTTTCATTCGGCCCCCCTGCTCTCTATATTGGCATTGGCATCTAAATAGCTTTTAAAAAATATTTGTATCAGTTAAGGACAAACAATCTGTTTAATTGTTTGAGGTTTTTAAACATCAAAGTATCCAAATATAAAGATATAGAAAGCACTATTAATGCGCACGCACTGTGGTGCAGCCAACAAAAGCAAGCACATTAATAAAATACAATCTGTCTCTACCCTTCTACCTTTAAAATTCTCTTAAACTCAGCCCAGCACTTTTTCAGTAAAACAATACAGATTCTTGTCTGCGAAATACATTTCACTGAGAGTAATGGCAAAGTAAAAGCTGGCCAAAGCCACATTGTTAATGTGATCCTGTATTCATAGATTCTAGGGTTACCTGATTCGCGTCCATCCTTACCACTGCTGTGAAAACACTCTCACTACCTCAAATGACCTATGCCCACATTTTTAAGTAATTTAAAAATGTTTACTTCAATATGTTTTTGATCTCATTGTTTATCAGTGCACATTGTGAGTGCACATTACTATTTATGCATTATTATTAAAAAAAAAACTGAAATAATGCAGTTTCACTGCTTTACTGGTTTGAATAACACTTGTTTTAAAATAAAAAATTGTTCTTATGGAGCTTGAACAGAGCAGCAGATTTTAATACTGACTTGCGGGCCTGCAGGGGGACATCAGGGGCATCGAATAGTTTAACTACGGGAGGCAGTAGTAGGTGGAGGTAGTCATCCAGGTTAGCTCCAAACAGCTGGATGGCCATGAGCAGCTAGGAAACATAAGGGAGAAAATTGCCTGAAAACTGTGAAACTGGTGTACAGAGAAAAACAGTACATATCTAGAAATCAACCATCTATCCATCTACATAGCAAAGGACACATTACAGCTTTGGTTTTAACCCTATAGCAAACCACTAATCTCAAATTTCTTTGTCTTTTATCCACAGATGAGGAATAAAAGAAATTACAAGTGCTAATAGGAAAGCTTAACAGCATTAGAAACAGTAACCAGTGAGTAAGGTTTAGTGGAGGGTCAGGTCTACATCACATAGATTCTGACTTAGGACAACTTATAACAAGCTTGCCTCATTTTGCCCTTAAAAACAGACATAATTTATGCAAAAAATTATTATAATTTTTTGAAATGTGACCCAGGATGAAATGTGATGAAATGTGACCCAAGATACTTTTCCGATGGCAAAAAAAAAACAGAACTGCAAACCTGTAAAAAACAAAATAAAAATTAAAGATTAAAAAAGCTATGAGGAGGCCATCTTTTTGAATAAACCAAAACAAAATCTTGACATCACATCTCACATGAATTACTAAGCTTTTGTTTTATTATTCAACCCATAACAACTGGTAGGCAGTTTAATAGATATTTTAGGGTGACCTCAATGCTCCCAGTGATGCAGGCAGTGACTATGGGCTCTTCAGGCCTGCAGAGAGAAGACTCATATGGATGTAGGCAGGGCTTGACATTAACACCAGCCAACCCGCCAAATGCAGGTAGATTTCAGCTGTGGCGGGTAAGGCAGCCACTCCCACTAGCCACTTTGGCGGGTTGAATATAATTTCAGCCAACAGCCAAATGAAATGCGAAGACCGTCGTATCACAAAATTAAAAATTGTCTTACAATTCTTTATCGATCAACTTGCAGTAAGTGAAGGCGGGATAGGCAGAATCGCGCTGAATGACAACAGAAGCGTGCAAGCTCAGTCACACGCGCAATCAGTTCTCCTTGTCAGTGTTGGGCAGTAGCATCGCTACATTTCTGAAGATCAAGCTCAAATTGGAAACCAACTGCCAAGTCGCGGATATACTTAACTTTCTATGTTCCTTTCTGCCTCGCGCAGACGCGCACAGATGCGGGCAAGCCTTTTAAAGGACTCCTTTGGCAATGAGCGCGGAAAGACGGGTTTGTCGCGTGCACTATCTAGTAGTTGACGTTTGTTTCCGTGCGCTTAGTTTGTTGTTGCACGCGCGTCATCCGCGCAGTGACAAAGGAGAAATCATCTTCAAGTTTTAAAAGAATCTATTGTGTCTCTTGAATAAACACATCTTATTAAAAGCATCGGGGTCCAGCCTGGCCACCTCTTGATATGAATGAATGAAACTTTTCCATGGAGAGCACGCGCACACACACACACACACACACACACACACACACACACACACACACACACACACACACACACACACACACACACACACACACACACACACACACACACACACACACACACACACACACACACACACACACACACACACACACACACAAATATAGGCACGTTTTGTTTTTTTGCCATGTTGGTACTCTTTGGAGCAGGTATTAAATCTTTTGCTACTGTAGCTTACTTTGAGCTGAGCTGAGTTGAGTTAATTAACTTAGTTTCCTGCAAAAGTGCCCAAGTCTAAATTGAGCATAAATGCAAACACATATAATACCCATAGGCTACAGATGAGCATACACACACTCTCAACACATGGTTTTGTTAATATTATGGATCACGTTTTTGTTGCCAAATCGATTTCGACAATTTTTGAGCCTAACTGAAAAAGTATCCATGTCTATCTGCTTGAATTTTATTGATCACAGAGATAGCGTTGATTGGAATGAAGTTGGTTTAATGTAAAATTAAATAAATAAAAACTAGCTTAGATGTAGTAAACTACTTTTGCCAAGTTGCTGTAGCTTAGCTTGCTACATTTCCTATAGGGGGGAAGCTTCAATGTAGTGAAGCTTAATTTAACGTGGAGTAGGCTCTCTTACTCTGCATGTGATAGTTTGAAAGGGTTTTAAATCTTCAAAATCAAGTAAAATGACTCAAAATCAAGTAATTTAAGCAGCCCAAAGTCAACTTTAATCATATAAAATGTAATTTCCAAACTGCAAATTGTGGCCGGTGAAAATGCTGAGTGGCTAGTAACTTTGGAAAACCACTAGCCACGGTGGCTGGTGAGCAAAAAAGTTAATGTCAAGCCCTGGATGTAGGAATTACTGAATTACTTGAGTCGGATATGTTGGTTTGGCCTGGAGCTACACACATCTGTCAAAGGCTGAAGACTGGCAGAGAAAATGTCTAATGATTAAGGAGCTAAGGAAGCTCTGATATCCATGACTTTATTTTGAAGTGCAAAGAGGGATTATATACACACACAAACACTTTATTGCCAAAACCCCTCCAAATCATTGAATTCATGTGTTCCAATCATTTCCACGGCCAAGCACCTAGGCATGCAGACTGCCTCCACAAACATTTGTGAAAGAATGGGTCGCTCTCAAGAGCTCAGTGAATTCAAGCGATAGGCATGCAGACTGCCTCCACAAACATTTGTGAAAGAATGGGTCGCTCTCAAGAGCTCAGTGAATTCAAGCGAGGTACCTTGATAGGTTGCCACCTGTGCAATAAGTCCATTTGTGAAACTTCTTCACCACTAAATACTCTATACCAGTGTTTCTTAGCCAGGCTCGTTTTATAGGGGGTCGCAAGACTTTCTATGCGTTCTCCTTTTTTAGAATTTCGTATGTTGAATCATTATTGCCGTAACTTTCTAATGCTGATTCTAAACTTTCCTATCAAAATAATGTATCACTGCCGCGAACGGCTCTTATTGGACAAGGTCCTACTCTCTTTACGCAAGAGTTTTACCCCATTGCTTGGTAACGACAGCGCGCTCGAGATGCCAGACCTATACTGTACGCAGCCACGGCCTGTTAGCTTGAGACCTGAATTCCTTCTGGATTCAAACCAGACACGAATATCCAGAACTTGAAGATCATTCAACATAGTTTCTCTTGCCATTCAGCACCACCACGCATCTTTGTGAGTCGGGATTTTCAACAGTGACTGCAATGAAAACAAAAAGCAGGAATAGACTGACAACAGCTAGTTTGAGTGCAACACCATGGCCCTCATTTATCAATCTTGCATAGAAACTGGTGTATATGTTGGCGTAAAATTATGCTTACACTCCTCTCATCGCCTGATTTATGAAGCTGTGCGTACCTCTGCAATCCAGGTGTACGCAACACTTGCCCCTGATAAATGTGGCGGCTGAAAACAATCATCATTAGAATAACACGCCCCTATATATTCAAGTCTCCGCCTCCCCCACGCCCTCATTTTACGCCATGGACAAACAGAAGACGGCAAAGAAGCGAAACTTCTCCGACGTGGAGATCGGGCGCGCTCAATCATCTCACTAGTCCACTAGTCAGGGCACTGATTAGGACAAGTCAATGGGCTGACTCCCTGATCAGTGCCCTGACTACTGAACTAGTGAGATGATTGTGACGCGCCCATCAAGATCACCAGGGAAGTGGAAAAAAAAAAACGAAATTGTTTTATTTGGGAGTTTAAAGAGTGGAATTAAAGGCCCATACAAAAACTAAATATGAACACAAATAACGAGTACTGTTAATAGTGTGGAGGTTGAGAAGCGCACTCCAGCAGTTTAAATAGCTGTTTGGATGATCAATTAGGCTACCATCGC
This sequence comes from Pseudorasbora parva, assembly GCF_024679245.1. Lineage (NCBI taxonomy): Eukaryota > Metazoa > Chordata > Actinopteri > Cypriniformes > Gobionidae > Pseudorasbora > Pseudorasbora parva. Next base: position 11,588,823 of record NC_090184.1, read on the forward strand.
TGCATTATTTTACAGCACGTTTTGAAAAAAATAGCATTTAATTTCGTATCACGGCACATGTATTGGGGTGTACAATAGTGATGATGATGTGATGTGGAGTAAGATTTTTTGTAAGATTCTTATTATTATTATTATTATTATGATTATTATTCTCAATGACGCTTGTTATTTAGAAGAAGAGTGTTGTTTTTATTGATTTTATTATTATTTAAAAGAAGAATGTCATTTTTATTATTTTGTCAGTCTGAATTATTTTAGTCTCAGTCCGTGCACAGCTGCCGGGTCAGGTGGGCCTGAAACGTCAGATAAAGCGCACAGGCTCGCGACTGGAGGAATACATATGCCTACAGATCAAACACTTTGGTAAAGTCACACAAATTAAACATTGACGTTCATGTTGCACAAAAATAAGCACTGAATGTTGTTGTTGTGATATTTAACAGTGGGTCATATAGCATATCTTGTCAGTGCGTTTTGTGGTGTTAGGAATTGCTTTTCTGCGCATTTTCCCACTAACTCAAACGTGCGTACACCACCTCCTGAGCTGGCGTAGGATTTGAGCGTGCCGTACACCAACGTCCATATTGATAAATCTCAAAGTCACCGTGGGTTTGGGTGTACGCAGGGTGTACGCTGGAAATTTGGTGTACGCACTTTTGATAAATGAGGGCCTATGAGTGGCCCTTTCCCCAATTCCACCGCGTCTGGATATCATCGTTTCAGAGCAGCACTCTCAAATATCACAAATGTGAGTAAAAAATAAATATATCAGTTTTGGCCTTATAGTCTGCCTAATTATTGAAAAAAAATGTGTTTTCGTGAATTAATGGTAAAACTTTACAACATGGTTCATTAGTTAACATGAACTAATAATGAACTGCACTTTAAATATTTACTAATGCATTATTAAAATCTTGTTAAGATTCGTTTATACACTGTGAATTAACGTGAACAAACCACGAAAAGCTGCACTTTTATGAACTAGCCTAGGTCTAAAATTGATGTTATTTATTTCTAGCCATAGTGGGTCGTATGACTGGCATACAAAAAAAAGTGGGTCGCAGTAGGCAAAAGGTTGAGAAACCCTGCTCTATACTGAACTACAGTCAAATGTTAGCGGTATTATAACAAAGTGAAAGCAATTGGGAACAACAGTAACTCAGCCACGAAGTGATAGGCCACGTAAAATCTCAGAGCAGGGTCAACGCATGCTGAGGTACACACACTGCAAAAAAAAAATGCTTTTTCATCTAGTATATAATCATTTAGTAGGGTCTTGTTTCTAGTCAAAAATTCTAAAAATTCTTACATTAAGAAACATTTACTAGACAAGTAAAAAATATTGTCTTGTTTTGGGAAAAACAACTCAAAATTAAGAGTTTTTGCTTAAAATAAGCAAAAAATCTGCCATTTGGGTAAGGAAAATAATAAACAAGACAATTACTTTTGATTATCTACACTGAAAAAAAAATGACTTTGTGGTATTGTAAAATCTATTACATTAATTCATGTAATTTATACATTGTTAAATCAAGATATAGTTGGAACTATATATCTTATGTAAAATTTACACAATTTATAAATGTAATTATATATGTATATTTACAAATAGTATTTAATGTTTTATAGTCACAGCACATTTACCTAAAATACTAAGTCAATTTTAATCTGAAAAGCAAAGTGTGTTTGAATCTGCCGGCACGTTTTGTTGTTGTTGTTGTTGTTGTTGTTGTTGTTGTTCAAAAAGATCCTGCTTGGTCAGTGGTGGCAGAGACGGTCAGTTTGGGATGTCGCTTTTACATGGCTGACTTATTCTTGGTAAGTTCTGACTTTTCTATTTTAGATTTGTGATAACTATGTACTTCATTTTGATGGTTGGATTATTCTGCCGTGCAAAGGCAAAAGGCCGTAACTTTGTTTTTGGTCGAAAATGAGTTATTGACATTTTTGGGACATTCAAAACCTCCTTTTGTTTTCCTCCTGTTGTTTTTTCGAGAAAATTATGGATTGTCTTAACAGTAATTTCCAAAAGCCCAGGAGAAACCAAGGCAGAACACCGTAACAGCAGTTACCGCTCTTTGCCTTTGTTTTGGAACGCTCAAACTGAGTTACGGTACTCTCCTTTGTTTAGTCATGCGTCAAAATTAAGTTACGGTACCGACATGCAGTTATGGTGTCCCGCCTGTGTTTTACTGTCTATTAAAGTCTGCCACGTTTAAGTTACGGTGTAGCCTGTGTACTGTCATCCATGTTTTCATAATGCAGAATATTTACTCAGCGCGCTGTCAGGCAGTTTGGGGCTGCCCACTGCACGACTGTGTGCACTCGAATGCCGTGACAGCGTGCGATCACGCATACAATCAGTAGTAACAGTTCGCAATTATATCCATATATCCTACCTTTTCTTGTAAACCCGATAAAATCCATGGCAATGAACGTCATCTGAGATGTTTAATCCACAAGCATTCTGAGAATTTTTCCTACTTGTTGTTCACATCAATCTAAAAGTTGTCCTTTTAGGCTAGGCGATTTTCATTCAAAGATGTAAAAGTAATTAAGCTATGTAGCCTATTGTATCATTTTTTTTACTAGATAAAAACATTAAAAACATATTGGAATAAATAATTAATCTGTTTAGCCTATTAATGGGCAATCCGATCCATTCAGTGCTGTCATTAGAGTGTGATAGCCAAACTTAACCCTTGATTAACCAGCGGCACTATTTGCTATTTATCTTATTCCAATCCCATGCATTTTTACATGATTTGTTATTTGTTCTATTTTTTATATCTTTGCATTATATATGCAAATGTTTACTCATTAGAAATAATCTTATCTTGTTCATATAATTCAGTGTCACCTATCAACCTGTAAGTTTTGCTGCACAGCAATGAAGATACTCTTTACAAGACGTATTGTGTCCTTAATAATGGCATCAGAATGCAATCAAAGCACATGATGGTAATAAGAAGATGGCTAAAATTAATTGTAAATCATCCAAAATAAATGCCATGATCATTAGATTTTATGCAGGTGTTACTATATTGATTTTGTAAATGGTGATCAGCAACCAAATATTGATAATATGGAAGTTACTGCCTTTTGCCTTGGCATGATATTTTTTGCAGACAATACAAAGGCAGAGTGCAGTAACTTCAAAATAGGGGTCAAAAGTCAAGTTTGAGTAAAAAAAGGTGTATGTAGATAATTTTCATTACTAAAACATCTAAATGCCAGATTTCCAGTGTCCTACCTATAACTAATTTGGCTGGACAACAAAAAATCTTTAAAGTCATTTTTCTCAGTTCCACACTCCAGTGAGTTAAGGTCTTTTGCCTTTGTAGGGCAGTATTGCAAAGACGTTATGGTTCAAATTTGACTGAAACTAAGTTTTAATCACAATAACTTCTATAAAGTTGAGACTGGTGTTTAGTCAAAAATAGAGGGGTTTAAATGTAGTTAGCCACGTTCTTGTAGAAAAAAAAACACCCAGTCTGGTTAACTTCAATATAATTTAATGTTAGCAGGCCGTGATTAAGTGCTGGCTGCCTGTGTGTCCTCTAGCTAATATTAACCTTATTTAAAATTGTAACGTTAAGTTAGTTGTTTTTATAGCCACTGAAAATTTCACAGCAATTAATTTATCAAAGCTAAAGTTAGTCTGCACCAAAGAAGGAAAGTTTGGATGGTTATTTTTGGACCAAAATGTATTTTCGATGCTTTAAGAGATTCTAATTAACTAACTGATGTCACATATGGACTACCTTGATGATGTTTTTATTCCCTTTCTGGACATGGACAGTATAGTGTGCATACACTTGCATACGCTCTCGGACTAAATATAAAATATGAATGGAGGTCTAACGGGTGTGGAACAACATTAGGGTGAGTCATTAATGACATACATTTCATTTTTGGGTGAACTCACCCTTTAATGTTAGTTATGCCACTGTTGGCTGCTGAGGTTTAGTTGAACCATATAAGGTTAATTCTACAGTTATTGTAAATTATAATGAATGTACCTTAACTACTAATCAGTTGATGTGAAGATTACTAATTTACTGGTTCATTGTAAATGTTGACCTAATAAACTGTTCAACTTTATTGTATTTATGTGTGATTTGTGATAAATGTATTTGATGCAGAGAACATTATTACATTTATTTGGTAACACTTTAAAAAGCAACAATTACATAATAATAGTGAGTAATATAAATTAATTCAGCTAAGTAATTTAAAATGTGAAATGGACAGACATTATAAAATCTACTTAATTACTTCATAACAGTAAATATTACAGATTTATACAATTTACCTGATATTTCACAACAGTTATGTTCCTTTTCAAATTACCGGTAAATTTATTTGATTACTTTTAATAAATACAACATGCTAAGTTAAATATAATTAAGTAATATTCACTTAATGTCTTCGCAAATGTTACATTTATAGTTAAGTACATTTTACTTGACACAGGCAAGTAAGTTGTACTTGATATCACAGCAGTAAATTTTACTTAGAAAAACTGAGTGCAAATTGTTACAAAGATTTTAGCAAGTAAATCTTACAAGTTGTTTTTATCAGTGTAGTAAATACTTCTTGTTTTAAGAATTTTTAGATGTTTGGACTAGAAACAAGACAAAAATACTAAGTAAGAAAAGCATTTTTTGCAGTGCAGAAGTCAAACTTTCTGCAGTCAATAGCTACAGACCTCAAAACTCTGTGTGGCATTCAGATTAGCTCAAGAACGATGCGTATAGAGAGCCTGCGGGAGCCTGCGGCACTAGTGGGAGCCTAAGTACCACACTTTGAGAATCAATGGTCTAAAGTGAACGGCGCATGACATACGTCACGACCAAACGTTAGCGATTGGTAATGGCAGATCCAGAGTGGCTCAGGGCAGATCCAATAGTTTTAAACTTCAACAGAGTACCCACCTTAAAGGAAGTAAATGCTTGTCAATGGAGAGTGGCCAGACACTCTGCACAAATTAAATACAGGAGGGTCTGGGGTCTGGTAGGACCAGGCTACTATTTTTTTTCACTTGAATGGTCAAAAACACAATTACAACTAAATTATCAATTATGACGTATGACATTTACTTTCCCTATCGCGCACAACACCTGTCTGAGAGAGAAGAGAACGAAGATCAGCATGTCAGCCTCCGATGATGATGATTTACTACCTAAAAGGGAGCTACTTGGTTACAAGAGGTCTCTCTTGACAAATGACATAACATGAACAGCTTATGGCTGATTTTGATGTTTGCCGCGCAATATTTAACCGGAAGGGTAACATTGATGTTTATTTTTGTCAGTTATTACTTAAGTTAGTTAGATCTAGCATTGTGCACACTTCGAATGAGACACAGAGAAAAGTAAGTAGTGTATAAAGTAATGCGTTTATTTGAATGAATTAATTTTAGATCGGTGATATTCTGATTTTATTTTAGATTTTGGCTTCCAAAGATTATAATTATAATATTTATGTCTAGCGCAACTTTACCCTTTGCATCAGTAGCCTACGCCGTCATTTCTCCATAAAACTCAAACGCAATGACAGAATCAGCACGATCAGTGATTGTTGTAAAATACAGTCTAGCCACTGTTGGTAAATTGTGGGACGCGTTTAATAATAAAAAGAGCGATTAAAAGCAAAAAAATATGCGCAAGAGATTGTTCCCAAGTCGGAGCGCGCTTCGAAACAGCCCCCGACGAGACGAGCAAATTACACTTTACACTTGCGTCTAAACGATCAACACAAACATCTATGTCAAAATGACCGGCTTGGAGAGTCTCTTAAACACAACAGTTTGTCTAAAATGGACGTAGTTATTATGGATATAGTTGGGAGAAAAGTGTGTGCATCTGCTGCCTATTATCAGTCACCTATAGATCTGCACATCTGTCTTAAAGAGGCAGCAGTGTAAATAAACATGCGGACGAATTACTGTGAATTAAACAACCAAATGCAAAGAGAAAATCACTCACAGCTCTTGAATGAATAAATTCAGCTTTAATAAGCATTATTTTGGCTATTTATGATAAACTATGCAGTGTTATTTTACATTTGATTACTAGAATTCTTCGTGAAATGAAAGCACTGTGTAGGCTGTGTATTTTTGTTAATTGTAAATTATATATAATTACTAAACCACCAGTAGGTTGGCGCAAGTGACCGTTTTAATGAGTGAGTCATTGAATCATTAATTCAAATGATTCATTCAAATTAATAATTCATTCAAGAATGAGCCAGTCCTTTACGAATAGGTTATTTAATCTTTGATTCAACCGATTCATTCAAAAACTGAATCATTTAGTAACACACTTTTGCTGTGAGATGTGTTATGGTTCTGCTGTTTGGAATCTTTGTTTGGAACTATTTTCACTGCTGAAACAGAACAAAAACACTCAATATTGCATCTAAAATGTAAGTGACTTGTTATTTTGTTGTTTATGAAACTGTCATATGAAATTTAAAATTTTTAATCATGATGGTATTCAGGAAAACAGCCCATTTGGTTGTGTGATGTTGTTCAACTGTATCGTAGGTTATACATATAAAAACATCACATTTTGAATGTTTACAGCAATTTCTCTTTGTGAGTAGCGCTCATTTGTTTTGATTTCTCCTCGAGAAGCACGAGCGTCAACAGCTTGGTGTTACCGTCAGTTCATTACATTATATTTTATCCACTATTAATGACCACTTACACTTAATTAATGGCGAATCATTGTTGCATTTTGGTGATCCGTTAGTTATTTTTTGTTTTATATATATATATATATATATATATATATATATATATATATATATATATATATATATATATATATATATATATATTTATTTATTTATTAGGGGTGTCGCAACACCAGTATTGACGATAACCATGATAAATACCATTTGTGCCTTACACATTGCATTGCTGAAAATCATTCAATATCCTTTTTATGTTGTAGAATAAATTTATAAAAATATCAATAAAAACAAAATTGTATAAAATACTTCTCAGGTATTTATTTATTTTTTATAAATAAAGTGTTTCGTTAATTTTAAACATCAAATAGGGGTGTCCCCGACTAAGGATTTACACATTCGAATCAGAATTTTCGAATCTCTTTATGGTCGACCAAAAGTCGAATCATCTGTGTGTGTGTAAACCATAGACTGAAAAAAAAAAAAACGGCATAAACGGGTTGGGAAAGGCAGGACACTAGTCAGTAGGAGGCTAAGACTATTTTTATTTTACTTTACACACAGCACACAGCCACCACTTTTAATAAAGTGATCAAAACTAGGCTACACTACACATTCGTAAATTAACCGTTCTCTCATAACATTTAAAAGCCACGCTCGAAACACAGAACATCACACAAATATAGAAAAGAACATTTTGTTAAATAAACCTAAAAAAAATACCTGCCTAGAGAGGAAAAGAACACTTTGAGTGCGTTTATATGCACGTTCTTATAAGCCGATTGTGCCTGAAGGGGGTCGCACACCGGACTGAAGCTCAGCACCGTGTCTCAGGTAACGTTATCTCACTTCAGGCAGACGTGAACATTATATACGCGCGAGCTCAATTTTGAATCGACTTCTGACAGAAGAGCTGCACGATGAGTGTATCTTGTAATACAGGGTGAAATCAGTACGTAGGCTACATTCACGATTTGAGGGAAATATACGCCGCGGACAGACAGCGAATGCCGCCGTCTGTGTATATGTGTTCGAATTTTAAAGGCGCGGCGCGTCTGGTGCGAAGCTCAGTGCCCTTAAAGGTGCCCCCCTCAGTGCACCCCATATTGCCAAAATGGTATGATCCTCGTTTCATAACATCCGCGAAGATTCGACCATGAGATCAGTGGTCGAATCCGGTCCTGCATATCGATGCATCGAATCTTCGACTATTAGGGGTCACCCCTAACTTCAAATAAAATAAAATTCATACAATTTTGCTGATAATGTCCCTGAATGAAAATCCGTTCTCTCCTTATTCTGCTACTGGCGTAATCCTCCATAAAGCCTTATACATACCCAGGTTACCAGAGGATTTATATGTTTCTAACAAATAGACTGATCGTTAACACCTTGACAAAATCACAGAATTAATTTGTGGGCTAAAATTTAAGACAAAAATGTGAACACATGCTTCTTCATGACGATTTCGTAATGTAGCCTAATAGTAAGCTGGGATCGATGATAAGTAGCAATTGTGCTTCATGACTGTATTTGCAGACTTTGACATTTTATGATATTTGTAGGCTACATTAAGGTAAATATTTCGTTTTTACACTGTGTTGTGCAGTTCTCTAATAAAAGGGCATTTCATGCTATTCTGTATCACATCGCGCCATCTCCTCCTGCGCTCCCGTTGTGGACGATGTGACTGTTAGGCAGCGCTGATTATTATTTTTTTAATTTTTTAAATACATTTTGAATTACGTTTGGATTAGACGCATATAACCAAAAACAATCAGCACAAATAACACCGTTGGATTTAATCTTCATGATAATGTGGATATAACGTAAGAAATGGAGTGAAAATTACATGTCTTTAATTCTTATAATCATTCTTCTCACATTTATTTTCTACAATCTAACTTCAGTTCACGATCTAACTTCAGTTCACGACCTCACTATCTGTGTCGCCAATTCCCTTTGTCTCCAGAATGTGCGTACGCACAGCTCAAAGTCTGATTAAAGATGCGCACATTCTCCCGTTAAGTTTGTTTTTTATAGATCACAACCTTTGAGTGTGAACTGGCGTACGTATAGCCTGGATGCCAGCCGAACTTAGCCCCGCTCACAAGATGTTTAGGTTGGGCAGTTCAGTCTGGCCTTGTTCCATAGAAGAGTAATTATCTCTGAACAGAAACTGTTCGGACCAATGAAATCATCAGGGCGGGCTTTAGACGATGACGGACAGATGATAAAAAGGAACGTAATCATGCACGTCATCAAAGGGGCTTGGATTAATTTTGTTCAAATCTTAAACGGAGAGCTTGTTTGAATATGCATTCACCTTCACAATTTCTCTCAAAAATGATGATCATGTTGGGTAAGTACTCTGTGTATCATTAAATTATTTTATTTTTTTACAACACCGGCAAAGATCGTTTATTTCAGCGTGCATGCAGACAGGGTTGCCAAGTTTTAACAACAAACCCGCCAACTACTAGCCCTAAACAATAGCTTCTCGGGCGGTTCTCTGGAAAAAAAAATGGTGTTTGGGGAGTAAAATGTGTGTTATTTTGGCAAGGTTGCCTGCTAAAAATCGCACTCATATATCACATAATAGTCGCTTCAACCCGCGGACATAGAAAACAACCTGCGGGGGGGGGGAAGCGGACTTTTAAACACAGTGCAGTTGAGCTCTGTTGACGTTGCTTCATTGTTTTGATTGTAGTTCTATCCAATTGAGGTCTTTCCTGGTTCGGTTGAAACACGCCCCATAATCACAGCCCAATGGAGCAGTTTCAGACTCATATTCTGACTAGAATTGAGTATGACCACGTCAGGCTAACATACGTACATTTCCAGCCCTGTTTTGTGCGTAAACACGCTTTATAAATGAGACTCAAGAACTGGACCACAGAGCAATGGAAAAAAAGTGGCCTGGTCTTATGAATCTCAGTTGTTGTTTTACATAACGTGGATGGCCGGGTTCTTGTGCGTGGCTTACCTGGGGAACACATGGCAGCAGGATGCACTATGGGAAGAAGGCAAGCCAGTGTAGGCAGTGCCTACACATCAGGCAGTGTGATGCTTTGGACAATGTTCTGATCTGAGCATCTGGATCTCAATCCAATTGAGCATCTGTGGGATGTGGTGAACAAACAAGTCTGATCCATGAACCCCCCACCTCACAACTTACAGGACTTAAATGAGCTGCTGCTAACATCTTTGTGCCAGATACCACAGCACACCTTTAGGGGTCTAGTGGAGTCCGTGCCAACACAATATTAGTTCATAATGTTATGCCTATCATATTTATCTCATATAGGACGCATTTGGGTACGACTAATAAACATAGTAAACAGTTAATGACATTAATAACCATGATTGGGACTGTCATATAGAGGTCTTCAAGGGTCCAAAAACTCGTACCAGAACCCAAAGAGACCCGTAATGTGCTACACAGAACTGACCCAGAAACCTCTATTATTTCAAAAGCTGGATCACGACCCGTGCAGATCCAAGAAATGCCAAAAATGTAGTACTTCGGAAACAGCATGGACCCATCTATTATTTGATAGCTGGAACCATACCGGAGGGAAGACACAGACCCGACTGTCTCATATTTCACAATAAACTGCTTTTAACAAGTCAATAAACAAGCTGTGCAAAAATATAACTTTTGTCTCAGCCTACCTAACGTTATAGCCGTCGTCTCCCTTTGTACCTGATTGTGATGCATTACAATATTCCTCTCTTGTTTTTCCAAGCATGCTTAATTCACTCATCATTCAGCTGTAAAAGTCCTCTTTATGTGACGGTGACGGATGACAAATGTGTCTTTGCAGATTTGCATTTTGACTCGAGTTAACTCCGATCATAACTTTGACTGTTTGCCCTGTAGTGTCGTCATTAGGTGATCACATGACTTCTTGATTGCACCCACCTGTGGAGGAGCGCACATGAGATTTTAAAGGAAAGGTGCAATGTAGACCAGGGGGTGTTTTTCAGAGCTGGTGGCTTAGAAGGTGGGGCATGTTTTACTGTCTCTAGGGGGAAATAGGCCCTGTGGAGATGAAGATAGATAGCCAGGTAGCTGACTTTGAAAGAGAGTAAGGCAAAATTGCCCCGCCAGGCCACTGACGATTGAACAGAAGTTATTCTGGAAAAAACAGACTGAAATTAACTGCTGAATGAAATGAGCTTGGATGTGCACTCCCATGCCAATGTTGCCATTTTCTGTGTGACGCTCCTAACCATATGTGGATGGGTCTTCTCGTCCTGGGAAGAGGGAAGTGTTTTTAATTCATTCATATATTTATGTAGCCTACTGTTGATAGTATGATGTGGGTGTGGGAGGGATGTTGGGGAGGAGCGAACAAAGAAGCACACCTGAATTATTCACTGTTTGCTATGCATTGTAGGTTGATGTGCTGTTTTTGAATATAAAGCGCTTTTTGATGCATTAAGCACAAAATTGCCAATGATGTGGTTTATTGCGGGTTATTACACGGCTCTGTGAAATACTAGATTCTGATTGGGCAATTGCGCATTCCAGTGGTACGTTATTTCCAGATAACACCTACTCATACGGGTACTATGAGTTATCTTGACCGGTACTACTTCTATGCTTAACGCTGGCACCATCTTGTGGCTTAAACAGCCGTGGGTTTCAATGGAAGACTTCAAGGCAGGTTTCCTTTATAACGTTTTAATATAGATCTTTTTCTTACACAAACGCATCGATTTGAATCAGAAGGCTCTATTAACCCATCGGAGTCGTGTGGAGCACGTTATTTGACGGACAGCTGCATTTTTTATGGACTTCAAACACAACTACAACAACTGCTTGTATTAACGTTAGCCTGGACTTTTTAAATATAACTCCGATTGTATTTGTCTGAAAGAAGATATATATACGATAACTTGAAGGTGAGTAAATCATAGGCTTGGTTTCATTTTTGGGTGAACTAACCTTTTCAGCATTAATTTCCAACATTTAGCAAGGGCATATGGCAAATCTTCAGCAATAGATAAAGGCTTAAAGCAGGTTGGAACTGTTTTCCTTCGCGGAAGCTTTGTGTAAGGGATAGTACAATATTTAATCTCGAGACAATATTTTGTGTCTAATAATTATTTATTTGAGACTAGTAGCCGTGTAATAAGCGGGATAATGTACACCCAGCCGGTTGTTATCGCAGAATAAACCCCGACAGAGTGATCAGGCCCCCGACGCGAAGCGGAGGGGTCTTGCATCACTCTGAACATTACATTATGTACATTATCCCTTACTTGTCACATGGCTCTTCCCCGTCTCCGTATTAAATGCTACACCTGTGCCTGCATTATTTATTTGATTGTTCATCTTGAAATAAAATGCAATTTTGGGACCCATGGACCCGGCCGAACATTAAAAATATAGACCCGAACCCGTACGAGTCTCGGGTCGGGTCCCATGTCCATGGGTCTCGGGGCTCCATGAAGCCATCCAGAGACTATCAAAGTCCCGCGGCACAGCAGTATCGTTCCTTTTAGGCGGAATTCTGACTAAGAGGCATTCAGTCATAATCCCACAGAAGGTAGCTACACACCATTGGCTCCTCAGCCAAGCACTGACACAAAATGTCTGAACCTGCTGTTCCTCTCGTCCACAGCAGGATTACTATTCCAAAGACATGGACATCTAACAGGGTAAAACTAACCTGTCTCACGACGGTTCAACGAACATTCCAACGCTTGGTGAATTCTGCTTCACAATTATAAGAACAGCAGACATCGAAGGATCAAAAAGCAACGTTACTATGAACCCTTGGCTGCCACAATCCAGTTATCTGTGGTAACTTTTCTGACCCATCCTGCTTAAAACCCAAAAAGCTAGAAGGATCATGAGACCCGTTTTTAACGGTCCATACTCATACTGAAAATCAAGATCAAGTAAGCTTTTGCCCTCCTGCTCCATGGGAGGTTTCATTACCTTCATTACCGTTTTACAGGTGTAACGGCCCAGTCAAAATTCCCCACCTGCCATTGTCCCTGGGGCACGTCATGCCAGGGGAGAAATATTGCTGCCTTACAGCAATTAAGGGGCCAAGCACAAAGGCGGCATGATAAGTCATAACTGCATGGCTGGGAGCATCAGACCAATTGCAACAATGAGCAATTAAAGGCACTGATGTGCTGAGGTCAGAGTGGGGTGGCAATGAGTGTTATTCACGTTATTGACTACTCAACTTCAATTTCAAAACTTTTTGTTGGTTGAGGTCTGAAAATGATCGGAATCAAATTTGGTGAAAACCTACTATGTTTATCAATCTAGAATCTTTTGAGACATTTTTTTTGATGCATTGGTGAATCGATTATTCCCCTAACATAGTTAGAAGCTACTTTAACACTCATATCAGTCTATGCATTTACCTTAATTGTGACGCTACGTCCAGGGCTGTTGTCGTGCATGAAGACTCGCAGCATATGTGGGATGAGCTGTGGCAGGTAAAGTTTGAATTCTCCGCCTAGAGCCACCACAATCTGCTCAATCAGCAAAATAATGGTGTTCTGCATGGGGTTGTTTGGAGTCCAGTATTCCTGTAGAAGAGAAAACATCTCAGTGTTCCCTATACATAGTTTATTTTTGCAGAGGGGGCCAACATCTCCAGCAATTTGTTAAGTTATGTTATGAAATTAGACATTTTTATTAACTGAACCCGAAGAACGCGGCTGTGCGTTTTTGCTGGATTTTTTCTCATGACATAAACAATTTAAAATAGATTGCTTTTCGCTAAATAAAAATAAAAATAAAATAAAAAATAAAAAAACAGGATGAACTCAGAGAAAACTTGCCACACAGACACGACAGATATCTATTTATAAAGCTTGGAATGTCTACATTTAAATTAAGTCATTTTTATAAAAATTAAAACAAAAAATTCTCTGTTTACCTAATCCGTATGAAAACTGCGAGAGTTCCAGTTTCTCAACCGGCTGCTCATTATCAATAATGTGACCACATCCACACGTGCAAAGCGATTCACAGGCAAATCAACCACTAGGAAGGAACGCAAACCCCATCACCTCAAAACAAATACCGGTCATCTTTCATCGAGATTGGAAAACAGACTGTGAATGTACCTTGGATTTATCTCAGAAGAAACATGAGCAGACCATCAGAATTTTTAAGGTAAAACATTTCTTCTCACAGCATATGATATAAAAGTAGGCTTGCCACACTGATTGACTATGGGGTCGTTAACATATGTTGCGTCTTTTGCTTGCTCAAGTTCGTTATTTTAAATGTAGATGTGCGACAAGACCGCTCAAATAGAGACACTAGCTAATTATTTTTCTTTCAACTTGCACTGCCCATTTCCACTTTTGCCCTGAATGTCTCTTTTGCACTGTATTTTTTACCACTGCTCTGTGTTGTTTTCATGTGTAAATCCAAGTATACACCACCGTTCAAAAGTTTTAGATTTCTAATCTTTTCAACAAAAAAATATTCTGATTAACAAAGCCCCATTAATTTGATCCAAAATACTGCAAAAATAGTAATATTGCAACATATTTTTATATTTTAAAATAATTGTTTTCTATTTGGATATATTTTTTTAATTAAATTTATTCTGGTCTTCAGTTTCACGTGATCCTTCAGAAATCATTCTAATATGCTGATTTACTGCTCAAGAAACATTTATTACTTTATTATGAATGTTGAAAGCAGTTGTATGTAATTTATTGCATTTATCTGAAATAGAAATCTATTAGAAACATTATACACTACCATTCAAAAGTTTGGCCTCACAAAGACGCCTTATATTGATCAAAAACACTAGCCTGACAAGCCAGACCCACATCAAGATGTTTGGTCTGGAAACTCACCATTGACATGGCTCAATCCAAGGGGCGGATAAACGGTTGTCTTTCAAACTCCCTCTGCATGCGATAGGATAGCGCTACAACCAACCAGAGCAACGAAGGTGAAACGGAGCTCGTTGATAGATTAAACTTTCACCGCATCCGGTCGGCAAAACTCCGAACACATCTACCCTTTTTAAGAATTACTTCAGTACCGTTCTTTGTTCTTTTCTGAGAAAAAAAAAACCTTAACTACAAGTCTTCCAGAGTTGCAGTCAAAGCTGTGATTATACACGATGTGATTGGCCCGACAAGAGTATGGCGTTTACAGCTCAGAAGGGTATTGAGAGTTGCTAGACGACACTCGCGGGCAGATTATATTTGCTGCCGCTAGGGTGCGTCTAGATTTCTAGGCTACAAAAACACAGTAAAGACATTTATAATGTTACACTTAAAAAAATAACTTTATAACCCCCTGGGTTAAATCTTTGATTGATCAAATAATCCTAAAAATCATTAAGATAAAAAAAACAAATAAAAAAAAAAACATTCTTTTAACATTCATAATAATAATAAATGTTTGTTGAGAACGTATATTGTGTTGAGAATATACTATATATTGAGAATATATTAATGGTGGGCTGTTATCGCCATTAGCGTGCTGCGTTAACGTGAGACTCTTATCAGGCGATAAAAAAAATAACGCCGTTAATCTACTCTCAAAGTTGGGTTGGGAGCTGGGTCTACAGCAGCGTTTACCAACTGGGGTGCCGTCTGACGAGAGCAGGGGTGCCTTGCAAAAGGTGCACTTGCACCGCAGTTCATCTCACATATGATGACGCATATTTAATTTGGGTTGTAACTTGAAAATAATGCTTTATGTATGTTTCTGTCGATGGATACACGTGCTGCCTTCTCAGTGACACATTACAACAGCGATAATAAAAAAACATGGGAAAAACGGCCACTCTTTGTAAACTGTTCAATGCATACGAGTGCTGCCGTATGTCCGAATATAACCTTTTTCTGTTCCTGTCGTCTAAGAATACAGGGAGTGCAGAATTATTAGGCAAGTTGTATTTTTGAGGATTAATTTTATTATAACAACAACCATCTTCTCAATGAACACAAAAAACTCATTAATATCAAAGCTGAATATTTTTGGAAGTTTTAGTTTTTAGTTTTAACTATTTTAGGGGGATATCAGTGTGGGCAGGTGACTATTACTGTGCATAATTATTAGGCAACTTAACAAAAAACAAATTTATACCCATTTCAATTATTTATTTTTACCAGTGAAACCAATATAACATCTCAACATTCACAAATATACATTTCTGACATTCAAAAACCAAACAAAAACAAATCAGTGACCAATATAGCCACCTTTCTTTGCAAGGACACTCAAAAGCCTGCCATCCATGGATTCTGTCAGTGTTTTGATCTGTTCACCATCAACATTGTGTGCAGCAGCAACCACAGCCTCCCAGACAGTGTTCAGAGAGGTGTACTGTTTTCCCTCCTTGTAAAACGCACATTTGATGATGGACCACAGGTTCTCAATGGGGTTCAGATCAGGTGAACAAGGAGGCCATATCATTAGATTTTCTTCTTTTATACCCTTTCTTGCCAGCCACACTGTGGAGTACTTGGACGCGTGTGATGGAGCATTGTCCTGCATGAAAATCATGGCCCATCAAGACTCACTCTCATTTCATCACTCACTCAAATTTCTTGGCCCAGTCTTGATGTTTCAGCTTGTGTGTCTTGTTCAGTGGTGGTCGACTTTCTGCCTTTCTTACCTTGGCCATGTCTCTGAGTATTGCAGACCTTGTGCTTTTGGGCACTCCAGTGATGTTGCAGCTCTGAAATATGGCCAAACTGGTGGCAAGTGGCATCTTGGCAGCTGCACGCTTGACTTTTCTCAGTTCACGGGCAGTTATTTTGCGCCTTGGTTTTTCCACACGCTTCTTGCGACCCTGTTGACTATTTTGAATGAAACGCTTGATTGTTCGATGATCACGCTTCAGAAGCTTGGCTATTTTAAGACTACTGCATCCCTCTGCAACATATCTCACTATTTTTGACTTTTCTGAGCCTGTCAAGTCCTTCTTTTGACCCATTTTGCCAAAGGAAAGGAAGTTGCCTAATAATTATGCACACCTGATATAGGGTGTTGATGTCATTACACCACACCCCTTCTCATTACAGGGATGCACATCACCTAATATGCTTAATTGGTAGTAGGCTTTCCAGCCTATACAGCTTGGAGTAAGACAACATGCATAACGAGGATGATGTGGTCAAAATACTCATTTGCCTAATAAGTCTGCACTCCCTGTAGAATAGCAAAGAAAAACGAAAAACCGTGTTTAAAAACCGAGGTATGTATTGAACCGTGGACTAACTGTATTGTTGCATCACTAATATATAATATTATGATATATATCAAATCATAATATTAGAATATATCAAATCATAATATTATAATGATGCATGAAGGATCATGTGACACTGAAGACTGGAGCAATGATGATAAATTCAGCTTTGATCACAGGAATAAATTACAATTTGCCATGTATTCACATTGAAAACACTTATTTTAAATTGTAAAAATAACTCACAATATTACAGTTTTTTGCATCTAATAAATCCAGCCTTGGTGAGTAGACTTTAAAAAAAACACACAAAAAAGCATACAGATCTAAACCTTTTGAACTGTACTGTAGGTCCAAAGTCTTTATTCAAAGAAAATGTATACCTAGTCAAATTACTACTTTTACATTAAACGTAAATCTCATTCCATTCATTATAGTTCCCTCAGTCACAGTCTGCATTGATATTCAAGGGGGAGTTGTTGAACCCCCATGTACGAATCTCAGAATTATTCATGATTGTCCACCCCCCTGTGAAATCACAGTGAAATCACATGAACTGTAATAATGTAGGAAAACACAATATACAAAAATCACAAGAGTTTTTACTTTACAAATAAAGTTTAGTTTTTAATCCAAGGGACACGTGTGTGCTGAGTGAGAGATCAGAAATCAAGCGCATTCAAAAGAAATGCTCTCTCTCTCTTTACCATCAAGTAAAATAGCAATAGGTGCATTGCTTTACTTTCTTTGCTATTGGCAAATCCGCAAACTCGAAACATTTGCATTGATACAACTGTGCCACTGTGGTATCATGTGCATCCCTAGTATTAAGTGTACTTTTTGGAGGTCTAATAGTTTGTTTAAATGTGTGAAAGAATCTCTCACCCGAATTAGCGTGAAGATATCATCCATGTATGGCCGGATGTGGATCTTGACAAAGCACACAACCATTCCCATCTGCTGGAAAAGGAACTGAAGAAAAAAGATGTTAATTAAAGAAAAATGCACGGAGAAAGAAATGGCAGGATAGGTACAACCAAAACTTGATTGCTAAAAAATTCCAAAATCAGAAGCAGGATACTGTAAATGAAGCTAATTGATATGGTTTGGATTTTTTTATTTTTTATTTTTTTTAAACAAAATTTTAATCAAATTAAATTATCAAATAATAAACATTTAAATTCTCAAAATGGCAGCTCAAATTATGAATAAAATGTTAAATGCAATTAAACATGATGCATTAATGAACCATCAACAATATATATTATAAAATACAATGAAATACACTGTATATGATATTTCATTATCAATCCAGTATAACTCTATCATAATTAAAACCATTTCAATGTCCAACTGATACATCAATTATTTCATCCAACTCAAACAATAATCAAATGTTCAAACTGACAACATAAATGATAAATCACCATACATAACCGTTTTCTCCAGAGCGGCTGTACAGCCAAATCAAATTGTTGCATTATCTTCCTGTTAACACTGTGAAGCTGCTTTGAAACCATGTGACTTGTAAAAAGCGCTATATAAATAAAGGTGATTTAAATCAAACTAAAATTAGATGTTCTCCTGAGATATCAATCAAGGGCTATGGAGGATGCCTTTCTTGTCCAAAACTTTGTTTTTTCTTCAGGTTAGTGTCTTTGTTTTTCTTTTTGATTTCTGGCTCATCCTTGAGCTTAGCTTTTGGTCTTGGGTTTTGTTGATTTTTTTTTTTTTCTTATTCTATATTTTGTTCAGCTAGTTATTTTTCTTTTTGGCTATAAGGAAGATATATTTAGTTTTTATTTTTTTTTCCTGTGACTTCTCTTGAGGTCAGTTTTTGTCTTGTTTTTCTTTTTTTCCTTTTTCATTTTTTCTCCAGTTTCCCTGGCTGCTGGTTGGGGTTCACCTTCTGCCACCATCAGCTTCTCCGCTACATCTACATTTTTCTCCCAGCCTCTCCTGCCACCTCTGCCTGTCGCACACCGTGTTTCATCCATCGTCCCGGACCTTATCTGGATTGAGCATTACTGCTCTATGGACTTTATTTCTATCACCAGAGACTGTCATTGAATGGTCCTAGCTCTTTCACTGTTGTCTCCTCAAGGTTCCTAATAAAAATTTTGCCCTGCAAATTGAATCCTCCTCTTTCTGAACCGTGACAATGCTTGCCGATGTAATAAGTATAAGTTACAAAGCACTTACTGTATGAACATTATATATAATCTTATTGGGCCATAATACAGTTACAATGCTTTTCAATCCACAAGTCGCCAACTTTTACAATTATTTACTGTAGTAGCACTAACTGAAACGAAGGGATTGTGGCAGAAATGTGGGATATTTATATTTATTTATTATTCTTATTAATAATTTACACATTCAACATTAAAGAATGTTGAACAATAAATAATATTAAGAAATATTAACAAAGTCATTTTCATCAGATTAGGCATATTAATAATGAATGTGTTTATATTGTAAATTAATATAATTCCATTTGTAACCTTCAGTTGCCTAAATAAAAAAAATCTCAGTATTTTTTCAGTAGTGGGCATATTAGTAGCCTAATGAAGGTGTTTATATAGTGAATTAATTCAATAAACTTAAAACTTTAATAAACAGTACCTAAATGAACATGTCTAAGAAAATTATTCATAAAACCCATAAATATCAGTACGTTAATATGTAAACCATATTTTTACTTTCTTCACTGACGAAAATAGAAAAATTAGTCTATATCAGTCAAAGCTCAGTGTTATGAGGGGAAGATAAAAACAGAGAAAAGGAGATGTGGAGATAAGAAAGACAAATAATCTACTGCCTTCAGAACATCTTGAAATGCACATATTATGTAGATCATAGAATTCAAATTTTCTTGGGGGACCATGCTACTGAACCCCCCTAACATTTGGGATCTTGGTGATTATAAACCTGCCAGCATTATTGGGTATGATTAATGCATGTATGCTACAATATGTCCATGCAATAAGGTATTAATATTAGCTTTATACGTAATATTAACAGCCAATATTCTATGGGTATGCATGTTAGTAAGCTACTAGTTAATAGCACATTTGGACCCCAAACTAAAGTGTGATATTTTTTCTTCTATAGGCTACCCTCAATTGGGGCTAAGCCCCCCTAAAATGAAAATCCTAAAAACGCCCCTGGCATTAATTAGCTTCACAAATGTTTTTGAACCTTTAAAACATGGCCCTAATTCACTGCAAGTGTCTCACTAACCTTTTTGTTTTTCAAAAGAGGGTCAAAATTATTTTTTGTGGTAACTAACATTGTCATAAAAGCTGTTGATTTATCTTAACCCAGAATATTCCTTTAAAAAAAAGACAAGCCTCATAGATTGATGGTCAAAAACAATATACCACAGTAACAGACGAACACATTATGTGTTGGCAAAGCATCAACATATATTTGCACTTCAGTGTGATTTATGTATGTATTTCAATGTTCAATTTGAAATATTTTTTTTTTTGTAGAAAGTGTTTCCTTATAAACAAAAGAGTGTCCAGAAAGATCAACAGAAACTCAAAAAGCTTTATTTACCTCTCTGATGCTGGCATCACACACTCTGATGACGTTGAGAAAGGTGGGCATAACCTGAGGCAGGAACTGCACACATTTCAGGCCAAGCGATTTGAAAATGAAGGTGACGGCCTGCACCACCATGGTGTGATGATTGGACAGCGATGGGTCACGCAGGATACGCATCAAAGTCACTATGGCAACTGCTGGGTAAAACTCATCTAGTGGCAGGTTGCCCATGTTAACCAGCATCTCACTGGTACTGTAGTCAGCTGTTGAGAGTAATAACATTCAAAATGTTAGATGTTAAAGTCAGGGTGGAGGCTGCAGGCGGTGTGGGTTAGTGACAATAGTCATTATTTTTTGCATAAAGAATATTAAGCGTTTAATGTAGGTGGTCACTTCAGAGCGTGTTGGATGCTTCCCTTACATTTGCATTTAAATTGTGAAACTAGTAAAATTATAACTTTCATTAAATACTTGACTGTCTCTATGAAAAACTCTTAAGAATAAAATTATTTACTCCAAAACTCCTCTTATGTTAAGAATATTTTGTTTTCCCAAATAATTTCTAATGAATATTCTCATCTTTTTAAAATATTGTTCGGAAAAAAAAAAAAAGAAAAAAAAGAAAAAAAAAAAAATATATATATATATATATATATATATATATATATATATATATATAGATAGATAGATAGATAGATAGATAGATAGATAGATAGATAGATAGATAGATAGATAGATAGATAGATAGATAGATAGATAGATAGATAGATAGATAGATAGATAGATAGATAGATAGATAGATAGATAGATAGATAGATAGATAGATAGATAGATAGATAGATAGATAGATAGATAGATAGATAGATATTAACATTACTAGGGTTGAGAATAAGTACTCAAAAGTGACCATTAGAAAGTCAGTATTAACTCTATCTATCAATTTAAAAAAAATTAAACTCTGGGTAACACTTTAGAATAATGGTCCATCATTAATAAGTAATTATGCAGGAGGTAATGCAGCACTAATGTAGCCTAGAAATCTAGAAGCACCCTAGCAGCAGCAAATTTAATCTGCCTGCGAGTGTCGTCTAGCAACTCTCAATACCCTTCTGAGCTGTATTCACCTAACTCTTGCCGGGCCAATCACATTGGCCCTCATTTATCAATCTTGCGTAGAAACTGGTGTATATGTTGGCGTAAGATTATGCTTACACTCCTCTCACCGCCTGATTTATGAAGCTGTGCGCACCTCTGCAATCCAGGTGTACGCAATACTTGCCCTTGATAAATGCGGCGGCTGAAAACGATCGTCATTAGAATAACACGCCCCTATATATTCAAGTATCCGCCTCTCCCACGCCCTCATTTTACGCCATGGACAAACAGAAGACGGCAAAGAAGCGAAACTTCTCCGACGTGGAGATCGGGCGCGCTCAATCATCTCACTAGTCCACTAGTCAGGGCACTGATTAGGACATAAGTCAATGGGCTGACTCCCTGATCAGTGCCCTGACTACTGAACTATTGAGATGATTGAGACGCGTCCATCCGGACCATCACCAGGGAAGTGAAAAAAACGAAATAGTTTTATTTGGGAGTTTAAAGAGTGGGATTAAAGGCACCTACAAAAACAAAATATGGACCCAAATTACGAGTACTGTTAATAGTGTGGGGGTTGAGAAGCGCACTCCAGCAGTTTAAATAGCTGTTTGGATGATAAATTACCATCACAATGCATTATTTTACAGCACGTTTTGAAACAAATAGCATTTAATTTCGTATCACGGCACATGTATTGGGGTGTACAATAGTGATGATGATGTGATGTGGAGTAAGATTCATTCACATTAATAATTACATGACGATTTGTAAGATTCTTATTATTATTATTATGATTATTATTCTTAATGACGCTTGTTATTCAGAAGAAGAGTGTCGTTTTTATTGATTTTATTATTATTTAAAAGAAGAAGGTCATTTTTATTATTTTGTCAGTCTGAATTATTTTAGTCCCAGTCCGTGCGCAGCTGCTGGGCCAGGCGGGCATGAACCGTCAGGTAAAGCGCACAGGCTCGCGACTGGAGGAATACATATGCCTACAAATCAAACGCTTTGGTAAAGTCACACAAATTAAACATTGACGTTCATGTTGCACAAAAATAAACACTGAATGTTGTTGTTGTGGTTTTTAACAGTGGGTCATATAGCATATCTTGTCAGTGTGTTTTGTGGTGTTAGGAATTGTTTTTCTGCGCATTTTCGCACTAACTCAAACGTGCGTACACCACCTCCTGAGCTGGCGTAGGATTTGAGCGTGCCGTACGCCAACGTCCATATTGATAAATCTCAAAGTCACCGTGGGTTTGGGTGTACGCAAGGTATACGCTGGAAATTTGGTGTACGCACTTTTGATAAATGAGGGCCATTGTGTATAGAGTCGGTGGGCGGGGCCATAATGACGACGGACGAGTTGCTTTTGCGTGCTTCTAGTAAACACAGAAACTGGCGAATGGCGGTCTTTCGAATCAGCTTTGACCGCGACTCTGGAAGACTTGAAGTTAAGCTTTTCTCTGAGAAAAGAACAAAGAACGGCACTGAAGTCATTCTTAAAAAGGAAAGATGTGTTCGGAGTTTTTCTGACCGGATACGGCAAATGTTTAATCTATCAACAAGCTCTGTTTCACCTTCGTTGCTCTGGTTGGTTGTAGCGCGTGCAGAGGGAGTTTGAAAGACAACCGTTTATCCCGCCCCTCGGATTGACATTTACATTTACATTTAATCATTTAGCAGATGCTTTTATCCAAAGCGACTTACAAAAAAGGGGAGAGCAATAGAAGCAACGAAACAAACAAGGCCAACAACCTGTAAGAATTCTCAGTTAATTAGCACAGTACACAATTTTTTTTTTTTTTTTTTGGGACAAACAAAAATTAATGGATAGTTAAGTGTTATTTTTTATTGGTCAGGTGCAGTTGGAACAGATGTGTCTTAAGATGTTTTTTTTTTTTAAATGGCTACAGACTCGGCAGCACGAATTGAGATCGGCAGGTCGTTCCACCAGGTGGGAACGGTCCAGGAAAATGTCCGTGAGCGATTTCATGCCTCTTTGGAATGGAACCACAAGGCGTCGCTCACTCGCAGAATGCAAGCTTCTGGAGGTTGTGTAAGTCTGAACAAACAAGTTTAGGTATATTGGTGCAGAGCCAGTGGTTGTTTTGTAGGCGAGAACTAGTGCCTTGAATTTGATGCGAGCAGCCATTGGCAACCAGTGCAGTCTGATGAAGAGAGGCGTAACATGAGCTCTCTTCGGCTCATTAAAGACCAGTCTCGCCGCTGCATTCTGGATCAGCTGCAAGGGTTTGATAGTGCATGCTGGAAGCCCAGCCAGAAGAGCATTACAATAGTCCAGTCTGGAGAGAACAAGAGCTTGAACAAGGAGTTGTGCAGCCCGTTCTGATAGGAAGGGTCTAATCTTTCTAATGTTGTATAAAGCAAATCTGCAGGAACGGGCTGTTGCAGTAATGTGGTCAGTGAAGTTTAACTGGTCATCAATCACAACTCCAAGGTTCCTGGCTGTCCTGGATGGAGTTATGGTTGATGAACCAAGCTGAATGGAGAAATTTTGATGAAGTGCTGGGTTGGTTGAGAAAACAAGTAATTCTGTCTTTGCAAGATTGAGTTGAAGGTGATGCTCCTTCATCCAGTCAGAAATGTCTGTCAGACAGGCAGCGATATGAACAGGATCATCTGGTTGAAATGAGAAGTAGAGTTGAGTGTCATCAGCATAGCAGTGATAGGAGAAGCCGTGTTTCTGAATGACAGAGCCTAATGATGACATGTAGATGGAGAAGAGAAGTGGTCCAAGCACTGAGCCCTGGGGAACCCCAGTAGCTAGATGATGTAATTTAGACACTTCACCTCTCCATGACACCCTGTAGGACCTACCAGAGAGGTAAGACCTGAACCACTGGAGAGCAGTTCCTGAGATCCCCGTCGTCTTAAGTGTTGACAGGAGGATCTGGTGGTTAACTGTGTCAAAAGCAGCAGACAGTTCCAGCAGGATGAGCACTGAGGATTTGGAAGCTGCTTTTGCCAGTCTCAGTGCCTCAGTTACCGAGAGCAAGGCAGTCTCAGTCGAGTGGCCGCTTTTGAAGCCGAATTGGTTGTTGTCCAGGAGGTTGTTCTGTTCAAGAAACACAGAGAGTTGATTGAACACAACTCTCTCAAGTGTCTTTGCAATGAAAGGCAGAAGGGAAACCGGTATGTAGTTTTCTATAAGTGCTAGATTCAGAGAGGGTTTCTTAAGCAGTGGGGTTACCAGAGCCTGCTTAAATGCTGTGGGAAAGGTTCCTGTGTGAAGAGAAGTGTTGACAATGTGAGTGAGTGCAGGAGTGATTGAAGAAGAAATGGCCTGAAGGAGGTGAGTGGGTATAGGATCAAGTGGATAGGTAGTAGGGTGATTGGAAAGGATGAGTTTAGAAATATCTGCCTCGGAGAGAAGGATGGAAGCGTGTTCGTGTTAGTTGTTGAGTTGTGCGTGTCAGTTTGTGATGAGGAGAACTGTTTGCTGATGATGTTTTGTTTGTGAAAAATGATGCAAAGTCATCAGCTGTAAGAGTTGATGAAGGAGGGGGAGGAGGAGGACAAAGGAGAGAGGAGAATGTTTTAAAGAGTTTGCGAGAGTCAGAGCATTTGTTGATTTTGTTGTGGTAGTATGTTGTTTTAGCAGTGGAGACATTTGTAGAGAAAGAAGAGAGAAGAGACTGATACAAGGTAAGGTCAGTATAGTTTTTAGATTTCCGCCATTTCCTCTCTGCCGCCCTGAGTCCAGAGCGATGTTCACGGAGAACATCAGACAGCCAGGGGTCAGATGGGGTGGGGCGGGCTGGTCTGGATGAGAGGGGGCAAAAACTGTCTAAGGAGGATGTTAGAGTGGAGCAAAGTGTGTCGGTAGCATTGTTAGCATCCAGTGCTGAGAACTGAGCAGGTGGAGGGAGTGAAGATGAAACCATAGTGGATAGGCGAGAGGGAGAGAGGGAGCGTAGATTACGCCGAAAGGTAATCTGTGTAGGAGTGCGTGTTGTATCAGGAGTCAGTATGAGGTTAAGAGTGATGAGAAAGTGGTCTGAGGTGTGTAATGGAGTAACTAAAGTGTTGTCCGTGGAGCAGTTGCGTGTGTATACGAGGTCTAATTGGTTACCTGATCTGTGAGTAGCCGTAGTAGATACTAACTTAAGGTCAAATGAAGTCAGTAGAGTGCTGAAGTCTGCAGCTAGGTGTTTATCAAGATGGATGTTGAAGTCACCAAGCAGAATCAGTGGAGTGCCATCCTCAGGGAAGCTAGAAATTAACACATCCAACTCCTCCACAAAGTTACCAAGGTGACCTGGAGGACGATAGACCACTACCACATGGATTTTAACAGGGTGAGTAATAGTGATTGAGTGCGATTCAAATGAACTGGCCGGTAGAGATGGTAATGGATCAAATTTCCAATCATTTGAGATAAGCAAACCAGTACCCCCACCCCTCCCAATAGAGTAGGCCGAGGAGTGTGTGAAAAAGTTAAATTGGTTGAAAGGGCTGCAGGAGTGGCAGTGTCCTCTGGTTTGATCCAGGTCTCAGTTAGGGCCATGAGGCTGAGCTGAGAATGAGTCCCAATAGATGAAATGAAGTCTGCTTTGTTTACAGCGGACTGACAATTCCAGAGACCAATTGGAATAGAGAGTAAAGTAGCAGAGGATGTTAGGATAAAGCACAAATTATTAGGATTGCGGCGTCTCGTGCGTACAGAGCGTGAATTACGAGTGCTAGTAGTTATAGTTGAGATTTGAAAGCACATGGTGAATACAGATCAGAGAAAAGGCCAGATCGTAATTAGAAAAGAACCGAACACCAATAATGAAAGGAAGATAATACTCAAGTGCCTTGTCGGGGTCCTTGCTCGCGAGGAGTTGCACAGGGAAGAGTTGAAGTCTTTACACTCGTCGGTCTTCACACAAGGAGGGCTTCACACTGCCGCTTCTGCTGCCGCGGACTATCACGCTATTTATACTCACTTGAGTATCGTTATTGAAAGCAGCTGGGAACGCCCCCAACAAACTCACTCCCAACGTGGCAAAGACCAAACAAATGCTAACTCAACAAATGCTAACTCCCACACACACCGCCAGAATACACCAAAACTACTAATACACACCACTGCACCACACAGACACACTTATCCAACAACAATTGAACAAACAATCAAAAATGAGAAAAGTTACAAACACTTACACAGTAGTTGTCTATCAGTCAATCAATGCTTCACCTCTAGCCAGCTGCTAACAAACACACGAGGCTTTTAATACCTCGCTGGCCACGCCCCCATCAAACTCACTCCCAACGTGGCAAAGACCAAACAAATGCTAACTCAACAAATGCTAACTCCCACACACACCGCCAGAATACACCAAAACTACTAATAAACACCACTGCACCACACAGACACACTTATCCAACAACAAATGAACAAACAATCAAAAATGAGAAAAGTTACAAACACTTACACAGTAAGTCTATCAGTCAATCAATGCTCACCTCTAGCAGGACCGAGTGTTGTGGAGCTGAGCTCCATAACAAGGCCGCTGGAGCGATTGTTAATGAGATGAACAACACACGAGAGCAGCGGGACTTTTATTATGATGGGACAGTCGCCGTGCGCCAGCGCTTTTCCGGTCATGAGTATCGTAACGTAGCTTTGTTTATCATATTAGATATATTTGAGTGTATTGAAAATTATGTTATGATGTTACTCTGTACGTTCACGCCGCATTCACACGGGGCGTAGGCGTTAACGCTTGACGGAGGGCGTGGTTGAAGCTGGGTGCTGACGCGATCGTCATAGTGACAACAGCCAATCACATTAACTTGCCGCTTGGACCAAAACACAACACAAAAAAGCGCCTTTTTTGGTTGTATGTGCGAGTGCGATTGCCCGTTGTAGTTGTTGTCAGCGCACTGCACAGGTGCACGAAGCTGTTAAGTACATTAAATCCTGAAAAAGCACCGACAGTGGGAAGAATATCACGTAGTGGTCCAGGAGCTGCGTCTGGATTTTTAACGGTCTATGGTCTGGATGGTTCACGGAGCAGTAATGAACGCAATTGGCTAGCGTCGGCTGTAGGATATTTGCATACGGCGATCTGATTGGATGACGCCTGCGCTGGCGCTTGAAAAGTTGAGAATTCTTCAACTTCTGCCGCTTGCAACGCGAGTGAAGTGCCGCGACGGAACCCACAATTCAGTTCGGCAACGGATGATGTCACCCATTCAAAGTAAATGGGAAGCGTTAACGCCTACGCCCCGTGTGAATGCGGCGTCACTCGACGGCTGCTGTGACACTTGTTGACACTGCTTAGAGTAAAGCGCTTCTGCCAAATAAAATCAGAAACCGAGGGTAACGCAGGTATGACGCAATTGACAGGTGACTCCAGGCTCTTTCGTTAAAATAGCAATTTTCTCACAATTTATAAATAGTTGGAAACATTTGGGATATTCTAAGTACTCAACTGAACAAAATATATAACACTGGCCTAGAGGTTCTTGGATATTTTACTGCAAAAATACTACATAGTGCACCTTTAAATGCAAATAAAAAATAAAAAGCTGTGTTTTTTTGACAAAAGCTGTCTAAAAGGCAGAACCACCAAATATCGATTTGACTTGGTTAATAAAAGTTAATTGATAAAATCTACTAGAACATTATTTTTGAAAACATCCTCACATTATACATTTTTTTCATAAGAGCCTAATATGTTACACAGTACTGTAGCTTTGCAGGTAGATTTCTCCAGTTGTCTTGGATATGCTGCCAAAGTGTTTATGGATTTAGTCTCTCTCTGTTTTCCTCTGTCTATTAATGAGTTTTTTTATATATATATTTGAATTGGAGAAATAGAATATTAGTAATGAAAGTCTTAAATAATAGCTACTGACCAAAATTATTCAAGATCCTGACAGCTGTGTATAAACTTTCTTCCTGCCCACCATTTACTGAGCTCACCTTCAGCTCATTAAACATCCCATTGGTCTGTTTTAACAATAAGAGGGTCAACAGAAATAGTAGAAAAAGTACAGACCCAGACAGCTGCCCCAGACGGTGACCTTTATTTTAATGCATCACTCAAGATATCCACACTTCCTGCAAGCTTCTTTATGAGATGAGGCCCTGATGTTAAAACTATTTATTCTCTCTCCACAACAGGAGATGAAGCTATGAGCTGGTGGATTCTGATACTTTGAAGAGTGACCAATGAGGCCAGACACTTGCCATTAAGAGCTGTAATACTAATGACCCACTCAATCTACAGTCTTTGCTTATTGAACCACAGAACAGTTTTAAGCCAATCATATAAAATGCCATGTGACTAGTAAAGCTAAATGTATGACTCTAGATGCTAAATAAAATGGAATTTCTAGATCAATGCCACGAGACATCATCATTGGCCGTGTTGTTACACCGTTGTGGGGAGACTGTTGGGTTCCTCTAAAAGTTACCAACCTTTCAGACGAACCAGTCACCCTCAAGAGGAATGAGGAATCGTAATGATGGTGTTCTGATGGCACCTTAATAGCCAGATGTTGTAAAACCAGACGGCAGGGGCCAATGATAATCAAGAAAACCTTAACCTTTAAAAGTTCATTCAAATGCATACAACTGCAACAGTAGTTTGACCCCAATAATGTTTTTGTTTGTTTGTTTGTTTGTTTTTACTGTTTTGTACCAAGAAATATTATAAACATGATTTAACAAAAATATCAGCTTCATATTTCTGATCTTAAACCCTTGCCCCACAGACTTTCACTGTAAATATGTATACTCAGGGCTCGATATTAGCACTTGTCCGGGATAAGTGGATTTTTTGAATGGGCAAATTAAATGCAATTTAAAAAGAAAAGTCTTAATGTCGACCCCTATGCCACAAATGCTGTTAAAGCCTGTATTCAGAACATTCTATTAAAGTTTTGGATTAAGAAATAGTGGACATGTTGTACTTGGGCACTGTGTTCACAACAGTGGAAGAATCTGATAAAAGTCTTTATCTGATAACTGAGAACTGTTTGTTCTCTGTTTGTTGAGGACTTTTGGGCAAATGCATATGAAATTAGGAAAATAATGATAGGAGTGGAAATGAGTGGGAGTGTTAATGGTAATGGAAAATGACTTATGAAAACGGAATTGTAATTTTACCTACTTAAATAATACCTTTAAATGACTTTGTTGTACTCGAGCAGAGTAAGGAATCATAAAAATCAACAAAGAAAGTCACCAATAAAAGGATGAGTGTTTGTACACATTTTTGCGAAAGGCCAAACAATCTGTGAGCACGCTACACTGGAGTACTGGCTGTGTTTCTGGAAAGATGAAAATTAATATGTGCTCTGTTTGTTCTGGGGAATGCATGTTGGATGGAAGCCTCTTCTATGCTTCTGTGATAAATTGTGTGGATGTGAACTCACATTAGCATGCATAATGCCCACTGTGTCTATACGTACATGCTCAAACAAGCAAGGGGTGCATCTGATTACCTGAATCCTGGCTGGACTTGGACTCTGAGAGGCTGACAGCCGAAGCATCACGAGACTGATCAATCATACCGATGTTCACCTTGTGTTTGTATGGATCCAGAGCTCCAAGCAGACCTAACACACGTATAGCCTAACAAAAGTGACAGAAGCAAAACTTAACTTAAAAATGGAAAAGGTTTTCTATTAGGAAAAAGTCCCACACATTTTAAATAAAATCCATCTTCTATTGAGAAAAAATATTAAATTCGTAGGAAAAAAATATTATCTAACATAAATTTAACAGATAAAAACTAGCAATTTTAAGCGCATCAAATGTGTATACTCTTGCATTAAACAATAATCAATTATCAAACAACAGTGTCATTATTAAATTTCTGTTCTACTGATAACCAAATTATAGTAACATTTTAATGATTTACCAAAAATATTTTCAGCTGAGTAATATATTTTTGCATACATCCCTGTTGAAGCAAAAAATCCCCCATTAAAAAATGTAGGCAGTCTAATTCCATTTCTTAATTTTTTTTATACAAAATATAGTTTTTACAAGATATACATTCAATAAGCTAAAAAAAAATGTTAAAACATCCATTTATTAAAAATCTACAAACCAACATTTGATACCAAACTATTTAGCCCCTAATCGTTTAGTTTATGCTAAATGTGTATCCTCGTTATCCTTTTTTATTTGTTTTTGTTTTATTTATTTGCTACATTGTTTACAAAATCATTAATTGTGGCAGTCAATAACAGGAATAGAAATCAATACCTCTCTCCTAATCCCCTGGTTTTGTTCTGTTTTCAGGAAGTTGAGTAGCACCTCCAGTAGAGATGGGTACTTCCTGTATGGCTCCACCACATACCCAGTACTGGCTACTTGTTGACCCAGAGTCCAAAGTGCCACCTGGTGGAAGAGCAGACAATAGTGTGTTATTATGTATCAATACAATGTAATGATGACTTGAATAGGTTTTATGTTTTTTTTTTTTTTTTTTTATTATTATTATTATTATTATTATTATTATTATTATTATTATTATTATTGAGAAAACAACTTTTTAAGATAGATCTAAAAAGACAAAGTGTTCCCAGACACAGTCCAAAGAAGGTAAAGTATTTAGTTACATGAGCTTCTGTGAACCTCGAGCAGCCTAAAACATTTAAACTCTACAACAATCCTGATTGCTAAAGCAGAATCTCACAGCGTCACACCAAGAATGAAAGCCTTGTGTAAAGTTTTGTAAATGCTGAAGACATCAGACCACACCTTATAACAGGACAATAAAACCTTTCAGACTCAAAGCACGCACTAGACTGCCTCCAAATATTATTGAAGTATGCATGCATGTCAGAAGGTTTCAATTGTTGTTATGGATAAGAGAAAGGAAAGTGCCTTTAATTACCCATAATGCTTTGCAAAGGACAATTTGTACAGCATAAGCTAGGACAGACTATAATTTCTGCTCAAAGTGGGGTAGTGTATGGGGAAAGAGAATACAACAATGCACAGACTCTAAGTTTAGGTGCAGGTCAGTCATTCTCAGAGGTACCCTCTCTTAATTTGACGGGAGTTAAATTAGTCATGCAGTCTGAAGCAAAAGAGCCCCCTGCCTTCCGAAGGAGATGAAACAGATAAGTTTAGTGTGCATGAGTGGGAGGATTTAATGGACACTTACCTGCGGAAAAGAGACATTCCAGTGTTGGAACACTGTAATGAAGTCCTTTCAAGACTGATGGGTAAAGCCAAAGACATTGTTAGAATTACCCTTCGCAGTAACACTTCTCTGAGACCCTCTAAAAACCCCAAAGTAATATCTGATATCCTGAAACAGCCTTTCAGCGAGGTCAGATATTCTTTCATGCCCCTAGCTGATTTCTACAGCACAGTACCTGTTGCGGGAGAAAATCCAGTTGAGTATTGGGTCCATCTATATAAGGCTATCGATGTTGCAGAGGAGGCTTTGACCAGGCTTGGGAGACAGATGGATAATCCGTGCCAGGAGGCAGCCATGATGTTTGTCAAGCATTGCCCAGATCGTTATGGCAAAATCGTCAAATACTTGCTGTTGGAGAGGTGGAGATCCACCTGACAAGGTTGGGACTGTTACTGTACTTCAGCAGTCAGTTACTCTAATGGCCAAACAAGAGCACCTTGTCTGGGGACAGCTGCCATTAGCTGCTATGTCACCAGGAAGTACTGTAATTGTGGAGGCCACTTCTTCTAGATCAATGCCACGAGACATCATCATTGGCCGTGTTGTTACACCGTTGTGGGGAGACTTTTGGGTTCCTCTAAAAGTTACCAACCTTTCAGACGAACCAGTCACCCTCAAGAGGAATAAGGAATCGTAAGCTTGCAGATGTGTTCCTGTGTCTAGCTGTAGAAGATTTCAAACTGTTGCAGGTTTCAGTCAAGTCCAAGTGCCAACAGTTCAGAGGCCTTCTCAAGCTGGTGCTGCAGCTGATCTTAAACAGAGACTAAAGGCTGTAGGCCTCAGTGACATTGATATCTGTCAAGGATACAGTAAAAGAAAAGCTTGTCCAACTGCTTGAGAACTACAATAATGTATTCTCCAAACATGCTTTGGATTGTGGGGAGGTCAGAGGGTTCATCCACCGCATCCGTTTGACAGACGAGCGTCCATTCCGACTGCCAAACTATCAAGTACCACTCGCTCACTATCAAAAACTGCGTCAAGTTCTCTCAGAAATGGAAGAACAAGGAGTCATTCGTAAATCAGTGAGTGAGTATGCTTCGCCTTTGGTCCTAGCATGGAAGAAGGATGGCGGCTTGAGGATTTGTATGAACTTTAGATGGCTGAATGCCAAAACTGTTTAGGAAGCACACCCGCTGCCACACCAATCTGACTGTTTGGTTGCCTTGGGAGGGAACACCCTCTTCAGTACCATGGATTTAACATCAGGCTTTTATAACATCCCCATGGCTGAAGAAGATAAGAGGTACACAGCATTTACGACTCCAGTAGGACTCCATGAGTACAACAGAATGCCTCAAGGGCTGTGCAATAAACCAGCATCTTTTATGCGTATGATGTTGAGTATCTTTGGAGATCTGAATTTTAGTAGTCTGCTGTGTTATTTAGATGACCTACTGGTGTTTGCACCTGATGAGAATGCGGCTCTTGGAGATTGAGGAACCACAATCTCAAGTTAAGTCCAAAAAAGTGTAATCTGTGCGGGCCTCTGTTAAAGGGGTTCTTCAGCGCTGGGAAGATGAATCTGTATTTAAACTGGGCCATCAATGCAGTAGAAATGTGAAATTATTTTTGAATTTGGTGGCTTCTAGACTGAGAAAAGACAGAAAATGTATTTTTGTCCTATGGGGATGAAGACTACAATTCCCAGAATGCTTCGCTGCCCTTTGAGGCCATTCCCAAAGCCACCAACTTGATTACTTTGACCACCAACTTGAGTTAGAGAAGACACTACACTTAAAAACTGAACGTGTCTGTTCAATATAATGAGTGAGTCACCGCGCGAGTATCACAGCACTGAGCACTAACTGCACGAGTGATGAGAGCTGAGGTAATCGCGACTACACTCGCGGCATACATTCACAACGCGAGTTCAGTCTGGAGTGTTTCAATTCATGCCTTTGCAAGCTTAACATTCATAGAAATGAATTTGAGAAGTTAAAAGACTTACATTGCTCACCATATCTCCGTTTAAATGAGTGCCTGTAGCTGCCAGCTGAGCTCTCCCTGCAAGCTGAGTGTAATCTCCCATCCCCCATGCGCGGATTCAAAACATACGGAAATGGCTCCCTCTGCTGGCTGTAGTCTTTAGCCTTTGGACAAACATTCCTCCTATGATGCAAAAATCGTCAATTTGCATCACAGGAGGAACTTTTCCAGAAATAAAATGCATAAATCTCGTCTTAGGAGGATATGAGGGGGGAAAGCACAATCATTTGAATATACTCCAGGGTTTCTACTGATACAAAGCCATATGCTAATCGCTGAAATAACCCTTTAAGTTTTTAGGCCACATCGTTGATGGGGATGGTCTTTCTGTTGATCCATCAAAGGTTGATGCCATAGCCAAACTGTCAAAAGCGGGGTCATCTGGATGAAGATGGCTGTACTCCATCTGTAAGGAAGATTAAGTCTGTTCTGGGAATGATCCTCTATTACCAGCACTTCATCCCAAATTGATCCTCTGTAGCCAAGCCACTCTTCTCCTTAACAGCTGTACAGAAAAGGAGGGCAAAGGTCAGAACTGAGGCTAAGGCAGACACATAAAAAAAGCTCAAGCCAACTGAGTGGACCTCAGAATGTAATAATGTCCTTTCTAGCCTGAGAGAGAGTCTACTTCATAGTGTGGTCTTGGCACATCCTGACTTTTCTCTTCCATTAATCTTGTCAATTGATGCTTCTCTGGATGGACTTGGAGCCGTGTTATCACAGATACCAGCAGGCTAGCAGACATAGACATAGCAGACTGTCAAGTGTTGCCATAGATGTATATTGGCCAAAACACCAGAGCCATCTGCTCGAGCTCCACTTGACAGCATAAGAACTTCTCCCCCTATGAAGTTAGTGTGTTTGGATTTTTGGAGTGCTGAGGACAGCAAGCAGCGTTCTGTAGACTTATTAGTTGTGATGGATCACTTCACAAAGTTGGCTCATGACTTCCCGTGTATAAACCAGAAAGCAAAACAAATTGCGAAGAAGTTGTGGGATCACGTCTTTTGTGTTTCCCAATACGCATTCACACGGATCAAGGAAACAACTTTGAAAGTACCCTCATAGCAGAACTGCTCAAGCTGGCAGGCATTAAAAAATGTCACACACTACGGCATACCACCCAATGGGAAATGGTGGGACAGAGCAGTTTAATTGGACTCTGGGTAGTATGCTTTGCTCTCTGTCTCTCAAAGAGAAACACAAGTGGCCTGAGCAGATACAGACTCTGACATTTGCATATAATGCCACATTACACGAGACCACTGGTTATGCCACATTCCAGCTGATGTTTGGCCGCATTCCAGAGCTTCCTGCTGATGTCATATTTGGGCAGGTGCCCAATCCAATCCAATCCAAATCCAAAGTGCATCGAAATTTGATTCTTGATATCAGCTTCTTGCCTGTTGAGTCACCTCAAGATGACAAGGACATACAGTCTAATGCCGTGAATATGGAGAGTGAATCTCGTGTGTCTGAGTTGTCTGATTCATTGGAAGAGGAGAGTTCTTTTAAAAAGAACAAGGGCATGGGTGCTTGATGAGCAAGAAGAGATTGAGGGTCAAGAGTTTATGGATGATGTCTTAGAATTTGATCATTCTGATCAAGTATCTGGCAAAGACTGAATCCTCTGCTAGTAATCCTGACCCACAAATAGAAACGGTGAACTACTCTCATTCTAACAGCATTTCTGACACACATCACAAATTTCTACAGACACACAAGCACAAATGTCAACTGACACACAGGGTGTTAGGACCCGTGCAGGAAGGGTGGTCAAAAGGGTTAGTCGTTTAATTGAGTCAATGGCACAGAAACCAATTGCCATCTTCCCCGACTTCACTGCAAGTGTAGCAAAAGCCAGAGCGGCGTTTACAGATGTCCGTTATGGATTAATTTACCCTGCTAAATTACGGATCACGTTTAACGGTGATCAAAGAGAATTCGTCGATCCAGTCGAAGCCATGGACTTTGTGACAAATACCATCGCAACAAGTACGCAAAGACCTAGTGAGTAATAACTGTTCCCTTTCGAGAGAGGTTCCCTCGTATTACGTATGGGAAAAACTCCTTTTCTCGAGAATGTGAAGCAAAATTTTATTAATGAAGGTATCTATGTAAAGCGCAGTGAGCTGCACGGCCATAGCCCAGCGCGAGGAGCGCGCTGATTGGCCGGGCCGCGGCAACTGCAGGAACCTATGGTGAGGCGGCTGAGAGGAACGAACCAATGGGGGGCGTTCCAGAAGCCCGCCGAAAAAGGTGCTTATATTTGCATACAGGAGGCTATATAAGACCCTAATTCGCCATAGGTGTCAGATTTTATCTCCTTCAGCGATACCTTCGCTGATCTCCGGAAGAAGCACCGCCGTTGAAAAGGCACCAGCGGAACCTGCAGCTGAGGACGACGGACTCCCTCTCCGCCTTCTCTGCCGTTCCAGCTACGCCATCCGGCGTTATATATCCTTTAAACTGTGTCTATGTTGAGTGTTGTATGTGTTTGTGTGTGTGTTGCCGCTGCAACGCCACTTCTAGAGCTTACAGGCTTGTTCTATTCGAGGACTCTCTCGTTCCGCCGCGTCGTTAAGCGCCGCGGAAAGACGGAGCTCTTCTCACTCTCCCTCTGCTCTCGTCCCGTCGCGCTGAATAGCGCCGCGGAAAGAGAGAATGTTAGAGGACATGAGCACACTCAAGCCGAAGCT
This sequence comes from Pseudorasbora parva, assembly GCF_024679245.1. NCBI lineage: Eukaryota > Metazoa > Chordata > Actinopteri > Cypriniformes > Gobionidae > Pseudorasbora > Pseudorasbora parva. Next base: position 11,625,252 of record NC_090184.1, read on the forward strand.
CTCTTCACTCTGCCGCCGCCGCGGCTCTTCTTCCGCCGCTGCCGCAGAGTTGTCCTCACTCTTCTCTCGTTCCGTCGCGCTACAGCCGTGGACAGAGAATACTAGAGTGAATAGGCGAACTCGAGCCGAAGCTCTCGTCACTATACCGTCGCGCTGAGGAGGCGCCGCGGACAGACGGAGCTTTTCCTCACTCTTCCTCTTCTCTTGTTCAGTCGCGATATCGCCGCGGACAGAGAATACTAGAGTGAATAAACTAACTCGAGCCGAAGCTCTCGCCGTGCTGAAGAAGCGCCGCGGACAGAGTTTTTCCTCACGCTTCCAATTCTCGTTCAGTCGCGCTGTCGCCGCGGACAGAGAATACTAGAGTGAATAAACAAACTCGAGCCGAAGCTCTCACCGTGCTAGAAGCGCCGCGGACAGAGTTTTTCCTCACGGTTCCAATTCTCTCGTTCTGTCGCTCTATCGCCGCGGACAGAGAATACTAGAGTGAATAAACTTACTCGAGCCGAAGCTCTCGCCGTGCTAGAAGCGCCGCGGACAGAGTTTTTCCTCACGCTTCCAATTCTCTCGTTCTGTCGCTCTATCGCCGCGGACAGAGAATACTAGAGTGAATAAACAAACTCGAGCCGAAGCTCTCGCCGTGCTAGAAGCGCCACGGACAGAGTTTTTCTTCACGCTTCCAATTCTCTCGTTCTGTCGCTCTATCGCCGCGGACAGAGAATAATAGAGTGAATAAACAAACTCGAGCCGAAGCTCTCGCCGTGCTAGAAGCGCCACGGACAGAGTTTTTCCTCACGCTTCCAATTCTCTCGTTCTGTCGCTCTATCGCCGCGGACAGAGAATACTATAGTGAATAAACTAACTCGAGCCGAAGCTCTCGCCGTGCTCATTCTACCGCCGCCGTGCTGAAGCGCTGCGGACAGAGAATACTAGAGTAAGTTAGACGAGCGAGCTCGGGCTGTTGGGTATGTCAAGAACAATGTCGCTGCAGCGCTCGCTTACTGCCAAGGAAGTTGTAATGGCTGCCTTGTCATGATAGCGCGCGCGCGCCCCTTCCACAGCGCGTTGCTGACTAGAGCGCGACTTACGTCATAGCATGCGCTCACTGTCAGAGCATAAGGGCGTCGGAAGATGGCTGCCAAGCTAAGCCCTTTTTTCACTCTATCACTTCCAGTCCCCTTTATTCAGGCGGCTGGAAAGGTTTTTACACTGTAGACAAAGTGTCCACTACACAGTGTGCACCCCTACATAAGCACTGTTAATTCAGCCTCACAAAATCACAAATAAATCCCGCCGCGGCCGGATTACACCATATAAAGTCAACTAGCCTTATTGCAGTCAACTAGCCTGTGGTCAAACACGCTTGTCTGCATGCGCGCTTTCAGTCTAGACTAGAACATAGAACATAGACTAGAACGGCATTGTGGAATGGCTCACATACCACCCGCACTTCCTTACATTCTCCCAGTTCCCTTAAGTTAAGTGACTGGAGATGAAATATTGCAGTCAACTAGCCTGTGTTAAACACGCTCGCCTGCACACTAATGCTGTGTGCGTTTACCCCTGTGGATTTGCTCACTGGTTTGCACCGTGGGTATTCTACGTAGGTTGTGCGCCACTACACATTGTTTACACTACACACAAAAGAGCTTTCTATGTAGGAAATGTGCCCACTTTACAGTCTGCACTCCTGCACCCAAGCACTTTTCACAAAGTTCACTCTCGCACACACAATATAAATGTGAGGCGCGCGCCCACTGCAAAGCCTGCACCGCCAAAACACTATCCTCACAGTGTTACAAGCAGTGTTACAGCACAAGCAACCCGGCTAACAGGCCCCTATTACTAAGCGGCCAGCCCCCGAATCTAATTCAACCCCTGGCTTCACGAGCCCAGGCCTGGCAGGCCATTCCTGGTATATAATATTGGGTGTTGAACATATAAAATGAGGTTCTCGCTACAGTTTTGCTCGCAGACCCCGCGATTCAAGCCGTGGTCGAGCCCTCAGTAAGAAGCAGTGTCAGTCACGTGCTTTTCGCTGAGGCATTGAAACTGTTAAAGGAGAGAGCGGCGGAAACAGTACACCCGACGCTAGCGAGTCAGGTTTTTACTGTCGCTAATTCCTCATGCCGAAAATGGATGGCGGTCTCAGGCCCATTTTCCAGGCATCTGAACAAAGCACTTATGACACGCTCGTTTCAAGGTGCTGACGGTGAAACAAATCCTCGCGCACATTCGCCCCGGGGATTGAGTTTTCTCAATAGATCTGAAAAACGCATACTTCACGTTACGATAACCCCCTCTACAGGCCATTCTTGAGATTCGCCTTCGAGGGGCAGGCTTATCAGTACAGTCATTGTCATAGACTCAAGACTCAACGAGCGTCTTACGGCATAAGAACCACCACGTCTTGATAACGTACATAAAATCGCTAGTGCAGCCGAGATCAGACTCTCTTCACTGCATGGCTAAGCATCTCCTTTTATGGGCAGAGCACAATCTGAGCTCCCTAAGGGCGGCTTACGTGCCAGGTATTCTGAATCAGGGTCCGGACATGTTATCCAGAGGACCCATGTCCCCAGGGGGATGGTCCCTTTACCCGCAAACGATTCAGCTCACACAGCACACGCTGCCCAATATTTTTTCTGCAAACGCAGGGATGCCCTGGCCCATGTTGGCCCAGACTCCCTCTATATGCTCCCTCCGATCGCGATCCAGCTGCAAGCCTGTGCTTTTTAATAGCCCCACTTTGGAAGAACCGCACATGGTTCTCCAAACTGTTTCAGCTGTCAGACACAGCCCCATGGCCTATTCCGCCAACGAAAGGGAAGATCTGGCATCCCAATCCCGAGCTGTGGGCCCTCCACGTATGGCCCATCAACGGTATCCGGGAACCTCTCTGACAAGTTATGAACACTATTTCGGAAGCTAGAGCCCCTGCTATCTGGCAGCTCTGCTTTGAAGTGGTCAGTGGTTTTCTAACCAGTGTGCTACGCGAAACATCGACGCACACTCATGCGAACTGGCGGAACTGCTCGCTTTCTCCAAGAGCTAATGGACGCGGGTCGTCCTCCCTCCATACTCGGGGTGTGTGTCTCCGCCATAGCAGCTAGCCACGCTCCGATCGCGGCACATTCACTAGGGAAAAGTGATCTTATTGTGTGTTTTCTTAAAGGGGCCAGGAGATTCAGCCCGCCTTGCCCCCACCTCGGTCCCTATTTGGGACCTCGCCATGGTTTTGGAGGCCGTGAAGGGTTCCCCCTCCTAACCACTTCAGACCACGAGCTTTAAGCACATATCACTCAAAACCGTTTTTCTGCTGGCCGTGGCCTCGGTTAAGCGAGTGGGTGGCTTACCTGCACTCTCCGTGAGCCCTTCCTGTCTTGAGTTTGGGTCCAGCAACTTCAAGGTTGTGCTCAAACCGAGGCATGGTTTTATGCTGAAAGTGCTATCAACCCCTTCAGTATGCAGGTCTTTTCACTGCTTAACCCGCGTCTCAGAGAGAATAAGACGCAAACCTATTCTGCCCAGTCAGAGCATTGAGATTGTATCTAGAGCGCTCCGCCCCCTTCGGGCAGTCGGATCAGCTCTTCATTGCTTCGGTGGCCGCACTAAAGTTGTGCTGTCATGAAACAGACTCTCACACTGGATAGTGGATGCAGTCCCACTAGCATATAGGTCTAGGACCTAACCTGTCCTACAGGCATTCAAGCCCACTCCGCTAGAGGCATGGCCTCATCTTGGGCTTGGTCGTGTGGCATTTCTTTGGAAGATATCTGTGCGGCGGCAGGCTGGGCCTCTCCGTCCACTTTTATCAGATTCTACAAGTTGGAGGTTCCAGCTCTACAAGCAGGGCTTCTCTCCATCTAGGCTCTTTCTAGACCCTGATAAACAGATTGCCTTATGTTTTGGCCTGTACACATTAGCCCTCAAGCACTTATTCATTCATCATAAGATCCGACTATGTCCGATCAGCTGTTCAAACGAACCGACTCTTCCGGTTCTTCATTCCCCTTATAAGCCGCCTCTGTCGGTCTCTCAGGGGTTTATTAACATGTGCTTTGGGTATACTGGGTCAGTCAGCACACACGGCGCTTTACATTGTGTTCCCATACGTAATACGAGGAACCTCTCTCGAAAGGGAACGTACTCGGTTACTTTCGTAACCTTGGTTCCTGGGGAACCGAGTAAATACCTGGGGATTTACTTTGAAAATATGGAATAATCATCATTGAAATTTACTCACCCCATTTCCTCTCTGTCTAGTATAAGTACAATAAACAAATTCTTACCATCTGAATTAGACAAAGGTTTTAAAAAATGGGAAAATTACGGACTTAAGTTTATACATCAATTCATTAGAAAAGACCATTTTAAATCATTTGAACAATTACAAAGAGAATTTAACCTACCAAAAACAGACTTTTATAGGTATCTACAAATTAGAGACTTTCTTACTAAGCACAAAGATTGGGAGGGGATTGTTAACCCAAACAAAATAGAGAAATTATTGATAAATATACAAATGGGGAACATGGAAAAGAGGCTAATCTCTAAACTTTATCAGAGTATGCTGACAATTAACTCAAGTAATTATTTTGCATGTAAAGAACGATGGGAGGTGGAAACACAGGAGGAAATCACTCAGGAGGATTGGACAGATATATGTCTGGAGGCTCATAGGGTCACTAATTCAAACACATGGAGAGAGTTTAGATGGAAAATTATTACTAGATATTTCCGTACGCCTCAAATTGTTGCAAAGATGGGTGCAGGGCTTTCTAGTCGATGCTGGAGGAGATGTGGAGCACAAGAAGGCAACCATACCCACATCTTCTGGACTTGTCCGAAGTTAAAACCATTTTGGGAAGATGTTTATAGAGTACTTAGAGATATATTCAATACCGATATTCCCTTCGACCCCATTGTGGCTATTTTAGGGGCAATACCGGAGGGTATGAAGGAAAGAAGATTGAATTACTTACTTCAAATTCTACTTTCAGCAGCCTTGAAGTGTATTATGTTCAAATGGCTAAAGCTAGAACCACCCACACATGAACAGTGGATCCAAAGAGTCAGAGATATTTATGATATGGAACGAATAACTTACTCACTTAGACTTCAGTTGAATATTTTTGAGGCAAGATGGAGCCCAATTTCAAGATTACTACATAATGATTAATGAACCACGCAGGAATGGGTAGAAATATACTATGGCAAACCTCTGTCTTGTTTGTTGTGCTTGATTTAAGAACGTGACAATCTTATTTTATTTTGATTTTTTTTTTTTTTTGTATGTGTATTTTTTTTATTATTTTGTTATTTATTTATTATTATTTAGATTCTGTTAACTATTGTATATGCACCCCTATTGTCTATTATTGATGAATATTCGTTAAGACATGCTGGTTCTAATAAAAAAGTAGTTTGAAAAAAAAAAGAAAATAGTGTGAAAATGTTTACAAGATATAAATTTCATGAAGTGTGATATACTGTAGACCAGATTATTGTATGTTGTACAAGGCAGCATACTGTTCTAAGAATGGCTAAGACTTGATCAATCTTAGACTTTTCTTGACCTGTAAAGTAGGTAACTTCATATGTTAAACTGTAAATGAGATTCATTAAAAATATGCTCTCTAGGATGAATTTTGTCATTTGGTCAGGATGTTAGTGAACTTCAGGAGGGGTGAATTTGATGGATGTTAATGAGTATGTACTCGTAATATTAATGTATTTCACTAATCATCCTTCCTTTCAATTTTTATTTGTTTACTTAGTATTAATTTGTCCACAAATACCTCAGCATTTTGTTTTTTATCTTATTTTTGCTATTTTGGGAAATTTTATATTTCTATTACGTGACGTCATTTTTGTTCAGCCCGCGCTGCGTCCTCAGACCACATTGAGCGCACTGAGAGGAGGTAAGCAGTTAGCTCTCTCAATATACATTTATAAAAGTTGAATAAGCCAATAATATGCATTAATATAACTGTCCACAGGGTTATAAATGTATTAAGAAATGTTTTATGTATGGATGGATTGGATTAAATAGTTTTATCATTTGGTACAGCAGTTTGAGTGTGTAAATATCAGACTTTAATTTGTGCAGGTAAAAAAATCACAGATGACATGTATTTCTCAAACTGTGCTCTTTAATCCATCCAGGTACGATTAATATTTGTTCTTATTTTCCAATGTATTCATTTTGTGTTAATTTGTTATTTTCCAAATTTATAATTGATTGAAAACTAGCTGCAAGAGTTTATTTTGAATGTTTGTAACAATTAATTTTGCACTTAATGTCATTTATATGTTTTGTGCATTTTGTTATCACTGTAATGTTTACAGTAGAGCCCGTCACGGGCCTCAAATCTAGGCCCTAGCCCGGCCCTGGCCCGAGACGCTGAGGGCCTAACCCGGCCCGCTTATCAAAATTCTCGGCCCGAGTCCGACTGGAGCCCGGGGGGTTTTTTGTTTTGTTTTTTACATTGTTGCAGCCATTAAAATAGTTCTGTTTTGTTTTTAATGTCAAAGTAGTTATATTTCGTTTTGTTTCTTTATTAAGTTAATTTAGAAAGATGTTTAGAGCATTTTTTTTGTTTGTTAAATCAAAGTTTTATTTTTTTTAAGTGACGACCAAAAGTTAATGGATTTAGTCTCTCAAATCAACTCTTGACTTGTTTTGCCTATAATAAAATCCATAGATATAAAACACTTCAAGCATCACAATGTTATTTAATTTCGCCAACTATTACCAACAGTAGCCTAAAAGGCATTTTTGACGAGCTGAGGCAGGCTGATTCTGCTCGCAGCTCTTGCAAACAGAGCTAAACAATCTAAAAACAAATAAAAATAAAAAAAAGAACATGCAGGTTGTCTTATAGTCTACCTTACACCTACGCAAATGAATATAAATCCGATCTTCAATTCGGTATGTTCATTTAACGGAGTTTACAGCAACGGAAGCAAAAGATTCAAGATGCATTTTATTCAGCAGCTTATTTCAAATTCAAAGACCACATAAGAGACCGCGACTTAAGCCTACTGGTAAGATCATTTAGTCTCATTCATCATCTAAGACTTATTTTAAGTTTCATTTACGGCCATTTGCGTTGGCTTGCATTAGTCATTTGCGGCGATGCGTGTTGCAGCACCATCATATCTATATGACTACAACATATAGCCCATAACACATTGTGACACAATGACATTTTCATGTTTGAAAGTCTGTAGGTTAACATAAATGTAGATATAGGACTAATTGTAATAATAAAAAACAACATAATTATTGATTTTGAAATATTAAACCAGTCAATACAGAACTAAATATTCTGTAGCCTTTTGGCGTCAATACCATGGATATGGTATGGGCCGGCTACTGCCGACGTTGTCTTTGCTGTATCAATAGGCAATATATTTATATTTAACATGAAGTATAGGGCTTCCCTGTACATTAATAGCAGCAGACGCCCCGCGGATGACACGCAACAGAAACGCCACGCTCAGACCACGCTTGCAGTGTGTCTCTGGCCTTAACTCTAGCAGCTGCGCTGAAGAAACGCACGCTGCTGCTGCTGGCGCGGACTCTGAACATATATGCTCTGAACACTGTGCAAGCCATCTTGACAGTCGCGTTAGCTATTATGGTCTCGTGTTGTTTCCACCAGCACAGAACATCTCATTGTTCCTTTTAATTAATAAAATAAATATAAAACGAAGGAGAAGCCTAAAAAAAGGCCCGAAGCCCGGCCCGCGTTTTAGGTATGACGTGAAAATTGGCCCGAAGCCCGGACCTAGGGGCGTAAAAAGTCGGGGCCCGTCGGGCTCGGGCATAAATGCAGGGCTGTAGTTTACAGTGCGCGTTGAGCACACTGAGAGGAGGTAAAAATCACAGATGACGTGTATTTCTCAAACTGTGCTCTTTAATCCATCCAGAGAGCCAGAATAAACTCCATAGTAGCAGCAGCACTTCCAGTTGTCTCCTTGTCTTCTATCACACAACGCAGATTGGGCAGTAGCCAGAATTGGGCCGGTTACACATTGATCATCATATGATATGCTATATGATAAATTGAAATGAGCTGATAACATAACCATTTTCTCCAGAATGACTGTATAGCTGAATCAAATTTTGTAGCAATATTTTCCTGTTTTTACACCGTGAAGTAGCTTTGAAACAATCAACATTGTAAAAGCACTAGATAAATTAAGTTGACTTGGCTTGACACCCTTATTGTCCACTGGCAAATTTTCATTTATACCGTATTTTACGAACTATAAGTCACTCCGGAGAATAAGTCGCAACATGAAAAAACATGTCATGAAGAGGAAAAAAACATATTTAAGTCACACTGAACTATAGGTGGAATTATACTGGACTATAACGCCAGCTTCACACCGCACACGCAACCATTGGCAGGGCAGAAGCAGTACGGAGAGCGGGAGCCGCGCGCGCTCGCTGTGCATTCACACGTTTGTCTCGTGCAGCTGAGCCTCTGCCGGCAGAGCGTTCAAGTACCCATCTTTGGACTCGTTCCTCCAGCTCTAGCCATCTTGCTTTCAGCCCACGATTAGCTTTCTTTGTTTTCTTCACTACAAATAAAGTAACCTTTGCTTTTCGCCAGTCCCTCACAAGTTTCTCACTCACTCCAAACTTTATTCCACTTTATTTCTGCTGCTCAATAGCGCCATCTCACGGCTGTAGACGTAGCTAAATGTTTATTCTTGTCAGTCAGTATGAATTAAATTTGATATATAAGTCGCACCATACTATAAGTTGCAGAACCAGCCAAACTATGAAAAAACAGTGTGACTTATAGTCTGGAAAATACAGTAATTATTACAGAAGTTGAGCTCATTGAAAACACTTGCTTTGCTCCACACCGTTATGGATGCACGAGTGTTTAGGTTTAGTATTAGTGATTTAAAAGACCCAGCCAGTGATACTGGTATTACTGGTGTTTGCACATGTCGATTAACCGGTAAGAAAATTTCCTTACGTCACACCCCTAGCAGCAATCATAACTTTTACTTTAGACAACAAAGTTCCCCTCATTTATCAATCTTGCGTAGAAACGGGCGTATATGTTGTCGTAAGATTATGCTTACACTCCTCTCACCGCCTGATTTATGAAGCTGTGCGCACACCTCTGCAATCCAGGTGTATGCAATACTTGCCCTTGATAAATGTCGCAGCTGAAAACGATCGTCATTAGAATAACACGCCCCTATATATTCAAGTCTCTGCCTCCCCCACGCCCTTATTTTACACCATGGACACACGGAAGATGGCAAAGAAGCGAAACTTCTCCGATGTGGAAATCGAGACCATCACCAAGTGGGGAAAAAATAAATAAATTATTTGGGAGTTTAAAGAGTGGGATTAAATTACGAGTACTGTTAATAGTGTGGGGATTGAGAAGTGCACTCCAGCAGTTTGAATAGCTGTTTGGATGAGAAATTACCTTTCATAAAACATTATTTTACAGCACATGTTTTAATACAATTAGCATTTCATTTCTTATCACGGCACATGTATTGGGGTGTACAATAGTGATGATGATGTGATGTGGAATAGCCTACCATTAATTCACATTAATAATTGCATGACAATTTGTAAGATTATCTTATTGTTGTTATTATTATTATTATTATTATTATTATTATTATTATTATTATTATTATTTGTTTATTTTGATTTGTTTTTTTGTTTAGAGTTTTATTTATCCCCTTGGGGCAATTAGTTTAGGCTCACATGGTGCTTCACATTTAACACCAACACATATACATTCAATCATTCATTCAAAACACACACACAAAAAAATCATAATAAAAAAAATTAGTGACGGCTTGTAGTTCGTCAAGTTTATGGCAAAGCGAGCGTACATTGCCTAGGAGTATTCCAGGCAGCGGGGTAAATCTTTGCGCTTTCTTTAGCCTGCGTCGAACTCCTCCTCGATTCCCGCGTTTCCTCTTTGTTCTCCTTTTCAGGCCTCAGCAATAACAATCCATTCAAATATAATTGGCCGACATGTTTTATTCATATCAGATACACATAGTGTAAGTAACTATAAAGTTTGCTCGATTCTTCTCCCAGTTCACCGGTCACTTACTTATTCCAGGAGAAGCTGATGAATATACGTGCTGTAAATCCGATTGACAGGACTCTGAACTGCGGTGCATTTGTTCAAACGGTTCAAACGTGGCAGGGCCCATCTCACATTATAGATCAAAATCAAGATCATTTATAAAGGGGTTCAAATGGCAAAACACACCTACAATTGGATTATTAGACAGTTGATGACATGGTAAGCAAGTATGTCAATATTTTGAATAAAAAAGAAAAAAACGTAATAAAAGCGATACATCTGTCATTCAGCGCTATTTTGATTGTGGTGAGTCACGTGATAAACATGACGCGTTGCCATAGAAACATTAAGATGAAACGTTCTAAAATAACGTTGCCTTAAAAAAAACTCAGCTAAAATATTTTGACTGTACGCATGAAAGTTTTAAATGTGATGTTAATCAAATAAATGTTAACAGGCAAACTTAAAGCCTAGATAATTACCATTTTGTTGGGGTGATTGGGGACAGGTGGGGCTCGTGGCCCTTCCCTACCTCCAAAGTGGGGAATGGCAGAAAAAGTTTGAGAAACACTGCCATACGCCAACGTCCATATTGCTAAATCACACACTCACCGTGGTTTGGGTGTACGCAAGGTGTACGCTGGAAATTTGGTGTACGCACTTTTGATAAATGAGGGCCAGTGAATTTTAAATAAAGAATAAAGCTGAAATCAAACTAATATTGTTGCTAAATAAAGTCACAGACATGGCTGACTCCAAACACTGCACTGTGTCTTAATCTCATAATCGAAGTATATTTCATGTTGTCTTTCATTACGTATTTCTATATTCAAACTGTATATCCAAGTCCTTTCTAGAAAAATGTGGCTTTTTTTTTGTTGTTGCGATTAAAAATCCTTGATTATGCGGCACATTTTCTTTTAAAAAAAATTGATGGAATATGCAGGATATTTATGCAATTTTATGCAATGAAATTGCGGGAACTTGCAAAAACTGCGGTTTGATGAAAAAGAGAAAAAAAGTGATTCCCCCAACACCCTGTTCTCTTAGGGTCCTACCTTAAATGTCAAAAGTCATTTCGTATTACTTTCTATGATAAGCAAGCTTACTACATCACAGAAAGAGCTGGGAATATTCAAGTTATCATCTTGTTTTATTTCAGACCTTAATAAGCACATTGCTCAAACTTTAAAAAAAATTAATGAGTCAAACAAGTTCTGTAGATTTACAAAAAGAATATGCAACAATTTCTGTAAAAATGAATAAATAAATTTAAAAAATAATTGTGTTTTTCCTGTTTTACAGAGGTAGCTATACAAAACAAACATCTGTATTAAAAATAAATAAATAAACACGCTTCCAATGCACAAAGTGCAATCTCTTACTGTAACGTAAATTAACATACCATACCATACTTCTAATATACTTACAACTGTAAGGTTTTTGAAACTAGTATGATATAACCCACTGGTAACAAAAAAGTTCAATCTTACAACTGTTAAGTTGAATCAACTCCTGGATCAAACTACAACAGTCCACTGTGAAAATGAAAACGGGCTGAATCCAAAATTTCCCCCCAAAACCTCAATTACTATTCCCTATGTTAGTCCACTAATACATTTCACTTGAAGGTGTGAATGAAAATGAGTGTGTCAAGTCGGATAGCTGTTGTGTGTACATCGGTTTTACACTGGTTATTATGCAGCAATGTGGGAATGAATCCACTCGATAAAGTCCACTATGGTTTCGGACACCACTACAAAGGGCTGTCCCCTCAAATAATGGCCTATTTGAGGGTATAGGGGGCGATTTCGGATTCAGTCTATAACTGTGTAGCTCACTGGCAGGATTTGGCAACGTTCCCATGCAATAGGGGGAAATGGCTGCTATTGTTTGAAGTAAACGCAACATTTTTCAACTTTCAGCTAAAGAAATATGTGACTTTTGCAATGAAAATGCAGGGATTATGAAATTAAGCCCTGCATGTTTTGCGTGCATAAAATGGCAATTTATGTCGCAAAATTGCGGAATATTCAAAAAAAATACGGCCCCTAAATAATATATTAATGATTGGTAATGTGATTGCAGATGCGAGGTGCATTAATATTTCTGAAATAATCAGCTAATATTGATTATCATTGGATACAATTGCATAGTGTAATGAGGTTAATGTTTTAAATATAACATTTTGAATTATAGAAATATGTAATGAATGACAAAATGAAACATGCAGAGGCTGTGTCAATTAGTCCCGTCCCCCCCCCCCCGAAAATAACCTCAATAAACCCGATGACTCTGATCCATTGAATATTCCGATCTAATATACTGTCCATGTCCAGAAAATGATTAAAAACATCATCAAAGTAGTCCAAATATGACATCAGTTATGGGTCCAAAATCCTTTGCGAATGTCCCTTGTCAGACTGTACGAACATGATCCCCGTGTCACACTGTAAGATCTCAGTTGACATTAATGTCAGACTGCACGATAGTGAAGGCGCGCTAAAAACGGACGCGCGCAAGAAATCTCACCCGGAGTTTTATATCATCAATGAATGACGCGTTCAGTGACGGTGAGCTGCATTACACGCGGGACTGAAATGCTGGCTACAAATACATTTCTAGCTCTCGTTTTGGTCATAGTTTGTCTTGAAAAACCGAGATATTTGACTGTCGTCGTAGGAGAAGTCACACTGCAGGATTCTGTGCCAAATCTTCTGACACTGCCAGAATTTCGTCTGAGGTAAAATTTGATCGCAGAGCTCATTAATCGGCGGCCGGTGAACATGTCAAACTAACGACCAAAGACGTCAGATTTTAGCCTAGGATCTGAAGAATCTTTTAGGATTTCCTAAATTTGTCTCAGACGGCCAAATCGTGGCCAAAATCGCACAGTGTGCACCCGGCTTTAGTTAGTTAGAATCTCTTGAAGCATTTGAAACGATCACTGTTGTAAAAAGCACTGTATAAATAAAGTTTACTTGATTAACTTCAGATGCAGCTTCTTTGGTTAATATAATTCGATTGGTAACAGCCTATTGTCTTATTATTCTAATTAAATTATATTAAATTGAAGGATTTAACATAAACAATGATAGATATATTTAAAAAGATTAGAAAAATTCCCCTTATAAAAGTTTTTTTTTTTTTTTTTTTTTAAATCCATGTGGAAAATGAACAATTGAAACGGAATATATTGCCCCACAATGGGAGAGTTAATTTTTTACACTGCTAAATGATGATACATATAAAAATATGTAATAAACCCAGAGAAGAAATCTCTTCTCTGGCTTTATTGTTCAAGGTGTCCGATTTTACTAAATGCAAGTGGTTTGCCAAAGAACTGGGCTCCCACTCTAAGCCAAATGCCAAATTGCCTGACTTTCACTGACTAAAAAGCTGAATTTCCATGACCTATAATGAACATAAAAACAGGCCACTGGTGTGCTGAGCACTGAGCAGACAAAAACAGTCATAAGCCCTAGTCTGACGGTAATTGTTTCTCATAGGGTTGTAAGGTATTTTCATCATTGACAGGGGCTAGTCTGTAATTTTATTGCAGTCCAAATCCAGAATTTCTCCCACTACCCACGTAAAAGTCCCAGGCCTAATTAGGTACTGTTTTTGACAAACACCAAGGTCGTTTGGGAATTTGATTGCTGTGCGAATCCACATCTGAGTTTTCAAGAATATATCACTTCAAAATTCACTGTTTATATTCTTTTTGACAACTGCAGGACACTGTACGGTTGTTCGCTGTAATTTGAAAGCATTTAAAATATCTAGCCTTTTATTACTGAAATGCTGGCAAGTATTTACAAGAACAATATATTTAAAAATAATAACAATATATTATTTTATACTAGGGGTGTGCATTGGCACTGCCTTCACGATTCGATTCGATTACGATTCACCAGGTAACGATTCGATTCGATTCAATTCGATTCTACGATGCATTGTGATGCATCAAAATTCTACTGCACACAAAGCAAATTTTTCATCAGTCATGAGGCAATACAAGCAGATATTAAACAACAGATTGTATTGGCTGCTATGTGTCTCCTGTATCTTTGACATAAAAGTTATTAAATAAAATAAAATGTAATTAAATAAAATGCAATTAACCCTTAAATGCATGACTGTTTTACCAAACATTCTTACATATTCAGGTCGTTATCTATATTTAACATGGATAGACCTCTACCTGTCATGATAATATATAAAACTCCTGATTTTAGAGTAACAGCTACAGAAGAATAAAATAAAACCTATTTCATTACCTTTTGGAGCTTGGAAGGATTCAGTTTGAGCAGATGTTTAATACCATCATCATATGACCTCATCAGAGTTCGTTTACAAGTATATTCAGCATCTGCCTCATATTCGCGATCTCCAGCATATTCTCCAAACTCATTTTCAATGTCTTCAAAATCAATATTTTGATCACTGACAGCTTCTTGACCACATCCATCATCAAGAGACAGTAACACTAATATTTGATTGTGTTTAGTACTTGCTCTCTGAAGTAAATCACTAACCCATTTCAAGTTTTGCAGATTATAATTATTGTTTCGTTTTCTGTCAGAGGTAACTATGAGTGAAACGTCACTTCATCATTGGGTATCAGACATTGCCACCTTGTGGAATAAAGGTGAATTGCGCCGTATTTCATCATTATAGATTAATTTATTATTGTGCAAAAAATATATACGAACAATCCTACACACTTCGGGTCGTTAGCGCGTTTTTAATAACCCGTCTATCCTCAGCCATCTTCCTTGTTGTTGTTGTTATTCTCCCGGAACCGGAAGTATTTGAAACTTCACAACTTTATCGTCCGCCAGAAAATAAACAGTGACATAATCGATTATGGCACTTTGCCGCATCGATGCTGAATCGTTCATGCCCCGCATCGCGATGAATCGCCGAATCGATTATTGTTGACACCCCTTTTTTATACTATATAACAATAGTATAATATATAAGAACAATATATTATACTTATACAAAAGTATTTACAAGAACAATATATGTATTTTTTATAAAAAAAGAAGAAAAGCATGTAAACATTTGAAATAGGCTGTTAGCAGCAATTATATAGTATGTTAAAATAACGCATTACGTTTACCTAATGTAAATAAGAGGCTCTATTAATTTATTTCCTGGAATATAGTGGAATAAAATGACATCCTTTATTTTGAGATAAAATACAAGACAGAAAAGATTATATAAATAATGCATGTTAGGGGTGTAACGATACACACGCTTCGATATATCATGATACTGAACTCACGATACGATATGTATCCCGATATTTAAAGCCAAAATTAAAGAGTTTTATATTGTACTTTTTTATTATTATATTATTATGTGTGTATTATTATCAGGACCTAAAAATATTCCCTCATTGCAGTAGTATACATTATATTCAACATTATGTATAGTGTATTAGCTATGCATTGCCTCTCCCGCTATTAATGCACTAGCCTATGTAAGAATAAACCATCCAAAATGCTTTGACTAAGCATACAACTAAAACTAAATGTGATCTGGTGATTTAAATCATGTTTGTGCTTTCACTAAGGAGTGCCGTTTTAAATAATGTTTGTTTTTTGACTTTGAAGAGTCCGTTCTGGCAGCGTATGCGCTTCAGATGATCAATGTAATCCGTCACAGCTCTAGTCGCAAGAAAGCTTGTCAAAATGGCCACTCTCCAACTGTAAATGTTTCGCTCATCCAAGAAGTTTAATTCTGCATTTACTCCCTCATGTTGTTTCCACGCGTCACACAATCATTTCATAGTCCGTGTTTACTACAGTATGTGGGTCTTGTTAAATATTCATCATATAAAGCCATGTGTCTCTTCAGAAGATTTGGATTAGACCACTCGTTTAGTAATGTTTACATTGCTTTATGACATTGTTTGCATCTTTTAAGTTTTAGAGGAATGTACTTTAAAAATGGAGGAACAGAAATCACTCAGGTTTAATAAAGAATGTCTTCATTTGTGTTTGGAAGTTAAATGAAAAACCACATGATGGTGAGTAGCTACATAATGACAGAATTTACATTTGTGGCAGCCTACATTTGTTCATTTGTGTTTGGGTGAGCTATACCTTATAAATAGGCAAACTACCGCAAGTTGAGCCTTGGATAAAACAACTATATATTGCGAATCATATCGTTTCCATAAACGATACATATCGACACATTTTAATATCGCTATATACTGTTTAACGATATATTATTACACCCCTAATATATCTTCCTATTTTTAAACAGATTTAAATAATTAAATAATTAGGACATTATTTACCTATTATTAAATTAAATATGCATTTCTACTGCACAAGCCCTGATGACGACATAGCTGTTCCACGATTGGCCGGATTCACCACATGACAGCAATCACATGGCGGCGAAGTACTCCCTCTCTCATATTTGATTGCTCAATAGTTGTTTTACAAAGTTACGATTTTCCTTTTTGTAATCTACTTTAAACACCCTTTGTTTAAAAAAAAAATTGTCTTTGAAGTGGAAATTTTGTAGCCAAACCTCTTGAAGTTTACATTTTATTGGCATGTTTGCCTTAGTTAAGTCTGGGTATCGTTTAAAGATTTTTGAGGAGCATTTCCCATTATAGGTGCACATGCATGTGTTCACTACTGTGGAAATGACTAGGGTTGGGTACCAGTCACATTTTAACTGGTACCGGTGCCGGTACCTAAAATTCTCTCTTGGTACCCAACGGTACCTTTTTTCGGTACTTTAGGAATGTCTACCTCTTCTTCTTCTTTTTCTTTCGGCTGTTCCCTTCAGGTGTCGCCACAGCAAATCATCTGCCTCCATCTAGTAGTATCCTCTGTATCCTCTTCTCTCAGACCGACTACCTTCATGTCCTCCTTCACTACATCCATAAACCTCCTCTTTGGTCTTCCTCTCGACCTCCTGTCTGGCAGCTCTAACCTCAGCATCCTTTTACCAATATATTAACTCTTCCGCCTCTGAACATGTCCAAACCATTTTAACCTGGCCTCTCTTACTTTGTCTCCAAAACATCTCACATGTGCTGTCCCTCTGATGTATTCATTCCTGATCCTATCCATCCTTGTCACTCCCAAAGAGAACCTCAACATCTTCAGCTCTGCTACCTCTAGCTCTTCCTCCTGTATTTTCCTCAGTGCAACTGTCTCCAAACCATACAACATCGCTGGTCTCACTACTGTCCTGTACACTTTTCCTTTCATTTTTGCTGGTACACTTTTATTACACAACAGACCTGACACTTTTCTCCACTCATTCCAACCTGCCTGCCGCCGCTTCTTCACCTCTTTTCTACACCCCCCATTGCTCTGCAATGTTGACTAAGTACTTAAATCCTGCACCTTCTTTACCTCTTCTCCCTGTAACCTCACTGTTCCTCCACCTAACCTTCATTCCTCTTCTCTCCAAAACAAACCTCCACCTCTCTAGACTTTCCTCCACCTGTTCCCTGCTCTCACTACAGATCACAATGTTATCCACAAACATCATAGTCCATGGAGATTCCTGTCTGACCTCATTTGTTAGCCTGTCCATCAACACCGCAAACAAGAAGGGGCTCAGAGCCGATCCTTGATGCAGTCCCACCTGCACCGTGAAGTCCTCTGTCTCATCTACAGCACACCTTATCACTGTCCGCCATGCCAGACCTCCTCATACAATACCACAGCTTCTCTCTTGGCACTCTGTCATATGCTTTCTCTAAATCTACAAAGACACAATGCAGATCTTTCTGACCCTCTCTGTACTTCTCCATTATCATTATCAAAGCAAATAATGCATCTGTAGTGCTCTTTCTTGGCATGAAACCATACTGCTGCTCACAAATGCCCACTTCTCCATCTTTCCCTCACCCTCCTGTCACCTGTCAAAACATTTCCCTCTCTATCTTTAATCACTCTAACCTGCAGCACATCCTTTCCATCTCTATCCCTCTGCCTCACCAACCGATACACATCCCTCTCACCTTCTTTATTATCTAACCTTGCATGTCCTCATACACTTTCTGTTTGGCCTTTGCCACCTCTATCTTAACCTCACACTGCATCACCCTATATTCCTGTCTACTTTCCTCCGTCCTCTCACTGTCCCACTTCTTCCTAGCTAACCTCTTCCTCTGGATACTCTCCTGGACTTCCTCATTCCACCACCAAGTCTCCTTGTCTTCTTTCCTCCTTCCAGATGACACACCTAGCACCTTTCTACCCGTCTCTCTGATCACTTTGGCTGTAGTAGTTCAGCCACCTGGAAGGCCTTCTTGACCACCTAAAGCTTGTCTCAACTCCTCCCTGAAAACCACACAGCACTCTTCCTTTTCCAATTTCCACCACTTTGTCTTCTGCTCAGCCTTTTACTCTCTTCATTTTCCTCACCACCAGAGTCATCTTACACACCACCATCCTATGCTGAGGGATGTTTACCTCAATAACTGTAAAGAAACTGTATGTCATTATAGAAGTGTTATTGACATTATGCCAGAGCTGCCTTGGTTGCTATCTGCCATTGTCTGTGATATTTGTTTAATGTGACATTTACCAGTAAATAGTAGGCCAGTAAATTCATAAAAACAACCATTTTAATATTTTATTTTCTATAAAAAGATTTCCCACAAATCATGTGTTGTGTATTTTCTGCTAATCAAATGAAGACATCCGTTTAGTTACAAAACATTAGTTAAATGTATCTTCAAATTTAATTTAAAGGTGCCCTAGAATGATTTGAAACAATTTTGTTCTCTGAACATTTGTTCTCTGATATCTACATAGAGGGTATGTGGCTGCAACAGTGTCTGCAAACGGCCGTTTGCAGACACTGTTCTGCTTAATTGTCCAGAGGGGGTGCAACTGCAAAAACGTACAGCACTTCAAGTTTAATTTATCACTTAAAATCAAGACACCCCGAACATCATGCAGAGTACGAGAAAGACACGGCGGCAACAGCAGCAGCGAAAAGGAAAGTTCCTCCCAGTCCATCTGTGGCTGACTTCTTAGAAAAGGCAAAAAGGTTTACCAGTGACAGTGCCAAAGCTAATAGTAAAGGCATTACTAAAAGGATAATGGAATTCATCGCACTGGATGATCAACCATTCTCTGTTGTAGAGGATGTTGTATTTCGCAGGCTTATAGACCATATTGAGCCCCGTTACATCATGCCAAGTAGACAGTATTTCTCAGACGTGTGCTTACCTGAGATGTATAATGTCGTTTCAACTCACGTCCATGAGCTCTTGGCTACAGATATTGCAGCCCTCAGCTTCACGACTGATATTTGGAGCTCGGATGTGAGCCCCACCAGTATGCTGAGTTTAACTGTGCAGTGGATCGACACAGATTTAAAGCAACAAAAGATTTTGCTTCACTCACAAGAGTTTAGAGGGTCCCATACAGCTGTAGCCATATCCAAGGCGTTCGCCAACATGTTTGACACTTGGCGTATCGACCGATCTAAAGTGCATGCGGTAGTCAGTGACAACGCAAGAAATATGGCTAAAGCCATGGAAGATAGCAATCTGAAAGGCATACGGTGTATGGCACACACAATTCAACTGGCGGTCAACGAGGGATTGTTGAGTCAGCACAGTATAGCAGATGTGATAGAGATAGGCAAATTGGAAAATTGTTGGCCATTTTAAGCATTCACCACTTGCCTATGCGCGCCTACAATCTATCCAAGAATAGTTCGGAATGCCACAAAAACGTTTCCAACAAGGTGTGAGCACAAGATGGAACAGTACATAGTATATGCTGGAAAGCCTTTTTGCGCAAAAGCGAGTCTTGGCTACATACATAGCAGATCATGACCTGCCCGCGACATTCACCGCATACCAGTGGGTGTTAATCGAGAACGTTCTCTCTCTTCTCGCCCCCTTTTGAAGATAACAAAAGAGATAAGCTCATCTGATGCATCTGTGGCAGACATCATAACCTTACTTGCAGCACTAAAGCGTCTTTTAAACAAAGAGGCTGAAACAGACCACGGAGTGAAAACAACTAAAAGTGCGCTCTTAGAAGCTGACAGCACACGATTTAGTCAGGCGGACTCAGAACCCCTGTACTGCATTGCGACTGTGCTTGATCCACGATATTAAGATCATTACTTGGATGAGGGGAAAAAGCTGTGCACACGAGAAATGATCCAGGCTGAGGAGGAGATGAAAACAGCGCAGAGAGTAAACACGCTTGTACTACAGATTAGCCGCGCACAGTTTCGCTGTCTGACATATTCGATGAGATCCTCCAAGAAAATAACCCATTTGGAAGACAGAGGACAAGCTCAACCGCTCAACAGTTAGATGGTTATCTCTCAGAAGTCCCCATCCCCAGGAGCAATAACCCTCTCGAATTTTGGAGGACCAATCAAGGCCACTTTCCCGACCTGGCGCAGATGGCACGGAAGCAGGCTACTTGTATGGGAAATTAATTTAAGATTTTATTTGTATTTTGGATTATGGTAACACTCTATAAGTAGTTTCTATTTTTAACATTAACTAAAAATGAAAACCCCTTATTAAGCGCATTTATTAATCTTAATGTTAACATTTACTAATACAGTATTCAAATTAAGACATTAAGACATCACATTTTTATTTTTTTAATTAAAAAGTAAAGTGGTAGGCCTATTTGTTAAAATTGTCAATGCACTTATACTAACATGAACTAAATATGTTTTATTATCTTACATTAGCGAAGATTAATAAATACCATAACAAATGTATTGCTAATTGTTAGTTAATGCAATAATGTTAACAAAAGGAAACATTGTAAAGTGTTACTACCTATATTTTATATGATGTATTTTGTGAAAAAATTTAAAGGGGGGGTGAAACACTCAGTTTCAGTCAATCTCATGTCAATCTTGAGTACCTCTAGAGTAGCATTGCATCCTTCATATCTCCGAAAAGTCTTTAGTTTTATTATATTTATAAAAGAAATATAGGCTGTACCGTGTCTTTCCGGAAAAAACCAAGCGCCTGGAGGCGTATCGTGTGGGCGGAGCTAAAGAATGACAAGTGCGCACAAAGCGGTGACGTCCTCAAGCGTGGAGAAGAAAACGCTATCCTAAATATACCATGGCTTATGATGGCTATCAATCAGATTCAACTAATACAGATATGATCCAGAATCAGATCGGAGGCTGAAATAAATTGAACAGGAGAAGCAACTACAGCAGTATGTCCGTCTCTGTGGTATGTACTATATTTAGTGGCCTGTCAACATTTGTGTATGTGTTTACTCGCAGTTTATGAGGACATGATTTGGTTTATGGACTATTGTATGCGACTAAACATTAGCAGTAGCAAGCAAAACGGTTTTGCACGTCAGACTAGTGTAACGTTATACATAGAACAACAATGGAGTAACGTTAGCGCATTTGAATGCATTTGCTGCATTCATGGCGTGCATTTGCTCTCTCGCCTCTGGTCACACGCACCCTTCCTGGAGAAGAGCCCGTACGGCCCATACAAGAACCTTCCGCTCTGTCGACGTCAAGCGGACCCATATTTTTGCTTTTTTTTTGCTGAACCGTTTGTCCAAATATCACAAAAGTGGTCTCGTCAGATTCGAGACGTCATGATGAGTCGGCTGATATCCAATTTTAACATGTCGGCCATTTTGGCTGTCGGCCATCCTGAATTATGTGCCAAAATGCCACAGCCATATCACCCTGTAGCCCAAGACTTGTTTCCCACTGAAGCTAAGCAGGGCTGAGCCTGGTCAGTACCTGGATGGGAGACCAACTGGGAAAACCAGGAGCTGCTGGTAGAGGTGTTAGTGAGGCCAGCAGGGGGCGCTCACCCTGTGGTCTGTGTGGGTCCTAACACCCCAGTATAGTGATGGGGACACTATACTGTCAAAGAGCACCATCCTTCTGATGAGACGTTAAACCGAGGTCCCGACTCTCTGTGGTCGTTAAAAATCCCAGGATGTCCTTCGATTAAGAGTAGGGGTGTAACCCCGGCATCCTGGCCTAATTTGCCCATTGGCCCCTGTCCATCATGGCCTCCTAATAATCCCCCTCTCCTGATTGGCTTAATCACTCGGTCTCCTCTCCACCAATCAGCTGGTGTTTGGTGAGCGTTCTGGCGCAATATGGCTGCTGTCGCATCATCCAGTTGGATGCTGCACATTGGTGGTGGTTGAGGAGATTCCCCTTCTATGTAAGCGCTTTGAGTGCCTAGAAAAGCGCTATATAAATGTAATGAATTATTATTATTATTATTATTATTATTAAAATGCTGTATTTTATGAACGCATGAACGGATTGTTACGGAACTCGGTATAGGTCATCACCAAAATGCCCTGAAGTAGCCTGAGAAGTTTCGAAACAGCGCCACCTAGTGTACTTTTTTTTTTAAAGTGCTTATAAGTTTGGGTGTGGTTGGGCTATTTTCAGTAGACTCTTCTCCTGAATCGTTGCAGAGTCCAACGATACCACACTTGCCAGGTTTCGGCGTATGGTTTGTGCACCGTTGTAATTTAGCGCTTTAAGAAAATTAGCCGATATCTTCGAAACCGCTAGTCCGATCGAGACGAAACCAGCGTCAGAAGTTGGGTACCATAGGTCGCTAGGCACAGTCGTGAGCCCAAATCTCAAAATTTTGATGGTAAGGGTAAAATCCAATCAATATCAGGTGTCAGGCTGAAACCCTATTGGAACTGTTTCCCCATGATGCATCATTTTCCAGCTAAAACTGCTCGGACAGACCAAACCGTAAGTCATAGAGACTTGAAACTTTCAGGGCTGGTAGTACTCACAACGACTGCAGACGTCACTGAAGCCCACTCCGATCGGCCTGACGGGGCGCTACAGCGATCAAAAGTACGAAACGGCTCACAACTCCGCAACCGTAAGGCGTAGCCTTGAGTGTCTTATATCGCTGGAATCCTTGGCTCGAGACGGACACAATGCATGCCAAAGGCACACTTTACATGCAAATGCGGATTTCCTCGCCCTTCAGGGGCCAATTTTGAGATATTTACATCTGTAAAACCTACTTTTGCAAATTACTCCCAGGTTTTTTGACTGACCAGAACCAAACCACCACCAAATTAAGGTCACATGTGTGTGAGATCAGTCTGAGTTCACTTGGAAAAAATTACAACGATTTACCACTTGGTGGCGCTATAACATGTGAAAAACACATGAAACTGGCAATATACACACCCAAACATTAGTCAGATGAAAATGGGCATTCATTGTCTTGGTGCCATGATAGACTATGAGGACCCTGGCGTATCGCAAACCCAGAATACGTCATTGGCGCAATGCCCTGAAGGAGCCTGAGAATTTTCAAGCCAGTGTTTTTTTACAGTATTCACCTCCTTAGACTCCTGAGTCCAATAATACCAAACATGCCAGGTTTCACCTTATGGTTTGTGAAAAGGTGTACTTTAGCACCTAAAAAACATTTGCGAATGTCTTCGAAACAGTTAGTCCAATCAAAACAAAACCACAACAGGAGATGCAGAATATTTACATAGGTCAATAACTAAACGATAATGACCAAAAGCCAACATTTTGGAAGGAAGTGGCTAAATCCAATCAGTACAGCCCATGCTCTCATAAATATAAGTGGCTATAACTTTAAAACAAAATGAGATATGTACAACAATTTTGACACATATTTATGGACCCCCTTTGAGGTCTCCTAAAACAAGCAGAGAGATGTTATAACGGCAAAAAAAAAAAAAAAAAAAAAAACATTTTTCCTTAGTTAAATTACCTGTGTTGCCATAAATGTTCTTTCCCATCTATGATCTGAGTTTATTTGTTTATTTGGATCCCCATTGGCCAATACCTAGGCAGTGACTACTCTTCCTGAGGTCCCAAAAAGTAAAAAATACAAAACTACATTAAAGCTGCAAGAGCAATGAAAGACCCTTGTACCTGTACCAACACCACCTTGTGGTTTTAGGAACATAGAGCACGGTACAATATGCATTTAATTATATAAAAATAGGAGGACTACATCAATCATTTGTATTTGCCACACTTCCTGCTACTGGGCTGTATTCTGATCAGAGGGTGGTCTTGCGCCTGGACATGACCAATGCATCCCTGAAATGTCTGCAGAGAGTGTGTCAATCAAACTATGCCCTGTAAATGCCAACTCGAAAAGATATCCTTAATAAACCCATCTCCGGCACGACGACTCCAATCTATCAAATAATCCTACAAATATCTAATCCTATTTATCTAATATGACTTCTGAGCTGTAATGTTGCCAGAATTATAATCATACACTGTTCGAACTGGCAGAACTGGCACCCCGACTGAGCCTGGTTTCTCCCAAGATTTTTTTTCTCTCCATTCTGGCCCTGAAGGAGTCTTGGTTCCTTGCTGCCGTTGCTTTTGGCTTGGCTTGCTCAGTTGGGGACACCTAAATTTCAACCCAATTTTGCCTTATTTTGCAAACCTGTCTGTCCTCCATCTTGTTATTTGTTAAAAATCTACTTTTTCAAACTCATATTAGACACTTGTCTGATTTTCACCAAAATTGAACCGTATCGTCTTCAGACCATGCCGACTAGACGTGCCGTTTTTCAGTAATGTGATGTATCACAATAATGAATATGCACAATATTGTTATTGTGGGCACATCAAAATATCGTAAATAATAATTTATTAACAATTATTACATTTTTTATAATGCACTCAAGAATACTTTGCTCATCAACCGTATAAATGCTCAACACCGCTGTATTCTGCGTCAAAGGGATACACGCTCAGATGTAAATGAGAAGCAACTGAACGAGTGAAGGAGACACACTGAATGAAGTGCACGCTCAGTGACAGCAGAGGGCGCTGATGAACTGCAGAATACAGCAGTTACCCCGGAAACCCCGAAAACAAAAGCAACCGCCTAGTGAAGTTTTTAAAACAGCCATTCGTTTTTTTTAAACTCAGTGTTGTTAATCACAGCACCAAATTTAATACTTAAAGACTTAATAGGCTATTTATTTTCAAACTTTTTTATGTTTTAATCTGGAATACAACATGCTCTAATGATTAGAATTGTTTTGATTATTTGTTATTGTTCAGTAAAACTTTGAGACATACATCTTCATAAGTAAACATGTTAATTCATTTTTACCAAACTGACAATGAAAAATACTTACAAAGAATTAATTATTAATAATTAAGTAATGTTGATTTCTTAGTTACTATTTAATAACATTATCAAAAATCAAAATTAAAAGAACTTTTTTTAATAGACCTAAGATAAAACTAACAATGATCAGTATTTCTTTAGTAACATTAACAAAAAACATTATACTTTCTGTAACAAATGTAGCTATAGCTCAATCTTAGTTTATGCATTAAATAATGAAACCTTATTGTAATTTGTTACCTGTTGTTCTTTATAGCCTAATTCTTTTGCACTTTAATCTGTTTAAAAATTGTACTACAGCTTTGGAAAAAAATAAGTGACCACTTAACATTGACTTCTCAATGTTGAGTGGTCTCTTCATTTTTCCAGAGCTGTATATATTTTTGGTGCATTGTATTATTGTATTTAAACTAGGGCTGTCAATCGATTAAAATATTTAATCGTGATTAATCGCATGATTGTCATGAGTTAACCCGCGATTAATCGCAATTTAATCGTAAATTTTTAGCAAGTGTAAATGTATCTTAAATTAAGCTTAAATTAAGTTTTTAATACTCTAATCAACATGGGTATGGACAAATATGCATGCTTTATGCAAATGTACATTTATTATTAGTGAAATCATACTTATTCAATAATAATCAATACAGCATGAAGACTAGACGTATCAAAGGTCATAGATATTTATCTAAGAAATTGTTCATGTCTCTTAAGCCTAAACTTAAAAATTAAGAGTAAGTAGTGATTTCTCTCATTTTAAGAATATAAAGGGAGTTTTTACACTGGCAGTTTAATTCAGAGCAGGGCACAGTTCGTATGAAAAATTGGTAATGTGTACCGGTGAGCGCACCAGAACCACAGTCCATATTCCACGGGAGGAGGTCCATATTCCACGAGTAGAAATATAGTGCGGCCCCTTTAAGAGATCTGCATTCCCAGTTGAACTGCCGGTATTGTGTGTGTACACGCCAAACTGGGGCACGATTCACGTGGAGACAGTGTGAAGAACATGGGCTCGGGAGCGCGCTGGTTCAGGAAAGTAACCTGTGCATTCATTTTAGCCGATTGTAATGTATTTAGTTCAATAAAACACATGTACTGTAAGCAGTGATGGTGTTAATGATTTACCTCAGACATGAGCGAGAGTGAGGTGCTCAGACTGGAGAGAATATGCTCAGTGAAAAAACGCACTTTTCTTTCTGGAGTCTATAGTTAAACAGAAAATATGGTAGCTTATGTAGGCAATAACTGCAGTTTTAATTTAGAATATTAATGTCAACCCTTTTCTTTCCCTATTAAAGGACAATTCCGGTGAGAAATGAACCTAGGGGTAATTAACAGATGGTTACTGAGTAGATCGTTCTCTGGGATGCGTTTTCATGAAAATCGAATGTAAAGAGTTTTATCTTTAAAAACAGATTAGCTTATAACGCTAGTCTATGAGGCACAGGGTAGACACAGGGTGGTAAAATTAAATCGCTAGTTAATACCACTAACAAGGCTCAAAATAGCCTCACACTAACACAGTAGCATAATGAGGGTCCCTACATGCAAACCGAAGCATTGAGAACTTTGTAAGTGTACAAACAGTTTAATAAGAAGATACTTTATAAACATAGTGCCTTACATGTTCACGGACAGGCGCCATCTTGGAAAACAGTCTCGACGAATCGATCCACGAGAGCTGTTCTAAGTAAGCTGGTCGATAGGAATTAAGTTTGTGAAATGTAATATCATGGACATTTTTATTTTTATTTATTTATTTTCTCAGTTGTGTTCAGTGTTTTCTTCCGGAAACAACTGACCATATGAGATTCCAAGTCACAGTTCATCACTTAGAACAGCGTTCGTGGCTCGATGAGTCGAGACTGTTTTCCAAGATGGCGCCTGTCCGTGAACCCGCAAAGCACTCTGTTTATAAAATTATCTTCTTATGAAACTGTTTGTACTCTTACAAAGTTCTCAATGCTTCGGTTTGCATGTAGGGACCCTCATTATGCTACTGTGTTAGTGTGAGGCTATTTTTAGCCTTGTTAGTGGTATTAACTAGCGATTTAATTTCACTACCCTGTGCCCCATAGACTAGTGTTATAAACTAATCTATTTTTAAACGCATCCCAGAGAACGATCTACTCTGTAACCATCTGTTAATTACCCCTAGGTTCATTTCTCACCGGAGTTGTCCTTTAATGTTTGCTGCTGCTTCCTTTGCATATGACTGCTCTCACTTATTCCAACTACGGGCTATGCCACGGATCAAACAGAAAATGCAAATGAATTTGCGTTAACGCGTTATTAATGGTTTAACTTTGACAGCCCTAATTTAAACATTCAGTTATTTTTGTTATTACAAAAAAAGTTCTTAAAGCTGTTATGCTATGACAACACTTGCTTTTGCAACTTATTTCAATATCGTAATAGTATTGTATACCGTGATAAAAGCTTCAGCAATTAATCGCAACACAAAAAAATGATATCCGCACATGCGTAATGCCGACAAATAGTTATGAATTTCGTGTTGATAGACAAAACAGCTTTCATATACCACTGCAACAGAGTTGCCATGATGCAAAAATTACTCTTGAGGCTATATCTCTGCAATGCTTTGACATATTGACACCAAACTTTGCATGTGTCATTGTCATCTCAATCTGACTACACCACATCAGTTTCGTAACAGTGCCACCTATTGGTCGAAAGTGATAAACCATTAAATCAATATTATTGACTGTATTTAAAATTGTACTGCTATTTTGCCTAAAATCAAATTAATAGGTCTTTAATGGCTCATTGTTGCAGTTGGCTTGAGACTTCCAGCTATGCTAGCATGTCTTGTCTTCTTATTTTCGCTTGGCCCCGATAATGGCTGCTTGCAGCTATATTTATTATTACATTAGTGTTAGTATTATTACTCCATTGCGACGTATTCAAAATTATACTGTACAACCAGCCCTAGCCTTAGTTAACAGGTACAGGCGACTGTATTGACTTAAGTGATTGCTAGTTGACGAGCAGGAAAATAATAAAATGACTAGGAAAAATAGCCTAACTATAATACACAAAACACGATGAAACTATGCAATAAAAAAATTAATAAAGTACAGAAAACAAAAATCCCTGATATTCCATGGCTTGGACAAAAAAAATACCTGTCATTCAATGTCTGGAATAAACCTTTTAAAATTCCATGATCCGTGGGAACACTGAAAGTAGTAGGCTGATGAGTAATGTGGGTGCAGATGTGAGGAGCACAATGTACAAAGACCCTGAAGTTTAACAGAAATGAGCAAACCTGTCGCTTAGCTAATGAAGAGGAGTCTTGCAGCATGTCCATAATGATGGGGAACAGCTCATCCATCCATTTTCTCATCTCCAGTCCACTCACCTGGTACATATTAAAGAAAGGGACACTTGAGAACAACATTTAAACTGAACAAAATAAATAAGCTTTCAGGGTTGACAGACTATATTTTGAGTGTAATGTAATTTTGAATATGAATCATACAGGTGGCTCTAATCCATTGTTTAATACCAATCGTAGTAGTCACATCTAACGTCACCATGTATCTGCTTTGGAAAAATCGATTCATTCTAATACTTAATTCCTTTTCTCCAACCTCTGCTACATCTTTTTACCCAGTAACCACAAACATTGTCACTATGTTTGTCTTTTCAATGTCCTCTCCTCCACAGAGCTACCCTTACTATTATCCTGTTACATTTCCTAAATATTGTGCAGCACTGAGTAGAAAGTAGACTTGGTTATTTTAGGTACTGTAGTTGATTTCAGCAGATCAGGCTACAAAATGTTCATTACCTGGGCAAGTTCTCCAATGGTAGCTAAAACACTGATAACGACTGCAGGGTTTGGATCGGGATCTTTTAACTTCAAGATGAGGGCCTGTGTGAAGAACATAATTGGAAAAATACATCACAAACATTTAGTAACACATCAAGGACATTACAATATCTAAACCCAGGAAAAGGGACTGGCAAGTTATTGCATTTGGGAATCATAATGAATTAAAAATGTACCTCAATAAATATGGTATTTTAAATTTTTAAAAAAAAATGTGAAATTCTGTGTTTATCTAGTTTTACAAAAAATAAAAAAATAAGTTAAAACATTGTTTACAGGGAACTTTTAAGAAATTAAATATTGATTCTTGAAAATTCAACATTTTGCTAACATTTCTCAATCTCAACTGTACAGATTTTTTGGCTATTTTCCAAATACAATCAAACTTACTGTTACAAAGTTCACAACACATTTGAAAACTTCCCCAAAAGCGAATGCAGAGGACATAAGACAATGACTGTACCTTGAGAATGGGCTCCATGTATGGGCGGATGAGTCTGGGGGCATTAGACACTAAGTGACCCAACATGCGGGCACTTTGCTCTTTGTTTCGGCCCACTCCGCTGTGTTCCAGCTCAGTCAGGATCTGGACATTATTGCATAGTACAGTATTAAGTTTGACATTATTAAAAACTGTAACTATAGAGACATAAACAGATCTGTGACAAAACAACAGCTAATATTTGATCTAAACAGAGACTGTATTATATTATAACAAAAACATTTAAAACAAGAACTTTTCTAATGAGAGTGTAGTAATAGTAACAGTTAACATCAAATGTTTCCAAGCAATATAACACCTCATAAATCACTACTCAACATTTAAGTGAATTCATTGAGGTGCCAGGGAAAACAGAGTCAGACAAGGCTGACTAGAGTTGGTGAGATGGTAAAAAAGATGCTATTTCAGCAGAAAAACATTTACTGACTGCCATCTGTTGGTAACTGAGATTAAGTAGTCATAGCAAAGAATGGCTACAACTCCTCTCAAAAATTCTGCAGAGTATAGCATTATACTGTGTATACTGTGCACAATATAAACTTACTGCATTTGGCAAAATGTGCAATATACAAAAAAGAATACTGCATGAAATACTTCATCCCACAATCACTATTTTCACAAAAAAATTTGGACTGCCAAGACTAAAGACATGTTTACACGAAATGTAGAAAACAATACTGCAGAAGTTGTCTGTCCTGAAGAACCTTTGAATCCAAGGCTTTAAGCTTGGAACATACTCTGCAAGAACAAAGAAATTAGTTTGTTTTCTCGAGGTGGCAGGAACAAGAACAAAGTTCGTTCTGGCAGTACATTCCATACGCTATGTGAGCATATCTTATGTGAAGCATGTTCTGCATATTTTGAATACCTCAGTGCTGGCTGAAGAGGAAGAGGACACTGGCCTGACTAAATCACTCAAATCAAAAATTTTGAACTACCTCAACGAGAAATATGAAGTCACGCAAGACCTGCTACACATGCCCACATTCCTAGATCCAAGGTTCCGAACACAATACATCTCTGCACAAGAGACCCAGACCTTAAAGGAACGAGTCATTTCTGAGTTGATAGTGAGTGAAAACACAATGTTTACTTAACTGGCTACAATTCTATGTAACAGATTTCTAAAACATGTGCATTTTTTATTTGTTTCAGGAAATTCTTCAGCAGCAGCCTGTAGTCCAAACAAGCAATGCAACGATGGACAAGGATAGCCTGGATGTGGAAAATCCACCTGCTGCTAAAGCCAAGAAGAAAACTCTGGCCAGTTTCATCAAGGAAAACACACACACAACAACACAAACTGCATCAACCACATTTGATCCCATGGTACAATTTAGAGAAGCAGTGTCTGCTAAACTCAACGCTTACATTTACATGCCAAGTGTTGACCATGGAGAAGACCCACTGAAATGGTGGAAGTTACACAAAATAATCTTCCCTAGGCTATGCAAACTAGCACAGAAATATCTGTGCATACAAGCAACAAGCTCTGCATCAGACAGAGCTTTTAGCACTAGTGGTAATGTTGTATCGAATCATCACTCCCGTCTGAAACCAGACAAGGTGGATATGCTTGTTTTTTGGCAAAGAACCTCTCAAGTGATAAGTAGAGCTTTGTAGAAAGAGGATTTGGAAGTACGAGTTTGTTGCTTTGTTTTTGTTTTTGTAAATGACCAACAACAGTTTTAGCGCTTTGAACTACATATTTATATCCAAATTCCTTTTTGAAAGTTTACACAAAAATGTTACGTCCAGGTAAAATATCCCTGTTTGGACAGAATATTCAACATATCTTATTTTCATGAACATAGAAATTACTTTGTTCTATTTATTTTATTTAGCTGTATTATTGAGACAATAACAAGTTTGTTTGCAGTAATGTGTAATTTAATTTGAAAACATTTTGCATTTGTTTGTTGTTGTTTCTAGTTTGAGTTGAGAAATACAAATTTCAGCATTATCAGTAATCTGTGTGTGCATTTTCCTTGAGAACCAAGCAAGTTGACTCATGATACCATTTGTTTATTTATATCGCAATTGCATATCGCAATATTAACCTCAATAATGGCAATGAGACATTTTCCCTAAATCGTGCAGCCCTACTGTATACTGTGTAACAGAGTAGGCTGGTCTTCATTACTTAAAAGACGAAAAATGCACTGGTATCTACTTATTTATAAGGCCATTTTGGGGGTGTTGCCAGATTCAGGAACAGAACAAAAACAGAAAATTGTTGAAAAATACTTTCTTCGCTCACAAAATTGTTTTAATCTCTGTTTCTTTTGTTCGTCAGAATTAGGCAAAAAGGCTTTTGTGTATGCAGCTCCAACTGATTGGAATCTTCTGCAATCAAAATTAAAATGACAGAATTTGCTGTCATTGGATAGTTTTACAACAGTTATTCGACAAATGGACACTGATTCAACTGATGAACCTATGAAATGAACCTATTCAACAATAACTGTTATTAGTTTTTTTTTAGTCTGTTTGTGTTGTAATATTTTGTGATGAAACTGATGTATTTCTGCCCATTTTGGCCAAGATACTTCAGTGAAAGAGATTATTAATCTCAGAGTCTTTTCTGGTTAAATAAAGATTAAATTAAAAAAAATTAAAAATATACTGTGTTAGGCGGCTTTGTCTTAAGCCAAACAACAAGATATCCCTATGGCCTGTGTTGTTTAATAAACGTAACATATGCATTTCTACAGCATACAACATACATTTTAGCTTCATTTTATATAATCCATGTATGTTATGATTGAAATTCATGCTCATATTTTCATTTTGTCAATAAATTTGTCAAAACAGCAACAGTGTTGTTGTTTAACTTTAAAGACGGAGAAAAATAAGTGCAACAAGATTGTCTAAAATATGCATTTTAAACAAATATTTGTTGTTGGAATAGCATTTTATATGTGTGTGTGTGTGTGTGTGTGTGTGTGTGTGTGTGTGTGTGTGTGTGTGTGTGTGTGTGTGTGTGTGTGTGTGTGTGTGTGTGTGTGTGTGTGTGTGTGTGTGTGTGTGTGTGTGTGTGTGTGTGTGTTTTGATGGGGGGTTTTTCCAAACATGTATAGCAAATATATATTTTACAATTTTATTTTAAACATTAATGGCACTGTAGACCACACAAAGCCGATTTATCTGATTTGCTGGTAAATTATCTTAAGAAGAAGCATCAGATAATTGGTAGCCAATTGCTAACCAGTGTGATATCTAGAAAAAAATAGAAAGATGACAACCCTTTAAGCTGTAAGAAATAATCCAACTGTGAGGGAAAAAAGCCCCACAACAGGGGCGAGTAAAACTTGAAAAACAGGTTTTCACTTCACCTTGTAAATGAAAGGTGAGAAGAGATCGATTTATAAAATCCAAAAACTGGACCAAAACTGTATTTAATTATTTATTTATTTTTGTCCCAATTCTGGGATTTAGATGTGCACACCTATTTTGAACTTTTAAAAAAACTTTTGGTATTCTAAAAATTATGATTGGGAAGGTTCTATTGAGTGCATTTCATTGTAGGATACTATATTCTGACTAGTATGCTCAGCTGTATACTTAGCTAAATGTAGTACAGTGCATCCAGAAAGTATTCCCAGCGCTTCACTTTTTTGTTATGTTACAGCCTTATTTCAAAATTGATTAAATCCATTTTTTCCCGTCAATTCTACAAACAAACAACCCCCATAATAACAACGTTAAAGAAGTTTGTTTGAAATCTTTGCAAATTTATAAACTATATATATATATATATATATATATATATATATATATTTATTTATTTATTTTTTATTATTATTTTATATATATATATACACACAAACACACACACACACACACACACACACACCAGCAGCCATATCACCCTGTAGCCCAAGACTGGTTTCCCACTAAAGCTAAGCAGGGCTAAGCCTGGTCAGTACCTGGATTGGAGACCAACTGGGAAAACCAGAAAGCTGCTGGTAGAGATGTTAGTGTGGCCAGCAGGGGGTGCTCACCCTGTGGCCTGTGTGGGTCCTAACACCCCAATATAGTGATGGGGACACTATACTGTCAAAGAGCACCGTCGTTCGGATGAGACGCTTAACCGAGGTCCCAACCCTTAGTGGTAATTAAAAATCCCAGGATGTCCTTAGATAAAGAGTAGGAGTGTAACCCCAAATATTGAGTTCTCTTTCAAGTCATGCGCTTGAACAGACAAACTCACACAAAAGGTATGTCAACATGTCCATCTTGAGTAACCTAGCAGACATAGTCTGTATATGCCTTAAAGGAGTACTTCAGCGCTGGGAAGATGAATCTGGGACCCACTTTATATTAGGTGGCCTTAACTACTATGTACTAACATTGTAATTAATCATTTGATACAATGCACTTATTGTGTACATGCATATTTTTGCATTGTACTTACATTTAAAAAAATACCTGCATGTAATTACGTCTGTAATTATTTTCTGTAGTTACATTTGTAATTACACAGTTGGCACTTCCTTTACACGTAACCCTACCCTTAAACTTACCCATACCACCACACCTGTCCCTAACTCTACACGTATCCAACCTCAATATCAGCAAAGGTGTTTTGCAATACAATTTGAACACAGTAAGTACATTGTACTATTTTTTTGATGTAAGTACATAGTATTTAAGGCCACCTAATATGAAGTGGGGCCTGAATAATGTAGTAGAAATGTGAAATTATTTTTTTATTTGGTGCTTTCTAGACTGAGAAAGGACAGAAAATGTATTTTTGTCTCATGGGGATGAAAGACAACAATTCCCAGAATGCTTCGCTGCCCTACGAGGCCACTCCCAAAGCCACTGCTACCGCTACTAGATTACTGAATTACTTTCACTTTCTCACCGTGAACAGACACTACAATTAAAAACTTAACGTGTCTGTTCAATATGTGATTTAGCTGCTGAGTGAGCCTCACAGCCCAAATCGCAATTTCTCTCAAAAATTATGATCATGTTGGGTAAGTAGCCTACTCTGTGTATCATTCAATTCTTTTATTTTTTTTACAACATATATATATATATATATATATATATATATATATATATATATATATATATATATATATATATATATATATATATATATATATATATATATATATATATATATATAAATTAGGGCCTGGACTTTAACGCGTTAATTATTTACGCAAAAAAATAAATAACAATTTTAACCACACTTATTTTTGCACTGCGGAACGTTTTTCAATGAATGAGTTTCGACGGACCAATTATACTGAAACTGTTTAGTCGCATACAATAGTCCATAAACCGAATCATGTCCTCATAAACTGCGAGTAAACACACACCAATGTTGACAGGTCACTAAATTCAGTACATACCACAGAGACGGACGTCCTGCTGTTGCTGTTTCTCATGTTCAATTTATTTCAGCCTCCGAATCTGATTCTGGATCATATATGTATTAGCTGAATTTGATCGATAGCCATGGGTTTCTCCACGCTTGAGGATGTCACCGCTTTGTGCGTGCTCGTGATTCTTTAGCTCCGCCCACGCGATACGCCTCCAGGTGCTCGGTTTTATCCGGAAAGACTCGGTACAGCCTATATTTCTTTTATAAATATAATAAAACTAAAGACTTTTCAGAGATATGAAGGATGCAATACTACTCTATAGGTACTCAAGATTGACATGAGATTGACTGAAACTGAGTGACCCCCCCCCCCCCCAATCAGGTGTTGAATCAGGTGTTAAGTCCGATATCTTATGTATATCTTATAAATACCAATAGTGGTGTTGTACAATAAGGACGGTCACGTCGCCAGAAATAGAGTAATTAGTGTCTCAATGTGTAGTGAGCCAGTGTCCTTTACT
Organism: Pseudorasbora parva; assembly: GCF_024679245.1. Classification (NCBI taxonomy): domain Eukaryota; kingdom Metazoa; phylum Chordata; class Actinopteri; order Cypriniformes; family Gobionidae; genus Pseudorasbora; species Pseudorasbora parva. The sequence continues at coordinate 11,660,720 of NC_090184.1, forward strand.
GTTCTTACGTATGCCCGAATTTTTGGAAACAATATATTGATTCACGAGCTCAGGGGTTAGGAAGCTGACTGAGACGCACCTTTTGATGTGTTTTTTGAGCAGTTTCTCTGTCATGTTTCCTAGGTTCACTATGTTACTATTGTGATTTATTGTTTGATTCATTCCCTGCACCCGTGTCTCATTTTCTTTATTAGTTTGCTTACATATTTACAGCCCATGTTTGTCTCTTTAGTTGCCAGACTTGTTCATTGTGTTTTTGTTTCCTGTTTACCTGAAAAGTGTAAATTTGAGTTTGTTTTCATTAAAAGATACTGCCTGTGATTAGATTCAGTGTTTTCTTTTGTTTTTGGCTCAACTTTACACTCCCAAAATGACAATTGTGCAATAGCAGTCTATAAAAGCCAAGGAATAAAATAATAAAAAAGGTAATTTCAAGTTTACATCTCACAATTCTTACTTTCCGCATTAATATTTAAAACCTCTTTAAAAAAAATTTTTTTTAAATATATTTGCAAGATTTTAACTCAATATACTTTTTTTCAGAATACTGTTTACATTCCACAATACTGACACATTTATAAAGTCTGAACTGAGAGAAAAGAATTCAATTTTTTGTAAAAAAGAAATGCGAGACCAAAATGTTAAAGGTTTAAATGTTATCAATGTAAAATGTTTTAGGTAGGGATGCACTTATGCCACTTTTTCCAGAATGAGTCTGATACTTATATTTTCTTTTTCGGTACTCTCTGGTACAGACTACTAATACATGTATTTCCATTGCATTTGTCATTTTTAGTATCATTTAAATGAAATAATTTAAAATATTAGGTAAAGAAAAAGAATTAATCATATTAGCAGGGTATATGCAGGAATCCTGAAGTTAATTTTAAGACTTTTTAAAGACCTTCTCAAAATATTTTAAGACGTCATCGCACCAAGTTCTAATCGGCAACAAACCTTTAATAAACAGTTGTAGTCGAATGTAGATTAAAATCTCTATCGTAGGCCAATTTTGTATCGTTTATATTGCATATCTGTTTCGCGACGTATGGAGGGCGACACATTACCTAACTGCGCATTTCGCAAAATACATGACGTCACCCGTAGACAGCGCTCGCCAGGGATGGAAATTAACTTTTTTCAAAGTCTACCACTCAATGGTTTTACCAGCCACTTTTTTGTTTTTAACTGACAATGTGTAACTGCATGTGAAAATGAATACTAAAGCTCTACAATACTTCAGCAGTTATTTAATCTCAAGTCTCAATGAAATACTGAGATTTTCACAATGATTTGTGGTCTTTTATGGCTTCCAGTTTTATGGTTTTTAGTCCCAACATTTCATTTAGTCCCAACTATTCATTCTGGCATCTTTGAAGCGTGTTGACAACATACTGAGCTATTCAATCAAGAGCATTGTTTAATGTCAAACTAAATATAAGGACATCACTCAGGCAGCAGTTAAGGCTACTGCGCCTTTAAGACCTGACGCAGGGATATGCTCGTCTTTCTCTTAAGGCATATTCAGACTATGTCTGCTAGGATACTCATCAAGATGGACATGTTGACATACTTCTTGTGTGAATTTGTCCGTTTAAGCGCAAGACTTGAAAGAGAACTTAATATTTGCGCGCTGTGAGACGAGCACGCGCTCTCGGATGATGCACACCGTCAGATCTTCTCTCAGCGCGCACGAGTCTCATAGCGCGTCTTCACGCCGAGTGATGATGGAGAAAACGACTGGTCATATGCGCACATACGGCAGCACTCGCATGCATTGAACAAAGTTTACAAAGAGGTGAACAGCTCGGTAGGTGAAGCGAGTTTACCCGCCACAACTCAAAATCAGCCGCATTTGGCTGGTGGCGGTGCTAATTTCCATCTCTGCGCGCTCCGAGCCGATCTCAGACTGAGCGCCCCGTTGTTTTTTAATACTTATGGGGATGAAAATAAATATATTCATAAATACTTTTTGGAGTCAAACTCTTTTGACAAAGCTTGAACAAAATACTTTCAAAATTTAAGACTTTATAAAGCCGTGATAAGACTTTATTAGGGTCTTAATTTTCCCAAAATTGATTTATCCCCTTTTAAGACTTTTCAAGACCCCGCGGATACCCTGATTAGTTTGCTTAATTTGATATGCAAAAAGATATTTTCTTCAGTTATTTTCATGCTTAAAAATGTTAAATGTTAAAATGTGTTGTACAAGCTTCTGTTACAATTCTGTTCGCTGATGATTGCAATACTCTATTCGTATTTCATCCACAGCACACATTTAGAGCCGCTCCGTGCAGGAGCACAGTAATTAACTGATGTTTTCTGTAATATGTAGGAAACCACATGTTTTTACTTAGGAAACATATACAATTTAGTTTTAATTCAACTGTCGTGTGTGTGCTGTATGAGCGATCAGTTTATTTTCAGTTTACTTTCTTGCTACTAACATTTCAGACTGAACTACAAACTTTTCAGCAATATCTTTGAGAAGGGCATGTGTGCTCGGCACGTGTTTGCTCTGCCTTTTTGTTTGCTCACTTTATTTAGCATGCTTTAGCTTGTGCACAGCAGCTATACAGTTGTAAATATTAAATGTATGCTTAATATTCTGTTAGATACATTTACTCTATATAAATCGTCAATCTCTGATATCTCCTTATCTCTGTTGTGTTTCTTTGTCTACTATTTGTGTTTACTATTCTACAAGTCCTTTCTACTAGCAGTACCCAATAGTACCTAGTAAATGATGACATAATCAGTGGTTTACTTTTGAATGTGAAATGAGACAAATAAGACATTTTATTGTTAATTCTGCTTGAAATACACTTCGTAATACAATAATAACAACAATATTGCTATGGTTATTATTAGTTCTGTCTTTAATTTTTTAATGCTGCAGCATCAACCCTCATATAAGTTAGTCAGGAGCACTGAATATATATGCATTGTGTATGTATAGTAGTATAAGTTGTATGGTGGGATGCCATTTTAAATATAGCCATGTACTGTGATAAATGTAATTACCTGAATAAGCATCTTGCGCAGGAAGGGCATAACAAAGGCAGGGTTCATACTGCTAAGACGGCCAATAGTGCAGATGGCTAGTTCACGGATCTCAAACACTTCATCATTAAGTGCCACAAACAGAGCCTGGAGGTTCTCTGCTTGTGCCAGGTGGGCATCAAAGCGTTCGTCCAAGGAGGCCAGCACACAGTATCGAATATCAGGGTCTGAGAGGAAGCCACATACACAGAACACAGCATTAGTGAGTACACCACCTCTGAACTTACAATTCAGCAATTTTTCTTCACATAGATGACAAACTAAAAGTGATAAAACAAAATGTGTTGGAAAAAGCCCTCAAGAAGTTACAAAATTAACTGACTAAAATCTAAATTAAAATGAACTAAAACATGTCTGGTGCACAAAAAAAAATTCAATGCAAAAAAAAGATCAACAAGTGAGTATGTTAAAGTAAAAATTTAAGTAGGACTCCTTTCTTTGTTACATATAGCCAACTGAACCATTCTTAGATTCATGCTGACAACAAAGAAACCACATTGAAGTGAATGGTCAGGAGATTTATTTATTTATACAACATAGGACAGCGGTGCAATAGGATTACAAAATCATTGTAGCACAATGATGAGCATCCTAAAAAAGGAGAAAAAAAAGACTTGTAACAAAGTCTCTAAAATAAGGCTTTCACTTTAAGTTTTTATTTCAGGATGAGTGACTTTTGCTAAGAAAAGAGCAGAAAAATGCTAGGCAAGTGTCTAACTGCCGGCAAAAGGTACAAGAAGAGAATCGACTATTTCATCTCACACTCTTTAAAAAAACACTTAAGTGATCAAGAATATTCCAATGTACAAATAAGCTTTCTTTAAATTGCTCCATCTTAATTTTCTTGCCTTGCATCCTTCCCACACATCCTAAGGGGTTGGAGTTGAGAAGCGAGGATGCACAAATAAGAAATGAGAAACAACCATTAACGCTATTGTCCCACAGTAAGAAATACTTCACCCAACCTTAAAGGGGTCATTTAACGGTGCATGCACTTTTACAAGTTGATTGTATGGAAATGTGCGTTGGCAGTGCCTGTACACAACATCCTATAATGATAAAAATCTATCCAGTGTTTTTTTTTTTTTTTTTATCTCCTTATATGTTTTCCCCTGTATCAAGTAAATTTGTCCGACCCTGTGACGTATTTTCTACTGGACAAGAGGTGTGATCAACGAGCCTTCGAATGACTCTGTATGCAATTGGATAGTCAACTAAACAGACAACAAGAGCCATGATCAATTGTCAACGATCCATTATTTCTCTATCCATCATCATTTTAAACCCGCCAATAGCGTGCCAGGTGGTAAGTTAGTCTGTGATTGGTTCCCACAAAAGTGTCACAGAAGCAGTAGAAATGAATGTACGGGTTTTCAGACGGTGTTGCAGAGCGAAGTCAAATCGCCAGCAGATCAGGCTGGGTTTACCCAGTCTAGTTTATAAGTAAATTTTATAATAAAAATTATAATAAACTTCCATAAAATTTAGACACGCATCTTACTCTCACCTGACACTAATATTACAATCATTTCTGCAGTTTGAGATTTGGCTCCATTTGTTAATTTTGTAATTAACATTTTTTATTGGATGCCACAAATATTGAAATGAAAGCATGCTTAATTGCATAAGATTGTAAGTAGCTAAAGTAGGTCAAAAACACATGAAGAGAAGTGTTAGGATAATACAATTATCACCATTCAGACGGTATTCTGCGCTCATTTGAAATTGACGTGACATCATCTGACATGAAATTGATTCATTAAATTTAATCGATCTCATAAATGTGACCGTTGTGGTTTGTAGTCATAGCAGCAACAACTGCTGCAGTTAATGTGGTAAATTCAACTTCTTTTGTATGGCACTAACAATATAGTTTTAATAATTAGTTTAATAATTGTGTTAATATAATTGTCTTTTTATATAAAAAAATATAAAAAGACCTTGAATTAAATACTGGCATTCTGGACTTACAAAATTTTGAGCTGCAAAATATAACTTTGCACATATTTGAAAATTACTGATTATATCATATTACATTAGAATTCATCTATATTTAAATTACATCATGGGTGTGGCTTGTGGTCATAGCGGCACCAGCTGCTTTGGTAAATGTGGCATATTTGAGCGATTTTAAAATACTCTCCTGTTTAAATGCATATTGCCTGTCATGCACAATTTGTCTAAAGCCACCGGGGTGGCGGTGCCACCGGCTTGGGCCCGTCATCGCTGCTCGCAGCTTTAATTAATTCTTATAATCATTCTTCTCACATTTATTTTCTACAGTTCTAACTTCAGTTCATGACCTCACCATCTGTGTCGCCAATTCCCTTTGTCTCCAGAATGTGCGTACGCACAGCTCAAAGTTTGCTTAAACGTGCGCACATTCTCCTGTCCAGTTTGTTTTTTATAGATCACAACCTTTGCGTGGGAACTGGCGTAGGTACGTTTCCAGCCTCGTTTTGTGTGTACGCACGCTTTATAAATGAGACCCCAGCTCACAAGGTGACAGCGTTCGTCGCTCGACTAGTTGAGAAAGGGGTAATGCACTGTCTTTATAAAGTATCTTTTTATTAAACTGTTTGTACACTTACAAAGTTCCCAATGCTTCGTTTTTTGTTTTTTTTTTGGGGGGGGGGGTTATTCTTTATTTGACAGGGACAGTGGACAGTAAATATTACCCCAGAATTAGCTACACAGCTAAATTTCATCTGTTTGCATGAAGGGACCCTCATTATGCTACCATGTCAGTGTGGGGCTATTTTGAGTCTTGTTAGTTGTATTAACTAGCGATTTCATTTCACTTACAGACAAGCGTTATAAGCTAATCTGTTTTAAGAGATAAAACTCTTTGCATTCGATTTTCATGAAAACGCATTCCAGAGAATGATCTACTCGGTAACCATCAAAGTAGATCATTAAAACTTTACTTATAAACCTTGTACACATTCCTAGTGTATTGTATTATATAAAATAAATATAGGCTATAAAGATTTACAGTGGCAGTTCAGAGAGGTACAGTAGCATTTAAGTATGAAATTGAATGAATGTAGGCTAAAATTAAAACTACAGTCTTCAATATACAATATACATTGGGTGTGTTTACATGCACACCAGTAAGATGGTAACTCCAAATCAGCTTATTGAAATAACCAGTTTTCCCCGTTTACATGCAAACCAGTAAAAGGACAACGCAAGTAAACCGCGTTTACATGACTATTTATAAACCGGGTTATTTCCTTGTAGTGCTGTCAAAAATAATAATGTCTGTATCTGACTCTGAGTTTTTCAAATGTTACGTCAGTTGTGATGTTAAATAAAGCGTGCACCGTGTCAGCGGGAGTTTTATGGCTCATATTAACCCTAATGCAGTTATGAAGTGTTTTGACTGAACCTCTTCTACTTCTGCTGCATGTGATGACAATAACACATCTTTACAATTTTCTGGGTCTTAAACGAGTCTGCATTTGTGATATATGTCCTTATTTCATGCAAAACGCTTGCTCGCTCTGTCCGGATGCTTTTAAATCTGCTCTAAATTTGCGTTTTTGTCACCTATCACACATGCGCACTTCAATAAGCCGACAGAAAGCAGGTTAATGTGTTTACATGCAGCGCGAAATCGAGGTAAGAGGCAGAAAAATGCCTGTTCAGATCGGTTTATGCTTACACCGTTTATGACATTACTCCGATAAAAGAAAACAGGTTACCGCGTTTACATGACCATGTTCATTGTCGGCTTATTGGGCATAATCGGCTTAAGAACGTGCATGTAAACGCACCCATTGTTTAAAAGCTACTGTATTAAAGTTTTTTTTATTTTACTACATTTAATGGATGAATATGGTAATAAGTTAAGTTATGATAATCTTTAAAAAAAAGTTTAATTTGGATTGTTCATATAGACAATATTCTTTAGTTGTAAAGCTATTCCTGTAGCATTGAGAAATCTAATTAAAGGTATATTGCAATTAGGGATGTCCCGATCCGATCACGTGACCGCAAATCGGGCCCGATCACGTGATTTCAGACTCGATCGGAATCGGATGTTACCAACCAATCAGGACTAGGACATGTATGTATATTCTGGGGTGCCATGTAAAAGGTGCGCACTTGCACCGCGGTTCATCTCACATCTGATAACGCATCAATAATATGGGTTGTAACTATAAAATAATGCGTTATGTATGTTTCTGTCAATGGATACACGTGCTGGCTCCTCAGTGATACATTACAGCAGCAATAATAAAAGAAAAACGTGGGCAAAACGGTCTATCTGTGTAAACTTTGTTAAATGCATGCGAGTGCTGCCGTATGTACGAATATGACCAGTCATTTTCACCGTCATCACCCGTGTGTAGAGAAGACGCGAATGAGAACGCGCGTCTCTGTGCATCATCCGAAAGCGTGCACTTGTCTCACAGCACGCAAATATTGAGTTCTCTTTCAAGTCTTGCGCTTAAATGGACAAACTCACACAAGAAGTATGTCAACATGTCCATCTTGATGAGTATCCAAGCAGACATTGTCTATATATGCCTTATATGAGGACTTTATACAGTCGAGAAAGACGACACATAGCCTTCCATTAGGTCTTAAAGGGGCAGTAGCCTTTACTGCTGTCTGTTTCATGTCAAACAAAAGATAAGGAATCACTCACTGCTCTTAATTGAATAGCTTTTGTAAGGATTAATCTTTAATTTAAACAGTTAAATATGCAGCTATTTTACATTTGATTAGCCTAATTTATTCAATTTCTCTACCTAAAAACTAATGTTAGACCTATAAAAACCTGAAAAGCATTGTTAATTTTATCTTTGCTCAATAGTATTTATTTGTGCTGCTGCTTGTATTTAAGTTATTTGTTCTTATTTTCTTTATTTTTATTTGACAGTCCTTTTTCCCCTGAACATAGCAAATACCTAACCGTAATGAAACCATGAACCTAAAACCGTGATACAAACCGACCCGTTAACAATCTGTACCGTTACACCTCTAACGTAGCGTATGCGAGGGCGGTTGCCACAAAATTTTGAAAATGTTCAAAGGGTGCCATGACTGAAAAAGGTTGGGAAACACTGTTCTAATGGACGCGAGGCAAACTAAACAATCAAATTACACTTCAAATATTTTTTTCCCCCAAAGTTGAGTTATTTTTCCCCAAATGTCATTGTAGGCAGTTATCATCACAATGATTTAATTTTAAGTGTTCATTTTTTAAATAAGTTTAGTTTTAGTTAGTTATTTGATGCTAAAAACAGGTGTGTGATGTCATGATTGACAGCTGAGATTGACGTCACTAACAGACTTTTTTTCAGGATTTTTGGGAGCAGATTGTTTAATTTAATTTAATTTCCATAACTGTTTATTTCACACCAACATAATTAATTGTTCTGCATCTTTGAGAATATGGGTGGGATTTTGATATCGCTGTTATACTTCCTGCTCTCTACTGCGCAACTCCGGTCCCGGACTTTTTTTATATTTACTGTTGCACTAAAATCCAAAAGTTATTTATGTTATTTATTACTTGATTGTTCAAGCTACCTCACAGAAGTGCTCTGTTTGTTAACAGAGTTGTTGAATGTTAAAATAAGGTGAATAAAATTAAAAATAAGGAACATCCTGGTTTCGTTTTTTCACTCTTCTTTATTCTTTTTTATGTATTATAGAAGTATCGGATCGGGACTCGGTATCGGCAGATACTCAAAATCAAATGACTCTTGATTGGGACATCCCTAATTGCAATACTCTTCTGTAATACACACAATTTGGATTTGTTTATTGATAAGTATAATTTCTTGGATGAAAAATGTAATAAGGTTTTGAGATCACTTATTACAAACAAATATTCTCCTCTTCCAGTTAAAAGAAAAAATCTTTCTCCAAGGTTTTCAAAATTGACACTATCAAAGTTAGAACCAGATACTTGTCATTTCCTTTGTTACCTAAAATGAAAGAAGTACATTTCAAAACAATTAATGATATTTATCCATGTAACAAATTTCTAAGAGTAAGGTTTAATTTGGATAGAAATGTCTGTACATTTTGTCAAAAAGATATTGAACCTCAGGAACATCTTTTTTATAATTGTACGATTGTTAAGTCCTTTTGGGACAGATGTATGAGTGGTTGGAGACAAAATGTAATACCTGCCTTTGATTATCATATTGTCAAATTTGGTCTCTTTTTGGAAAACAAAGACATGGAATTTTTGTGTAATAATATGATGATTGTAGCCAAATTTTACATACACAAATGTAGATTTGTTAAAGTTTCTCCATTTTTTGAGGCTTTTAAAAATAACTTTAAAATGTTATTTAAATCCTTAAAACAACTTAAAATGAGAAGTGCCTTAAAGCTCTCTAAATTACTGGCAATATATATGGATTAGCCCTTCCTGAAATCTAATTTACTCTTATCATTTCCCTTTCATGTTCGTTTTTTTTTTTTTTTTTTAATTATTATTATTTCATTTTTTATATATTATTATTTATTTATTTTTATTTATTTATTTTTTTGGGGGGGTTATGTTATTATTATTTTGTTTACAATATGCTGCTTGGTTATATTGTTAATGTCTATCATTAATGTTAATGCCAATTTGTTATTTGAAATGTTTCAATAAAAATAAAAAATATATATAAAAATAAAAATAAAAATAACAAAACACATTCACTGTACCGGAAGTCCGGTACCGAAACGGTTCGGTATGAATACGTGTTCTGTTACACCCCTAATTTTTAAATGTTGAAATTAACATTAAGATGAATAGATGTTTAAATTATTATTCATTCTAAGTTCATGTTAAATTAAGTAGTTAACTAATTAAACGTTACCCAAAGTTTTGAATCTTAGTGTTGTACATGAAATGATTATTTTCTTTACATTTTGATGGTATTTAATCATGCGTTGTGTGAGGTACTTTTCTGTGATGGGTAGATTTAGATATCTTTGTATGAGGGAGATTTTGCATATAATCCTCATTCTCCTCCAGACTCTTTCTAAATTTATTTGTTTGTGTAAATAGTTTCTTGGGTTTTTCTTGTGCATCAACAAAGTTGTTTGTATATTTGTTTTACAGATTTTGTCAATAAATGTAGAAGGTTTAAATTTGGATGAGTTCATTATACAAAACTGCAGCTGTATTATTTGAAAAATGTAATTACGAATGTATTTAATTATATTATAGTGTACATGCAGGGCTCGACATTAATGCTTGTCCGGGACAAGTGGGTTATTTGAAGGGACAAGTGACAGAAAATTTTACTTTCCCAACAGACAAGAGCCTGATTACAACAAAAAATAACTAGCGAATCACCAAAATGCAAGAATGATTGTGCATTAATTTAGTGTAATGATGATAGTGGATGATAGTGGTAGTGATAGTGGATGATGATAACATAATGAACTGAAGATAAAAAGGTTGCGCTGTTGACGGTCGTGCAGCCTCTCAAGGAGAAATTACAACACTAGAGTGTTTTAGCTGTTTCCTGAATACCATCATGACTGAAAATGACACTGATTTCATATGACAGCTCCATAAACAATTAATTAACATTCACTAACATTCACTTAACGTCACTTACATTTTAGATGCAATAGAGTGTTTTGTTCTATTTCAGCAGCAAAAAACGTTCATTTGCAGAACCGCAACGCGTCCCACAGCAACAAGTGTTACTGAACAGTGTTTGAAAAACACATAAAGGGGTGTGTTCAAAAAAATAGCAGTGTCTACCTTTGACTGTACAAACTCAAAACTATTTTGAACAAACATTTTTTTTTTTCTGGGATTTAGCAATCCTGTGAATCACTAAACTAATATTTAGTTGTATGACCACAGTTTTTTAAAACTGCTTGACATCTGTGTGGCATGGAGTCAACCAACTTGTGGCACCTCTCAGCTGTTATTCCACTCCATGATTCTTTAACAACATTCCACAATTCATTCACATTTCTTGGTTTTGCTTCAGAAACAGCATTTTTGATATCAACCCACAAGTTCTCAATTGGATTAAGGTCTCTAGATTGGGCTGGCCACTCCATAACATTAATTGTGTTGGTTTGGAACCAAGACTTTGCCCGTTTACTAGTGTGTTTTGGGTCATTGTCTTGTTGAAACAACCGTTTCAAGGGCATGTCCTCTTCAGCATAGGGCAACATGACCTCTTCAAGTATTTTAACATATGCAAACTGATCCATGATCCCTGGTATGCGATAAATAGGCCCAACACCATAGTAGGTGAAACATGCCCATATCATGATGCTTGCACCTCCATGCTTCACTGTCTTCACTGTGTACTGTGGCTTGAATTCAGAGTTTGGGGGTCGTCTCACAAACTGCCTGTGGCCCTTGGACCCAAAAAGAACAATTTTACTCTCATCAGTCCACAAAATGTTCCTCCATTTCTCTTTAGGCCAGTTGATGTGTTCTTTGGCAAATTGTAACCTCTTCTGCACATGCCTTTTTTTTAACAGAGGGACTTTGCGGGGATTCTTGAAAATAGATTAGCTTCACACAGACGTCTTCTAACTGTCACAGTACTTACAGGTAACTCCAGACTGTCTTTGATCATCCTGGAGGTGATCATTGGCTGAGCCTTTGCCATTCTGGTTATTCTTCTATCCATTTTGATGGTTGTCTTCCGTTTTCTTCCACGTCTCTCTGGATTTGCTCTCCATTTTAAGGCATTGGAGATCATTTTAGCTGAACAGCCTATCATTTTTTGCACCTCTTTATAGGTTTTCCCCTCTCTAATCAACTTTTTAATCAAATTACGCTGTTCTTCTGAACAATGTCTTGAACGACCCATTTTCCTCAGCTTTCAAATGCATGTTCAACAAGTGTTGGCTTCAACCTTAAATAGGGGCCACCTGATTCACACCTGTTTCTTCACAAAATTGATGACCTCAGTGATTGAATGCCACACTGCTATTTTTTTGAACACACCCCTTTCAACTAATTCAACTAATTGCCCAATTGCACAGCCTTAAGAGCGTGCATATCATGAATGCTGGGTCTCATTTGTTTTCTGAGAATCTACTGAACCTACTGGTAACTTGTTTGCCACGTAGCAATAAAAAAATATACGAAAAACCTTGATTATTCTGGTTAGTCACATTGTACTGCTATTATTTTGAACAAGACTGTGTGTATATATATATATGTATATATATATATATATATATATATATATATATATATATATATATATATATATATATATATATATATATATATATATATATATATATATACACATACAAATATGCAGATATAAATATGTCAAAGCTGATTGAACATTGGTAAGAATATTGCTTCAGAATAAATTATATTTACAATACACACACACAAAAAAAAAAATAGAACTTTTTTTCCGGACAAGCAAATTTTTTACTCGGACAAGTGAATGAACGATTTTCTTGTCCGAAGGACAAGCACATGAACATGCTTAATGTCAAACCCAGTACATGTAAATTACACTAAACTATATTTTAGTACACATTAATTGCTTGTGAGTACATTAAGCAGTGCACTTTAACTATATTTAGAAGACATTAGAAGCGAATATGAAAGTAAACAAAGTTATATTAAGGTCACACTTAAGTTGTTCCAAAAAAAAATCACTCTTAATTTCAACTGATCGTATTTTATTTCAAATTAATATGTGATATACTTGAAATCAATTACATTTAATGCGTACTAAGTGTGTCAAAAACATTGCATTTAATTCACACTTAAGTGTCTATTTAGCTGACATTAAAGTATGTTTTAGGTCACATTAACACACAGTACATTGAGCAAGTGCACTTTAATTACATTTTTAAGACACTAGAATGGATTGTGAAAGTAGTACATATAAAGTTGTATTAAAGTCCCATTTAAGTTGTTTTAAAAAAAATCACTCTTAATTGCAACTTATTGTATTTTATTTGTGATACATTTGAAATCAAATTACATATAACGTGTGTTGATTGCATTTAATTCAAGTATATTATTTGTGTAATAAGTACACTTTATAAAAGTACACTAAAGTGCACTTTTTTTTCACAAGGGTTTATAAAGTAAAACATCTAGCTTCTGACAAATCGGCAAAAAACGTAACTGGTGTGCAACGTCATCAGGCTAATAATAGTAAGCATTTTGAAGTACAAGAGGCACTCCACTTTTTCCGTAAGCTGAATACGGAAGCCGATCAGGTGGAAGCACTTTTACGGAATTCAAAAACAAAACAACAATTCACTGCCATCATAAATCTTGGAAGAGCCAGACATTTTTTTTCTGTCTGAAAGAAGAATTTCATATACACCTAGAAAGACTTGAGGGTGAGTAAATCATGGGCTAACTTAAATTTTTGGGTGAACTAACCTTGTTTTATTTTGTCCCTTTTCTCACAAATTGTAATAATAATCAAGAAATAAAAGTATATGTTTATCTTCGGGCGGTGTACTATAATCAGAACCCATGATTATATGCATTAAACTTTACTGACTAAAACTTAACTGTATTTCTTAAAGGTGGGGTAAAACCATTTTAGAAAAATTACTCAGGCCAAGTGGAATAACAAACTTTTAGAATAACAAACGTTTCTACTATTGATGGTGAGAAGAGAGGCTCAGTGCACGTCATTATTCAAAACACACGACACACATAACGGACATTAGCCGAGAACTAATATATGCCGGCTTTTGCTTGAATATGCTCGTGTGTCATGTTCGCTTGTTTGTCCATTTGCTATCGTATTGTGGCTCACTTCAGCGATAATAAAGACCCATTCATTTCCACACCGTATGAGTATCTAAATCTCTTTTTCAAGCGTCAGCTCACAAAATGTGTCCGACAAGTAAGATACTATAATCCTAATATATGTTTGTTTCCTCTTTTCATGATCTATATAATCCTAATTCGATCATAATTGTAATATGTCATTAGCTGGACTATCGAGCTTGTTTACTATCGAACGTTGTTCATGAGAACGTTTTTTTGTTTTGTGATCGCTATAACTCTAATCTTGTCATAATTGTAATATATCGTTAGTTGGACTCGTGCTCGTGTACTATCGCGTTGTCATGAGAATGGTTTGTGTTTTTGTGACTTTTTCATTGAATATTCGACCTGGATTAGTTACACACAGATTCTGCCATAGTTTTGCCGTATGTGCAGGGCGGCGCTATCAAAATAGGGCCGAGACTGATTTGAAATATCAACAACAGTTACCAGAAAGCACTTACCCCATCTTTAAGTAGAATCTCAATTATGCAACAGTTTTTCATAAAATTTCTTGATATGTATGCATTTCGATAGCCTAGAAATCTAGACGCACCCTAGCGGCAGCAAATCTAATCTGCCCGTGAGTGTCGTCTAGCAACTCTCAATACCCTTCTGAGCTGTAATCGCCAAACTCTTACCGGGCCAATCACATTGTGTATAGAGTCGGTGGGTGGGGCCATAATGATGACGGCCGAGTTGGTTTGCGTGCTTCTAGTAATCACAGAAACTAGCGAACGGCGGTCTTTCGAATCAGCTTTGACCGCGACTCTGGAAGACTTGGAGTTAAGCTTTTCTCTGAGAAAAGAACGGCACTGAAGTCATTCTTAAAAAGGGAAGATGTGATCGGAGTTTTGCCGACCAGATACAGCAAATGTTTAATTTATCAACAAGCTCTATTTCATCTTTGTTTCTCTGGTTGGTTGTAGCGCTATCCTATTGCATGCAGAGGGAGTTTGAAAGACAACCGTTTATCCCGCCCCTCAGATTGAGCCCTGTCAATGGTGAGTTTCCAGACCAAACATCTTGATGTGGGTCTGGCTTGTCAGGCTAGCATTTCATATAAATTTAATTGCACACAGAAATCTGAATATACATAATCTATAATAGCCCAGCCCTTGCCCGAGACACTCAGGCCCTAGTAGCCCGTGTCCGACAGCTTATCAAAAATCTCAGGGGGACTGGAGGGTTGTTTTTTTACACACTACTATTGCAGCTATTAAAATAGTTCAATTTAGTTTTTAATGTCAGTAGTTATATTTTATTTTGTTTCTTTGCCAAGTTAATTTAGAAAAAATGTTTGGAGCATTTTATGTTTGTTTACCCCTTAAGCCCGAAGTGTACAGGTCCTGGTACACATACAGCTCAGATAGTCATATGTCATTTGAAAGGTCTCACGGAGTAGAATACAACTAGGGATGGGTATCGTTAAGATTTTAACGGTATTACTACTCTTACCGGTACAGCTTATCGGTCCAGTACTTTAACTGTATTCTTATCAGAACTTTTTGAGATTTTATATATATATATGAATGTTTGGTTCTGTCCTCGGCTGTCGTTTGCGTCTCTCTGAGAGAGAGAGAGAGAGAGAGAGAGAGAGAGAGAGAGAGAGAGAGAGAGAGAGAGAGAGAGAGAGAGAGAGAGAGAGAGAGAGAGACTAACGACGTCCGAGCTTATCGATATAACGGTCTTTCAAAATTCACCCCCGGGGCCCGTTTAATACCGGTTTTCGGTACCCATCCCTAAATACAACAAGCATAAATGTTTTGGGCTTTGACTAAACTTGAGTGAGTTTTTTGTAAGTCAAGTCCTGCAAGACCCATATGTAAATAATATACTGATGTGGCACCATAATCTGTATTTTATATCTAATAATATTCATTCATGAATCAAAACACACCAAAAACAGCAGGGCTATAATCTATAAACTAAAATGCATTTAAACAGGGGTGTCTCTCACCTGGGTCAGTGATGCCAACTACCAGTAACTTGCTGAGAACATCAGCCACCACCTGCACAGCAGTTTGACTGACCACATGTCCATGGCCGCTGATCAAGTGAATGGAGGGGGTAAGCAGACGTGAGCAGGTACGCGCTGCCTCCATGCGGATCTCCTTGTGCTCGCTGTTCAGAAAGTGGTCTGCACAGTGGCGCACAAACTGGGTCAAGGAGTGACCTAAAAATTAACCAAACATGAAAGAAAAAAATTTATCATTTCCAAAGAAAATGTAAGTGATGCTAGCTTATGCTAAGCTTGTTATAGAGCATTGCTATGCAGATGCTAAAGTATTCTGGGCAAGGTAAGCAATACATTGAATATCAGTGTTATTATTACAACCATTTAAGGAATATTAGTGTCCATGCCCAGTAAACTATTTGTAAATAGCAGACAAAATGGGTAAACTGACCATCTGCTATCTGCTAGCTCTTTCGCCAAGATATAACCATATGTCTAGTCTGTTCCCCAAACTAGTAAATGCAAAAACTCCCAAACCCATTTAAGGGTAAAAACTTAACTGATGTTCAACAAATTAAAAACAGACATAATACAGAGGAACATTTGCTAAATCCCTGTGTGCTAAATATTTGATCCCTAAAAATGTAATGTAAATTATTTGATCACAGATGATAACTTCATGTGCTGTGTTTGGCAGAAACCTGGCTAAAATCAGATGATTACATTATTAATAATAATAATAATAATAATAATAATAAGGCTTTTATTTATGAAGCACTTTATATTTTAAAGAAAATCTCAAAGTGCTACAAAGGAAGTAAAAAAAAAAAAAAACAGGTAGAACAATTAAGGATTGGGTTAAAATTTGCTGAATTGTAGAATTAATACTGGCTGCAGATAAAGTCTTAATTGTTGGAGATTTTAATATCCAAGTAGATAATGAAAAAGATGCATTGGGATTGGCATTTATAGACGTTCTAAACTTGTCGTAATCATACTGTAGATGTAATATTGTCTTATTGAATCAATGCTGATAACATTGATATTCTGCACCAGAGCTATGACATATCAAATAATTTTTTAGTCTTGTGTATACTCCATTTAGCCAAGGTTGCAAAACCAACTCCCTGTTACAAATATGGTAGAACTACAACTTCTACCACAAAATATTGCTTTATAAAGAATATTACTGATCAGTTTCAACTACTCAACATACCAGATAGCTTAGAAGAACTCAATGTTGCAATAGAAACAATTGATTCTCTCTTTTCCAGCATTTTTACATTTCTTCTAATTCAAAAAACAATTTTGCGAGCTGCATCAGACTGATGCTGGCTGCACAGAATTTTGGACACTATTAGATGAGAACTGAACTGAGATTAGACGATGACATCGCTGTTTTCTGCTGACCAAATTTAAAGACAAAATTAACTCATTTAAGAATTGATGATATTTACAACGGAACTGAATCAACACTGAACTGACTTCAGCTGAACAATGGCACTATTTGCTTTAAGAAAAAAATTATGTACAGCCAATGTGATATCTGTTTGCATCATTGAATATTTTTTATGTAATCACTGTAAAGCTGCTTTGAAACAATGTGTACGTATTGTATAAAGCACTATATAAATTAAGTTGACTTGACTTGACTATAGTAGGTGATAGGTCCAGGTTACTAGAAACTTCCAGGCTGGTGTGTTGAGGAAATATGAGGTGTTTTGTAGCAAAACTTTGCAGGACTGCACTCTCTGTCCTTGACCAATAGGTGCATTTTAAGACATCATTAATGAAAGTACATAAATAATAGTAGCTTTTTGCAAACAAATATTTAAAAACCTAGAATTCATTCATGAATAAACTGACAAGAAAATGGAATTTTAACCGACATCATCTAAAGTCGCGTTTCCACCACGGAAACTTTCTCCAGGAACTAGGGACTTTGGGGTGGTATTTGGTGTTTTGACCGCAGGAACCGGGGTCAAAATAAAGTTCTGTGTAAAGATTCCTGTGTAAATACTGACATTTTCTCTTTCTCTCTTGTACACGCACAAAACATGAACTAATATACATTTCATTAAATGAGTAGGGGTCTGCACACTCTTTTTTTACCTGGATGTGGCATTTGGATGATTGTCTCTAATGGCTTCCAGTTTTATGGTTTTTAGTCCCAACAATAAACCTATTTGTTTTGGCATCTTCTGAAGCGTGTTGACGACATACCGAGCAGAACATTGTCAGTAGGGATGCACCGAAATCAAAATTCTTGGCCGAAACCAATAAAGAAGAAACCAAGGCCGAAAAACGAAACACCAAAAGAAATTATGACAATTCTAAGTACCACAGCATTTATGGCTAATGCTATGACTGTGTAACTTTACTAAAAATCAAGGCATGCGATTGCATAAATTAATATTAAAGTTTCAAATAATAAATCAGTTACAAATTATGCAAATATTTATTTAGCACATTGCAACAATGCACAGTATAAAATAAAATTCTAACTTAAATGTTTAACTTGACCTCACTCATGTGTACATTAAATAATAATGCACAGGCCTACTGGCCTGCAGAAAGGTACAGAAATTGAATAAAGTAATAAAATTTAAAATAACTGCATATTTAACTGTTTAAATGAAAGATTAATCCTTATTAAACTTACAAAAGAGCCTTGAGTGATGTCCTTATCTTTTGTTTGACATTAAACAGACAGCAGTAAAGGCTACTGCCCTTTTAAGACCTAATGGAAGGATATGCATCATCTTTCTTGACCATATACAGTTCACTTAAGGCATATTCAGACTATCTCTGCTTGGATACTCATCAAGATGGACATGTTGACATACTTTTTTTGTGAGTTTGTCCGTTTAAGCGCAAGACTTGAAAGGGAACTCAATATGTGCGCGCTGTGAGACGAGCGTGCACTCTCGGATGATGCACAGAGACAGATCTTCTCACAGAGCGCGCAAGTCTTCATTCGTGTCTTTACGCGGGTGATTAGGGGGAAAGCAACTGGTCATATGCGAACATACGGCAGCACTCGCATACACTGAACAAAGTTTACAGAGGTGGAAACAGTATGCTCGGTAGGTGAAGCGAGTTTACCGCCACAACTCAAAATCACCCGCATTTTGTTTTTTAAACTTATTGGCACAATCATTCGAATACACTCCAGGGTTTCTACTAATACAAAGCCATATGCCAATCGCTGAAGTAACCCTTTAAGATGTTCTCAACCTTGGAGGAAACCGGTATTCTCTGGAGATGTGTGTGTGTGTGTGTGTGTGTGTGTGTACCAGATCTGTGCAAACCTAATGTTGGATCTGGACAATTCTGCAGAAAACGCCAGACTTGAAGTCACTTTTCAGTGGCCTCTGAGGACAGTGTGATGTAATTCTGGTGATGGTGGCGACGACTAGTCTACCTAGTTTGACGATATGTGCTCCTATCTGTCTATGTGTGGAAAGTTTACATTGCATTTTATCTGAGCCAATCAGAATGACGTGGATAGACCTTGAAAACAGTATCTTTTAGGACAATTGTATGTACGATAGGGCAGGGCAACGAGTTGGTGAGAGGGAGCACGGCCTACCAACTCCTTGTGAGACTTGAAGCTGGCTTCTGTTGTTAAAACTGCAAACTATTCTTAAGTAATTTTTTCTTTTAATAAATTACACTCCTGACTTGGTCTTCATTTTTCACTACTGGTCTTGGGTCATAAGCTGTTAACCCCTAACAATATTTTCCCTGGAAACATGCTTGTGTGTCGCATAAAAAATAGACATCGGTTCTATTTTTAGCATGCACACGGTTTCGACACAGCTCGAGCAGGCAGTGTGCAAACTCAAACGTTAAGGAGCCAAAATTAAAACAGACACGCAACGCAGCCAGTTTGTAGCCGGCCAAAGAGTAGTTTGGTATACAAATCAACAATGGAGTTTAAAAAATACGGCAGATGGACCGACAACAAGGTTCAGGCTTAAGTTTATTTGAGGAGAATGAAATCCAGTTGGAATTGTAAAGTCGGCGTGCGCAGTCCTACGTCACCTGACTAATCTTCACAGTACTTTAGACCGTGGTGGAAACGGAGACAGTAGCAGGTCTGGGGGGAAAAAAAGTTCCTGGTACAAATTGATCCGGGTAATTTCGGTGGAAACGGCGCTTACAGTGTCTTGGTACCTTCAAATTCAAAGCTGCCGAGAGTACGCAGTGCCAGGGTGATGCTGCCCACATCACTAGCCTCAGGGATGTTGGTCAGGCTGGGTGATGCCAACTGGTATGCCAGGCCCTTGGGCATACCTGGGTGACGCAGAGGCTTGTGCATGAGCACAAGTGAAAGCATTTTTAGCAGACCATCCTGAATGTCCTTCTTCAACTGTGGGATCTGCCTGCTCAGGTCATACAGCACTGCGGTGAGAGCAGGACTAAAAAGAAGAGAAGGAGATAATCAGACAGATGGCACAGGAACTGATGTCTGAATCTTCTAGCATGTACAATACAAGTGCACAATTAACTGCATTTATGTTTAGTAGTTATATTAGTTATTGTCATGAGTTATTATTAGTTAATAATATGATTAGTTAAAAATAACTAACAATTACTAAGAAAAACTGAGAATAAAACACTAATTCAAAAGTAGTTTGACTGGTACAGTACCTGAGACCAACAGCTAACATAGGCTCTAGAAGTTCTTTGACATCCTGTTGGATGCTAGGCCCCATAGCTCTGGACAGCATACTTATACAAGTGAATACAGTAGCATCCACCTGCATAGTCTTCTGCCTCCTAAAAGAGTACAACACAGGAGAGTGGGAGAAAAGAAAAGAAAATCAAATTCATAACATTCTTAACTTTCCATGTTTAGTGAAACAGTAACAACACACGTACACTTGGAAAGTTTTAGTCGTTAAAGTCATGAATTAACATATGAGCAAAACAACTCTATGTTGCCTGGCACAAATAAACATTGGACAGCATACTCAACACTTATTACTACTAAAAGTTGTTCTCTCAGAAGTTAAAAAAGTTAGACAAAATTAAATATCAGATTTTTTTTACTTTTTATCCCAGGGAACTACAAAATAACCTCTAGAATGAGAACCATACATACATGCCAAATAATGATAGCAATTATCACCAAAAAAAAGCAGCAGCAAATAATAAATCAGTGTCTTACTTATGGTTGAAGTAACAGTTGTATTTAAACATTATGATGGTGGCTTCAGTACTTTTGTCTATGAACAAACTTTCAAGTAAAAATACATTAACACAAGAAAGAAACTTGAACAGCCAATCGGTTCAAAAATTCAATCATTTATTTAAGATGGATAATAATGTTGCTATAGTCTGTGGTTCATCTGCTTAAAAATCACTATGCCCTCTCGTAGCTTATTGCTTCCATTAGACCTCTAGATGGTGTTTGGATCAGAGCTGTGCAATGATGAAAGTTTGGTTTCTGGTTCTTACTTGTGTGCAAAGTCTTTAGGTGGCAGTGCAGCTTTGATAATCTCCAGGATCTTGATGAGGTAGGGCTGAATTTCAGCCCTTACAGCCACCACCAGTAGACCCAATGCTTGAAACGCTGCCGTCCGTTCCTTTTCTTTTTTCAGGCAGCCCAGCAGGTGCCCCATAGTGTCCTGTAAATACTGATCTGAGGGTACAAGGGGGAAAAAACAGAACATCAAAAAAGGTGATGCTAAACTACATTATTTTTGTAATATGCGCAATGGATTTTAAAACTTTTTAAAACCCGTCACTAAATTAGAAAGACATTTAATAACTGAAATTGAAAAACCAGCTTTGGAAGATGATCACAAGTAGGTGGGTTACCAGTGAAAGTGTGCGGCTGGAAGGCAGCGAGTCGAGGCAGAAGATTTAGGATAGTCATCTGGATTAATGGATTCTTACTGGTCCTGTATTTCAGCACCCAACGGCACACCTGATGAAACAGCGTAGCCATGTCATAACATTGTTTCATTTATAACTCTTTTTCATATATATACCTCTTCACAATACCCCATAGATTTTATTTGGGGTTTAGAGCATATTGCTCTTTAACCCCAAAGGTATTGCCCTGGAGGGTTGGTGGTTCGACCCCCGGTTCCACCTGACCAAGTGTCGAGGTATCCATGAACAAGCCACCTAACCCCAGCTGCTCCCGACGAGCTGGATGGCGCCGTACATGGCAGACACCGCCGTCGGTGTATGAATGAGTGCATGAATGGGTGAATGTGAGGCAATATGTAAAGCGCTTTGGATGGCCATAGGGTCTGTTGAAAGCGCTAAAATGTGTATTTTCGGCATTTCATTTTATCATTGTCATGGTAAATTATTGTGTCCAGACTGTCAGGACATCGAACCAACAGGTTTCCAAAAAAATAAAAAATAAAGTTAGAAAACCTGTATGGTGCCTTTTGTGCAGGTGAAGAGATGGGACTTCACTTCTGCATCTGCTTCGACACATGCCAGTGTGTGTATGTGTGTGTAGTGTTCACTTTACGCCGCAGATTATCAGCGATATGATGGAGCTCAACATAGAGATACTCATAATTGTTAGAGGATAATATTAAATGATTTAACACATAATTGTTAAAGTTTAATATTAAATGATTTAACACCCACATGTGATGCTTCTGTTTTTACGTGAATTTTAACCTCTCCAGGGTGCGGTTATCCCTATTGCTTGTACATTTTTTTCTACCACATATTTTCCTTCCCTTCGCCTATCTATTAATGTGCTTGAAAACAGATCTCTGTGAACAGCCAGCCTCTTTTGCAATGACCTTTTGTGTCTTAAAGGCATACTTCACCGCTTTTTATATAGCGGAATAGCACTTCTGAGAGTACTTTGACTCTGCGCAGTAAAAAGTCCCACCTGAAAAATCCTCCCTGACGTCTCTCCCTCACTCTCTCATTTCTGTCAATATGGGGGAGGGGGAGATGTGAGGGAAGATGTTTCACACGGGACTTTTTACTGCGCCGAGTCGAAGTACTCTCAGAAGTGCTATTCTGCTATACATTATAGTTCTCCTTTTTAATCCGCTTAGAAAAGCTCCACGTTTTATTTTATGTTATCATACTTGATCATTCAATTATTTGTGTAACTGTATTTAAATAGGGAAAAAATGGAGGTGTTTAGTCGCTTCTAACTTGATCTCTGTTTGGTACCATAGTGAATGAACTGGGCTTAGTGGGCTAAGCTAAATGCTATCAGATCGTCACCACGCGTCAGAGAGATTAAATGCACGCACTCAGATGAGTGAGGTATGTAACAACTCGTTTTAGTTAAGGGAATAACATAGTTTAATATGAAAAAGCGGTGCAAGGTGTCAATGGTCGTCTTTTGGACAAGTGTCAAGTCACCAGTCTTCACCATGATTGTGTAGCCTACAGAACAAGACTGAGAGACCATTTGAAAGGCCTTTGTAGTTGTTTTGAGTTAATTAGCTGATTAGTGTGTGGCACAAGGTGTATTTAATATTGAACCTTTACAAAATATTCTAATTTTCTGAGATACTAAATTTGGGTTTTCTTGGTTGTAAGTTATAATCATCAAAATAAAAAAAAAAATGAAATTTGAAATATATCAGTATTTATGTAATGAATAAATATAACATACACGTTTCACTTTTTGAATGGAATCGGTGAAATAAATCAACTTTTTGATGATATTCTAATTATATGACCAGCACCTTTATATATCTCCCTCTTTTGGGTCTGGCCTTGATGTGGCGAGGGGGCTTGTGTGTTCCAGTGACCCTGGAGAGCGATACCTTCGGGAGCTTGCAACAGGGTAGGTTCCAGACAAACAAAGACCCCAGCATGTTGGTACGCTGTGATGTGGCAGCCCCACCAACCGACTATCCTGCGGAGGGCTAACAACCCACCCAGGAGAAACTCTTTTGTTACAAAACCGATCAGAGAAAGAAGCCAGACTGTCCAACATGGTAAAGGAACCCAGCCTGCCCCCGACCAACGAGTGTGGCTCAACCTTCTTCACAGGACCCGAGTCGCCACATGGAATATCCAGACACTCATTCACCCCGGAGCAGCCACCCTGCTGTCCCGAGGGCTCTGCCACTATAATATCTCATTGGCAGGGCACTGTGAAGTTCGATGGCACGGCAATGGCGAAACAACAGCAGGCCACCATTGCTATTTCTGGAGTGGCCCCAAGAGATGAACAGGCCTTAATGGTGTGGCACCTGCCATCCCAAATGCACTCAGCAAGCCCCTTATCAGCTGGTGTCCCCTGAGCGACAGATTACTGTCACCCCGCCTTCTCCATCAACATGGCAAGATGACAATAATTGTTGCTTATGCCCCCACCGATGTTGCTGATGAGGATGGAAAGGATTTCTGACCAACTCCATCAGGCTGTTGACCACACGACATCATCATCCTCACCGATGCCAATGCCAACCTGTCAAACAGTGATCAGACCAAAGGCTCACCTGTCGGCACAACCTTTGCTGACAGGTCCACAAACGACAACGGTAACCGTCTACGCCTTCTCTGCCACCATAACAACTTCTGCATTGCTGATACCTGGTTTCCCCGAAAGCTTATCAATCACTGGACATGGTACAGCCCAGATGGCAGAACCAGGAAAGCATTAGACCATATCCTCATCTCTCGACGCTGAAAGCAGTTTGTCACCAACTGCCGTGTGTACAGAGGAGCAGAGCTTGGCAACACAGACCATCACCTGCTGGTGGCCCAGCTCAAGTTAAAGCGGCGAGCTAACCAGCACACCAAGACACAGCCTCGCCTGGACTCCTCCCTACACCGTGACCCAAACATCACCACAACCTCAGTCGCACCATGGGCCGGACTACAGTAGTGGGTGTAGAGACAGTAGAGGAAAGGGCTCAGCACACAGCCTTGTAGGGAGCCAGTGCTCAGTGTGCAAGTGGAGGAGAGGTGGGGACCAAGTCTCACCATCCAGAGCCGGTAGTTGAGAAAGTCCTCTAACCAGGCACATGTAAGAGGGGGGAGGCCGAGAGAGACCAGTTTATTTATAAGAATGTCCAGGATGATTGTATTAAAAGCTGAGCTGTAATTCACAAAGACCATCCGGACATAGCTCTGCTGCTGCTCTAGGTGGCTCAGTGCAGATTAGAGAGCTTTGACGATGGCATCCTTTGTGGATCTGTTCCCACGATATGCAAACTGATGGGGATCGAAGTCTGAGGGGAGATAGGCTTTGATATGATGAAAAACCAGTCTCTCAAAGCACTTCATGACTACCAAAGTGAGGGCCACAGGACGATAATCATTCAGCCTGGTAATGGGAAACTTCTTCGGCACTGGTACGATTATAGCTGTTTTTAAAAAAGGACAGGATGACTGCCTGAGCCAGGGAGCAGTTGAAGATTCTGGTGAAGATGAGGGAGAGCTTGTGGGCACACACTCTGAAAACCTTGCCAGGAACTCTTCTTGGCCAGCACCCTTCCTGGGATTCACTGCCAGGAAGACCTGTCTGACATCATGCTTCCTCACAGTGAGTGGAGTGGTGCAGAGACCAGGCAGGGATAGAAGCAGGGCTGAATTGGTGCAGGAACCAGATGGAGGTGAATGTGAATGCAGGGTTGGAGCAGATGAGTGCTGCTGTTGTGATATTTCAACGCGAACAAAAAGTATTTTAGCTCCTCTGCCAGTGGCGCACTCAGATGTTGTCGCATCACAGCCTCTGTAGATTGTAATGTCTTCTATCCCCTGCCACACCTCCCATATATTATTGCTGAACAGACGGGACTCTGTCCACTCTGTCTCACGCCTTGGCTTTCTTAATTCCATTCTCAGGTCGGCTCAAGCAACCCTGTGCAGAGCTCTGTCGCCTGACCTAAAGGCAGAGTCGCAGGCTTTGAGAAGTGTGCGGACATGGTTGGTCATCCAGGGTTACTGGTTTGGGAAAACCTGAATGTTTTTGTCCACAGTCACATTTCCAAGACAGAACCTAAAAATGGTCCAGTACTGTTCCTGTGAATATTTCCAACTCATGATGTTCAAATATGTCTGGCTGAAGTAATCCTGTAATCGGAAAGTGCATTATCAGGCCAGGTGGTAACAGTCTTAATTGAAGTCCTGGCTCTGTGTCTGAGGGGAGTGTATGCTGGGAAGAGTAGGAGAGAGATATGGTCTGAGTGGCCTAGATGGGTAAGGGGTATGGCTCTGTACACGTGCTTAATGTTGGAATAAACCTGATCCAAAGTGTTCTCTCCTCTAGTAGGACACTTGACATGTGAGTTTAGAATTTCGGGAGTACAGACTTCAAGTTAGCCTTATTAAAGTCTCCTGCAATTATATGAAAACCATCGGGGTGGACCTACTGTTGTTCGTTTATTCATGTTCAGCAGGAGAGAGAGAGCACCGTGTTTACATCGGCGTCAGATGGAATTTACACTGCCGGGATGCTACGATTACGTAATCATTTAAAGTACAAAAAAAACCTTTATATTGTTCTGCATGCTTAGATATGTTACGCTGTGACAGCAGTATGCTGAGCGGTTGAATGCACGCAAAATAGCATAAAATAGCATTATAAAAGCATTGTATCTAATCCAAATTCAAGTCTTCTGAAGAGACACAATGGCTTTATGATGACCAGATTTACCACAACTCGCATACTGTAGTAAACACAAACTCAAAGTGCAAACATAATTTAAAGCGGCACTCCTTAGTGAAAGAGCAAACATAATTAAAAGCCACACTCCTTATAGTAAAAACGCAAACATCATTTAAATCACCAGATCACATTAAGTTGTAGTAGTAGTATTATTTAAAGCATTTTAGATTAAATTATGGAAAATGCCTGGAAATCACCTTGCATGTGAACATTGGAAAGCATTTTGGCATAAAGGCAGGGTTGGGCCTGAGAAAAACCATATCTCCGCTGAGAGATAATTAAAAAACACAAAGAAAGTACAAACAAACAAAGCACCATGGAGAGGTCCCACTGGAACCGCTCTACTAGTGACTGGAAGAGAAGGGAGAGTGCTCTTCATAAATCTACAAATAAGGGGACGTTGCCCCAGTTTCGTCCCTCAAACCCAACATGACAGTGACAGCCGCTAAATAGACCTTATTTAATAGTAGAGAAAGATTTTCTGATATGCACTGATACGATACCAGCCCTCACCCACCACTCTTCAAACACATGTCAGGATTTTGAACCCTGCTATTCTCAGCGGTGCTAAACCCTACAGAGCCCGGGATGTCACCTATTGGGAAAAAAAACAATCCGTGCCAACAATTTTGCAATCCGTTCCCTCAGTTTGTAAACCGTGATCACGATACAGGATCACAGATTATAAATTATAAACTGTTCCCTCAGTTTAACAAACCGTACCCACGAATTTTCAATCCATGTGCTCAAGATTTTGCAAACCGTACCCTCGTTTTTTTTAAATCAGTTCCCACAAATTCATAATCCGTGTGCATGCTTTCAGAATATGTGCGCACGGGTTTGTACTGTACTCACGGATTTTTGGGCCTGCCTTCAATCTTTGCAGCACATTCAACCAGGTCACCTATTACGGCCGTTTCACACCGCAAGCGTGAGCGGCGCGTTTTTTTTTTCGGCGCCCATGTTAATCAATGAGTGCATTCACACCGGGAGCAGGAGCAGCGCGTGAGCGTCAAGCAGGAGCGTTGCGTGAGCAGCAGTGAAGCGGGTGTTTAAAGTGATTCTGACGCTCAATTTAAGTGAAAGCACACTTGTAAAGGACAAAATAAATGTGATTTCACACAAAAAGTGCCTAAAATGCACACAGGAAGCACGTGTAGTGTATTTGAACAATAACTGGAGTATGTCAGAGAAGAAAACGAAGAATAAAAAATATCTGTGGAAGATTTTAGCAATTTAAACTTGTTTTGATTATTCAGTTTGGGTGAAGGTATGGTTATGATTATAAAAAATAAAGTAAACTAGCCAGAAAATGTAACAAACTTTCGTTTAGTTTATTATTTAATATTCAGACAGGTAAAGGCTCTGGGTCTGCAGCTGCAGTCAGGGTGTAAAGCGAAAGCACACTTTTGATGGACAAAATAAATATAATATCACAAAAGTGCTCAAAATGCGGAAAAAGAAAACGAAGAATAAAAATCATCTGTAGAAGATTTACCCATTTAAACTTGTTTTAATTATTCAGTTTGGGTGAAAGTATTATAAAAAGTAAAGTAAACTACCCAGAAAATATAATAATTTATTTTAGTTTAGTATTTAATACTCAGACAGGTATAGGCTCTATCATTGTGGGAGCCGCTGCTGTGACGCTGCACCAACACTTCCAGTGTGAATACTCTCGCGCGTCTGCAGCTGCAGTCACGGTGTAGTAACGCTGAAGTGCTGCTCACACGCTGCTCACGCTTGCGGTGTGAAACAGGCGTTACTGTGCGGTGCATAGGCGATTGTAAATAAATAATCTTTATTTTACCAAATGGAGATTATAATCCCATGTTTAACACTTAAAAATTGAAGAATTTCTTCATGCTTAGCCCTAGGTCAAAGTGTAATGTTGAATTAGTCCAAATTTGTCCATCCTACAGGAATTGTGAGTTCGAGGTCGATAGAAGGAGAGAGAGCGAGCGAGAGCGAGCGAGAGCGAAAAACAGTAAACATACTGTCTTAAGTGCACCCCTTTATAATCATAAATAAAAAATAATTGATAAATAAATACATTTAAAAAATAAATACAATAAATAATAATCATTTTTGTTGTTGTTGTTGTTATTATTATAATTATTATTCGCATATTGTTGCATTTAGGCTGCATGCATTTAAGAAGAAGAAAAGAGGAACAATAAAATGAAAAATCAGTCATAATAAACAACGCCATGCAGGTTTATTAGGCAATAATAATAACGTGCTAAGATTATTACAACTGGAAATTTGTGGGTACGGTTTATTAATCCGTGGGCACGATTTGTTAAACCGAGGGAATCCATTTGTTAAACGGATTGCTTTTTTTCTCCTATAGGTGACGTCCCAGGCTCAGTAAAACCCGCCTCCGCACACAGAAAAAAAACAAAGAAACTTCCTGTGTTGAGAATAAATGCTCATATGGAAAAAAGTATCTTTCAGATCAATCGATGTGAACCAATCATTCTGTTTTACTGAACAAGAGAGAACACCATGGGTTGGAGAAACCTTCTCCTTTGGAATTAGGAAATAATTAGAGTAGAAACCCTGCTTTCAATGATGAAGAGGTTCTACTCAAACCGCCCCCTTCTCGAGAAGAGATTTCATCTTTCAGAATTTGAGCGCTCTTCTGTGTGAGAAAAGGTAACTCCACTGAAACATGGGCAGTTTCTGGCAAACTGAAGTCTGTAGCCCTTCGTTATAGTTCAAATTACCCATTCAGGAGCTGACACAAACTGCCAGGCTGTTACTTATGTAGTTATAAACAGGAGCTCCTTTCATCTGCCATGATGAATTTCAGTTGATTTCAGTTAAATGATTAGTTCACTTTTAAATTTCCAGTGTCTTTCTTTCTTCAGTCAAAAAGAAATATAAGTTTTTTGAGGAAAACATTCCAGGATTTTTCTCCACATAATGCACTTCAATGGCAACCAACCATAGAAGTTTTCATTCTGAAGTGAACTAATCCTTAAATAACAAATAATCTCTTAATTTATTTTTTGAATTTAGAAAAAGGTTTACCTTTTTACTTCCAAAGAATAAAATGCAATCACCTGATCGAAACGCTCCTCCATCAGTTCTCTGCAGTAGCGGCTCTCCACAAGCGTGCTTTTAGAGGGAACAGGTGCAGCTCCAAAACTTAGAAAGCCCTGTGGTGTGCTATATCCTAGTAGCCCCAGCAGAGCATTGGACTGCTGTGGCTGCACTGATTGAAAGCTGGTGAAGGGTGTGATGTGGCGAGGCTTAGTGCTGAAACCCATCAACTCCTTACAGTACTTATCGTGAACCATCTGCTGCTGCGTGATCTCCTCCATCTCTTCTCTCATACGCTTTCGGAATCAAAGCAAAATATGAAACAAAAGGTTAAATAAACAAGCAAACAGGTAACAAACGAACATGCAAAGGAAAAAAGATCAAGCAAATAAACAACCAAAAATTACAAAATATTTAAAAAACATTATAGAAAGAACAGAGTAAAAACAAGCAATATACAAAAACAAATGAAAGAACCAAAAAGAAAGAAAAATAAGATATTAACAAACAAACAAGAAAAAAGTTTTTTAAATAAACGATCAAACAATAAGAAAAATAACAAAAGCATAGAACAAAGAGAAGAAAAGAAACAGTAAATAAGCTTTAGAAAGGCAGTGTAATGTGAGGAAATTATGTGTCATGTTGCCTGTAGCATGTGCAGTGTCATACCTCTCCCTCCATACTGCTTATTCGCACTAGTTCATTGAGAATGAGTAGAGCTCCATGCACACGGTCATCCTTATTCATGCCTTTCTCTTTAGCCAGAGTTTCATCAAAACCCTTCTCTGCTTCCTCAAATGTTTGCTGTTAATAAGAATAAAATACAAAGAGTGTCCATATACCAATAACATTTATGCAAACATTCTAAAATAGTTAAAGGGTTAGTTCACCCAAAAAGGACATTTCTGTCACAAATTACTCACCCTCATTTCATTCAAAACCCACAATACCTTCATTCATCCTCAGAACACAAATTAAGATATTTTTGATGAAATCGAGAGCTCTTGACCCCTCCATAGACAGGAAATTAATTAACACGTTCAAGCCCCAGAAAGGTAGGAAAGACATCGATAAAATAGTCCATGTGACTCCAGTGGTTCAACCTTAATTTTACGAAGCGACAAGAATACTTTTTGTGTGCAAAAAAAAACAAAGAAAAATAACTATTCAACAATTTATTCACGTCTGTGTCCTACACTGTTGACGTAGTAAATGCAGTTGAGCGCTTCATAGTTACCTAAGAACTACGCCAGAACGTCAGCTTAGCATTGGCCTTTGGCTTGGTCAGTTGGGGACACTAAAATTATGATTTAAGTTATTCAACTGAATATACTGTACACATACAATTAATTTATTAGGTCTTATTTAATTCTATAAACTATAATACTGATCTGCCAACATTGTTGATATATGCTAAATTTAAAAAAGCTGATAACATCACTGTTTTCTCCAGAACGACAGTACCGCCGAATCAAATTTTGTTGCAATATTGTCCTGTTTAACACTGTGAAGCTGCTTTGAAACAATCGTCATTGTTAAAGAGCTAATAAATAAGGTTGGTTGGTTGGTTGATTGATTGATTGATTGATTGATTGATTGATTGATTGATTGATTGATTGATTGATTGATTGATTGAATGATTGATTGATTGATTGATTGATTGATTGATTGATTGAATGATTGATTGATTGATTGATTGATTGATTGATTGATTGATTGATTGATTGATTGATTGATTGATTGATTGATTGATTGGCCGAAGCAGTTCATGGGGGCACCACGACTCATGCGTGTGATGCTGACATAGGAGCTGGCAAATGTAAACTGTGTAGAAGACTGACACAGAAGAGAAAATATTGTTGGTAAATGGACTGCATTTATATAGCGCTTTAAACAGACCCTATGGCCATCCAAAGTGCTTTACATTTTTGCCTCACATTCACCCATTCATACACAGACGGCGATGTCAACCATGTAAGGCGGCATCCAGCTGGTCGGGAGCAGCTGGGGTTAGGTGTCTTGCTCATGGACACCTCGACACTTGGTCAGGTGGAACCAGGGATTGAACTACCAACCTTTCAGTTTGTAGACATCTACAGCCTCAGTGGCTCAGTGTTTTTTTATTCTGTGGACTTTATTCATTGTTGAATAAAGTCATTATTTTGTTTATTTTTTTGCACACAAAAAGTATTCTCGTCGCTTCATAAAGTTAAAGGGATAGTTCACCCAAAAATGAAAATGTTATGTTTATTTGCTTACCCCCAGGGCATCCAAGATGTAGGCGTGTTTGTTTCTTCAGTAGAACACAAATTAAGATTTTTAACTTCAACCGTTGCTTGTACAATGCATGTCAATGGGGTCTAATTAGACCTACATCTTGGATGCCCTGGGGGTAGGCAGATAAACATCAAATTTTCATTTTTGGGTGAACTATCCCTTTAAGGTTGAACCACTGGTTTAATCACATGGACTATACAAGTTTTAATGATGTTTTTACTTTATGGGCCTTGAAAGATCTAATTAAATTGCTGTCTATGGAGGGCTCAGAGAGCTCCCTGATATCATCAAAAATATCTTTTAATATTTAAATTTGTGTGTTCCAGAGATGAACAAAGGTCTTAAGGGTTTGAAACTAGGGATGAAGCGATTACCGGTTTCACGATAAACCACGATAAAATGTACTGACGGTTAGTAATATAGTTTAAAATTCAATTATCATTAAAACCGTCAGTGATTATCACAATTTTGAAAAATCACGATAAATCCTATACAGTCTGGTGCAGGCGCGTGCCGCACGCAACGCTATTTTCTGAATGAGGAATGACAGAGAAGGCAGTGACAGCACCGGGAGATTTTCCAGCCTTTTAAAAGGACCAAATCTGAGGTGTGGCCATGTTTTGGCTTTTACAAAAGTCCTGAGGGAAAATGAATCAAAGATGCTCTGGTCACCCTGTCTGCAGCAGCACATGCCAGAAGAAAGTCTCTGTAATAGGGGAAACACTCCAAATCTGCAAAGATTTGAGAACACAAGGCGAGTGGACTTTGACCTCAATACCAAAACTACGTCTAGGAACGTGAAGCTTGAGCCAAAGACGAAAGAACACATTCAGACAAGACTAGGGTGACATTTAAGGAATAATAATCAGGGCTCGACATCAACACGTTTGTTTGGTGTATTTTCGCTATGCGTGAACACACTCACACTAGTCACTGTTGCTAGTCACCTACTGATTATAGGCTTCACGAAAGCCATCTGTTATAATCGTGTTTCTATTGAGTTTATGCATAGTCTTAGATGCATTCAGATTAGCCGGAGTTTTGTTCAGAGCGCGTGCAGCTCTCACTCACTGAAATCTGCACTCAAAGCAGATATAGAGCCTACGCAGGAGACTCATAGGGCATAGTGGGTGAATGTTTTTGTTCTAACACCGCAGAACCATAGCTCATATGATATGACTGGCATCATAGGCGCCGATTTATGGTGGGTGCTCATGGGTGCACGCGCCCTTTAAAAAAAGACGTAAAAAAAGTAGTCAAACATTCTTTGCATTTCAGAACCTTAGGAAATGGACAGCGGCCGACACAAACACACACACCTATTTAATTGATAATAAAGCCGTTAAGTAGCGTTAAGTAGCATATCTTTCAAATAAGGACAGCACCACTTCTCACAAATACAGACAGGTTTAGAGATGAAAAGTTTAAATGAGACGTAACCGCGATCAGCGCCGTGGGAAATTAAGAATGTCACACAAGTCCACACAGTAAAATTGGTGGATAGGATATTGGAGCAGGCGACTGACAGCGAAACATAGCACCAACTTCAATGTTTAATTTTAAAGGTCCTGTTTTTCGTGTGCTTTTGAAGCCTTGATTGTGTTTACAGTGTGCAATAACATGAGTTCATGTTTTGTGAGTAAAAAAGACACTATTTTTCACACAATTTACTTATCTGTACACTGCTGTTTTCTCTGTCCTAAAAACAGCCTGATGATTTCCTTGTTCTATGAAGTCCCTCCATCAGAAATACGTAACGAGTTCTGATTGGGCCAGCGCTTCCCGTGTTGTGATTGGACAGCAGCTTAGCGCACTTTGCCCGGAAAGGTCCCGCCAAGACCACGCCCCCTTTTTTGCATGTTCTTGTGGGCGGAGGGTTAGTCAACAAACTGTTCTAGTGACTTCATTCTTGCAAGGAAGTGCAGGGGTGTAGTCCAAACCGGCCATTTGCTGTAGGCTTTGAAAGGGAACTTCTGGTAAATAAAATATCTCGCTTGGCATTGAACTTTGAGCGTTATAATTTTACAGGTATTATTTATGCTCTAACAGCAACATTTCACACTAAATAAAATTTGAAAGATGGGATCGCGAAGAACAGGACCTTTAAATGAATGTAGCCTACTGGCAGTCTGGCACACGTGGGTGCTCGGTATTTTCCGTGGGTGCTCGAGCCCCGGAGCACCTGCGGTATCGGTGCCAATGACTGGCATAAAGTTGGCTTGACGTTCGAGATTCGCAAATTTAGGGACCATCTCTAAAGTTACATACAACATTAGTATGGGCATTTGTATAAAACTGACTGTAAAGTGTTCATCTAGGAGTCGGGTATAATGTATACCTTTTGGATTTTTGATATTAAATAAAATAAACTGTCAAATCATGAAAATATGGATATGATTTATTTTACTGGGATACTGTTTGAGGTTGTACACAAAGTATGCTAGATTTAAATGTGTCATAGCTGATAGGGCACTGATGAGAATATTGCTTGAACATATTTATAGATATAATATTAGAGATTATATTTACACCAAATTATTATTTTTGCATTATGTGGTGCTATTTACAATGGCCAATATAAGGAAGGAAATCCCACAGAATAGAATCTTGCTTAAAAAAAAAGTGCATAGAGCTGCTTGATTTATTTTTTGTTTGTTGATGTTCAAATTTAAAACTTGTTGAAATGTTTTCAGTATGTGGATCTGTTCATTTTGAACACTTTATCTAATTTGAACAAAACCGTGATAATATTGATAACCGTGATAATTTGGGTCACTATAATCGTGATGTTAAATTTCCATACCTTTTCATCCCTATTTAAAACATGTGAGGGTGTGTAATTAATGACAGAATTTTCATTTTTGGGTGAACGAACACTTTAGCGGTGTTGATTCTGACCTTATACCACTGTGGTTTCTGCATCTCTTTTGTCTCTCTCTGGGTTGTGAGAATCAGACAAGCTCTGAGTGCAGATACTGCACCCTCACGAATGGCCTGTTTTGAGTCCCACACAGCATAGAAAATGTTATCAAAGAAAGGTTGCACCTGCTGGAAAAAGAATGTAGGTGCGCTAACAGCGAGCTCTCGCAAAACCAGCACCTGAAACAAAAACACAGTGCCAAGTGGGGTCAGTTCACGGAGGAGAGCAATAAGATCACACAGACTGAAGTACTGTCCACGAAGCTAAATGCAACCAATATATTTGGAGAGATTCTGATATAAAGTTTGTATCACAGCATTTCCAATACATTCATTTACAATAATTGCAGGAAAAATGCTACTATCAGTCTACTATCATTTTTGATAAGACAATTCCTAAGGGTGCTAAATTATCAACACTGCTGATTTTTTTTTTATACAATTCACAACATGCCTTCTTATGTTGGATTTGATAGTTTATCTTTTTTTTAGCAAGTAAAATGCCTTTTAAAATATTTTTAATATGAGGCACTTTTATATTTTTAGTTATATTTCAAGATGTACACAATACTGGAAGGGAGCAAAGGGAGCACTGGGTGTGTATCTGTATATACAGCTATACTACTAGCCCTGTACGAATTGCTAGAATTATTTTATGGTGTGTTTCAGACTTATCCCTTAATAAAACATGAACAAATACAGACAGTGAACTACTGTATTTATTGCAGTATTTTTATCATCTAACATGCATTTGACAGTAATATTATTTATTTTTCTTAAGCGAAAAAGAACTTCAAACGCAGCCACAAATCTAACACCGCAAACTGAAAAGGGTATTTTAGTTTTGCAATATAACAACTGTATAAAAAATAAAAAAAACATGTGCAACAGATAAATCTAGAAATATAAAAAAAAAAATATATATATATATATATATATATATATATATATATATATATATATATATATATATATATATATATATATATATATTAATCAGAAACGTATCAAACAAACAAAAATAAGCAACCATCTAGGTATAATTATTTGTATTAGAAGTGACGTATTATTATTACATAGACACGTAGCTAAATCTACTGTAGGCTATAATAATAATTAAAGATGTTATTTAATGTTAATTTAAGATGTTATTTCCAATGAGAATAATTGACAAAACGGACATTTTGGCATAATTCTTTCTGTGTGTTATAGTTTGTTCAAGAGCGAAAGAGAACTGGATTCTGATCTCATGATGCTGGCGGGTGATCCACTAATCCTAGTTGACAATGTGTATCATATGTACGTAAAATGTCATTTTGCTGAATAAATAGCACGATAAATACAATTAGTGTTGTAGATACGCATTTCATTAAAATGTGTTGATGTATAAGAGCACATTTGGAGTTAAGTGCAGGAAAGACCAGCCAAAACATGGACGTAAGAGCAGAACAAGTTTAAATATGCTTTCTAGTCTATATTTCCATCTTGAAATGCATCTGTTTTGGGTATTTTAAAATATATATTATTTGTAATAGAGCAGGCACTTTGAGTTTTTAATTAATTATGTTATAGCCATTTTTTAATGAAATATATTTATTAACGGAATGGTCATTTCACCATATTATTTACTGGCAATGCAGGCCACGTAATGAGTAACACTGGCCTAATATAGTCAATTACTTCATGTTAAACCAAACTTTTATTTTGACGGGTTGCCGTGAAGACCTTTGAGTGTCTGTTCATGACATTTTTCTCAAATAAAACGGTAAATTCTCATGAAGTGACGGTTTATACGTTCGTTTGTGTCCTCATATAGTGACACAGCAAAGACTACAAAGACAGCGAGCATCACGCGCACCCGCGCATCCACACAGAGAAGCAGAACATGCAGGAGTAATATTTAAAATAGTATGTTGAAGTTTAATACTCACAGACACTAGTATATATTCGGCTACAGTCTGGAGCCCTGGGCTTAGATAAACACGGAAGCGGCTGAACGCAGCTGCAAATATACTCGGGAGTTTGTACTACAGAAATGCTTGTATCATCACATTTTTTTAAATTTCATTAAAAATATATTGCTATACTGTTATAAAGATCTCATTGATTTACATTACAAGATATCAGAATTTTATCTTATTTTTATATATATATATATATATATATATATATATATATATATATATATATATATATATATATATATATATATATATATATATGTGTATGTAACCACACTCAATCTATTTTTATTACATTTTGACCTCTAAAATTAAATTTCTTCTTGATATGCTCCTATATCATACTATATATAAATTATGAAACTCAACAAAAAAACATTAATGCTTTTTAAATATTTTACCTAAAGGTTCAATAAACTGTTATGTCAGGGTGCACAATGTTAAGAGCTTCAAAAAGTTTGCCTACAATTCACTGTGACTATATAATATAATGCAGTTAAAGGTGCACTATGCAAATTTTCGTCCACTGGAGGGTGCCTATTCTAAATGGCTCGCGAGTACCGGGACTTTTATTATGACGGGACGGGACACAGTCGCCGGGTGCCCGCACTTCCGCTTTTTCCAGTCAGGTAAAAACATCCATTTTTATCATATCAGATACATTTAAGGGGCCAAGGGCTTAGGCCATCCGTCCGCTCTCTTCCCTGAACTGAAATGAAGTAGTGGGCTGTACTTTCCACACGATTGACATCAGGTTCAAGTACGCCAGGTTGGCTGGTGGTTTTGTTGCCCGCATACCGCCTCCCATGGCCGAGACTGGTATTACGATACTGCTAATTAAGGTTGATATCTCTGCAGCACTATAACTTGACATTTTCTTATGACATCATCGCCCTTATTTCTTCTCATTCTTTTGATGCGTGTAGGTCATTTTTGGGATATTTTTACTTCAATTTTTACACATGGCAACTTTACGTGTTTCTACGCACCGCTGCATGCCGTCTTCCTTCATTCCTGTCTGCTCCCAGCCATTCGAGAGCTCTCTTCACCTCAAACTCCACATACTCTGCAGTGAAGGTGTCTCCTGCCATGGACAGATGACCCATTGCCTTAGAGGCCATCTCCATAACCACTGAGTCACTGGAGGGAAGCAGGTTGCGTAGGTAGTTTGCAAATCGGCTGATACGGGTGGCATTTCCCCCCTCCACACCAATCAAACTCACTGTAGAGACAGTTATTACACAATAACATATCTTTAAACCAAGCAATACAGTAGTGACAAATCATTTCAAAAGAAAAATTTGTTTAATCTGGCAAAATGGAAACATATGGGTACATAAGTAAGTACATGTTCCGTTATTTTATTAAAAATAAACAAATAAAGTAGAGATTGATGGTCATTTGATTCATACTCACCTATGGCAAGGATGCCCCCTTTTTTCTCATTCACATCTGAGCTGGAAACCAACTCAAATATGTGGTGGTTCAGCTCATCATAGAACGTGGTGGCTTCGTCTTGGCTCAGCTTGAGTAAGAAGCAAAAACATAGGACGTGCTCAAATAATCAATCACAAATAAATGCATGTTAATATTTACTAAGAAAAATCAAAAACAATACATTAGTCAGAAAAGGCACTGAACAGACAACATTACAAAAGTTGGCTTTAAAGGGGGGGTGAAACACTCAGTTTCAGTCAATCTCATGTCAATCTTGAGTACCTATAGAGTAGTATTGCATCCTTCATATCTCCGAAAAGTCTTTAGTTTTATTATATTTATAAAAGAAATATATGCTGTACCGAGTCTTTCCGGAAAAAAACGAGCGCCTGGAGGCGTATCGTGTGGGCGGAGCTAAAGAATGACGATCGCGAACAAAACGGTGACATCCTCAAGCGTGGAGAAACCCATGGCTATCTCAGCTAATACAGATAATGATCCAGAATCAAATCTGAGGCAGAAATAAATTGAACAGGAGAAACAGCAACATCAGGACGTCCGTCTCTGTGGTATGTACTGTATTTAGTGGCCTGTCAACATTTGTGTATCTTTACTCGCAGTTTATGAGGACATGATTCGGTTTATGGACTATTGTATGCGGCGACTAGACCTTAGCAGTAGCAAGCAAAATGGTTTTGCACGTCAGACTAGTGTAACGTTATACAGAGAACAGCAATGGAGTAACCGTTAGCGCATTTGAATGACGAAGCACGCGATCGTGTCCTTTACTGATGTTTACTCATGCGACGGTAGCCAATAGCAGAGACATTTGAAGCAGTTTTACTCACCGGCTGCTTCTAAAGCAGGCCGAACCTTTATCGCTGGGACCGCTCCGTCAAAAACACACTTCTTTGGTATGATTTGGTGAAGTCCTGTGACAGCAGTGGTGTGGAAATCCACTTTGAGACGTGACTGAAGCAATGTTGTGAAGCTTCCCGTCATTTCTGCGTTCAAATCGGTTCAAATGCAGCGATGCCTTCCCGGAATGCTGTGCTAAAGCGTCGAAGTCGCTCGACGTCACCCATAGGAATAAAGTGGAGCGCGGCGCGGACTATAACCGACATAAGTGTTCACGGACGACTGGATCTGCACCTGAGAGAGTGTTTATGGGCGTGCATTTCCTCTCTCGCTCTAGTCACGCTCGCGCACCCTACCGGGAGAAGAGCCCATACGGCCCATACAAGGACCTTCCGTTCTATTAACGTCAAGTCGACCCATACTGGAAAAAAACTCTTCGAAACTTGTGAGAAACCGGAAGGAGTATTTTTGACACAGAAATACTCTATCAAACGTCCAACATTAGTTTTTGAAACTTTGTCTATGTTTAGGATGGGAATCCAAGTCTTTAACAGTGTAAAAAGCTCAGTATGCATGAAACAGCATTTCACCCCAACCTTTAAAGGTCACTTACTATTAGGGCAGGGCGATATGGAGCAAAAAATATATCTCAATATACGATATATATCTCAATATCTTTACAGGAAAAATAACCCCCTAAAAACTACAGCAAAAACAAATATGCCAAATACCACAAATTATTTTCTTTTCTTTTTTGTGCAAAGAGGTAGTCAGTTTGTGTAGGAACAAAGTGCTTTTGTGACATTTAAAAAAAAAAAAAAACTCCCTGATTACATAAATAATAATAATTTAACTAAAAAGAAAATAAATAATATTGCCTTCTTTTCATTTATTTCATGCTTTCAAAAGATGAATCAAAGACTCCCTTTTTTACACTTAAAGTAAACAGTAAGCATTTTGCAGAAAGATGGGGGCATGACTGAGATATAAATAAACTGATTTTGTCATAACACCACTTCCTGTTAAATTTGTATCAAAATTCAAACAGTGATGTTTGTCATGAGTTTGACAAAATTCAAACTCATCATGCGGATCATGTAGGCTACATGAGCTGAATTTCACTTCTTTTCCAGTTACAGAATGAAATATGAATGTCAGAAGGTAGGATATATGATAATATGACACAGCACAACTTACAGAAGAGCACCGCATGTCTCAGGACACCCGGGATGTCGCGTTTTTCCCTCTTGGTTAAAACATGAATAGACCTATTCATCATATTCCCGTGATAAAGCTGACAAAATAATAATAATGATATTGCAATACTTTTTAAATGTTTTCAAATGATATGCGATCATTTTGACATTTTAACCTGACTGTGGGTGAAACTTGCGATTTGAACTATGATGAACATTAAAGGGGGGGTGAAATGCTGTTTCATGCATACTGAGCTTTTTTCACCTTTAAAGACTTGGATTCCCATCCTAAACATAGACAAAGTTTCAAAAACTAATGTTGGACGTTTGATGGAGTATTTCTGTGTTAAAAATACTCCTTCCGGTTTCTCACAAGTTTCGGCGAGTTTTTTTCGAGTATGGGTCTATTTGACGTTAAATAGAGCGGAAGGTCCTTGTATGGGCCGTATGGGCTCTTCTCCCGGAAGGGTGCGCGCGCGCGTGGCTAGAGGGAGAGAGAGGAAATGCACGCTGTAAACACTCTCTCGGGTGCAGATCCAGTCGTTGTTATAGTCCGCGCCGCGCTCCACTTTATTCCTATGGGTGACGTCGAGCGACTTCAGCGCTTCAGCACAGCATTCCGGGAAGGCAGCGCTGCATTTGAACCGATTTGAACGCAGAAATGACGGGAAGCTTCAAGGCATCGCTTCAGTCGCGTCTCAAAGTGGATTTCCACGGTCACTGCTGTCACAGGACTTCACCAAATCATACCAAAGAAGTGTGTTTTTGACAGAGCGGTCCTGCTTTGGAAGATGCCGGTGAGTAAATCAACTTCAAATGTCTCTGCTATTGGCTACCGTCGCATGAGTAAACATCAGTAAACGATACGATCGCGTGCTTCGTCATTCAAATGCGCTAACGTTACACTATTCTGACTCTGACGTGCAAAACCGTTTTGCTTGCTACCTCTAAGGTCTAGTCACATACAATAGTCCATAAACCGAATCATGTCCTCATAAACTGCACACAAAGGCCCCTAAATACAGTCCATACCACAGAGACGGACATCCTGCTGTTGCCGTTTCTCCTGTTCAATTTATTTCAGCCTCAGATTTGATTGTGGATCATTATCTGTATTAGCTGAGATAGATGGGTTTCTCCACGCTTGAGGACGTCATCGCTTTGCGCTCTTGTCATTCTTTAGCTCCGCCCACTCGATACGCCTCCAGGCGCTCGGTTTTTTCCGGAAAGACTCGGTACAGCCCATATTTCTTTTATAAATATGATAAAACTAAAGACTTTTCGGAGATATGAAGGATGCAATACTACTCTATAGGTACTCAAGATTGACATGAGATTGACTGAAACTGAGTGTTTCACCCCCCCTTTAATATTTCTTTATGAATTTTAGCAAGCAGTTGTGTTAGAAGGAAAACATGGTCTCTAAACTGAGTCCTGAACAACGTGCGCGCTTGTCAACATGATAACTAATCCTCACCTGGTTGTGGAAGCAGCCGTGTTCAATGAGACAACACGCAAGGGGAGGGGGAACAAAAGCAAGAGGCGGGAGGCGCGCGAGCGGGGGCGAGCACAGCACAGGGAAGGCAAACAAGCAAAGTGGCGGAATCAGAATTAAATATAAACAATATATCGATATATACGATATGTCCAAATCCATATCGAGTTGAAAAAATATCTCGATATATTTTAAATATCGAGATATCGCCCACCCCTACTTACTATATTGTTTGTTCTATTTAAATATCAGGGGTTCAGTGTTTTTTTTCTCGGCTTGGTTGTGTTTATAGGGCGCAGTATAATATGTCTTAAAACTTCTTTTTTTAAAAGCCATATTTATATTATATTTTACCTTTATCCCACACCGCTGTCTCCACTGTCTTTTGAACGTTTTGCTTTCGGCTTCTATGAAGCCCATCCCTCCGAAAAACGCAATGGTCTTAGATTGGTTAGATGGCCAAATGTAGTTTCATGTATTTTTAATGGCTGAAGTGCCAAGTACAGGTTGTCCGGAAACGCCACGCCCCTTACCATTACGGGCAGAAGTCTCATCTGGGGCAGTGTTTATGTTAATAGCAAGGGTTTATGATGTCACCAACCCAGGAAGAAGCTTGTTGTAGTCCAAACCGTCCGTTTTTGTAGGCAATAAACTGCCATAACTTTAAAAGACAATATCTCCATTTGCATTGAACTTTCAGCACTATAACTTTGCATACTGTTTATGCTCAAGCAGCAACATTACACACTAACTCAAGTTAAAAAAGTGAAATTGCATGCAACCACCCCTTTAAGCCTTTCCTGTCTACAGTACACAGAAAAAGTAGCACAGCGTTTGTTGTTGTTTTTTTAAGTTAGTAATGTTATGTAAATTATAGTCACTGATGAAGAATATTCATTATTTAAGAGTGTGTTTGCATTCATACAGGAGCTAATATGTGTCTCTGCCATGCAGGACACTTCTGTGCTGTGTTTAACAGTCTTACCATGTGTGGAAAACTACTGAGAGGTATTGTTTTTACAATGGGGGTATAAGAGATTGTGACTTCTGTTATGTCTTCAGTTCACACTCGATGCAGTCACTGACCTTTATACCTTTATAATTATAATTGGCTAATGTTTATCTCTTATTCAGTGAAGCGACCGAGTTAATTATTTTGCCATTACAGTAATCAGTAGTTTGAAGTAAAGTCAGTTGTCAAAAGAGTCCAGTAGTTGCACTCTTTCCAGATGTTTTTGAATGCAAGAAATTAAATCTCAGGATTCAATTAAATATGATTCTTGGGGTCATGGTTTTGATTTAAAATGATTCTCAATTTTGAATCAAATTTTGATTCAATACATGTATAGATTTGGTTCCTTGTTTTTGAATTTTATTTTATTGTCCCTGAAGCCTTTGTTATGAGAAAACCTGGACCCTATTGATTTAAAATAAATACAACTTATAAAGTTTATTTTTCAATCTCATTTTATTGATTTTTACTTCATCAATCAATTTATAATATCTACATTTTATTTTTAACTATTTTATAAAAGTAAAAAAAAAGATTTCCTGTGTAATGGTAATGCTAGTTATATTGTTTTATATTTGTTCCTGTGGTACAGTTTTGCCATGTCTGTTTATTATATTAGGGTTTGTTTTGCTATGTGGCAACCCTTTACCTGTTACCAAAAAGAATAGAGGCGAAAGGGGCTCCCCCTGAACACCCACTGAAATGTGACACCATTTGTATGCCGTTATTTTAAAGGGGTCATCGGATGCAAAATTCACTTTTATATGACGTTTGCATACAAATATGCCTTTGCAGTGTGTGGACACAACCACCCTACAATGATAAAAAATCCATTCACTCCTTTCTGATGTCATATTGTTCATGCTCTGCCCACGACCGTTGACTGACTGTCCCATATTAGCATATTTCCGCCCTCAGCCAGTTGTACACTGTACAACTGCAGTAGCTCATTATCATTTAAAAAGACATGCACTGAAAGTGGTTGCTGTGAACAGGGCTGTTTTGAGGAGGTAATAAGAGTGTTGTTTTACACACACATTGAGGAATTTTAAGCAAAGTATGTTAAAGACTTTAAATTTAGACCCTAAAGAATCATACCAACTTGTGGAAAATGGGCATCCAATGACCCCTTGAAAGGTCCCGTTCTTTGCGATTCCATCTTTCAAACTTTAGTTAGTGCGTAATGTTGCTGTTAGAGCATTAATAATACCTGTAAAATTATAAAGCTCAAAGTTCAATGCCAAGCGAGATATTTTATTTAACAGAAGTTCCCTTTTAAAGACTACAGCAAATGGCCGGTTTGGACTACACCCCTGCACTTCCTTCAGGAATGACTTCACATGAACAGTTTGTTGACTAACCCTCCGCCCACAAGAACACGCAAAATAGGGGGCGTGGTCTTGTTGCTCTCCCACGTGGAGAAGAGCGCACATTCAGTGCTTGCATCTCCCCGTTATGGTAAGAGGCGTGACCTTTCCGGGCAAAGTGCGCTAAGCTGCTGTCACAACAGAACTCGTTACGTTTTTCTGGAGGAGGGACTTCAAAGAACAAGGAAATCATCAGGCTGTTTTTAGGACAGAGAAAACAGCGGTGTACAGATAAGTAAATTGTGTGAAAAATACTGTGTTACACGCGAAACATGAACTCATGTTATATTGCACACTGTTAACACAACCAAGGCTTCAAAATCACGCAAAGAACAGGACATTTAAAGACAAATATCAAGAACATGTTATTGTAACATGAGAGCACCCATCGGCAGAAACACCACCTATGCGTGATCACATCATTACACAACAACAACAGTTCAGACTTTCTTTTTCAAAATAATCCACAATATAATTTACTTATGAACACAACATTTTCCACTTTTTTAAAGAACATCAGAGTTATTTTTAAACGATTAATCTAGCGATTATTTATTCAATGCATCAATTAATCGAACAATAAATTTTTCCTGTCCGATTTCGATTCGATTAGATTATCGATTATCTCCCCATTAATTGCCTAATAGCAATTTATACATGTTGATTTAATTATCTGAATGAAAAAACAAATTCCTTAACATTGCAATATATTTATTGCTCTTAAAATTCCAAAGTAAAA
Organism: Pseudorasbora parva; assembly: GCF_024679245.1. Lineage (NCBI taxonomy): Eukaryota > Metazoa > Chordata > Actinopteri > Cypriniformes > Gobionidae > Pseudorasbora > Pseudorasbora parva. The sequence continues at coordinate 11,705,441 of NC_090184.1, forward strand.
GACTATAGAAGAGCAATGCATTCAATAAAACCTTGAAAACATGAAGTACACACACACACACAGAGACAAATAAATAAGTTTATTACACGGCTCTGTGAAATACTTGATTCTGATTGGTCAATCGCGCATTCCAGCGGTATGTTATTTCCAGGTAACACCCGCTCATACGGGTACTATGAGTTATCTTGACCGGTACTACTTCTATGCTTAACGCTGGCGCCATCTTGTGGCTTAAACAGCCGTGGGTTACAATGGAAGACTTCAAGGCAGGTTTCCTTTATAACGTTTTTATTATGGATATTTTTCTTACACAAACGCATCGATTCGAATCAGAAGGCTCTATTAACCCATCGGAGTCATGTGGAGTACGTTATTTGAAGGACATCTGCATTTTTTATGGACTTCAAACACAACTACAACTAGCCTACTGCTTGGGTTAACGTTAGCCTGGACTTTTTAAATATAACTCCGATTGTATTTGTCTGAAAGAAGAATGTCATATGATATACACCTATAAACTTGAGGGTGAGTAAATCATAGGCTTGGTTTCATTTTTGGGTGAACTAACCCTTTCAGCATTCATTTTCAACATTTAGCAAGGGCATATGGCAAATCTTCAGCAATAGATAAAGGCTTAAAGCACTGTTTTTCTTCGCGGAAGATTTGCGTAAGAGCTAAAAAAATATTTAATCTCAAGACAATATTTTGTGTCTAATACTTATTTATTTGAGACAAGTAGCCGTGTAATAAGCGGGATAACGTACACCCAGCCGGTTGTTACCGAAGAATAAACCCCGACAGAGTGATCAGGACCCCGACGCGAAGCATTATCCCTTACTTAATTAACGCGTTAAAGTATATATTATATATATATATATATATATATATATATATATATATATATATATATATATATATATATATATATATATATATATATATATATATATATATATATACATACATACATACATACATACATACATACATACAAACATACATACACACACACACACACACAGGTCCTTTTCAAAAAATGTGCATATTGTGATTAAGTTCATTATTTTCCATAATGTAATGATAAAAATTTAACTTTCATATATTTTAGATTCATTGCACACCAACTGAAATATTTCAGGTCTTTTATTGTTTTAATACTGATGACTTTGGCATATAACTCATGAAAACCCAAAAATCTAAAAAAATTAGCATATCATGAAAAGGTTCCCTAAACGAGCTATTAACCTAATCACCTGAATCAACTAATTAACTCTAAACACCTGCAAAAGATTCCTGAGGCTTTTAAAAAATCCCAGCCTGGTTCATTACTCAAAACCGCAATCATGGGTAACGCCGTTTCACACATACTCCGTCTGCAGTGCGTGTGCAGTGCGTGTTGCGTTGCGTGTGCGTTGCAGGAGCCCCACACCCTGTTGTACTTTCACATATGCTGCGTTTGCAGTCCGCAACTGATTTGCTGTAGCATACCACAAACACAGCATTTATTAATGATTTTTTATTGAAAATCCAAAAGTTGTTACTGGACATGGCTCGTCAGAATTGCAATTCTCTTTGTTTACTCTTTCATAGAAGTCAGGTTACCTTAAGCTACTAGCCTACATTTAAACAACATTTTTTTCAATTCATTAATTCATATTTATATACTTTAGATTTAGCTCACACAAATGGCAAAACATTTAAACATAGGTTATTGCCTAAAATCATAAACATTTTAAATTAGAAACTTACAATAGGCTATTCAAAAACAGCCGACTCTCATCTTTTCTTTTGTTTTTACACCCTTTTAAATGAAATCCTGCAGGTCAAAAAGAACTTTACTTTTCACCTCCAAGAAAGTACGAGTGCTCTCCATTATGACCTTTTTTTTTTACCTAAATGCCAGGTACGGTGTCGTTTTGTTGCTTTACTTGAGAAAAAAAGCCATGTCTTGACTTTGAAACATGAGTATATTTTAAATGATATGCATCTGTGGTGAAATTACTAGATTTTCGCGTCAGTACATGTTTATTTTAATGCGAACAATGTTCTGTCGCTTTAATGCAGCAACGCAGCGCAGCAAAAAATAGACTCGGTACGAAAACGATCCGTGCTCTGTTGCAGACGCAACGCACCTGGAACGGACTGACGGACCGCATCCGCGTGCAGTGTGGGTACTGAAAAAAATACGCAATGCACACGCACTGCAGACGGAGTATGTGTGAAACGGGCGTAAGACTGCCGACCTGAGTACTGTCCAGAAGGCCATCATTGACACCCTCTAGCGAGAGGGTAAGACACAGAAAGAAATTTCTGAATGAATAGGCTGTTCCCAGAGTGCTGTATCAAGGCACCTCAGTGGGAAGTCTGTGGGAAGGAAAAAGTGTGGCAAAGAACACTGCACAACGAGAAGAGGTGACCGGACCCTGAGGAAGATTGTGGAGAAGGACCGATTCCAGACCTTGGGGGACCTGCGGAAGCAGTGGACTGAGTCTGGAGTACAAACATCCATAGCCACCGTGCACAGGCGTGTGCAGGACATGGGCTACAGGTGCCGCATTCCCCAGGTCAAGCCACTTTTGGGCTACAGAGAAGCAGCACTGGAGTGTTGCTCAGTGGATAAGGAAATGCCAAAGTCCAGTGTAAAGTACCCGCAGTCAGTGATGGTCTGGGGTGCCATGTCAGCTGCTGGTGTTGGTCCACTGTGTTTTATCAAGGGCAGGGTCAATGCAGCTAGCTATCAGGAGATTTTGGAGCACTTCATGCTTCCATCTGCTGAAAAGCTTTATGGAGATGAAGATTTGGTTTTTCAGCACGACCTGGCACCTGCTCACAGTGCCAAAACCAATGGTGAATAGTTTACTGACCATGGTATTACTGTGCTCAATTGGCCTGCCAACTCTCCTGACCTGAACCCCATAGAAAATCTGTGGGATATTGTGAAGAGAAAGTTGAGAGACGCAAGACCCAACACTGGATGAGCTTAAGGCCGCTATCGAAGCATCCTGGGCCTCCATAACACCTCAGCAGTGCCACAGGCTGATTGCCTCCATGCCACGCCGCATTGAAGCAGTCAAGGTAATTTATCTGCCAATTTTTTTATTTTTGCTGTATCTAAAATGTACCGAACCGTACCGAACTGAACTGTGACACCAGTGTATCGTATCGAACCGAACCGTGAATTTTGTGAACCGTTACACCCCTAATTCAGAGTTATAACTATATATTCAGAGTTACATTTATATATTCAGAGTTATAACTATATATTCAGAGTTATACCTATATATTCAGTTACATTTATATATTCAGAGTTACAACAATATATTCAGAGTTACATTTATATATATTCAGAGTTACAACAATATATTCAGAGTTACATTTATATATTCAGAGTTATAACTATATATTCTGGGCTGCATTTCCCGAAACCTTCTTAACACTACGTCATTCTTAAGTTATATCTTAAGGTATCCCTTAAAGTTAATATGCGTTTCCCGAAACAAACTTAGTTAAGAATACCTTCTTTAAGTCTTACTTTCGTAAGGTTGGTCTAAACCACTCTTAGCTATACCTTATCACTATTAACAGTTAATTCCATTAGTGGCCACCACTGTGCAAAAAGCTTCTTTGTATGTCAGTCTATACAAATATAATTCCGAAATTGTAATGTACACCCAGTGTTCAATTAGGTTAGTTGAACTGTTTTTTTGTTTTTGTTTTGTTTTTTATGCAAGGATTAAATTTGTCATAAAAAATGTAATTACAAACACTGATGGTTGTTAGCTTTTTAATGATATTATCCAAAGGTACATCAGCTGGCAAACCCTTAGACAGGAAAAGCTTAGGAGCCTATTTAAAGGGAATGATTGAGGAAGGGAGTTTAGTCAAACTTTGGCAGCGAGGCAGCTAATAGAATTGTGCTAAATCAAAGACTGCGCTGTCTGCGGAGCCATTTAGTGTTTGTGCACTATTTCATATGTGAAAACTTTAGTCCCCTGGCTACCATGTCAGAAGCTGTTATTAAAAATACATTTCACCTGTCACGACAGCAAATTCAGCAGCTTTTAGATCTCGTTGGACCAACTTTGTAGAGACAAACTGGACGGAGCTACCCGTAGCCCTGAAATCCAGCTGCTGGCGGCTCTTCTCTTTCTTTATTTTTTCTCCGCCATAGTAGCAGCTGATTATATGTTTTGCGTGTTGCGTTTTTATTGACTAGGCCATCTAATAATATAAATTAGTTTATTTACACAATAATGTGATGCAGCTGCTGCATGGGCAATCATCCCAAGGTTGTGGAGTAAATCAAGACACTATGGGAAATATATTGTAATAATTTAAATGACACATGATGCTCATGATGCGGTTGAGCATGAGATTGCTGGTTTGTGCACTCATTTCAGAATTATGTAAAATTTAGATGCAATTTTGTATGATAAATGAAAGTTCAACTATTTCTGAAGTGCTTCTTTTATAAAGAACTTTTTTTTTCTCACATAACACAATGAAACAGCCCCTTTATAGAGTAAATAATAACGATTCTTGAGCCATCAATATAAGAGAATTCAGCACCGCCATCACGGAAAGCATCCGCTAAAGTCGCACTTAAGAAGATATGCTTTATTGGTGCCAGTGCAAAGATAGGTTAAAGAGCTTAAAATATGGGTACGCAAGGCTGAACTTGAAGTATCAGTTTTGATGTTAATATTTATTCATCATGTGCTAGAATTAAACTTGACACTATTTGTTTTCCCTCTTGTTTTTTCACTGGGAGCTTCAAAAAGATGCATGTGCCCTGTGTTTATCAGTATCCAATTATGTTCATTGGGTAAAAAAGAAAAACTAATTTAAAAAAAAAGTAAAAATTTATTTGATAACCGAGGTAAGTTTATTTTGTTAGTGTCGGGGAAAAAAAGACTTTAAATATGAATCCTGCTGCAACACAAAATGTAATAGACGCAAGACTGTTTAGGCAAGTTTATTTTGCCTGTTTTGGAAATACTAGTTTATTTTAAAGTAGCAATTAAGCTTTTGTTTGCAAACGTCTGCTCAAATGCTATAAATATTGGACCTACTAGTAAGACGTATTTTGTTTCATACTCGCTTTTCACCCTGTATATGCTACCACTGGGAGATATCATTATAGTATGTATATGTCATTAGTTTTAATTGTTATTTTGACAATACTCAGCTCTATATTTCTTAATACCTTGACGAAACTTTCCAATTCAAAAGATGAACGGAATTAATAGCTGATATTTAAAAAAAAAATGGATGAATAGTAATTTCCTGCAACTTAATTCAGAAAAAAAAAATATTGGATAAATAAAATCTCAGAAGAAGTAACCTAGAATACTGTATAACACTTGATGACTGCTCTGTCAAGCCCTCGTCGTCAGTGAGGAACCTGGGTGTGGTCTTTGATACCAATCTTTTATTTGAAAGCCATGTTTCTAGCATCTGTAAAACTGCATTCTACCATCAAAAATATATCTAAATTACAGCACATGCTTTCAATGCAAAATGCAGAACAGTTAGTTCATGCGTTCATGAGCTCATCGCTAGATTATTGTAATGTTCTACTGGGTGGTTGCCTTGCTAGCTAAATAAATAAATTGCAGCTGGTCCAAAATGAAGCAGCTCGAGTTCTTACAAGAACCCAGAAGTATGATCATATTAGACCAGTTCTGCCAACACTGCACTGCACTGATTAAACATTGCATATATTTTAAAATTGTAATTATTACTTACAAAACATTAAATGGTTTAGCTCCCAAGTACTTGAGAGAGCTCTTAACGCATTATACTCAATCACGTCTATTGCGGTCTCAATTTTGGCCAGTTGATAATACCTATAAAATATCAAAATCAACTGCAGGTGGTCGATCCTTTTCCTATTTAGCACCTAAACTCTGGAACAGTCTTCCAAGCATTGTTGGGGAAGCAGACACACTCTGTCAGTTTAAATCTAGACTAAAAACGCATCTCTTTACTAGGCATACACATAGGACATTTTTAACTCACATTATTCAAATCAATTGACTGGGTCAGCCGGAACCGGGAACACATCCCATAACACCTGATGAACTCGTTACACATTAAAAAGAGTGGCATCTATGCTAATGTTAGTCTCTCTGTTTATTCTGAGGTTTACTAGTCAGCCATATCCAAATCAGATGGTGGACCTGTACCCTGACATGACCAGCGCATCCCTGGAGTGTCTGGTGAGACCGTGTCAATTAGGGTCTCCTCTGAATTTGCCTCACCTACACCTATCTCCTGTGTGACGACGAAGAGGCAAGCAGCGTATTCATTCAGTTGCATTTCCTTAGCTCTCCCTCCACCTCTCGCACACACGCGCACACAGTGTGTTGCACGCGACCATAAGTCTCAGGGTTGCCAACTCTCAAACATTTGTTGTGAGACGCACACGTTCAGGCTCTGTCTCACAGTCTCTGCCAAAGAAAATCCAAATTGCTTTAAAACGAAATTCAAACAACAAATAGTGTTTTGGCGCACATAGTGTGGCATAAGAGTTAAAACCAGAGCCGTTGAATAACAGAGTTGCGACATGCGTTCATCTCGCGGTCACGTGAACACAGCACTCTCAAAAGCTCTAAACAAACCAGCACTGTGTCATTAATAGAGTACAGAAAACAGCTTCACTATACATATATTTGCAGCAATTTTAGGTAAACAGTACAGCATAGTGTGCATTGATTATTATATCAACCGCATTTACAGTATCATTTTAAAATGGAGAGTGATGGAGATGCAACATTGTTAACATTAAGTTACAATGCAACATTGTTAACATTAATGTTATGCTCTTCTTGTATTGAGCCCTGAGGTATTCATTTCTACATAGTCAAATGTGACCTTACACCTTAACTATTTTTCAATTAAGTAACGACAGTGAGCGTGAAGGTGGCGAAATTCACAGTGTTGCTCCCGTTACTTTTATATTTTTGTTTTTGAACCGTTGGATTTGTTAACAACGCTTCAGTACGTAATGGCATTTGCGTCTATCTTCCGGGAATGCACTGCAAATGCTCTAAAGAATGCCGAAGACGAGCAGAAATTAGATCTACAGCTCTCTGCATGCAGTATGTCAGTGACGCTCATCAAGAAATGAGTGAAACACACAAAACACACATTTGTATCAAATCATACGTCATTAAAAGTGGTTCACTTCCATAATTTAGTACGATTGCATTCACATCAGCAACGAACCGCACCAGAGTTCACATGAACCGAACCCCAGACCACCTTTTTAAGCGGACTCGGGTGCGGTTCGCGGGTGCGCACCCAAGTTCGGAAGACCGCATTCACATCATCCAAACCAACGCTGACGTCAATCAAACCTGGGTGCGCACCAAAAGTGCTTGTGTGTGAAAGCACCCTAAATCTCGCTCTCTGTGCTGCACAATTTACGGAGGAATTAAAGCTCACAATTATCGGGAGTTCAATGCAGCATTCGCACAATGGCTTATCCTGAAAGATGTAGCATTTGCAACTAGGGATGCAAATTAAGGTTAATTTTCCCGTCCGACAACTGATGCTCATTAATCGATTATTAACCGTTAACTGCTGAGAGTCAGAGATTCTGATTCTTAAAAATACTTTTTCACGTGTTTATTTTATTGTGGAAACAGCAGAACATACAGAACAGCTCAACAACAGAACCTGGATTCACACATTAACACATTTTCACGCATCTGCAGCATTTCTGACAGAGAAAAACAATAAAATAATTTAAATAAAAAGCATAAAATGAATAGGCCTACACTAAATATTTTCACAAAAATAATTACCAAATTGAGATGACAAAACGAAAATAGGCTACACTGAATCCGTTTGAAGCTTTGAACAACCGGAATCGTTTTTTTTTTAGTTTTTCACGTGATTTCAGCAGTTTGGCAGTTTGACACATGATCCAAATCATGAATCAATACTCTGATTCATAATCATTCGAAACTTTATTTTGAATTCTGCCCATCACTATACAAGTCGTTATTTAGTTTTTTGCGCCCAAAAACTATTCTCATAGCTTCATAAAATTATTGTAGAATCACTATAGTGAGATGGGCTTTGTAATGACGTCTTTGGTCTTGAGAGAGTAAATGACATTGGTGTCAATGAAGGCCAATCGGATTTCAACAAAAATATCTTCATTTGTGTTCTGTAGATGAACGGAGGTCTTACAGGTGTCGAACGTCATTAGTAAGGGATAATCCACGGCTAGCCATGCATTAAAGGATTTTAATGCATGGCGTAGAGGCGAAGAACCGCCCGACGCGAAGCGGAGTTGCCTCTAGGTCATGCATTAAAATCCTTTAATGCAGTGCTAGCCGTGGATTATCCCGCTTATACCATGGTTATTTGCCAAGTTAAAAACAAGTTAAAGCTGTAACTGATGTTTTTTAAGAGACGGGTTAAAATGACGGTTGTTTTCTCGTTAGTTCTAGCACACCGTCGCTTTAAATAAAGTCGAGCCATCGAAATGTTTTTATATGAACAAATTACCACATTTATTTAAATTCATTATTAAAACAGAGAGACAGAGAACTGAAAGAGAAAGATCAGCGAGAGAGAGAGAGAGAGAGAGAGAGAGAGAGAGAGAGAGAGAGAGAGAGAGAGAGAGAGAGAGAGAGAGGCGATCGTGATCTCTTCATTATGTCAGTCTGAAGATCCCCTTGTTGCTTAAGCATATTGAACATAACTTAATGATTATTTAATGGATTTATTAAAATTATTTATGAATGACAGCCAACACTGAAGTGACAAGGCAATCTTTATTTGAACAAATCATCATTATGTAGCCTAGTGTGAAATAAACCCCGCGTCAACCTATAAGGAAGACACATTACATTTAATGCATTAAATTAAATTAAATAACAATATAGGTGCTCGAGTCTGTCAGTGTAGGTTAGGGTTGCCACCTTCAATACAGAAAAATAAGGGACGCCTGCCGCAGCGATAGCCACACCCCTTAGGGCCACGATACCACAGTCCCGATGGTGTGCCAGTGCAGTGGTCGTATATCATAACTTAAAACATGTTTTTATAATTATATTAAGATTGATACCAATGGACATTATAATAGGATATCTGCTATTGAATTCAGTGTGAACAGATGCACTCAGTATAATACACAGCTATGACAATGAAAAACAAACCCAGCTGCTGTAACCTAGAGGGGAGTAGGATAAGAAAATGCTAATTAACTCGAGTAATTTTTTAGTGTTGTGAACAAAGATTTTGACTAAAATATTTGTCATTGTTTGCAGTAACACCATCCAAACAGTGAAACCACACCTAAATAACTGTAAATGATATAATATCTACAATCATTTCTTATTTTAATAAAACACTTAAAGGGGGGGTGAAATGCTGTTTCATGCATACTGAGCTTTTTACACTGTTAAAGACTTGGATTCCCATCCTAAACATAGACAAAGTTTCAGAAACTAATGTTGGGCGTTTGATGGAGTATTTCTGTGTTAAAAATACTCCTTCCGGTTTCTCACAAGTTTCGGAGAGTTTTTTTCGAGTATGGCTCGACTTGACATTAATAGATCAGAAGGTCCTTGTATGGGCCGTACGGGCTTTTCTCCCGGTAGGGTGCGCGTGCGCGCGTGACTAGAGCGAGAGAGCAAATGCACGCCTGTAAACACTCAGGTGCAGATCCAGTCGATCCAGGCGCCACGCTCCACTTTATTCCTATGGGTGACTTCAACGCTTCAGCAAAGCATTCCGGGAAGGCAGCGCTGCATTTGACCCGATTTGAACACAGAAATGACAGGAAGCTTCACAAAACATCGCTTCAGTCGCATCGCAAAAGTGGATGTCCACCGTTCACTGCTTTCAGGACTTCACCAAACCATACCAAAGAAGTGTGTTTTTGACGGAGCGGTCCCAGCGATAAAGGTTCGGTCCTGCTTTGGAAGCAGCCAGTGAGTAAAACTGCTTCAAATGTCTCTGCTGTTGGCTCGTCGCGTGAGTAAACATCAGTAAACGACACGATCGCGTGCTTCGTCATTAAAATGCGCTAAGGGACTCTATTGTTGTTCTATGTACACTAGTCTGACCTGCAAAACCGTTTTGCTTGCTACTGCTAGGGTTTAATCGCATACAATAGTCCATAAACCGAATCATGTCCTCATAAACTGCACACAAATGTTGACAGGCCACTAAATACAGCACATACCACAGAGACGGACGTCCTGCTGTTGCCGTTTCTTCTGTTCAATTTATTTCAGCCTCCGAATCTGATTCTGGATCATTATATGTATTAGCTGAGATCGATAGCCATGAATTTCTCCACGCTTGAGGACGTCAACGCTTTGGAGCTTGTCATTCTTTAGCTCCACCCACACGATACGCCTCCAGGCCCATATTTGACATTGACTGAAACTGAGTGTTTCAACTGATATATATATATATCTTATCTCTTATTAAAGTAATGCTTGTGTCTGACTGTACAACTTAACCTTAATAAACAAATCATACCATAACATCATTAATGTAGCCTACATTATTAACATTATTTCTTAATAGGCAGCATATGAAATCTAACGTTATCAATCAAAAAAATATTTTAATATAGGCTGTGGTTGATACTGCCAGCTGCCACTGTCACTCTGTTTGCAAGCGTAACTGTGTTACTATGGTTACCAGTGTTTATAGTGGCGGATTAATTTCGAACTGTAATCAAACTGACTGGAACTAGCTGTGCATTAAACGGTTTTACTGCACACCTTCCAGCCAATCAGAATCGAGTATTAAAACAGACCATGGTATCCACAGCTTTCCCGAACTCTGACCTTTCCAATGATCGCTATGGCAACGTAGAACACGCCGGTAACGAACTTCCGGTTTACATTAGTTAGGGCTGGTCGATTCCGAAATTTTTGGAATCGATTCCGATTCCAATTCCTGTTTCCGGAATCGACGGAGTCGATTCCAAGAATCGATTCCGCACTGTTGTTTTTGATTCCTTTTCGATTCTTCTTTTTTTTAACAAAACCGATGGAGGAACCTAGTTCCGGAGTGACCGCAGGATACAAGGATGTAGAAAGTATCCTTCTCCGAAACTTTATTTGTAAAATGATGATACATTTCCATAACTCTATGAATTTTAAATGATGGATTCTCCTGAAATGGCCCATATAGCCCAGAAGTAAATGCGATTTAGCCTAATAAATAAAAAGGATAGCACATTATTCATGGATGTGCATTTATTGCATGTTTAAAACTACAGGACATGTCTAAAATGCATGTGCACAGTTAAGTTAAATGACTTGGCTACGTTCAAATAAGTGCTTTTGCACAGAATGTACGAGGCAAAATAACCACAATATTAACAAAAACAATAATATAAGAGTGCGCAGTTTATTTGTCAATCAGATGCGCGAGCAAGTTGCGTTCATTACTATACCAACATTAGACTCGGTCATTAAGCTGTACTCCAGTCTAGGCGCATTTTCTTTCAGTTATCAATGGATTAAAGAAAATAGAAAATTAAAATAAGACCCTCACATCTGCATCTGTAAGCAGCGCTCAAAACCTACCGTTGTGGACAACAGAACCATTTCACAATTTAAAATTATGGAGTTTTTGTGTGCAAAATGTAGCAAACTTGTCCACGATGCAGGATCACAGAAGGAAACAATGACAATAAACACTATTAAACTAAGTGAATGAAAGGTATAGTAATAATCAGCGATATGCGTTCACATATGGCTTGATTTATACATTTCATACATATAAAAATAAGTAGTTAGAATTAAGTTCAAGGGACGTCATCGCGCAATGATGACCCATAAAAACAGCTGAATTGCTTTATTTTTAACTCGTTATTTGAAACTAACTGTTCAAAAGAACATTTTGCAAAATAGACTTCCAATCATTATTAGTAAGCGAGAGACAAGTGAATAAAGAGGAGTCGATTCCCCGCAATGGAATCGATTCCAAACGTTGGAATCGACTCTCGATTCCCAACGCCTTGGAATCGAGGAATCGATTCTTTTTGGAATCGATTCCCAGCCCTAACATTAGTCTGTACTGTTATCAGCTAAACACGTGTTGTATTATCAGGATTCAGGAGTAGACTTTTACAACAACGCTTCAGGCAAAATGATCACATGTCCCAGATGGTCGCATGGATCTGACTATCTGTCAAGAACTTACTAATATCTGTAACACTAAGTGATTCACCTGAGTTATGAGGCGGAGACATTTTGCCACTGTGTGGTAGGCTTGGCTGTTCCTATGAACCACGCGAGAGTTACCTTCCGTCCATGCGCCTGTAAATCGGTTTTATTTAATTATAAATAAAGGTTTATTTGTTTCTAGTTATTAATTGTGCATCCGCATTCACCCATCAAATATGATCCCGCGCCGCACTCGGTTGTGCTGGGTCCCACAGGAGTGCAGGTCCCTATATTTAGGCTGTTAAAGCGGTCTTGCTACACATTAAATCTGTAAATTATTGAAAACAATAACTATACCCCTTGCAAAAAATTATACAGTTGTACTGCAGTATTTTAAATAGGTCAAACTAATATATAAACTCAATAATTAAATGTACAGCAATGAAATGTTAATTTTTATTATGCACTTTAATTAGTTGCACTTAAATTAGTTGAAGTTAATGCATCTATTTTCATGTTGATTAAAAAAAGTCTACTGTCAATGTCTGACATGATTTCAACAATTACAAATATTAAAATATAAATATTACTTCTACATCACAATTCTTGAGTTTATTTGAAGTTTGTTGGGCATTAAATTGAGTGCGTAGGGTGCTAGCAACATGTCAAACGGGTCCGTTTATGTTGCATGGCTTATGGAAACAAGTAACGTTAGGTTTCGGAGGTGTGAGACCCAGACGCTCAGCGGTGCTCATCGCTCATTAACCCTGGCGCGAGCAGCCTTAACTCAGCTTGTCCTTCTGACAACTGCCGCTGCCTGGCAGAAGTCTCTCCCATGACGCAAATTTGCGTCTGTTGTGTAGGGAATGAAGCAAATAGAGTGAAAATGTTCATGCGTCCAAGTTCGCGCGAATAGCACTGTTTATTCGCCACTCACGTCTGGCGTGAACGCAGCATAACTGTTACGTATGCTAAACCGGAACTGAGATACCGTCAACCGGAAGTATCGAGTGTCATGGCGACGCCCACTAAGACTCGCAGGAAAGTTGTGGATAAGGGTAAGTAATTAATTAGAGAGTTTCATTTTTGGGAGAATTAACCCTTTAAGTTTAGAAAAAAAATATTTATAGAATATTACTTTGACTGCGGTCAAATCTAGGCTTTTGACTCTGCTGGTCAAGTTTAAATATGTAAATAATTGGAGAGATCAAAGTTTACCTCTCTTAGTTCTGTAGTGACATAGTGCTGGAGGTCTTTGGCAGCTTTGGCACGTGTGTCTTCACTGCGACTCTTAAGACCACTCACAAATTGCTGCAGAACTGTGGCAGTGCCAGACATGCTGGCGGCTGGGAAGCAGCAATCTGTAGATCTGTCTGTAATTCAAACAACATGTCATATTAGAAACAACAGTGTTATTGTGACTGTGTAACGTAAAGAAATATTTATTAATTGTGTAAATATTAAAAACTATAGTTTGATGTCCAGAATAAGAATGTTGTATAAGACTGTACTTTCATGTAACTCATGAAACGTTTACAACTTCCAGGAACAGCATTCCTTTAAAAATATTTGACATGCAATATCCTTTTAAGAAAAATAGATCCACACAATTGCCAAAATGTCATGAAAAATGTATCAATTCAATTAGTTTATAGCAGTACAGTATGCTAATAGATAAATTATACGTCATTTATCCCTTGTATGGTTTGAACCAACAGTTTGAACGCTACCAGCTCAGCTCTTCACCACTACACAGCCCATAATAACATGTTATAATGATAAAAGACAAATAGAGGGGCTTACGATTATAAGTGATTCAGTCCCCTAAATTAAGTGTCCTGCTCAAGGATGAACCCTAGCTACATTCTTACACCTAGCTCAGATCTTTAACCACAAATGATGCACAATCTCGAACTGTATGACACGTAACGTCATACTTCTTCAATCATGCTCAGCAGCTTATATGAAAAAAGACACGCATTTAGAATACTATAGAATAATGGAAGAACACAATAACAGGACGCATGAATAATGTTTAGCTAAAGGTGCTAACAATCATAATTCATCATTCAGCACCAGTGACTGTTAACTGTTTACGTAACGTTAACATCAAACAAAACATTAAAAAGGATTAACGTTACATGGTTTTGAAAATGCAATATTTCTTACTTGTGTAAAGGGTTTTCCACTTTATGTGTTGCACTCGTGAAACTGCAAATACAGAAGGCGGGCACAAAAAAATGAGTGACGCCGCTTCCGCCAATGTACAATCGTTTGGCAATGCTTGACTCTCCACCATTCGCTCGGACTTATGGCTCCGGAGGAAACAGGAAAGACACACAGGGACAATTTCAATTCACATACGAGAACTTGTAACTAAAATTGCATAAAATATTGGAAATGGCATAAAAACGACAAGACAGTAAGTCAGACCGCAGTATTTGCTTAATAAAATGTGCAGTCAAAAACTACGATCAAACCAGGCTCTACTTTGAAAAACGGTCATTCTGGCCACGCCGTTGTTTTGTAGTGCGAGCATATACACGAGCCATTACGGTAGAGAGAAGAAAAGAAAAAACGAATTTACAAAATAAAAGCGATCTTCGTTAACGTCATTTCGCATACATTTATTCAGTCGGTCAGTCTGTCAATAGAGAATGAATTAATGAGTAAATAACGTCATAAAGTAAAATATGGAGCTAAATCAGTGTCAATAAAGATAAATACACACTACATTCACATATGCACACACAAGATTAAAAAATGCACACACATGATTCATAAATGCACACACAAAATTTTAAAAGCACAGAAGATTCATAAATGCACACAAAATTCAGAAATGCACTCAAAATTCAGAAATACACACAAAATTCAAAAATGCAAAAAACATTTAAAAATGCACTCAAGATTCAGAAATGCACTGGGCAATATTCAGAAATTTATTTCTGATGCATACACAAATATACCAAGGCAATACCAAGTAACTAAGTTTTCCGGGCACTTCTGTGGACACACCGGGGTCGGCACAGAACATAGTTGCCAGGGTCGCGGTTTTCCCGCACAATTGGGCTATTTTAAAAAAGGAGTTGCGGGAAAAATTACGGAGCCGCGGGTTGCGGTTTTTTGGGCTACAATTATAAAGTACTGTGGCCGCAGAAAAATTTAAAAGAGTAAAAGAAAAATTAAAATGGAACGGTTTATTAGTGGGTATTGATCCCCAGGAACGAATTCACTTGGCAACAACCGCTGCACGTGAGTATACACGTCATTTGAGCAAGCATTTCACAAATCAAGCATCATCAAGTCACATGAGTTATTTTTTTACGGTCTATGATTATGCCTTTGGTGGTTGAAGCATCGGTTCGGTTGTCCGTGGATGAACAAGCAGCACTATAAAATATCAGGTAAATGGAGAAAAACCATCACCACGAATGCTTTCTCTCTTTACTGCTGAAATCTATTCAGCACCACATGAGAAGTGTGGGGAAGAGAGCATAATGTCTAAAAGAAGAGAGCCCTGAGATTGTAAACTGTACACACACACAATTTTGGAAACGACTATTTTGATTGTTTTTGAAATAAGTATCTTCACCAAAGCTGCATTTATTTTATTAAAAATAAAAAAGTAATGTTGACTGTAATAAAAATTAAAGCTGTGTTTTCAGCATCATTACTCCAGTCTTCAGTGTCACATGATCCTTCAGAAATCATTATAATATGATTATTTGCTCCTCAACAAACATATGATTATTATCAATGTTGAAAACACTTTTAGGATTATTTAATTAATAGAAAGTAAAAAAAAAAAAAACAGTATTTATCTGAAATAGAAAGCTTTTGTAACATTGTAGGGGGTGGGTAAACAAAGAAATTAATTCATTTATTCAGCAAGGATGCCTTAAAAATTAATTAAGTGACGGTATAGACATTTATAAAGTTGCAAAAGCTTTATATTTCAGATAAATGCTGTTCTTTTGAACTTTCTATTAATTTAATAATCCTGAAAAAAAAACTGTTTTCAACATTGATAATAATCATAAATGATTCTTGAGGAGCAATCATCATATAACAATGATTTATGAAGGATCATGTGACACTGAAGACTGGAATAATTCAGCAGAAAATTTGATTTTTTGATTTGATCAAATAAATGCAGCCTTGGTGAGCAGGAGAGACTTCTTTAAAAACAATCAGTTTTCAAAGCCAAAAGTTTCCAATATATATATATATATATATATATATATATATATATATATATATATATATATATATATATATATATAATATATATAATATATGTATGTTTATTTGCAGGCCCTTTGTGGGAATCCAGTGGTTGTCTAATCTAATTGGACACTGGAAAATTGGGCTAGTTTTCATTCCATTTGGGCGGGTTTTGAGTTGTCATTGGGCTAAAAATATTTCTGGGACCTGGCAACCCTGGCACAGAAGTCCAAGCCATTCCACGGCCGCAATGCGGAACAGCAACGCAGCCAAGAAGCGGAACATCCCAACATCACGCCGGATGCTGATAATAATAATATTAATAATAATAATAATAATAGATTTTATTTATAATGCACTTTTCATTCCGAAGAATCTCAGAGTGCAACAAAGGGAACAAATAACAAAAAATGAATAACAAGTAAAAATATAGAATAATACAAACAATCAACCAAAACAGACAACGGAACAGAAACAGAGCTGATGGTAAACAGAAATAGAGCTGATGGTGAACAGAAAACAGAGCTGATGGTGAAAGTCTCTGCAAGCTCCGCAGCACACTGCGGTCCACTCCATGTTTTACATTCCTCCCAGCGCTAGAGGCTCTGTTGCCATATTCCCAATTCGGCAGTGTCCTGATGACGTCGTCGAGGCATGACAGCTGAAGACCAGATGATGGGGATTGCAGCAGCACCATGCAGGAGGAAAACTATTTTGTGTAGACACACTGGGGTCGGCACAGAAGTCCAAGCCATTCCACAGGCCGTAATGCGGAACAGCGACGCAGCCGAGACTCAGCAGCTGAGAAGCGGAACATCCCAACATCACGCCGGACGCTGATGATGCTAGCCCGGTGCAAACTTCAGCCACCATGCAGCTCAAGCCCGTGGGAGACCGCCAGTGAGCAGCCGACACCCAGAAGAGAGAGCAGTCGCAGAGCAACATCAAATGTCCTTCAAACCAGAACCAACTGCAACTATTCAAACATAAACATCAGAGAAGCAGTGGAAAACGGCGAACAACGTCCTCTCAGCGGCTGCCAGCAATCAGTAACAGTCCCAATTGTAGCTCTGACTGTTAGACTAGTCACAAACATAATAAAATAAAATAAAATCTAAATCTAACTGTACAGTAACATGATTTGTGGGCGGAGAAGCAGCGAACAGACAACAGACTTGTTAGAGATCCATTGGCTCTGCGCAGACTGATCAGCATATGACATCAAAGTACCGAGAACGATTGTAGAGCAAACTACTCCTCATGCTTTTGAATCTCTCTCGCAGTACTTTGATGTCATACACCGATCGGTCTGCGCAGCGCCAATGGATCTCGAACAAGCCTAACATCAGCGTCCTCTCCCCCACGTTGCCTAGCAACGAATATCAATATCAGATGTAGAATATGAGGCGTTTCTCAATGTCAAGGAAGGATCCTCGGAAGCCAGAATTCTAAGGATGCTACGTCATCGACATCCGACGAAGGACTGTTCCAATGTCGAGGATCCTCGGAATTCAACCAAGGACTGAGTCCTTCGTTCGAAAAATATGTCATATACAGGAAAGGATGCATATGAGTAGCCTTCGCGCACTTCGCGTTCTCAAATCACCCACAATCCTATGCGCGCAGCTTTGCTATCAGACGTTCTCGGAGTCGGACTCGGAGCGTGAACGGGGCAAATATGCTTGTATCGGGGTTTGTAGATGGGAAGGAAGGAGGCGGGAACCGGCAAGCGTTCAACAACTTTATAATAGCCCGCTCACGGGCGACTGCCCGCACACACATAATAAAACATAAACAAACCATAACATAAAGTCCAGGCCTAGTCCTCTCTCGTCTTCCATGCTCCTCCAATTATACTCCCGTCACTGCCGTGAGCCGAGACCGGTGTGGCGGCGATCAGCTGCCGCTCATTATCACTCCACCGGCCCGCTCTCACGGTCCCTTACCTCGCTGCTTGCCACAATGTTTTTATTTACGTTACCAAAAATTTGTTATAACTAGTAAATATAAGTAAAGTTTAACATTTAAATACCGGTACAAAATAGTACTGTATTGATATTTAAAAAATACAAATGACGCAATGACGTGCACTTGCTAGCCTGTTCCATTTACGTTTTCTCCCGAATGCTAAAGAGGAGCCTCGCCTAGCCTCTGAAGGAAGTGACTTGGAAGGATCCGTCCTTCCAAGGAAGCATCCTTGACATTGAGAAACGCCTATGGTCTCTCATAATAAGGCGTTATGTGCTTTATGAGTTCTAATAAACAGCTAATAGTGATATACAAGCAAATAGTTATTAACTGTGTTTTGCGCGCGAGTTACAATTGCCATTGGCAGCTGACAAACAGCGACAAACTCTGAAAAAAGAAAATGCAGGCATCTGCAAGAAGTCCTCCACCACGCTAGCCCGCGCTTGTGTTCGCACTCTCGCGATGTGTGAACGCATTCATAAGATTGGCTTACAAGTTAACAATCCCCCACATGGGGATTGGCTAAGATAAGGGCGATATCTGCTCATCATTCCCTGTTTAAAAAGGGCATTTGTGTGTGGAGCCAAGTCAGGGGAGTCTCAAAATTCACACACAAATGCAGTGAAGTACACAGACCGCAAGCAGTTTGTAAATCAAGGTATATTTGTGTGTGTGTGACACCCTAAAGTATGTACACATTTTGGATATTGTGATTTTGAAAGAAAATTTGTATTTTCCAAATACACTATATTACATTTCTTTTGCTTATATTTTAAATGTAAAATGTCCAATATAAATCATTGTTTTTTTTGCAAAGTGAGATCGGGACTCTTATTTTGAAAGCGAACGGAGGACTCGCAGAGGAGAATTGTGCGCCATGACACATCCTTTTTTTTTTTTTTTTTTTTTTTTTGCAAGAACTTTATTGAACAAAAAGAATTTAACAAACAATTTGGCATTGTACAAAACATACAATTCCTTAAACGGACAAAGGCAAGCATTAAAGAGAGAGTGGACAAAAAAAAAAAAAAAAAAACACCTAGGGTTCTCTGCAAGATTGAGCTCCTCTACCAGATTATAGAGAGTTACAGCATTCTTTTTCTTCATTACATTCAAAGATAAGAAGAAATTAGCTAATTCCTTATGAAATATGAAAAAGTTTGGTAGTGTTCAAGAATCTGTTTTGATGTAAGAAAAATTACCCAGGAATAATAAATGTGTTAATAGCTAAATCATATGATTCTTCATTCATAAACATACCAAAAATAATATTTTCTTTTGTTAAAACAGATACATTTTCAATTTTAGGAAATAACCAGTAATGCATATCCTCCCAAAATGCACAGTCATAGTTACAGTCATAGAAAATATGTTCTGTTGTTTCAATCTGATCAGCACAGAAAGAGCAGTTGTTCACATCAAGACCAAATCGATATCTTAACAACTCTCTAGAAGGATATATTCCATTAATAATTTTAAAATGGACTTCCTTTGCTTTTGGTGAAACTGGGTATTTAAGGTATTTTGTTCTTAAAATTTTATCTTCAGCTTTGGAAAAGTATTGAAAAATTGAAAGTTTATTTGAGGAAAAGGGATACAATTCCTTAACAAATGCTTTTCGAGTTGTGATATTAAGTACTTTTAAATTAGTGAGAGAAATTCCGTTCACCAAAAGCTTAGGAAGAGAAGGAGTTATATTACTTTGATATGAATTGAGAGACAACTGGATTATCGATTGTGGAATTGCTTTGATGATAACATCATATTGTTTCCTGTCAGTTAACATGAATCTTGAACAAAAAATCTCAAGATAAGAGATAATTCCAGTATTGTCTAAAATATGCATCACAGACCATATTCCTTTCTCCCACCAATTTTTGTAAAATAAAGACTTATTCCTAAAAGTCACAAATCTTCAATTCCACAAGGGGATATTATGATGACTGAAGTTATGCTTATAGATCAATTTCCAATAAAGTAAAACCTGTTGATGAAACAATGACAATTTAACAGGGAGTCTTTTAAGGTCATAATCGCATCTAAGGAGAAAATTGATTCCACCTAATTTCATAAAAATTTGGTTGGGGATATGAAACCAAAAACTATTTTCATTTTTCAAAAAAGATCTTAACCAGTTTGTTTTAATAGTGCCATTAATGCATTCAAAATCGATGGCTTTTAGGCCTACTTCTTCAAAGTCTTTGACCAAAGTTCCTTTTCTAATGTAGTGTGTTTTTCCTTTCCAAATAAAAATAAAATTGGCTTGGTTTATAGCTTTTATTACATTATTAGAAAATGAAATTGAGTATGCAGGGTAGATAAGTCTAGAAATGCACTCCAATTTCGTGAGAAAAATTCGGCCAATAATAGAGATATCTCTTTGAGAACATAAATTCAAATAAGTTTTGCACTTTTCTAAATTATTCCAAAATTTTAAGATTATTAAGTGATGTGTTAATCTTGTGAATGTGAATCCCTAAGTATTTAACAGTATCTTTTATAGGAATATTATAAAAAAAATAAACAGACGGGAATTATGAATTGGTAATAATTCACATTTTTTAATATTTAGCTTCAAGCCAGATGCCCTAGAGAAAAGCTCCACAGTTTGAAGAATTTTTGGAACTTGGTTAATGTTTTTCATAAAAATGGTTGTGTCATCAGCCAATTGACTGATGACTAATTGTTTGCCAAATACTGTTTTTTTTTTTTTTCAAAATCAGAGTTTTTAATAAGAATGGAGAGCATTTCAGCTGCAGCAATAAAGAGCATAAAATAAAAATAAAAATAAAAAACCTTCATCCTCAATTAAATAGTTATAATCCAGTAAGTCAAGCACAAGTCGTATATTATTGTGAATTGATCGGCCCTTTAAAAAACCTGATTGTGTCTCTGAAATTATCTGTGAAATACCCGTTTTTAATCTATTGGCATAAATATGAGTAAAGATTTTATAGTCATTATTAAGCAGTGTTATAGGTCTAAGATTGTCTATTAATTTAGGATTTTTCCCAGGTTTGGGGATGAGAGTGATAATTCCTTGTTTCATAGAAGGTGGAAGAATATGAGAAACCGATATTTCTTTTAACATATGAAAAATAAGGTCTTTAATATACTCCCAAAAATATCTATAAAAGTTACTTGTTAATCCGTCTGAACCGGGAGATTTGTCTAAAGATAAACATTTCATGGCTTTTTCCACTTCATCCATAGTGATATCTGCATCACACACATTTTTAAAATTATCATCTACTTTGGGAATCCAATCTTTAATATGCTCAAAAAAGGCATCTGTGTGTGTGTGTGTGTGTGTGTGTGTGTGTGTGTGTGTGTGTGTGTGTGTGTGTGTGTGTGTGTGTGTGTGTGTGTGTGTGTGTGTGTGTGTGTGTGTGTGTGTGTGTGTGTGTGTGTGTGTGTGTGTGTGTGTGTGTGAATAAGAGGAGGAGTAAAGTTTGCTATAGAAACTGTAAATCTCCTTAGAAATCTTATCAGGATCGGTACATTCTTGATTATTGATTAAAAGAGTCCTAACACTATTATGCTCTTGTCTCTTTTTTTCCAATCTACAAAAATACGTTGAGCTCCTTTCACCTTCCTCTATCCACTTCGCTCTCGATCTTATAAAAGCACATTTGGCTTTGTCAACATAAATGTTATCCAGTGATGTTTGAAGGAGAAGAAGTTTTTGTTTGTCATCAGCTGTTAAGAGGTTTTTAAAACAAATACTATTTATTTCTTGAATTATTTCCAATTCTTTTTTTTTTCTATTCCTGCTTAATAATTTACCATACAAAATGGAGATCTGACGTACCTTATATTTTGTATATTCCCATTTTTCTCTACAGTCCCTGACAAAAGTCTTGTCGCTTATCTATTTTCTATAAATACCTGATATTAACCTGACTATTAATTAATTAATTGGTGTTAGAAATAGCTCATATGAAAAGCTAAAACCCTCCCAAATGATGTTTAATGCACTGAAATAAATAATTTTCACAGAAAAAATATTTATCATTTAATCAAGACAGAAAGGTCAAATTTTGGCAAGAAAAAAGTTTTGTCGCCTATATAGAAATTAAACAAATTTACTGCAAATACAAAAATATGTCAGCAAATTAAGTTGTGGTGCTGTGAGATCCAAATTTAATATCTTGTATGACTTCCATGAGCTTGAAGGACTGCATCCATGCGGTTTGGCAAAGATTCATACAATTTTTTGATGAAGTCATCAGGAAAAGCTAAGAAAGCAGTCTTGCATGCCCCCCAGAGTTCATCAATATTCTTTGGTTTCGTCTTCCATGCGTCCTCTTTCATCCTACCCCACATATGCTCAATGATGTTCATGTCTGGTGACTGGGCTGGCCAATCCTGGAGCATCTTGATCTTCTTCGCCTTGAGGAACTTTGATGTGGAGATGGAAGTATGCGATGGAGCACCGTCCGTCTGCAGAATTTGGCCTCTTTTATGGTTGGGAATATCAGAGGTAGCTAAGATTTCTTGGTATTTTAGACTATTGATGTTGCCTTCCATCCTGCCGATCTCTCGCACACCCCCATACTGGATGTAACCCCAGACCATGATTTTTCCGCCACCAAACTTCACTGTTTTCTGGGTGAATCTCGGATCCATTCTGGCTCCAGTAGGTCTCCTGCAATATTTGCTCCAACTGTGGTGTAATTCAACAGAAGATTCATCTGAAAATCCACCTTCTGCCACTTTTCCAGCATCCATCCTTTTAGCAGGCTGTGGGCCTTGGCAAATGCCACACGGTTTTTCAATTGTCTTTTGTTTAGTGCTGGCTTCTGGGCACTGATTCGACCATGGAGGCCATTTCGAGACAGAATCCGACAAACTGTTCTGGTTGACACAGGGACTTCAGGTGACCAGGTCTCGTGGAGCTCTGCTGCAGTGGAAAATGGGCTGGCCTTGGATTTTCGACCCAACAAACGGTCCTCTCAAGCAGTTGTCTTGCGGGGTCTGCCTGACCTGGGCTTGTCAAAAACGTCTCCAGTCTCTTCAAATCTTTTTTGTATCCTCTGTACTTGACGCTGAGACACATTGAAGGTGTCTGTCACATCAGCAGTGGATCTGGTCTTCAGCCTCTTGATAATCAAAACTTTAGTCTCAGGGTGAATCTTAGGCATGTTTGCAGAGGTCTAGTTGCAGTTGATGTGAAGGTCTAGTGTACTGGGGTTCTTTTTATACACACTTGAGACCTAATTGATCCATTATTAGTCACAGGAATGATATGAAGCTCATATGACAAGGTGACAACACTTATGTCTTTGCAAAAATTGACTCAATGGGCTTTACCAAGCTGTGAATATTAGAGTACTTTTTGAAAGTTTAGTTTTTCACTGAAACATTATCACAAAAGCTGGTGGGATTAAAATGAGCCATTTCTTGTAAAAATATCTGGATTAGAAATATATTTCGCTCTGGATTAGAAATATATTTCAGCGGCACTTTAGGTCAATTTGTACACAAGCGAAAAGACTTTTGTCAGGGACTGTATATGTTTTAAGAGTAGAATCAAAAATTATGTTGTTAATTGTAGCTATAATTTTTTTTACAGAACTATTTAAAATATTTGAATTAAATTTCCAGTATCCTTTTCTGAATTGGTATGATTCACCGGATTTAAGAGTAAGTTTAATCATGCAATGGTCAGTAAGAGGTGCGGCCGAAACTGCAGAGCTTGACTCCAGACAAGATTTTAACTCAGAGACTAACCAGAAATCTATTCTGGATTTACTTGAACCATCTGGCCTAAACCAAGTGAAGCCTTGAGTATTAAGGTTTGTATTGCGCCACCGCCATACATCTATTAATTTGAATACATTACAAAACTCAAGCAATATGGGATTATAATGATGCCTCAGATATTTTGAAGGACATCTATCAAGCCATTCATCTATTACCATATTAAAATCTCCTCCAAAAATAAAATCTTCAGTAGGAAACCTCTGAGATAAATCCTTTACTACCCTTGTAACCTGATCAATTAGGATTTTGTTTTGGCTATGACTGTTATATCCATATATATTTCCTAAAATCAAAAAGTTGTATCCATTTCAAAAACACAAATTATCCAATGGCCACAAGTATCCCTAACAGTTCGTAAAATCTTCCCAGGAAAGTTATAAAAAAGTATAGCAACACCTGATGACCTATTTGAGCCATGAGAAAAAAAGTATTTTATCTTCCCATTGGTTTGACCAGAATTTCTCATCTAAATCAACATAGTGAGTTTCTTGAAGAAGAAAACATTGAGCTCTTTCATTTTTACAAAAAAGGAAAATAGATTTTCTTTTAACAAAATCTCTTAGACCCCTAGTGTTTAGTGAAACAAAAGAAAACATCTGATTATGAGAAAACATATAGAAGGAAAAAAAAATAGTACACACAAAAAAAACAAAAACAAAAGTGTTTTTTTGTTTAAGGTTTGAACACAACTACACAGCCCCTTTCAAACATTAAGTGTAGGCAGAATGAGTAATACAGATATGTCCTTCTAATGTTGTTCCTTCCCTTTTTATTCTTAAGGTACAAACAGGACTTTAAAGATTAGGTTATAGACTATACATTCATTTGAACGTTTTTCCCTCTGTAAATCTTATAACTGCTATCAGAATTAAAATAAGGAAGGAGTTAACATAAAAAAAAAAAATCCCTTATTACCTACTTGTTAATTTTTTAACAAGTAGGTAATAAGGGATTTTTATTTATTTTTTATCCCCCATTATAATTGAAAAAAAACGAAAACTCAACATTGCAACATCCTACTAGGGCATGCACTTAAAACAATTATATGGTTGGAGGAGTATCTATCAACGTAAAGTCGTTTAACTGAACCTGTTAGAGTGAGAAGTACATGACCTGCTTAGGCCTGAAACAGTCTAAACCAGAGTAACCCTTTTTACCGTTGATGGAGCCCACATGCTAGTAGTAGCCCACATGGTAGTAGACGTTCTGTCCCGCCGCCCTGGCTTGCTCCATCTTCGGCCATGCCGCTGCACAAGCCTCTCTGTCAGCTTTACATAAGTCTTGTTTAAAGTGAATCCCCAAGTCTTTGCTGAGCTTAGAGTTTTTGGAAAACTTCCAGAAAGAATCCCAGTGGAATCGCATGGTGAACTGGATGATATTTGGCGATCTCGCCCTTCTTCTTTTCTCCCGATCCGGTGAACAGTATCAACGATCGATTCCATTGACGTCCTCCATTGCGGCGCTAACTTGGACAGGATCCTCATGACAACGTTTCGAGTATTTTCATCAACTTTTTCTTTCAGGCCGTGAATTTTAACATTCCAGCATCTCTTGTAACGCTCCAACTCAGTGACCCTTTCCTTCAGCTCCTCGCTTTCCTTTACCAGACGACGCATTTCTTTTTCCATGTCTCGTATCTTGACTTTGCATTCTTTGATTTCCATAGCTCTACTAGTCTGGTGATATTAGTTACCATAACCGAGTTTTCTCTTAGCTGAACACCAATGCTGTCAATTTTGGAGGTTAGCTTTTCTATAGCTGAGAGAATAGAGGGCACCATGTGTCAAATTTGATTGATTGATGGGGTAATAAAAATTCCATACCCCCCCCCCCCCCCCCCCACCGGACTGGACACCTGTTCCTGGACGTAATTTCCTGTTTTAAAACCTCCCTCCTCCTCCTATACACCCCCCTTTCAAAGGAATTTATGACTGTTTTTGTAACTTTGTGTATGTGTGCTTTCGTAACTGTTTGAAAACAATCAAAGAATGTTTCAAATGTGCTTGAACCTTTTAATATGGGCGGGTTATGTCATAGGAATAGCAGTGACAAGTATAAGATCATGGAAATCAGTTTTTATTAAACAAAGATTGTGTTTCACATACATTTGAGCTTTTTTAGATGTTTTAAAACATTAAAAACGTCTCTGTTAAATACAAGGGTATGGTATGTTTAAAGATAAAGACAAGTTAAAGCTGTTTTTCTCTTTGACATACATACAGCTTTTTGTTAAAAAGTCAATGTTCAATCATTTTAAAAAGTTTTTTTCAGAAATATAAAGTTATAGAGTAGGTTCAAAAAGGTATATGTATTAAACATATCAAAGAAAGTACGAATAATGTTTTTTCACTTACACAAGTTTTCTTTAGAAAAAACAATGTTTTCTTATGGAGCTCGGTGTAAAAGCGTCCTCTCTCTCCGATGACAGAAGCAGAATGAGCTGTGGGAGCGTGTGTAAAGACACACCCCCAGTCTCCGCCCCTAACACTCCCATTGATCTGGTACAACGACTAAAAGTAAAATAAAAAATAAAAGCTAAACAAATAATATTAAGTTGTTTCACATTGGATTGTAATGTTACATTTCTATTTAGTTTAGACAAAAACAATGTTTTCTTACAGAGTTCAGTGCAAAAGCATGCATCAGTTTAATAATGGTAAATAAAAGTTAATAATACTAATTTTTGTTTTAACATGTGTTGTTTAGTTCAGTGTAGTTTATTTATTTGTTCTTGGCTCTCTCAAGACTAATTGTTTCAACACACACACACACACACACACACACACACACACACACACACACACACACACACACACACACAAACACACAGCAGTGATTAAAATAAAAGCAAAATAATATTAAGTAATTTTCACATTACATTTTAACATTACATTTTTATTTAGTTAGACAAAACAATGTTTTCCTATGGAGTTCAGTGCAAAAGCATCCTCTCCCTCCGATGGCTAAATCATCAGTGAGAGCCGGGGGTACATGCAAAATCCCCCCCAGTCTCCGCCCCTTAACACTCCCCTCAGAGCAGAAGAAAACACCCAGTCTATACAGAGGTGAAGATTTAAATAATGGTAAAATAATTAAAAACAAATAACACTTAAAATAATGGTCGTTTTTAGTTACAGTTTTGTTTTATCTTTAGTTATTCGCTCTTAATTCTTTCAACTCTAATTGTCTCAAGTCTCACAGACACACACACACACACA
Organism: Pseudorasbora parva; assembly: GCF_024679245.1. Classification (NCBI taxonomy): domain Eukaryota; kingdom Metazoa; phylum Chordata; class Actinopteri; order Cypriniformes; family Gobionidae; genus Pseudorasbora; species Pseudorasbora parva. The sequence goes on from NC_090184.1 coordinate 11,732,772, forward strand.
CACACACTTTTCATTAAAAGAAAATAATATTAAGTTATTTTCACATTACATTTTTTATTTAGTTTAGACAAAACAATGTTTTCTTACAGAGTTCAGTGCAAACGCATCTTCTCTCCCTGATGGCTAAATCATAAGTGAGATCCGGGGGTGCGTGTAAAATTATCCCGAGTCTCCGCCCACTAACACTCCCCTCAGAAGAATGTATCAGTTTGGAGTTCAATAATGGTTAATAATACTTATTTTTGTTTTTAACATGTGTTGTTTAGTGCAATGTAGTTCATTTATTTGTTCTTGGCTCTTTCAAAACTAATTGTTTCAACACGCGCACACACCCACACACAGCGATTCAAAATGAATAAAACAAGCAAAACAAATAATATTAAGTTTTTCAGATTACAATTTACTGCTAAATGTTTATTTAGTTTAGACAAAACAATGGTTTCTTATACAGGCTGAAGCAAAAAACGCATCCTCTCTCCCCAATGACAGAAGTGGAATGAACTGCCTGAGGGTGTGTAAAATCCCCCCCAGTCTCCGCCCCCCTTACACTCCCCCTCAATACAGAAGAAAACACCCAGTCTATACAGAGGTGAAGATTTAAATAATGGTAAAATAATTCAAAACAAATAATGTTTAAAATAATGGTTGTTTTTTAGTTAACATTTTTGTTTAGTTCATCATAGTTTATCTTTAGTTATTCGCTCTTAACTCTTTCAACTCTAATTGTAGTTGTAGTCTCTCTCTCTCTCACACACACACACACACACACACACACACACACACACACACACACACACACACACACACACACTGTCTTAGCGCTGCCGCCTCCCTTCCCCTCACGTCACTTTTTTAAAATCCCCCACAGCGCGAGTCCCGCAAACGCGGCGCCGAGGAGCTTGTTTGTAATCCGGGGACCATGGCTCATTAGTTATTGATAAAGACGATCAACACCTTATGTGTTACCACTGAAATGTAGATATTATATTTCCAAATGTACGCCCATCTTATGCGGAATGACGCTTCATACTGTCGTCTGCTCTGGCTCTAGCCTCGAGTGTTTTAGCCTGTTTACTTTTTGCAAACCTTGTGAGCGCGCAAACGCTGCAACCTCGCCCCAAATGTTTTTATTGGTTTATTAAGTACAAACAGGAGAGTTAAGTTAAAAAATTGAGTGCGAGGGATATGTTCACTTCACACAAAAAGATTGTATAATGAGACGGCTAACTGTAGTAGCGTTTAGTCCACTGTATAATAGCCTAATTTAGAGATCACTTTTTTTTTTTAACCGACAACCGACAACTTTGATCAGTTAACGTTGATACGGTCAACCATGGGTCAAACGGTCATCGGTTAACATCCCTAAAACAGAGAGAGAAAATGTAATAAGACAATTTCAGAGGTGTAAATTTGAACATGTTTATTTTAATCTCCATAAATTCCATATGGCTCGATTAATCCTGTAATATATGTATAGTACAGGACTTTTTTTGACATTGCCAACCTGTAAATTCATTTGAGAGCAAGTAATAAACACAAAAAAGGATTGTTTAAAGTTGCGTATTGTGCCTTTTTCCTTTACCACTATTTGTTTAATAATTTTAATGGAACCGGAATCGGAACCGGAATCGTTAGGCGGAATCGGAACCGGAACCGGAACCGGAAAATTTCTCACGATTCCCAACCCTAGATTTTAATTTTGGGAAAATAATTAAATTAAAGAACATTTGTAAAAAATAGTTATTAGCTTTAACAAAGTTTTTTAACCATTTTTAGTTGATCCGCGAATTGATTATCCAGTCTTTGATACGATCATCCACTTCTTCCAATGGATTAAGTTATGCTCCATTGTTCGAGCATTGAGGTAAAACATTAAATTTAAAACAAATTTCAACTGTTAAAAAAAGGTTTGTGCTTTTAAACTTTAAAAACGTGAAACGGGGTGGTAAACAATGTGCTAAAGTTTGAAAAGTTTTTCACATATAGGTAAACTTTAATACTTTAAAGTGATTCAGATCTTTAAAACTAAAACGCAGTATTCAAACATTGTAAAATGTTATCAGAAAAATAAAATGTATTCTGAAGCAGTAAAACTGATATGATTTTTTTTAAATGTGAAACTTTTGAGGTTAAACACTTCACTCAGGGGTTGTTTTTATTAAAAATCTTTTCACATAGGCCTACATTTGAAGAGTGGTTTCCCATTAAAACACTAAAGAACAATAAAATTGATAAAAATAACAAAAAAGTCAAGGTTGATGAGGGACAATGGTTTCACATGAAGTAAACAATTTCAGAAGAATTTCTAATTCAAATTTCAAACCAGATGTAATGCAAAGAAAAGGTAAACATTCAACTCAGGTCACAAATATAAACAGAAAAGAGAAAAGTTCCCTTCTATTGCTCACCTTCCACATGCGCTGTAGTCATTGCATCCCCAAATTACTGTAAGTTACTGTTAGAGTGCATAAGCATTAGAGATATCACCCAGCAGTAGTTTAAATTTGTCCAACAAGCAGTTTTTAACATTTAACATCAAATACTTTAATCTGTTCTGTTTGAGATGACATCACTCGCAAACGACACACGTTTGAAACAAGGATAGATCTGGTAGCTGCATTCCCCCCTCCCCAGCCAAAAGAAATGTAGGCCCACGCAAAGACACACGCCAGGGTGTAGATTTAAACTGTGGTAAAAGAATTAAACCAAATATTGCTTTAAAAATCATTTTAATTAATTTAAAATTTCATTTTTGGATCTTTCAAGCATCTAACCCCTAGCACAACACACACACACACACACACACACACACACACACACACACACACACACACACACAGTTGAACGTCTAAACTTTTACAACATCTTACAGAATGTAAATACTTTGTATCATGCTGTTTTGGATAACGAGAAAGGATGTCTGGTCGGGGGCTGTAGAATCGGTAAAGCGTCAAAGGCTGTAAAACATGTTTTGCGATGTTTCGCATCACAGCTCTGGTACATCTGCAAGGGTTTGGCATCGTGAACTCTAGATGACATTGTGAACTTTGGTTGGCATTGCGAACCATGACATATAGCCTATATAAAATGTAGGCTTCTCTCAAGGAAACACTATAAAAAACATTATTGCAACTTTTGCTTGACCAAGTACTGTTATTTTACTAAAACAAGACAAAACATAGGATATTTTGCTTACACTCACAGTTATTTTTCTCCCAGTTAGCAACAATGTAAAAAAAGAATGTATGTTTAAGTTATTTCAACTTAGATTATGTTAAACTGACTTTAAAAAATGAGTTACATCTTGTATAACTTATTAAAAAAGTTGAACATTTCTTAACTTATTTTGATGAGTTAAACCAATGTAAAAACATATGTTGTCATAACTTATTGAACATATAATTATCCAGGAGTTGTGCTAAAATCTTTGTGCATATTTGTAGACGGCTAAATATTTTGTCGGGGGCTATGTCACACCTTTGTGATGAAAAGTTCCACACTCAAATTTTCAAACATGTCTTTATACAGGAATTATGTGTATCTGTAACATCCATGTAAAAAAGACCAAATAACTAAGAAAAGAGGCACATTACATATTGTGAAGTACCAATTATAATCAATACACAAAATCCATTCGTGAGTAATTGTGAAAGTTTGTAAATGTGGTTTTGTAATTTATGTTTTTTATTAGTCAATTTAGAAAAGTTTTAGTCATCTTGTTCAGAAAGCAGATGACACTGTTCACATTTTGTGTTTTTAGGTGAAGACTCTTTTTAAGAGCTGTCAGCATTCAGTGTTTATAGGAATAAATAAAAAATTGTTAAATAAAGAATTTAAGTAATATAGTCTTTCTGTTTGAGAACGTTAGATCAAATTGACATTTCGCTTAGTGTAACTTTTACATTAATCTATGATATGGGATCGATCACATGAAGCATTATGATGTTTACACTTAAAACAATTACAACGGAATGACATCTGATTATTGCACTGAAAGCTGCACATTCATTAAAGTCCAAGGCTGTTAAACAAAAGTCCATGCTTTGGTAAAACCCGTAGACAAAATAAAAACAAAATGATGTGTGTACATCATACCATGTAAATTCAAGAGCACCCAAATAACAAAATATAGCTAAAATATACACCACAAGACAAGTGCTGTTTATAATGCATACTGAAAATACAATTTGTAAGTTTGTTACAAGTTTGTAAATGTGGATTTACAAATTATATGTTTCTACTCCACTATGCTTTAGCATCTTGTCCAGATACATTTTCTTTGTTTGTTGGATTGTGTTCTGCTTTAGGTGAAGACACTTCTCTGCAACAAAGCAGTGTAAGTTCATGCTATTCCTCACACGTGATGAACGCAGACCTTTCATTTCAGAAACTTTTTTAAAAATATGACTGAACATTGTCTTTTAAGAAACCATAATTTCAAATATATATATATTTTCCTCCTAAGTTGTTTAATGTAGGCAAAATAGTTTCTTTCAACTTTTCATTAAATGTTATAGTATGTTTTCAACTATCATCATCATCATCATCATCATCATCATCATCATGCAAATAAAACGACCATATATGTGCTAAAAATCTTTGTTCATTTTTTGCTCTTCAGCTAATTTTCTGCTTGTTTGTTAGATGAACTATCCCCCCACTGCTGTAATACAAATACATTTAAGAACTACATTGTCCCCCACACTCTTTTAAAGGCTATGGATAAGTTTCAAACATAATCTTTATACAGAAATTATGTTTGCACAAAAGTAAATTCAAGAGAACAACTTATTAAAAAATAAATATCATGAACAATTTAAAATGAATACAGAAATTCTCCAACACGATCTCATGGTTTATTGTAAAGTTTATGCTGATTTGTAAATAAAATAAATTCCACTACTCGATGACACTGTTTACATTTTTTGTTTCTTTTGTTTTGTACTGTTGTACAGTTTGTAAAGACTACTCACTGAGCATGGTCAAACATGTTTCATAGGAGTGAATTAAAAACACATGAACAAATACAGCGTAAAGAGAATTAAATGACAGTCCTTCTACATGAGAGTGTTTAAGACTAAACTAATTATATTTCTTTTAGGACATATTTCTGATTTGTCTATGATGTGGACATGACGCCTCAACATGAAAAGTGAGTCTAACCTTAACTAAACAACTAATACATTTCAAACTTTTGTTAAACCTTTTCTAACTATTTGCACTTAAAGCTGTGCATCTCACAGCAGTCATGAATACACATTTCTTTTGTGTATGTCTCTTAATTAACAACAGTTAAGTAAATGAATTACTGTTGATAAGTAGCCATTTTATTTGGCTAAATTCACTCCACGCCAATATTGTGACACCAGTGTTTTTAGGTGTCTGTCTATTAGGTCTTGTGCAAAAACAGACGTGTGTTTTATGCTTTAATATTTTGTCTTTCTTTATAAGAACGTTGTAAACATATGGTAAGCTGTTTTATTTTTTAACATACCATACACTTCAATAATTAGCCAGGAGAGTGGTCACGTGACCCATACACGCGATGGTCGAAGGACTTTGATGCTCCATCTAAACCCTCTTTTTATTCTAAAATTACAAACTCATATAGCGCTGACAGCCACTTTTTCCCTTCTTGATTGCCAGCATTATGTACAGAAACAGAAAACAGGACTCTTCTCCATCCACAACTCCCTCCGGGAAGAAAAAGATGAAACTAGCGACTGAGGCGAATCTGACTGACGCCATTGCGGAGGCACTTTCAAAACAACAAATTTCGCTTGAAACAACGGTTCAGAACGCAATACGGATGGCTATGGAGGATGTTAAAACCTCTCTGATTGACCTCCGCCAAGAAGTGCACTCTCAAACGAATACGGTACGAGACTTGGTATCGAAAGTAGATAAGATTCAGGGTGAGACGCGACAGATGAAGAAAGATCTAAACATGTGCACAACAGAGCAGCAAAGCCTCACCTTGAAAATCGCGGAGTTAGAGGACAGGTCTCGCCGTAATAATGTGCGCTTGGTGGGACTGCCGCAGGGCCGAGAAGGGAATGACCCAATAGGCTTCCTTCAAAAGATGCTCCCCGTGTGGATACCCGTGCTGAAGAATAAAGGGCCGATCGAAATTGACTGAGCGCACAAAATTTACGGTTCTGGTAAATCCCGCACGTTGATCTTTCGGGTACTACGTTACCAGGATAGGCAGACGATTCTTCAGGGAGCCAGGGAAGTGACGAGAACTGAACCGATTCGTGACCAGGAGCACCTGCTGCGCTTTTTCGCCGACTACAGCGGGTTCACCTCCCGTAGACGACAGGCCTTCGGAAGTATTCAAAAGGAGCTGCATTCGTTGGGAATTCCAAACTTCCTCATATATCCCGCCATTCTTCGCGTCACTTTTGGTGGTAGCCAACACTCATTTGATTCCGTTAAAAAAGCAGAAGATTTCTTAGGTGAAGCTCGTAATACCCATACACCAGGTGCCAGACGTAAATTGTCCTTTTATGGACCCCCGCCGCCTCAAGAGTCTATGGATGAGTAAAGCAAGTCAGTGGATGCGTTAGGAGTGAGTACTCTGCGTATGCCGAAAAGTGCAAGCAATGTAACGATCAGGTTTAAGAGAAGGTTTTTTTTTTGTTTTTTTGTCTGCTTAAATAGGCCAAACACGTGTACTCTGTTCATTTATAGTAGGCCTATGCATACTCCATTTGGCTGTCACTAGTGTGATACTATGCATAATGTTGATATACTTCATGATTCATGTTCAATGGAAGAGGGTGGTTGATGTTGACGTTCTGGTGAACAACTGTGGATGTTGCCACGGGCCCTTATAAAGTGGGGGAATTTTGCGGTCTCTGGGGGGTATCTGTTTATGTTATTTTCATCTAATTTTTTCACTGTTTTGGTTTTGTCACTGGTCAAGCAAATACATTTTGGTTTTGCAAAACATATTACTTTACTTTACTATTACATATTACACTTCACTTTTTCAATAGATTATGGATAAATTAAAAATTATATCAATCAATATCAGAGGTCTTAATAGTCCAAACAAAAGAGCCAAATTCTTGATCTATTTGCGTAGGAAAGCAATTGATATTGCTCTAATTCAGGAAACCCATCTAAAAAAAACAGACGTTCAAAGATTACAGAATAAATTTTATAGAGTTGCTGCTTTTTCTACTGATAATACAAAAACTAAAGGTACTATTGTGTTGATCTCTCGCAGCTGTAATCTTATGATTGACAGAGAAAGTCAAGATCAATCTGGTAGGCTTGCTTATTTTTGTACAAACATTAAGGGAAAGAACATAGCATTTGTATCAATCTACGCCCCTACAATTTTTGAGGCAAATTTTTTCCCACAGTTAACTAATCATTTGCTTTCATTGATAGACTATTCTCTGATTATCGGGGGGGATATGAATGCAGTGATAGACCCGCTGTTGGATAGATCTTCCTCCTGCAATCATGTTCAGCTCAATTCTTCCGCTGCACTTAATGACTTTGTAAAAGCACTAAATTTAACTGATGTTTGGAGATCTGGGAACCCCCTAAGTAGAAATTTTACCTTTTTCTCAACACGACATCTCTCGTATTCAAGAATAGACTATCTATTGTGCTCCAAGGAACTTTTAAACTCTTTTGATCAAACAACAATACTACCAGCAATACTTTCAGATCACAATCCTATAGTGGCAGATTTTGAACGTAACTGGTTTCCAGAAAGATCTCCACAGTGGCGTTTTAACATCTCTCTTTTACAGAATAGCAAGTTCAATGAAGATTTCAAAGCTGGCCTGTCTGAATTCCTCTCATTTAATATTGGTTCAGTTGAAGACCCTATATTTGTCTGGGAAGCCACGAAAGGTTTTATCAAAGATTTCTCCATAGCCTTTGCCACTAATTTAAAAAAAACATACATAATCAGAGAATTGACCACTTAGAAAAAGAATGTCAATCAACTGAACTGTTGCTTAAATCTTCATACTCTCACCCGCTATTTAAGACGCTTCAGACCCTTAAGACAGAACTGAATGACCTTCTGAGAAGGAAAGCCGAATTTGTAATCCACAGAACCAGACAGTCTGTCTTTTACTTTTGTTTTTGTTTTACTTTACTTTTAGTTTTGTCTATTACTTCAGTGGTGCTAGACCTAGTAAACTTTTAGCCCTAAGACTGAAGCAAAGTCAAGCGAAAGCCTACATTGATATAATTAAGCACCCATCTAAAGGACTAGTAAGGAACAGCAAAGAGATTAATTTTGTATTTTCCGACTTCTTTTCTAAACTTTATACTTCCGAACTCAATCCCACAAGTCCTAGCAGTACTACTTTTTTGCAATCTCTTATTTTACCTCGTCTTAGTCATGAAGAAGCTGAACTTTTAGAACAACCAGTTACTCTGGAGGAACTGAAAAGGGCATTACAAGGTGCTAAGAAAGGCAAAGCGCCAGGATTAGACGGGATCCCGGCAGAGTTATTTCTTAAATATTTTGATTTACTCGGTCCTGTTTTCCTGACAGCCATCCACGCGGCAGTAGAGGTTGGTGCTTTTCACCCACAGATGAATACAGCACTTATATCGTTGATACCCAAAAAAGGGAAGGATCATACAGACTGTGCAAATTACAGACCAATTAGTTTGTTAAACACAGATATAAAAATGTATGCCAGAATTATGGCCCTACGATTGCAGCAGTATATTAATAAATTAGTACATCCGGACCAGACAGGGTTCATGCCAGGTCGATTAGCAGCTGATAATATTCGGAGACTACTGCATGTCATACATGAATCCCGGGCTTCTCCCACTCCAGCTGCAGTTCTTTCTTTGGACGCGGAAAAGGCGTTTGATAGGCTGGAGTGGGATTACCTCTGGTCTGTTTTGGATGTATATGGCTTTGGCAAAGGCTTTGTGAATATGATAAAGGTCTTATATAAAAACCCCACAGCTTCTGTTATAACTAATGGGCTGCACTCTCTACCTTTTAACTTACAAAGAGGCACAAGACAGGGATGTCCTCTATCCCCAATGCTGTTTGAACTGTCACTCGAGCCCCTAGCCCAACTGATAAGACAGGAAAATGTCTGTTCAATTTCAGTTAATTCTTACAAACAACACATATCGCTCTATGCGGATGATATTTTATTGTTTATTTCAGATCTCCAAGTTTCATTCCCCCAGATACTGAAGGCATTTGGAAAGTTTAGTACGCTCTCCGGGTACAAAATCAATTGGGGTAAATCCTCTTTGCTCCCACTTAATAGTATGGCTAAGAAAGTTAAACTGCCTTGTAATATTCCTGTACAAAATTCAATCAGTTACTTAGGCATTGTTGTTCATTCATCCCTCCATGTTATACCTGATGCCAACTATCTACAAATCCGAGCCAGGGTTGAACAAGATCTCAGAAAATGGACCTCGATGCCACTATCGTTACACGCCAGAATAGCGTGTGTTAAAATGAATGTGTTACCGCGAGTCAATTTTCTTAGCTCTATGATTCCGCTGCCTGCCCCTAAAAACTTTTGGCACAAACTCAATTCCACAATTCGTAAATTTATTTGGAACGGTAAACAACCCAGATTAAAATTTGAAACACTGCAGCGTGGGAAACATAGTGGGGGATTAGCGCTTCCGAATTTTGAATTATATCATAGGGCCTTTCAAATAAAATGCATTAAGGTTTGGCTTAACCCGCTCTCTAGGGTTTCTTGGCGAGAGATAGAAGAGAGCCTAGCGGGCAAATTTAGGTTACAAGATATACTGTTCTCTGGGCTAAATAACAAACAATGTATACAAACGTTAGGTCCGATCATCTCCAACACGATAGTCAATTTTAAACTGATGGAAAAAAGTATTAAATATTCACATAATTGGCACAACTACACTCCCATTTGGTATAATAATAACATTCGTTCAGGAGGTGCACCATTTTTCTCCAGAGACTGGATGCAGAAGGGCATTTATACACTGAAAGATATTTCAGGTCCTAAATGCATATTAAGCTTTCAAGAACTGTGTGAGCGGTATGGAACAGAACCCTCTTCTCTGTTTCTATATTTCCGCTTAAGGTCGGCCTTGAAGGCATATGGGGTACCCTGGGGGGAAAGGCTTCCCAAACATCCAATCATCGCTTGGTTTGACTTGTCCTCTTCTAATCACTTTACTTCATGGATGTACAAGAAGGCTTTAGAGGCTACAGCAAATAGTTTAGCTACACAGCATACATGGGAAAGAGACTGTGGACAAGAGGAAGGTATTATGGAATGGGAAAGAGTGTGGCAGAACATTTTTACTTCATCTAGAAATCCCAATCACCAAATGATCCATTATAACTTCTGTCACAGGACTTACTGGACCCCACTCAAAAGATATCGTATTGACTCCACTTTTAACCCCTTCTGTGATAAGTGCTCTGACCAACAACTTGGATCCTTTTTCCACATGGTGTGGGAATGTAAAAAAGTTCAACATTTTTGGAAGGAGGTATGCGCTACTCTGTCAAAAATTCTTCAATATCCTATACCGATAAGCCCCTCTGTATTATTACTGAATGACGACTCTCAGCTGAATTTCTCTGAACTGCAAAAAATTATCTGGCTGGCCGGTTTAACATCTGCGAAAAAACTGCTAGCACAACACTGGCTTCCACCTCACTCCCTGGATGTATACAAGTGGTTGTTTAAGCTTCGGGACATTAAAATGTTGTAATTATCCACGGCCCGTGTGAACTTGGCACAAATCTCTACATTAAAGATTTGGACTATAGCTGCTGAAAAGATATCCAAGTATATTGCACAAAGTAATGATCAGGACTCATTAATACTTTAATAAATCCTGTGGCTTTGTTTTTCTGTTAATATCTCCATGCATTATGTACCCCATTGTACAGAGACCGCTGGGTTAAGTTGGGAGGGTGGGTGGATTGGTATATGTTTGCATGCCTTAATTAATAAAAAAAAAAAAAAAAAAAAAAAAAAAATTAGCCAGGAACTGCAAGTGAAATAATTTAGAGTAATGTGAAACACACTCAGTCAGTCACATCAGAGTTGTGTTCTAGTTGATATTAAACAGCTATTGTCTCCAGTATGTTTATCAGTGTTTGCATGCTTAACAAAGTTTTACACAAGTCACAAAGTTTTTACTTTAGTATACTCAATGACTCTGAAACCATACCAAAAACTTTATGCGTGTAACAGTTTGGAGACGATTCATACATCTGATTTTTTTTGCATTTCTCCTGAAACACACTGCTTTTGAAATTGTTTACCAATTTTTAACATCGCCATGCTCAATGTAGTGTGTGTTTTCTTTACACTTTGTAAGGAAGAAATGTTTTTCTTGTAAAACATCTATGTAGCGTTTGAACTCATTTAAGATCATTATTTTATTATTCAGATAATTAAGATTTTATTATGATCTATTTATTTATTTTATTGTATTTATAAGAACCAGGGTAAGGCTGTGCAATACAGTTTTTGAGCACAGACATGGATACAAAAGAATAACAAGTTAAGATGATTTTTTTTATTTCATGCACATACAATATATTGATGAATACATGTTGAAGTAGTAAAGAAAATGGTAAAATGGCGGCATTAGATACAAACAGTCAAGCAATAATAATGACATTACTGGTGGCATTATCATCAATATCTTAGACATAACCTCAGTTTTCCCATAGCCATTCCAGAAATCCACACAACTTCTCAAAATTCAACTTTAAGTCCAATTTAAACTGTGCAATAATTTGAATAGTTCAGTCCTTGCAGAAAAATTGTCCAGGCCTTTAAGGCTTTGAAGTTTGGGTTTATGGGTCAGATCCCTAAAGTGTTTCAGAAGCTCTGTTTGCATCAGGCTCAGAAAAATAAGAATGTTGAAGATGACTTTGGCAGTCCATGTAAGAGCAGACAATGTTCCTTCAACCAAAAAATGTGCTGTAGCACAGGAGTCCACGCTGTAAAATGTGATATTGGTAGTAGCACCCACTGAACAGATAGGACAACTCGGTTAAGAGATCAACTGAGCTTTGTGTATGCAGAGCCTGATGGGCCCAAGTCCTCTCCACTGGAGTGTGGTGTATAGTGGAGGGATCATAAGGAAGTCATAAACAACTACATAGGATTAAGGCCATGGTGAAAACAGAAGTAGCATCACAGAGAAGTTCTGCATATCTCACCAGAGAGATGTCTTTTCATCTAACCAAAAGATTTAGGTAACATATTTTGTTTAAAGATTACAGGGTGTTCACAATAATAAACGTAAGGATATATTTAATTTTGTGCAGGCTTTAAGTTAACTTTTACCAAACGTTAAGAGATGTTAAAGTACAAACCTTTAGCACATTAAAATATATTGAGTAAAATGAAAATGAAACATGTTGCAAAAAAACTTCAATAAATACTTAATAAAACACCAGCTGCTTTAATACACTTAAGATACACTTTAATACACTCAAGTGGGATTATTCAGTAAAAAGATTAATAAGACTGGTTCTTAGGAGGTAAAAATACAATAAAATAAATAAATAAATCATAATAAAATCTTAATTATCTGAATAATAAAATAATGATCTTAAATGAGTTCAAACGCTACATAGATGTTTTACAAGAAAAAAACATTTCTTCCTTACAAAGTGTAAAGAAAACACGCACCACATTGAGCATGGCGATGTTAAAAATTGGTAAACAATTTCAAAAGCAGTGTGTTTCAGGAGAAATGCAAACAAAATCAGATGCATGAAACGTCTCCAAACTGTTACACGCATAAAGTTTTTGGTATGGTTTCAGAGTCATTGAGTATGCTAAAGTAAAAACTTTGTGACTTGTGTAAAACTTTGTTAAGCATGCAAACACTGATAAACATGCTGGAGACAATAGCTGTTTAATATCAACTAGAACACAACTCTGATGTGACTGACTGAGTGTGTTTCACATTACTCTAAATTATTTCACTTGCAGTTCCTGGCTAATTATTGAAGTGTATGGTATGTTAAAAAATAAAACAGCTTACCGTATGTTTACAACGTTCTTATAAAGAAAGACAAAATATTAAAGCATAAAACACATGTCTGTTTTTGCACAAGACCTAATAGACAGACACCTAAAAACACTGGTGTCACAATATTGGCGTGGAGTGAATTTAGCCAAATAAAATGGCTACTTATCAACAGTAATTCATTTACTTTACTGTTGTTAATTAAGAGACATACACAAAAGAAATGTGTATTCATGACTGATGCGAGATGCACAGCTTTAAGTGCAAATAGTTAGAAAAGGTTTAACAAAAGTTTGAAATGTATTAGTTGTTTAGTTAAGGTTAGACTCACTTTTCATGTTGAGGCGTCATGTCCACATCATAGACAAATCAGAAAAATGTCCTAAAAGAAATATAATTAGTTTAGTCTTAAACACTCTCATGTAGAAGGACTGTCATTTAACTCTCTTTACGCTGTATTTGTTCATGTGTTTTTAATTAACTCCTATGAAACATGTTTGACCATGCTCAGTGAGTAGTCTTTACAAACTGTGTAACTGTACAAAAACAAAAGAAACAAAAATGTAAACAGTGTCATTGAGTTCTGTCAACCAAGTATAGACAACTTGTTCTAGAGCAACTGCATGATAGGATGGGACATGTAGGCCAAGAAAGAGTAATCCACTTAATGAGAGAGTGGTTCTATTGGCCGCATATGAAGAGAGAAGTAGAGGAGTACATCACCAGAAGGTGCCCTTGCATCAAAGCAAAGAAACCAGTGACTCATGTTCGAGCGCCCATGGGGGGTATAAGTTCCAGCTCGCCATTGGAACTTGTTTGCATCGATTATCTGCACCTGGAGCAGAGTCAGGGAGGAAATGAGTATATATTAGTTGTCATTGATCATTTCACACGATTCGCTCAAGCTTACCCTGTGAGAAACAAGTCTGGATGGACAACGGATAAGCGATTGTTCAATGTTTACATCCCTCACTTTGGCTACCCAGGAAAGCTACATCATGACCAGGGCAGAGAGTTTAAGAATGAGCTTTTCCGAAATCTCCGACAACTGGCTGGGTTCTCTTGAGGGTCTCCATACCACCCTCAAGGGAGCCTAGCTGAGAGATTTAACCAGACTCTTCTGCAGATGCTCCGAAAAATGGCTGAGAAAGAGAAGGCAAAGTGGAAAGATCATCTACCCCAGATTGTACATGCCTACAACTGCACCCGTCACGAGTCAACTGGATATATCCCATTCTACCTGCTGTATGGACGCCATCCTCGCCTTCCTATAGACTTGATATTAGGACTAGTTGAAGAAGACGAGGGGCAAACACCGAGAGGATTTGCCAAACAGTGGGCAAGAAGAATGGGCGAGGCATACCAAATAGCGAGTGAGAACAGCAAGCAGGCAAGTTCACGAGGCAAAGCCCAGTACGACCTTAAAGTCAAAGGTGTTGTGTTAAGACCCGGAGACAGGGTATTAGTGAGGAATCTCAGTGAGCGTGGAAGTCAAGGAAAACTCAGACCATACTGGGAGAAAAGCATTTATGTGGTAAAAGAGCAAGTGGCTGACAACCCGGTGTACAAGGTGAGGCCTGAGAACGGAGGTAAGAAAGGAACACGCACTCTACATCGAAACCTGCTCTTGTTGGTAAATTACTTACCTGTGGAAACTCCATCGGATCCTGGGAAACCTGTGAAAAGGAAACAAAACGGACAAAGTGACAGAGAGACACAAATCAAGGAACTTGCTTACCACGGTGGAGAAGAGTCTGATTCAGATGAGGATCACACTGGAGAGTATTGGCTGAGGATTCCTTCAAGGTAGGCCCAAACTTAGAAGGGAGAATACTTACCTGTCAAGCGCAGAACCAAATCAGGAGAATCCTCTGGTAAAAATGACACCACCAGCTCCTGCAAGTGGAGAGCAAGATCAAAGACGTGTGTCATTACAAGGGAGAGATGCTCAAAGCAGTAGTCAGTCAGTGTATGAACCTGTTCAGTACCCCGTATTCTCACCAATGAGTGAAGAAGACTGTGAAATTGAGAGTCTTCGGATGAGTGATGCAAGAGAATATCCTGAGGAAGAGGATCCGGTATACTAAGACGATCTGCGTGGGAAAGAAAACGTCTCGGTTACGTATGTAACCCTCGTTCCCTGAAGGAGGGAACGGAGACGTACGTCAGAACTGAACCGACGAATGGGATCTTACTTTAGAGACCAATCCTACTTCGAGCATCTAACAACGAGCCAATGAAATTTGGCATGCGATCACGCATTCCACGCTCCGCCCCGCAGCGCGGGTATAAATAGGAAGTGGAATGGTAGATCAGCGCTTTTCCTACTGA
Organism: Pseudorasbora parva; assembly: GCF_024679245.1. NCBI lineage: Eukaryota > Metazoa > Chordata > Actinopteri > Cypriniformes > Gobionidae > Pseudorasbora > Pseudorasbora parva. Next base: position 11,748,111 of record NC_090184.1, read on the forward strand.
GGAGCCGAAGGTGACCGGACTCCCAAAGGAAGCACAGCATCTGGCGACGGGACGTACGTCTCCGTTCCCTCCTTCAGGGAACGAGGGTTACATACGTAACCGAGACACGTTCGACGTACGTCAGAACTGAACCGACGAATGGGATCCCTATGGAAAACGCCAGGATGCTGGCCCTTCCAGCGTCCTGCTTGAGCGCACTGCACCGTCTAGTATGGTACGGAAGTCAGGGCTCCAAGCAGGGAGTACAGTCACTGCTGTTTCTGCAAGACCCACTCAGAATGACTATTGGATAACGCTGGGAAAGCGTGCCTACCTCGTTCTTGAGAGAGAGGGTACGCTGCGGGGCCACGTCCTTCAGGGAAGGAGAGGTGGCAGAATACACATAAGGACTAACCTGGCAGGGTAGTGCAACATATGGCAGTCTCTGGGGTGGTTCCAGCCTGATTGAAGGGGGGAAAGAACACGCCCAGAGACGACAGAGCGGGCTCTGTCGAGGGAAAGACACGGGGCTAGCCCGAAGGGTAGCTGGTACCGTGGAAGAATACACATATGGGGTTGCCGTGAGGGAACCGCTACATATGGAACCCAGCCTACAGCCACGTTTCACAAGCATACGGGTGCAGGCCTGGCGTCAGACGGTCCGCAACGTCTGACACCGGAGGGGTGACGGAGGAGCTCGACAGGGTTAGCCGGTTTCCCGGGGAACACAACTGGAGACAATAGACGCACGTATCCGGCCCAGAGGGCGGGAGTGGCGTTTCGCAAGCCGACACTTAGAACGGGCACTTAGCGCTCCTGGCCACTGGGGGCGAGGATGCGGGAAGATACCGGCTCTACACATAAGCTATAGAATCTAGCAAACGTGTTAGGTGTCGCCCAGCCCGCAGCTCTACATATGTCTGTCAGCGAGGCGCCTTGAGCCAGCGCCCAGGAAGAAGCAACACTCCGAGTGGAGTGAGCTCTTACACCGAACGGGCAAGGCACGTCTTGGGACTGGTAGGCCAAGACTATAGCATCCACTATCCAGTGGGCTAACCTCTGCTTGGAGACAGCCTTTCCCTTCTGCTGGCCTCCGTAACAGACGAAGAGTTGCTCTGAGGTCCGAAGGCTTTGGGTCCGGTCAACGTAAGCGCGAAGAGCGCGGACCGGACACAGCAAAGCCAGGGCTGGGTCTGCCTCCTCCGAAGGCAGCGCTTGCAGGTTCACCACCTGATCCCGGAAGGGAGTGGTAGGAACCTTGGGCACATATCCGGGCCGGGGTCTCAGGACAACGTGAGAGTTACCTGGCCCGAACTCTAGGCACGATTCGTTGACCGAAAGTGCATGCAGGTCCCCTACCCTCTTGATCGAGGCCAATGCCGTCAGGAGCACTGTCTTCATTGACAAGATTTTCAGCTCACAAGACGCCAAAGGCTCGAAGGGAGGGCTCTGAAGTGCTCGGAGCACTAGAGCTAATTCCCAAGAGGGTATCGAGGATGGACGAGGAGGATTTAGTCTCCTCGCACCTCTGAGGAACCTGACGATTAGGTCGTGCTTCCCCACGGACTTACCTTCTACTACATCATGGTACGCTGCTATTGCTGCAGCATATACCTTGAGGGTGGAGGGAGACAGCCTTCTCTCCAACCCATCTTGCAGGAAGGAAAGCACGACACTGATCGAACACCTTCGGGGGTCTTCCCGGCGGGAAGCGCACCACTCAACGAACAGGTTCCACTTCAGAGCATAGAGGCGCCTCGTAGAGGGGGCTCTAGCTGAAGCGATGGTATCTACGACAGCTTGTGGTAGTCCATCTAGAACCTCCGCGTCCCGTCCAGGGACCAGACATGAAGATTCCAGAGGTCTGGACGCGGGTGCCATAGTGTGCCCCGTCCCTGAGAAAGAAGGTCCTTCCTCAGGGGAATCGGCCAAGGAGGGGCTGTCGCGAGGAGTGTGAGTTCTGGGAACCAGGTCCGGTTGGGCCAATACGGCGCAACTAACAAGACCTGCTCCTCGTCCTCCCTGACCTTGCACAGAGTCTGTGCAAGAAGGCTCACTGGGGGAAACGCATACTTGCGTAGGTCCCGGGGCCAGCTGTGCGCCAGTGCATCTGTGCCGAGGGTACCCCCGGTCAGGGAATAGTACCACTGGCAATGGGTCGAGTCCGGAGAGGCAAACAGGTCGACCTGTGCGGCTCCGAACTGGTCCCATATCAGCTGGACCGCCTGGGGGTGGAGTCGCCACTCTCCCGGAGGTGTCGGCTGACGAGAGAGCTCGTCGGCTGTCTGGTTCAGCACACCAGGGACATGAATGGCCCGAAGCGACCTCAGCTGCTTCTGACTCCACAGGAGGAGGTGGCGGGCGAGTTGGAGCAGACGACGGGAGCGTAGACCACCCTGACGGTTGATGTACGCAACGGCCGTGGTGCTGTCCATACGGACCAGTACATGCTTGCCACGCAGCGGCCCCTTGAGGCGGCGGAGTGCCAGATGTACTGCCAGTAACTCGAGGCAATTGATATGCCAATGCAATTGCGGCCCCGTCCACAGACCAGCAACTGCATGCCCGTTGTACGTGGTCCCCCAGCCTGTGGTAGAGGCATCCGTGAATAGCACAGCATGCCTGGACACTTGTTCTAGGGGCACCCCGGCCCGGAGAAACGAAGTGCTGGACCACGGGCTGAAGGTTTGGCGGCAGTAAGGAGTCACTGGGACCCGGTACTGACCGCTCTGCCACGCCCACCTCGGGACTCGGCCATTGAGCCAGCGTTGAAGCGGTCTCATATGAAGCAATCCGAGCGGCGTGACCGCGGCTGCAGATGCCATATGCCCCAGGAGCCTCTGAAAGAATTTCAGTGGGACCGCTGTCCTGCTCTTGAACATATTCAAGCAGTTCAACACCGACTGGACTCGCTCCTCGGTGAGGCGCGCCATCCGGTTGACCGAGTCCAGCTCCATACCGAGATAAGAGATCCTCTGTGTGGGACAGAGTTTGCTCTTCTCTCGGTTGACCCGAAGGCCCAACTGGCTGAGGTGACTGAGCACCAGGTCCCTGTGTTCGCACAACTGGTCCTTCGACTGGGCTAGGATCAGCCAATCGTCGAGGTAGTTGAGAATCCGAACGCCGCGTTCTCTGAGTGGAACAATGGCTGCCTCCGCGACCTTCGTAAAGACGCGGGGCGACAGGGACAGCCCGAAGGGCAGGACCTTGTACTGATATGCTTTCCCCTCGAAAGCAAAGCGTAGGAACGTTCTGTGTCGAGGGAGAATAGACACATGGAAGTACGCGTCCTTCAGGTCGATCGCTGCAAACCAATCCTGGGGACGGATGCATTGGAAAATGCGTTTCTGCGTCAACATCCTGAACGGGAGCTTGTGCAGGGCCCGATTCAGAACTCGCAGGTCCAGGATTGGCCGTAACCCACCCCCTTTCTTGGGCACAATGAAGTAGGGGCTGTAAAACCCCGTCTTCATATCGGCTGGAGGAACCGGCTCGATCGCGTCCTTCGCCAGTAGGACCTCGATCTCTGACCGCAAGACTTGAGCATCGCTGCTTCGCACGTAGGTGAAGAGGATGCCCTTGTACTTGGGTGGCCGGCGTGCGAACTGAATCGCGTAGCCGAGTCTGATGGTACGGATGAGCCAGCGAGACGGCCTGGGGAGACCTAGCCAGGCCCCCAGAGACCGTACAAGCGGGACCAACGGCACCACAGACGTGCCCGGGGTGGGGCAGCGAAGCGGAGTACTCTGGCCCGACTCGGGAGGCCCGGAGGCGGCCCGTAGTGTTGCCTGAGCACTCCTGGTTTGGACAGAGAGTGGGTGAGAAGGCCCGGGGGCGTCCTCGGAGCCCACTCTGCTGTCCACTGCCCGGAGGCAGGGAAGTGAAGCACTCAGCCCCGACCCAGAAGGCCCGTGGGCGGCCCGGAGTGTTGACTGAGTGCTCACGAGAGAGGCAGTGTGTGGGTGAGAAGGCCCGGGGGCGTCCTCGAGGCCCACACAGCTGCCCCCTGGCGACGGGAGGGTAGGAAAGGAGTGACAAGGCCCGTGGGCGTCGCACACTGCCAACCTGACCCTCTTGGGGCCCAGAGAGAGAGGAAATTGCTCTTTTGGTGAAAATGTGGGTACCGCTGGACTCCGGAGAGCCAGCGGCAGAGATGTTGTGACCAGTGTTGCCCCCCCGGTCCTCCTCCGGGGGGGTGGGAGGGATGCGGACATCATCTCCCTCAGAGCAGCTCCTCTTCTCCCTGGGCTGCCCGTCTCAGGGCCGCTTCCCCTTACGCTTGCCGGCAGGTTTGGCGGGCCCTTGGAAGGGTTGGGCGGCCCCCTTGCGTCCGGCGCCCTGCTTCGCGGGTGGAGGCTGCTGCTTGGGCTTGGCAGGGGCGGAGGCGGACGCTGGAGGACGCCCTCGGCGACGAGCAGACTGGGGGGCTGCCCCGGGCGGCTGGGTGGAGGCAGCAGCGGGCCGCCGGGGCAGGATGTTTTTGATGGCCTCCGTCTGCTTCTTGGCCACCGAGAACTGCTGGGCAAAGTCCTCGATGGCGTCGCCGAAGAGGCCGGCCTGACAGACAGGGGCGTTTAGAAACCGAACCTTGTCCGAATCCCGCATGTCTGTCAGGTTCAGCCACAGGTGGCGTTCCTGGACCACCAAGGTGGACATCGCCCGACCCAGGGAGCGGGCCGTGACTTTCGTCGCCCGGAGGGCGAGGTCCGTCGCGGCTCGCAGTTCCTGCATAACTGCCTGGTCGGAACCACCCTCGTGCAGTTCCATGAGCGCTTTGGCCTGGTGGACCTGCAGGAGCGCCATGGCATGCAAAGCTGATGCAGCTTCTCCGCAGGCTGCGTAAGCCTTGCCCGTCAAGCCGGACGAGAACTTACACGCCCGGGAGGGGAGACGCGGGGCGTGCCTCCAGTCCGTAGCGGTCTTAGGACACAGGTGCATCGCAACCGACCGCTCGACTGGAGGGATCCCCTCGTAGCCCTTAGCTGCACCACCATCGAGAGTGGTGAGGATGGAGGAGTCAGTCGATCGCTGGCGTACGCTGTACGGCGCTACCCAGGACTTCGTGAGCTCCTGATGCACTTCCGGGAAGAAAGGCACCGGGGCGGGACGCTGAGAACCAGCGCGACCCGTCCCGAGAAACCAATCATCCAGCCGCGAAGGTTCGGGACGTGGTGGAGGGTTCCACTCAAGCCCGACACTTGCGGCGGCCCGGGCAAGCATAGCCGTAAGTTCCGGGTCAGACTCGGGCAACGCTGTCACACCCGAAGGGGGCAACGCAGCCGAGTCTTCATCCTCGGAACCCATTAGCTCATCCCCCGATGCAGCAACCGACATCTGGTCCTCCGCCGGAGCCCCAAAAGAGACGACTGGCGCTCCACGTGGGAGGTCAGCGCGCCCTTCCGGAAGCTCCACCGGTACAGTGGAGGGGGGAGGGGCCCGAGGAGCCGTGAGACCCGTCGGGTTTACCCTGACCGACACCCTCAGGTCCCCACCAAGGTCATCAGCCAAAGTAGTAGCCCTCTGCTTTGCAGCTGGAGGACCACTAGATCGGGGGATGGACGATGGCGTTCCACCTCTTCTGAGGTATTGGAGACGGGACCGCAACACTGCAATGGACATATTCCCGCAATGGGAACATGTCTCATCCACGAACGCAGCCTCAGCGTGCTGTGCGCCCAGACACGAGAGACAACGAACGTGTCCGTCAAGCGGAGACAGAAATCGACCGCACCCAGAAACACACGGCTTGAATGACATCTTGAAAAAGACGCAGGGTCAAACCGTGTTGCTCTTTTGTGAATGGAAGTTGCTCTTTTAGTGCTGAAGCACTCAGGGAGATGACCGCGGCTCCACGCAGTTCGATAGTGCAAGCCTGCGTGAGCTCTCAGTGATATGTGTGTAGCGCCCAGCGAACCAACTGTAATGTAGTGTAATGTAAGGAAACGCTCAGCGAACCAACAGCTCTTTGTACACTCAGTCACTGATGTGGACGGTCTCTCGCTGACGCGCCGTATCACCCGCACTGGCAAACTCTCGTTCACAGGAATTTTGACTCGTAGTCAGAAAGCTCTTCGTAGAAACAGCAAATGAAACTGTTCGGCTCCGAAGTAGAAAGCGCTGATCTACCATTCCACTTCCTATTTATACCCGCGCTGCGGGGCGGAGCGTGGAATGCGTGATCGCATGCCAAATTTCATTGGCTCGTTGTTAGATGCTCGAAGTAGGATTGGTCTCTAAAGTAAGATCCCATTCGTCGGTTCAGTTCTGACGTACGTCGAACGTGACCGACTGAAAGGGAACCCAAGATAATGTTCACATACGAGTCACTGGGTCAACCCTCAATACAACACCAAACCGCACTCAACAGTGTAGCAGCTTATACACTACCATACTTACCTGTGTGGACAACACCTTTTCCTGCACCACATTCCTTTCAGATTCAACACCTTACACTGACATAAACACATTTAGAGCTTTCACATCTACAATTCCAGTATATTGAAAAAAAAGGGAAAGAGTATTGTGAGTATTGTGAGTGGAAGAGTATTCTATAACTGGAGCCTGTTTCATTTTGTCAGGGAGGATGTGACACCCTAAAGTATGTACACATTTTGGGTATTGTGATTTTGAAAGAATTTTTTTATTTTCCATATACACTATATTACATTTCTTTTGCTTACATTTTATATGTAAAATGTCCAGTATAAATCATAGTTTTTTTGCAAAGTGAGATCAGGACTCTTATTTTGGAAGTGAACGGAGGACTCGCAGAGGAGAATTGTGCGCCATCCATAGATATCCATATTAAAGGCTAGGGCTGCGTTTGGAACCGCATACTTCCCTACTATATAGTATGGAAAAAGCAGTAGGCGAGCGAAAAGTATGTCCAAATCCTTAGTATTCATAAAAGAGTAGGGGAGAACTACCAGGCGTTTGGACTATTTCTAGCGAGATTCGGACGGGCGTGTACTTAAGTTGCGTCCGAATATGCCTACTAACCTACACTATAGTAGGCGAAAACAGTACGTGAAAGGAGTAGCATGTTCAAAACCTCAGTAATCATAAAAGAGTAGGCAAGAAATCCCCGGATGGCCTACTGCGTTCCGCCCAGATTGTGAAGCACTCATCGTCGGATACTTTTCTATCCCTGCCTTCCCATAAGGCCACAGGAAAGTATACGTCGTCAGGTGGAGGAAAGTGATGCGGGTTTTTTCAAACGTTAGTATTACAAACTAAAATCACGATTCTCTTGTGTTCAAATCACATTTGTTGAGCTTCTGTAGAGTAAAATTTTGAATTGTTGAAGGTGTAAGGGTTGTGTTAATAGTTGTGATTGTGCTGTAAAAACAAGTTGTATTGTGTATAACAGTGGAGCTCCAGTAACACATACGTCTCCAAAGTGGATTACATATACATCTTAAGATAAATGTTTATTAAACATCGGAGAGGAATTTTTGATAAGAATTGCAGATGAGCACATAACAACATAAAATAGACATCTGAATAGATCAGAATGGTGTGTGTGTGTGTGTGTGTGTGTGTGTGTGTGTGTGTGTGTGTGTGTGTGTGTGTGTGTGTGTGTGTGTGTGTGTGTGTGTGTGTGTGTGTGTGTGTGTGTGTGTGTGTGTGTGTGTGTGTGTGTGTGTGTGTGTGTGTGCTATAATGTAGAGTTCACTGTTGTCAACTCTGCTTATACTTTACATGAACCTCAGCAATGTAAATAAACAAAGATACATAAAGTAACTAAACATAAATCAATTTAATTATCAATTTAATTTGTCCATTAGTACTGTTCATAAACTGAGGAACATTACCACATTAGCAACTACATTTAATATTAAACATTAAACACATAGGTAAATGTTAATCTTGTCTGATGTTACAGGGACAGAAGAGCTTGTGTGTGTGTGTTTATCTGGTTGAGAGCGGCTGATGAAGGAATGCTGTCATCAAAGGCTTTGAAGTCAGTATACTACAGAAATTAATAAAACATCTATTTAAATCGTAAGTTGTATTTTATTTCAAACAGAGGTATTTAAGCACTTTTCTAATTCTTGATGGCTTTGCATTTGCTTGCAGAGCTTTGTGGTGGAGCAGGGCCTGCAAGACACCGGTGGCATGTGAGGGGAAAACCTGAAACAAAAAAATAAAGTAAGATCATTTAGTTACTTCTAATACAGAAATCAAATGACACTGTGCTGAGTGCTTTTGTGTTATATTTGTGCATTTTTGTAGGATCTGAGATGTCAGCAGACAGGTGTGAGCACTGAGGATCCTGGACCCTTCATCTCTTCACCTGCCCTTAGTGCCTCATCTGGCCCAGATTTTGCTGTGGTCTCTTAGTAAACCCAGAGCCAGTAAGACTTCTAGAAAAAGACCAAAAGCGACTAACATTGCACTTATTACAGGGACGATCCCCCTGGAGCTAAGAGCCTTTCTCAAGGACACACTGCTGGTGACGGCTACGGAGATCAAACCTTCTGCTTATCAGTTCAGTGCTTTAGCCCACTACACCACACAAGTCAAACGCTATGAGGGACATAATGGATGGCTAGGACAGGGGAAGGTGTTCACGGTGGTCAATCAATATAAAGCTGCAGAATTGGCACAGCTGTGTTGAGCAGATGTGGCGTTCAACAACTGTGAAATGTTTCATGTGTTGACTTTTATTCATTTATTGTAAGGTTTACTTTTAATAATTATTTTACTAATTTATTCATGTTACCTTAGTTGTCAGTAAATAAAATTATTCACATCATATTCACATTGGCTGCATTTGTCTAATGTGTATTTATGGCATGCATGTCATATGACAAGTTGCCTTTTGCTTGTTTTAATAAAACAATATAAAAAAGTAATATAATTAAGTATTGGTCAGCATTTGTCATTATTATTGTAAGTGTCTGCGGGTGGGCTAGCAGTGCAGTTCATTCTGGGGGAAATCTTTTTGAAATATAGTGATACTTACATTTTTCGAGTATACAATCAACAGTTTTCTCGAACGGTGAGATCTTCGAGCAGCTGAAAGACGTCTCTGAGACACTGCGGGAAACCACAGAGGTCGGGCTGTGGAGTTGCTCATGCTTTGAGCTCTTACTGCATCTGTCACTCATATCTATTCTTTTATTGTTTTATAATTACATGGTGGTATATTTAACAATGAACAATCATAATGATAAAACAAATATGGGTTTGTGTACATTATATACACAGAAAAAAAAAACACAATAACAAGGTTAGATATCTTGAATAAATCATCATATGCAATATTTTTTATTTTTTGTTGTAGTTGTTATTTCATAAGCCTGGGATGAAACAGGAGTTAAATTTAACAAGAAAAAGGGAAATATAAAGGAGATTTAGCCCACTTTTGCCTGTGGATGACATTTTTTGCATATAAAATAAAGAAATTAACAGTACATATTCAAGAGATAACCATTTTGGGGTTTTGCAAGGATAAAAAAGGATGAAACTGTCAGATTAGTAGGGTTAAAATGTATTTATTATTCTACAATGAAAAAATAAATGTGCAGCTGTTTCTTGAACAAGACCACAAAATGAGCATGTTTAAACCAATATTAATATATAGAAGATAGATGAATTAATCCTGTCACACAAGTTGTTGCGCTTGTGATATCGTCATGGGTCACATGATAACGTCAACATGGTGCATAAAGTGCAGATCGCATTCATACTTAAGGAGATCTGGATATTTACCTACTCTTTTAGCGCTCGTTAAGTAAGTACTTACCTACTCAAGGTCAAGGTATCATTTATTGTCTCCCTTTGGAGAAATTTGTTTTGGATGAGAGAACTGCTGCACATCAACATACACAGACATACATCCCATACATACATCAATTCATGAAACCCTACACTCCAAACATGATAATTCTTTAAAAAAAAAAAAAAAGCCATTAAATATAAACATAATTATATAATATAAACATTATGTAAAAACATGATTGCCATAGTTAAAATTGCTCATTAAGTGCTTTTATCGACAACGGGACAAATTAATGTTTATAACGATTATGCTTGCATAGAGGGAACCTATATCTCCTTCCAGAGTTCATCAACACATACTCAGAGTACAATACATGTGAAGGGTCCAATATAGTCTTATAAACCTGCTGTATCATAGATGTATAAAAAATTCCTTGTATACTATTTCGTGTCCTTACTCCCATAATTTTACCTGCAACCTTTATCAAATTGCTTATTTGAGCTCTTGTTTTCACCGTCAAATTTCCAAACCAAATAATAATTCCATAACGCAAGACAGACTCAATTGTAGCCTTGTAAAAAATATACATAACATTCCTACTAACTCCGAACAATCTTAGCCTTCTTAAAAAGTGTAAGCGCTGATGGACTCGGGAACAGACATTTAGAACATGTGTGTGCCATTTCAGCTCACTGTCAATGTAGACTCCCAAATATTTATAAGAAGCCACCTGTTTAATCTCCTGACCATGAATTACAACAGAGCTCCTGTCACCTACTGATCTGGGATCTATAATAACCTCATTTGTTTTTGTACCATTGATCAGGAGGTGATGTGCATCACACCAGCCTGTAAACCCCTCCACAGCAGCTTTATACTCCTCAATGCTGGAGTCTTTTGATAACAAATTCAATTACCGTATCATCTGAGAATTTTATTACAAATTGATTAAAATGATGACTGGAGCAGTCATTAGTGTATAAAGTAAAAAGAAAAGGCGAACTTACGCATCCCTGTGGTGCCCCTGTACTACTTACTGCCACATCAGATAGTACAGAGTTGATTTTTACTTGTTGTGTCCTATTTATCAAAAAAGAATGATACCAATTTATTAAAGAAGAATTAACATTTAAATTAAATAGTTTCTCCAACAAAATATGTGGTTGAATCGTATTAAACGCAGAGCTAAAATCTATAAAAAGCAACCTAGCATAAGCAACTGGGCTTTCCAGATGCTTCAAAACAAGGTGCATTAATGTTGAAATAGCATCATTGGTACCACGGTTGCTTTTATATGCAAATTGATAGTGATCTAAAGATGGCTCCACTTGTCTTCGCAGCTCTCCTACCGCAATCTTCTCCAATGATTTCATGACATTAGATGTCAGGGCCACCGGCCTATAATCATTATTGTCCTGAGGAGAAGAATTTTTTGGAACTGGAATTATAAAAGATTTTTTCCAGAGCTCTGGTATTTTATGCAAATCAAGTGAGAGCTGAAAAAGGCTTTGCCAGGCTGGTGTGAGCTCCTCAGCAAATGTTTTTAAAAGAAAACATGACATTCCATCAGGTCCGGTTGCCTTGTTAAGATGCACATTTTTAAAAACCCTCCTAACAGCACCTGAGTCTATAAATATTCTATCATTACAACTATTATGATTTATTTTACCTAATATTTCACTACATTCTTTAAAAGTATCAGTCTCAAATCTCATATAGAACTTATTCAGTTCATTTGCTTTTTCCCTTTCGTTGCAGGCTACCATCGGTTTCCCTTTTGGAGGCATGTTAGTCATTCCCAGAATTGAGTTCAACAGTCCTTTTGTGTCCGAATTTAGCAGTTGTTGTTCAGCCCGATCCTTAAATTGTATCCTCGCTGACCTCAGTTGCCGGTTAAGGTCTTTTTGTACTGACCTAAGTGCCACAACGTCCCCCGACTTGAAGGCAACTTTCTTCAATTTTATAGAATCTTTAATCCCCCGTGTTATATACGGTTTATTGTTGGGATATGACTTCACAACTTTTTGAGGTATAATTAAGTCCACACAAAAGGAAATATATGCAGTAATTGATTCAGTTGCCTTATCTATATCTGCATCCTGATAAAAAATGTCCCAGTCTGTACAAAGAAAACATCCTCTCAGCTCCTCTATACTGTCATTGGACCACACATTTACCACCTTGGGTGCTGGTTTGTGGGACTTAAAAACTGATCGGTAAGTAGGGAGCAGATGGATAGCGTTATGATCTGAGTTACCTAGGGGGGGTTTGGCTTTAGCAACATATGCATCCTTGATATTACCATAGCACTTATCAAGAGTATTATCTTTCCTCGTACCACACTTTACATATTGAAAAAACCCCGGTAAGGACCTCTCCAGTCCACACTGATTAAAATCATCAAGAATCAAGAAAGATGCTTCAGGTTTGTTTTGTAAATGCCTATGAACACAGTCAGTAATTTGACTGGCTGCTCTGCTAACATTCCCACTGGGTGGAATATACACAGCGCAAACAAAAAATGTTAGTAAATTCTCTTGGTAGATAGTATGGCCGTAATGTAATGCACAATAATTCTACATCAGGATTGCATATGCTGTCTCTAATTGCAAAATTACGACACCAGCTTTCGTTAATATATAGACAAACTCCCCCACCTCTCTTTTTTCCAGAGTTCTCATCTGTCCAGATGTACATGTGAAAAACCGTTGATTTGTATTAAACTGTCTGGTACCTCATTGGACAACCAAGTTTCAGTAAACACCATCAATCCAGATACTCATAACAAGCTCCAACTTGTGTACGCAGCTCATGCAGCTTGTTCCGCAGGGAGCGAGGATTGCAGAGTAACACTGGTGGCAACGGTAATTTGCTGGCTCTACGGGTACGCTGCCTAACGTCGCCGCTCTTGCCCCGCTTCCTGGCACGACAAGGGGCAGGCCTCGGCCGCCGCAGTAGCTCCTTAGGTATATCTTTCGTCAGGTTGATCAAACGCAGCACAGCTAGTCATCATTAGCCATGCCACCATCACCAGTTCTGTATTCCTCCATCTTAATCGTAATCCTTTCCAGCTGATACTCGCGCAAAACCAACTTAATACATAATACGCGCACAAAGTATTGCATTTACAAAAAAACAAGCACAACAAAAACAAACAAGTAATGAGCAGCGAGAACTCTCCTCCATGTCGCCTGCAGGGCAGCGCCATCTTGGATTTTTTTTTTTATGCGGTTCCGAACGCAGCCTAGATGTCTCGTGCGCACTGTTGGCCAATGGAGGTCGCCGTCCGCAACTGGCGGCCATCTTGTCACAGGCAGCTATCTCACTCGTAACAGTGTGTTTTAATGGTGCACTGTAAAACCCAACAAGTTACGGTAACTCAAACCATTTGAGGAAACTGATTGCTTCAAACCAATTAAGTTTTAAAACCATTAAGTATGAGTACTGAAAACTCATATACATTGAGTTAAATTAACTTATATTTTAGTGTTGTTTTAGTGTTAAAACTTATATTTTAGTGTTGTGTTGTTCAATCATTAAGAGTAAACTAAACTTAAAGATTTTAAGTTAATTTTATTAATTCAGTTTGAATTCAGGTAACAAATCTAACTAAGTCTTAACAACTACATTACACTACGTTACTTAAATGGTTTTAGGAAACAGATTGCGGCAAATGGTTTAAGTTCATCAAACTCAAAGTGATTAAGTTACATAAGACTAAGCACAACCTAACATTGGTACAAAATGATGACAGAACAGGAGGGTATTCTTAAGTAATTTATTGAAATATAACATTAACATCATAAATACAGTATGCCGTATGTTCAAAAATATAACATTAAAATTATATTTTCATAATTTTTCACCAAATAAAACAGCACAAACATGTTTAAAAAAGTCATAACATTTGAATAACAAAACATATAAAATAAAAATGCTTTTATGTAAAAAGGTACGTTTCCTCAAAAAGCAAAAGCACTGTATGCTCTTTAATGTACTCTAAGTGTATTGCACTGACCAAAGACTTGGCAGACATCACCACCTCATCTTTAAAGACAATCAAAGCATTCAGAGGATTTAAAGGTAAGATTCCCTCTTCCTCCTCGACAGTAAAAGGATGCTGACTGTTGCCTTCTGCACCTGGTCAAGCTTCTTTTTCTATATGCATTGGAAAAAAATATGTTAGTTTATGTCACCACATATAAAAATAACCCTTGTCAGGGCAGACACCATATTTAAATTTTCATAAATAAAAATAATGTTGTTATAAGAAACGGATTATTGTTGATTTAATTGGGTGTGTGCTTATTTAAAACCCTGTAGTTCAATTTTGTAAAGAAGTTAAGTTGTTTGTCAGCAAGGTTTAATTGGGGGAAAAACATTTTCAGGGGCGTATCAGCTGAATGTTCTAGACCTTGAATTGAACAAGAAATTGACAAGGTGAAACAAGACAGATTTGATTAACAAATTTTAAATGGATAATGGCAAGACATAGGTGTAAATTACATTCTTCTTTCAGATGAATACAATCAGAGCTGTATTAATAAATGTCCCTAATGTCCAAGCATTATAATGGCAGTAAATGGCTGCCCAAAATTTGAAGCCAAAAAAGTGCATCCATTCATTATAAAAGTAATCCACATGGCTCTAGGGAGTTAATAAAGTCTTTCTGAAGTGAACTGATGGGTTTGTGTAAGAAAAATATCCATATTTAACGCGTTATAAAGAAAAATATCTAGTTTCCGGCGCAGCGATGACGTCGGACATAGCCTAAAAAAGCATAACTGCCACAGCGTTGATGGCGGACGCAGCGTAAAAAACATAAATGATGCGACGATGACGTCCGGCGTTGCACAAGCGATTTGAATCACGAGAGGATATTTTTCTTACACAAACCCATCGATTTAATTCAGAAGGCCTTTATTATCCCCCGGAGCCGTGTGGAGCACTTTTAAAATGGATGGATGCACCTTTTTGGGCTACAAATTTTGGGCTGCCATTCACTGCCATTATAAAGCTTGGACGAGCCAGGACATGTATTAATATAACTCTGATTGTATTTGTATTTGAAAGAAGAATGTCATTTACACCAAGGAGGGCTTGAGGGGGGAGTAAATCAGGGTGAACGATTCCATAAAGCTTGAGCTGAGATTGGTTTATTATGTGTCAAACAAGCTTTTGCTGTGCTCAATGTATATGTGAATGAAAGCCTAAATAAAACGTTTTGAAGCTTGAAAATAAAGACTATATTTTCAATGGACAGACAAAATTTTAAGAATTTCAAAAATAAAAAATAATAATTCTGAAGATGAACAAAATTCTCATGTGTTTGGAACAATATGAGGGTTAGTAATTTATGAATCATTTTTATTGGCAAGTGGACTATCCATTTAAGACAACTTGATCATTCAACTTTTCTTAAATGGACAGTCCACTTGCCAATAATAATAAAAAAAAAACTATCAGTCACTGTACCCACATCATGCATTTATGCTGATGGCAGCTGAAAGTTAACATGACAAATTAATGTAATGTAGTTTTGACATGTGTCCTACCTTGTGTCTTGAAAACATCTGCTGACTCTTCCTTTTAAATAGAAATAGACCTGCCATGATCGTAGTTCAAATGACATATATGCCATTTTTGTCCCTGAAGACAAAATACAAAATTTAACTCACAATAAAGAAACATTTATGGCAGTTTATTTTTATGATTCATGACAAGACTTCTTTCAACCACTGCAAATCTAGCATTGACAATTACCTGACACCTTTACAAACCCAATGCAGCTTCAGGATAACTACCAGTGAAAATATAACACACAGAAAATGTTTCTGTTTATATTAAGAAAGTCGACTATAACCACAACTTTCAAGACTTGACCAGTATTCTCCTGAAGCAATACAACATGACTTTGAACGACAGACTGGACTTTGGACTTTAAGCTTTTAAAAAAATCATATTGATTCAGAAGACTTACAAGTTGTGCTAAAAGACATTTATGGTCACAATTACTTTTGCAAAAATTAAAACTGAAGAACTTATTTTAATAACTATTCATAACGTTATCATTTGCATTTTGCACAGTAACGTTACAAAATCCCATTGATTTGTTCAATGTTAATTCTAACTTACTCATAGTAGCCATGTTGCTGCCATTGTACCTTCGTCTTTGCTCTGAAAAGATTTAAAAGCATGGCAACAATGTGTCCGTGTGAGTTTCAAATGAGAAAACGTCATGAGGAACAAATAACAGTTTAAAATGTTATCTAATGTTAGCAAAACAGGATCTAAAATGCTCCACGAGTCACTTTGTTCACCGCGGAGCTTCAGCTGCTTTAGTCAAATTAACTAGGATCACATGGATAGAGGAAACTCGAATTCGATTAACAATACATTTAAAACAGTTGTAATATAAGGAATATGTGAGTTTGCATTAACGTTACCTTTATTAACGTAGCTAGTTAACGTTGTGGTGCGAGAGATGTGGAAAGATGGCCAGCTGTCTCAAAAGCCAGCGTTTATCTGTCCGACTGTGAGAAAGCACAAACATATATTTTTTATTTCGCCACTGACAAACTGCGGTGCAAAACAGCATATTTAACTCCAAACATTTACATTACCATTGATAACACTGATGCAATAGCGCGTTTGCTCCTAATGTTAGATTGTTTGCTGGCTAACTTTACACACAACATTACTGAGCTGGTTAATCTTCGGATAAACATAAAAGAGGTACGAGAATAACACGGTTGTTCAAACATGCCCGAAATATGAATAAAAAAGTTTGAAACGCTTACCTGTTGTTTTTCTTGACTGTTTTTGTTGCCTCGGAAACTCACTGGGGTGATACTTTGACATGACTAAATAATGTAATGACTTTAAAAGAGCGTAAGACTGTAGGCTTAATATGAAGTAGATTAATGTATATATACTATTGCACTGTTAACCCTAATGTTGTCTTTACTTAAACAAATCAAGTAATCTTCTTTGCAAACATATTATTTTTTAATTTGATGAACAGATCAACTCTGAACATAAAACAAGCTACAAAAACATCAGAACAACAGAGCAAAAGTAAAAGCAAATAGTAAAAATCAAAGAAAATGTGTCACAATTCAAATGTGTAATTTATTCATGCTGCAATGCATGCTGAAGTTTTGATTGGTTGTACCCAGCATGGTATACTGAAGTTCTGGTGTACCCAGTTTGGTGAACTTAACAATTTAAGTACAGTGAACGTGAGCACCAAGTTAAGTGAACTTAAATATACAAGTTTTGGGAGACTCCATTACTCAATTAAATTGAGGGAACGAGTTTACTCAAATCAATTGAGTTCAATCAACTTATTAGGGTTTTCAGTGTGTTTATTTATTTATTTTATCAGCTTTTAGTTATTTAGTTAAAAAGTTTTAGTAACTTATTTAGATTGAGGTTTGCTTACAATAATACGTTTTTGAGTTAACATCACACATATTTGTTAAGTTGAATTAACTTTTTTTGGTAACATTAAGTAAAATGAACTTATTTCATTTAGTGAATTTCACTGTTAGGTTTTACAGTGTGCATGTACTTTTAAATAACCATACCTGTAACGCCACGCCAGCAGAGGGAGCCATCTCCTGAATACTGACCTGGTTCCACTCCCTCTGCTGCTTCTACTGTCACTTCCTGTTTGGTGACTATTTAGCCAGAGAAGTGATAGGCACTCTTTGCGAAGTATTGCCAGCCCCCCCTGACATACTGAGCGTTCCCCTGATTGCCTGACTGCCTTCCTCGTGTACGTGTCTGCCTGTTTATACTGCGTTTACCTGATTATCCCTCCTGTCTTGGTTGCCTGTTCGGACTGATATCTGTTTTGACCTGCTATCTGCCTTCCACTCTGCCTTTGGATTTTCTCTTGGATTTTGTTAACAGATGAGACTGATTTGCTAGAAATTGACTCATTGCCTGGCTCACGGTATTTGTTTGTTCTGCTGCTGCTCAAATAAAAACACTGCAAATGGATTCTGCTTCGGACTCTGCGTCCTCATTACAATACCTTGCTCAAATTTCAACCGATTTTCAAACTGTTTCATTTGTTATAAACGTCAGAGATGTAGTTATGCCACTACATACTTATGAATAATTGTAACCAAGGACTTCAATAAAGTAACATTGAACAGAACAGATAGGTGCAATGAATATACACACACACAATGTATTTATGTTAAATCAATATATAGGCTACTGTGCAAAAATATTCTATATATATTATATATATATATATATATACAGCTGATTTTGTGTATATATATATGACTTGTGTTTCATATATATGACTCTGATTTTTTTTCCAGAGCTAGCTTGAGCTAGCTATATATATACACGACACACACATATAAGAATATCACTATTATAATAAAATAATTTGTATTTTAAAAAAACAACAACAAAAAAACATGCAAACTAAGTTTATTTTAACTTCAAAAATGCAATTTACTAGGATTTCCCCCCCTACACTTCCCCCTTTCACTGTGCCTACTTCAGAGATCACTTTTCCCACCTAATTTTGCCTACCATCAAATGCCTTACCTCTTTAGAAAGCTGAGACCCTGTAGTTTCTTAGGAAAAAAGCTGAATAATTGTTTGAAGTACTGGCACAGAGTTAGAGCGGCTAGAATATTATTTTTTTTACACTATTTTTTTTTAATTTTTATCATTACATTATGGAAAATAATGAACTTTATCACAATATGCTAATTTCTTGAGAAGGACTTGTATAAAGAGAATAGCTTGGTTAAATTATTTTTGAAATCCCTTCTGATTTTGACAAAAGGTTGCATCCTAAAATAGTTAAAAAAAAATTACGGTTTTATTTTCATTTGTAATCAATGAACACATATAAATACATATAACATTATAACCTTCATTTTTCTTATACCAAACAAACAAACTAACTAACTAAAATAAAATAAAAAAATAAAAAAATAAAAATAAAAATAAAAATAAAATAAAAAAGCAAAAGATGACATTGCATTTAGTTTACAGTAAGAGAAGGTAAATGTTTCAAAAAGGGGCCCCATATTTTTTTCAAAAGTTCTCGGAGATTTCCTAACATTAAAAAGAATTTTCTCAGGGGTGCAGTATGAAATTAGTTCATTGATCCATTGTCGTCTGGATGGGGAGTGAATCAATTCACTAATATATATATTTTTCCAGCAGTTCCAGCTAACAGTAGAAAATACTTTTTATGATGAGAACAGACTGACAAATCAATATTCCCTAATATCCAAATTTTAGGATCTTTACTAATTTGGGTACCTATAATATTTGAAGTGGTACCAATTATATATTCCCAAAAGTCATTCAGTACAGGACAGCTTTATATGCTTCCAAAGCATATGAAGTAAACTTCCTTCAGATGTTTTACACCTTTGACATTTTGAAGATACATTGGTATTTAGCATATTAAGTTTTTGAGGAGTATAATATATTCGATGCAAAATATTGAATTGGATTTGTCTATGTTTGGTGGATATTAAAACAGTCTGCATACATTCCATAACATACTCCCATTCTTCCAGGTCATATTTAGGGCCCAAGCCCTGAAAGTGCGCAGAGCCCTATTGTTCTTCTAAGGACAATTTAGCTTTTTCGACTATTCGGGCACTTTCGGGGCCCTTATCATGTTTGAAAACTCTTGAAACTTTGCACACACATCGGAATCTGCGGCCATCAGGGCCGGACCAAAGCTGGTACCTGGGCGTGGCGGGGGGCTCGACAGCGCCCCCTAAAGTGGGGTCTGAAAACATGGTCTATAAATCAAACACACTTGCACGTACATGTATGAAACTCGGTACACATATAGATCTCATCGGGCCAAACAACTTTCGTGCTCTAAGTTATGTGTCAGCCCAACAGGAAGTGAGCTATTATGGGTTGTTCGGAAAACGCATGCTCTGGAATTTAACATACTCCTCCTGGACGATTCACCCAATCAGCACCAAACTCGGTCAGCATGAAGTCAAGACACTGAGGATGCTAAATTGCGAGCAACTTTTTGATATCTCAAACGGTTAGGCTGTGGCGAGGAGACGAATTTATGGCGAGAAAAGGGAAACAGGAAGTGTATTTTAACTTCTGCATTCATTAATTCATTTTGATTAAACTTCAGCTGTGTGTTCATTTTAAGAGGCCGATCACATGGATATGACTTTTGTGAGTCAAAGTTTTAGCGCCACCAACTGGCAGCAGGAAGTGTGTCACTTTCAAAATGCTTTGAAATCACCATCTTATTTTTACCCGATTTACTTCCAACTTCATCAGTATAATGCCAAAACATAGCAGATATAAAGCTGGTAAGCACTTCCTGTTATTGTATATACTGTTGCCACGGCAACACATCAAACTATAACATTCTTTTTTGCTGCTTTTGAGACTCTTAAAATGCTTCAAATTACATGAAACTCAACACACACATCAGACATGCTGTCCAGTAGATATGGGCAAAGACTTAAAAACGGGCATGGTGGAGGAGCTCAGTAGTGCCATCTTTTGACAAAAGTAATGCAATCTTTTGTCAAAAGTGGGGGGGTTAGTTTTATCTTCAGTCACCAAACTCTGTATATACATTGTTCTCTTTGAGCCGAACAACTTTCTAATTTACAGTCATTAGCTCCAACGAACAGGAACTCAGATATTTAGGGCTTAATGTGTGAGGACCTTATTGTAATTGCTCAAACCATCATTTTTCTTTTGCCAAATGAATTACATTTTTGAGGGCCTAAACACGCATGAAAACTCATGAAACTTTGCACACGCATCAGAAGTGGTGAAAACATACATCTGATATGGGTTTCAGAATTAGGTGTGGCAAAATGGTTCGATAGCGCCACCTACAAATTTTAAATTAAGCGTCATTTGTGCTACGTTTCATGTATGAGTATGATAATTCGGTAGACGCATTCAACAGCCCAATACCTACAAAAAAGACCCAGGGCGCCAAATCTGAAAAACCAACAGGAAGTGAGATATTTTGAATTTTCTTTGGTAAATTGGTGCAGTTTTTGCCATTGCCAGACGTTGTACTTTAACAAACTCCTCCTAGAGATTTAATCATATCAACATCGTATTTGCACAGTCTAATCTAAAGGCCTTTGTGGCATTAAATTGGGAAGATCTTGAGTTTTCCCTGAAGGGTGTGTCCGTGGCGGCCTCACAAATGTTGATGTTTCGCCATGACACGGGAATTTGTTGTACCTCAAGCATACAATGTCCGATCTGCCTCAAACTTCACATGTTTGACAAGAGTCCTGGCCTGAGGACATCTACATTCCAATATTCAGTCAAAGTTATAGCGCCACCAACTGGCAGCAGGATGTGTCACTTTTTGAAAATGTTTTAAATCACTGTCTTACTTTCACCCGATTTACTTCAAACTTCATCAGTATGTGAAAACATGACAGATATAGACATATGAATGGATTCCTGATATTTGATATACTGTTGCTATGGCAAAGTGTCAGTTTAATTATCTTTTTGGGTGTTTTTGAGACTTAGCATGCTTGAAATTGTGTGTGTGTGTGTGTGTGTGTGTGTGTGTGTGTGTGTGTGTGTGTGTGTGTGTGTGTGTGTGTGTGTGTGTGTGTGTGTGTGTGTGTGTGTGTGTGTGTGTGTGTGTGTGTGTGTGTGTGTGCGTGTGTTTTCTATACATGGGCTTTACAGAAGGTCATTTGCTGTTTTTGAAAAGACACATGTCTTAAAATTTATTATTTACTGATAAAAATCTAATTGATTTAAAAAGTAAATTTCACATGATTTTCTAGTTTATAAGTTGTCTGGGTATCACCAGACCAAGCTCAATTTAAGATTGGTCAATGAGCATTATTTGAATGACTCTGTATGCAATTGGATAGTCAATCAATCAATCAATCAATCAACTTTATTTATATAGCGCTTTTACAATCACGATTGTGTCAAAGCAGCTTCACAGTGTCAAACAGGATAATATTGCGACAAAATTAGATTTGGCTGTACAGTCGTACTGGAGAAAACAGTGATGTTATCAGCTTATTTTAATTTATCATATAGCAACAATGTTGGCAGATCAGTATTTAAGTTTATAGAATTAAATAAGACCTAATTCATACATTTTATTTGTATAATAAGTTGAATAACTTTAATCATATTTTTAGTGTCCCCAACTGAGCAAGCCAAGCGACTTGTCAACGACTTGTCAGCGACTAGTCAACTAAACAGACTACTAAACTCGCCAATAGCGTGCCAGGTGAATAAGTTAGTCTGTGATTTGTTCCCGCAAAAGTGTAACAGAAGCAGTAGAAATGAATGTACGGGTTTTCAGACTGTGTTGCAGGGCGAAGTCAAATCGCTGGCAGATCAGGCTGGGTTTACCCAGTCAGTCTAAGTAAATTTTATAATAAAGTTTATAATAAACTTCCATAAAATTTAGACGCGCATCTTACTCTTACCTGACACTAATATTAAAATCATTGCTGCAGTTTCTGTGATTTGGCTCCAATTGGTAATTTTGTAATTAACATTTTTTATTGGATGCTACAAATATTTAAATGAAAGCATGCTTAATTGCATAAGATTGTAAATAGCCTAGGTAGGTCAAAAACACATGAAGAGAAGTGTTAGGATAATACAATATCACCATTCGGACGGTATTCTGCACTCATTTGAAATTGATGTGACATCATCTGACATGAAATTGATTAATTAAATTTAATTGATCTCATAGATGTGGCTGTTGTGGTTCGTAGTCATAGCAGCACCAACTGCTGCTGTTAATGTGGTGAATCCAACGTCATTTGTAGGGCACTAACAATATAGTTTTATATAATTAGTTTAATAATTGTGTTAATAAAATAAAAAGACCATGAATTAAATACTGGCCTTCTGGACTTACAAAATTTTGAGCTGCAAAAGATAACTTTGCACATATTTGAAAATTACCTATTATATCATATTACATTAGAATTCATCTATATTTAAATTACATCATGGGTGTGGCTTGTGGTCACAGCGGCACCAGCTGCTGCGGTAAATGTGGCATATTTGAGCGATTTTAAAATACTCTCCTGTTTAAATGCATATTGCCTGTCTTGCACAATTTGCCTGAAGCCACCGGCCACCGGCTTGGGCCCGCCATCGCTGCTCGCAGCTTTAATTACAGTTAAGATCTATTTCCCACCTCTGCATCAAGCTTACATTGTCAAATGGCTTGAAGTTATTTGTTATTGTGCTGTACCCTACGGAAGCAATTCCTCTTGGGGAGGAAACGATTTTGTAAAAACATAACATTTTCAAATGGTGATAGCATAGGAATCTTAGGAAAGGTTTGGGGGGTGATCTCTTTGATCCAATGTCTGACTTGCAGATATTTAAAGAAGCTGTGTTTTGGTATTTTATATGTCTTGGATAGTAATTCAAAACTCATTAAGGAATCATTATCATACAAGTCCTCCAATGTCTCTATGCCTTTGTTCACCCATGCTTTTAGGGAATTATCGGCAATACCAGAAGGTATAATAGGGTTTTCCCAAAGTGGTAAGTATCTAAGAGGGACAATGCTAGGGCAGCATAACTTATGAGATTCTAACCATGCAGAAAATGTATGTAGCATTAATGGATTTTTTTGTAAAAGTAGATAAACCGCTTTTTGACCCCAGAAAAGGAATAACCTTTAGCGGAATAGAGTTCATCTCCCAGTGTTCTATAGCTGTCCAGCTAGTATCAACCTTGTCAGGATGTAACCAGATCCATATAGGCCGAAATTGTGAAGTTAAATAATAATGTCTGAAATTGGGACGATTTAGACCACCTTTTTTATACGGTGCCTGGAGTTTCAGAAGTTTTACTCTAGCAATTTTACCTTTCCACAAAAATCCAGAAATCACTCTATTTAGTTCCTTAAAGTAGGATTTAGGAATGTTCAAGGGGAGACACTGAAATTTATATACAGAGCAGGGTGCGGGGTCGGCGCAGTCAGAGCAGGGCGCCTCAGGGGCACAGGGAGAGCAGGACGCCTAAGGGGCGCAGGGAGAGCAGGACGCCTCAGGGGCGCAGGGAGAGCAGGACGCCTGGGAGGCATCTCCTGCCCAGTGGCGTCCACTGGAACGCCCAGCGGAGTCCACCGGCATAGGGACAACCAGAACTGGGACCACCGGAACACGATCCACCGGCACAGGGACAACCGGAACACGATCCACCGGCACAGGGACCACCGGTACACGATCCACCGGCACAGGGACCACCGGAACACGATCCACCGGCACAGGGACCACCAGAACACGATCCAACGGCACTGGGACCACCGGAATACGATCCGCCGGCATTGGGACCACCGGAACATGATCTGCCGTCACTGGGACCACCGGAATACGATCTGCCAACATTGGGACGACCGGAATACGATCTGCCGGCACTGGGACCACCGGAACACGATCCGCCAGCACTGGGACCACCGGAATACAATCTGCCAGCACTGGGACCACCGGAATACAATCAGCCAGCATTGGGACCACCGGAACACGATCCACCGGCGCAGGGACCACCGGAACACGATCCACCGGCACTGGGACCACCAGAATACAATCCGCCAGCTTTGGGACCACCGGAATACAATCCGCCGGCTTTGGGACCACCGGAACACGATCCTCCGGCACTGGGACCACCGGAATACGATCTGCCAGCATTGGGACCACCGGAACACGATCCGCCGGCACTGGGACCACCGGCATACGGTCCGCCGGCAGTGGGACCACCGGCACAGGGACCACAGGAATTATATCCACCGGAACCATCGGAACAGGTACGGAGGGAGCCTTCCTTCTCCTCCTCCGTTTCAAGACCAACGGAACAGGGTCCACCGGAACTGGGACCACCGGACTCAGGGGAAGAGCCCTCTTCCTCTGGCCAGTGAAAAAATCCACTGCTGCATCAAACGTTAAACCATCCAGTGCTCTAATGATGATCCACTCGAATGGTTCATCCAAGGCATAATTGAAAAGGTCCTTCAAAGCATTGTGGTTGTAACCGAGTCCTTCCGCCGCCCTCCTGAACTCCTGTGCAAACTCCCTTAAGTCAGTTCCCCGTTGCCTCATAGCAGCAAGGGATCTCACCTTGACTATACGGTCCCATTGGGGACAGGAGACAGTAGTGGTTGGTGGTTGCGGCGAGTCCGTTCTCTGCTGAGTTCTCATAATGGTGGAATCCTTCTGTCACGTAACACTAAAGAAACTAGAGAGGAGCAATTCAATTGACTGATAGACAACTACTCTGTAAGTGTTTGTAACTTTTCTCATTTGATTTTTTGTTCATTTGTTGTTGGATAAGTGTGTCTGTGTAGTGCAGAGGTGTGTATTATTAGTTTTGGTATATTCTCTCGGTGTGTTTGGGAGTTAGCATTTGTTGAGTTAGCATATGTTTGGTCATTGCCACGTTGGGAGCGAGTTTATTGGGGGCGTGGCCAGCGAGGTATTAAAAGCCTTGTGTGTTTGAAACATTTTGGCTAGAGAGGAGCAATTCAATTGACTGATAGACAACTACTCTGTAAGTGTTTGTAACTTTTCTCATTTGATTGTTTGTTCATTTGTTGTTGGATAAGTGTGTCTGTGTAGTGCAGAGGTGTGTATTATTAGTTTTGGTATATTCTCTCGGTGTGTGTGGGAGTTAGCATTTGTTGAGTTAGCATTTGTTTGGTCATTGCCACGTTGGGAGCGAGTTTGTTGGGGGCGTGGCCAGCTGCTTTCAATAACGATACTCAAGTGAGTATAAATAGCGTGATAGTCCGCGGCAGCGGAAGCGGCAGTGTGAAGCCCTCCTTGTGTGAAGACCGACGAGTGTAAAGACTTCAACTCTTCCCAGTGCAACTCCTCCCGAGTAAGGACCCCGGCAAGGCACTTGAGTATCATCTTCCTTTTCATTATTTGTGTTCGGCTCTCATTCCTATCTGGCCTTTTCTCTGATTTGTATTCACCATGTGCTTTCAAATCTCAACTATAACTACTAGCACTCGTAAATCACGCTCTGTACGCACGAGACGCCGTAATCCTAATAATTTGCGCTATATCCTAACATCCTCTGCTACTTTACTCTTTATTCCAATTGGTCTCTGGAATTGCCAGTCGGCTGTAAACAAAGCAGACTTTATTTCATCTATTGGGACTCATTCTCAGCTTAGCCTCGTGGCCCTAACTGAGACCTGGATCAAACCAGAGGACACTGCCACTCCTGCAGCCCTCTCAACCAATTATACTTTTTCACACACTCCTCGGCCTATTGGGAGGGGTGGGGGTACTGGTTTGCTTATCTCAAATGATTGGAAATTTGATCCATTACCGTCTCTACCGGCCAATTCATTTGAATCGCACTCAATCACTATTACTCACCCGGTTAAAATCCATGTGGTAGTGGTCTATCGTCCTCCAGGTCACCTCGGTAACTTTGTGGAGGAGTTGGATGTGTTACTTTCTAGCTTCCCTGAGGATGGCACTCCACTGATTCTGCTTGGTGACTTCAACATCCATCTTGATAAACACCTAGCTGCAGACTTCAGCACTCTACTGACTTCATTTGACCTTAAGTTAGTATCTACTACGGCTACTCACAGATCAGGTAACCAATTAGACCTGGTCTACACACGCAACTGCTCCACGGACAACACTTTAGTTACTCCATTACACACCTCAGACCACTTTCTCATCACTCTTAACCTCATACTGACTCCTGATACAAAACGTACTCCTGCTGGCTGATTGATTGTTCCCTGGCTGATTGATTGTTCCTGATCGATTGCTCCTGTCTGTCTGCCTGCTGCTGCTGCCACCACAGTGTTTGTAGCTCTGTATAGCTGTGTTTGAATCTCTATTTGATATATTTTCTTTGTAATTTACACTGCTAAAATATAACTTACTCATCACCATATAGTGTTTAATATAGCCTATCAATTTAAATTTGACATTACTAGCTTTTAATCTAAATCACTACCACACGTTAGCTTTTCGCTAGCCTGGTAGCTTTCCATCCCAGCATCCAGGTCTCCTGTTTTCTGAGTTCTATAGACAAATGTGGTGAGTTGGATTACTAAAAAGACTCCATCAGACAACTGTGGTAAGTTTTGGATTCATCAACAAATACGGTAAGCCATGTCTTCTTCTCCTGTCATTGTCACTTGCACTGCATGCTACATGTTTAGCATATCTATCTCCGTTGGCGAACAGGGCTTCACATGTGATAAATGTAAGGAATTAATCAGGCTGACGGAGAAGATTTCAGATTTAGAGACACGCATCCAAGCTTTATGTGAGAGTAGTGAGAATGTAACAGCTTTAGATACTGCTTTGGATGCGACTAGCTTAGTGAACACTCATTGTTTGGTTCCGGCTGAGCCCGCGCAGCAGGGCTGGGTGACGATGAGAAAGCATAGTCGCGGATCAAAAAACCGCTCTTCCGTTCCGATTAGAACATCAAACAGGTTCTCCCCACTCAGTGACGCACCCACTGAGGATCCTGTTGAAAGTGCCCTAGTTATTGGCGATTCTATTACACGGAATGTGAAAATAGAGACACCAGCCACCATAGTCACATGTTTACCGGGAGCCAGAGCGCCTGACATCAAAGCAAATTTAAAAGTGCTGGCTAAAGCTAATCGTAAATTCTCTAAGATTATTATTCACGTTGGCACTAATGATGTTCGACTTCGCCAGTCGGAGATCACCAAAATTAACATTAAAGAGGTGTGTAAACTCGCAAGTACGATGTCAAAAGCCGTATATTTCTCTGGACCTCTCCCCGCGAAAAGGAGTGATGAAATAGTTAGCAGATTATCATCACTCAATGGCTGGTTGTCTAAGTGGTGTCTGCAAAATAACATAGGGTTCATAGACAATTGGAAAAGTTTTTGGGGCAGACCTGACCTGTTGAAGATGGACGGCATTCATCCCTCCTGGGCTGGTGCTGCTCTTCTCTCTAGTAATTTGGCACATAGTCTTAGAGCTAAACCTTGACTCACTGGGGCCCAGGTCAGGAAGCAGACAAACTGGCTAAACCAACCGTCTGCTAGCTGTCTCACGTCACCAAAGTCAGCTAAATCCCAGCACATAGAGACTCTTTCACCTAGATATTATCACATAGAGACTGTGTCTGTTCCCCGAATTAGTAAATACAAAAAACCATCAAAACCATTCAACAGTAAAAATTTAATTGATGTCCAACAAATAAACAACAGATATAATACGGATGAACAATTGATAAAGCTTGGGTTGCTGAATATTCGATCCCTTTCGCCAAAAACGTTTGTTGTCAATGATATGATTATAGATCATAACTTAGATGTGCTGTGTTTGACAGAAACCTGGCTAAAACCTGATGATTACATTACTTTAAATGAGTGCACCCCCCGAGATTATTGTTACAAACATGAGCCACGTCTGAAAGGTAAAGGGGGAGGTGTGGCTGTAATTTATAATAATATTTTCAGTATTACTCAGAAGTCTAGTTTCAAATATAATTCCTTTGAAGTTTTGGTGCTTTATGTAACGCTGTGTAGTGTAAATGATAAATCCCTTCTGACATTTGTGTTGGCTACTGTATACAGGCCACCAGGGCACAATACAGACTTTATCAAAGAATTTGCTGGTTTTGTATCGGAGTTAGTATTAGCTGTAGATAAAGTACTAATTGTTGGGGATTTTAATATCCACGTAGACAATGAAAAAGACGCATTGGGATTGGCATTTAGAGACATTCTAAACTCTATTGGAGTTAGACAACACGTATCAGGACCCACTCATCGCCTTAATCATACTTTAGATCTAATAATGTCACATGGAATAAATGTTGATACTGTTAAAATTCTGCAGCAGAGCGATGACATCTCAGATCATTACCTAATATCATGTATACTTAATTTACCTAAGGCTGCAAAGCCATCCCCTCGCTTCAAATATGGCAGGACGATAACCGCTGCGACTAAAGATTGCTTTGTACATAATCTTCCTCATCAGTTCCATCTCCTCAGCATTACAGATAGCCAAGAGGAACTTGATGCTGCAACAGAAACTATTGACTCTCTCTTTACTAGCACTTTAGACATAGTTGCTCCCCGGCGCTTAAAGAAGATTAAAGCAAATAATCCAACGCCGTGGTACAACGAGCACACTCGGGCCCTTAAAACAGCAGCCAGAAAAATGGAGCGCAGCTGGAAGAAAACAAAACTAGAGGTTTTTCGCAATTTGTGGAAAGAGAGCATGATTGCATACAGAAAGGCCATAAAAACTGCTAGATCTGCTTATTTCTCATCTCTTTTAGAAGAAAACAAACACAACCCTAAGTATTTATTCGATACAGTGGCTAAATTATCAAAAAATAAAGCTTCAGCTTCTGATGTTTGTAAACAACACAGCAGTAATGACTTTATGAACTTCTTTACTAGTAAGATTGATAATATTAGGAATAAAATTATAACCATGCAGCCGTCTATTACAGTATCACTTCAGACAGAGCACTGCAGGGTCACTGAGGAAAAATTACACTCATTCACTGCTATAGGAGGAGAAGAACTGGCTAAACTTGTAAAATCATCAAAATCAACAACATGTATGCTTGACCCTATACCGACTAGGCTATTAAAAGAGATACTTCCAGATGTCATAGATCCTCTGCTTAATATCATTAATTCATCTTTGACATTAGGATATGTACCGAAAACTTTTAAGTTGGCTATAATTAAACCACTTATTAAAAAAACACAACTTGATCCTAAAGAATTAGTCAATTACAGGCCAATCTCGAATCTACCGTTTCTATCAAAAATACTAGAAAAGGCAGTGTCTTCACAATTATGTTCTTTTTTAGAAAGAAATGGTATATGTGAGGATTTCCAGTCAGGATTTAGACCGTATCATAGCACTGAGACTGCTCTAATTAGAGTTACAAATGATTTACTCTTATCATCTGATCGTGGTTGTATCTCTCTATTAGTGTTACTCGATCTTAGCGCTGCATTTGATACTATCGATCACAATATTCTTCTGAATAGAATCGAAAATTATGTTGGCGTTAGTGGAACTGCTTTGGCATGGTTTAAATCGTACTTATCTGACCGTTATCAGTTTGTAGCAGTAAATGAAGAGATGTCACACCGATCACAAGTTCAGTATGGGGTACCGCAAGGCTCAGTGTTAGGACCGTTGCTTTTCACCCTGTATATGCTACCACTGGGAGATATCATTAGGAAACATGGCGTTAGTTTTCATTGTTATGCTGACGATACTCAGCTCTATATTTCCTCACGCCCGGATGAAACCTACCAATTCACAAGATTAACAGAATGCATAGCTGATATAAAAAATTGGATGAATAGTAATTTTCTGCAACTTAATTCAGATAAAACTGAATTTTTAATTATTGGACAGAAAAGCTCCACAAGTAGTAACCGAGAATACTGTCTAACACTTGATGACTGCTCTGTCAAGCCCTCGTCGTCAGTGAGGAACCTGGGTGTGCTCTTTGATACCAATCTTTCATTTGAAAGCCACGTTTCTAGCATCTGTAAAACCGCATTCTATCATCTTAAAAATATATCTAAATTACGGCACATGCTTTCAATGCAAAATGCTGAACAGTTAGTACATGCGTTCATGAGCTCAAGGCTAGATTATTGTAATGCTCTACTGGGTGGTTGCCCTGCTCGCTTAATAAACAAACTCCAGCTAGTCCAAAATGCAGCAGCTAGAGTTCTTACTAGAACCAGGAAGTATGATCATATTAGTCCAGTTCTGTCAACACTGCACTGGCTCCCTATTAAACATCGCATACATTTTAAAATCTTGCTTATTACTTACAAAGCACTAAATAGTTTAGCTCCCCGGTACTTAAGCGAGCTCTTAACGCATTATACCCCATCACGTCGATTGCGGTCTCAAAACTCTGGCCAGTTGATAATACCTAGAATATCTAAATCAACTGCAGGCGGTCGATCATTTTCCTATTTAGCTCCTAAATTGTGGAATAGTCTTCCTAGCATTGTTCGGGAAGCAGACACACTCTGTCAGTTTAAATCTAGACTAAAAACACATCTCTTTACTATGGCATACACATAGAACATTTTTAACTTTCATTATTCAATTCAATTGACTGATTGTTAGGCTGCATTAACTAGGTCAGCCGGAACCGGGAACACTTCCCATAACACCTGATGTACTCGTTACATCATAAAAAGAGTGACATCTACGCTAATGTTAGTCTCTCTGTTTATCCCGAGGTTTATCCCGGATCTGGGCCCTGTCCGGATCGGATGGTGGACCTGCCTGGACATGACCAACGCATCCTGGAGTGTCTGCTGAGCCGTGTCAAATGGTGTCTCCTCCGAATTTGCCTCACTGGCACGACATGCTCAAAACCCGTCTTCGGCGCAATAATTCCGATCTTTCATGTATTCATACTCTTGTGTAATTGACGCCCCATCCTAAATAAATCTGTCTCTTCCGTGATACCCTGAAAATTTTGAATAATCTGATCTAATATGATTTCCGACCTGTAAGGTTGCCAGAATAATAATCTTACAAGGTGTGTTAATAGGCCAGAGGAGAACTGGCACCCCGACTGAGTCTGGTTTCTCCCAAGGTTTATTTTTCTCCATCATGCCCCGATGGAGTTTTGGTTCCTTGCCACTGTCGCCTTTGGCTTGGCTTGCTCAGTTGGGGACACTAAAAATATGATTAAAGTTATTCAACTTATTATACAAATAAAATATATGAATTAGGTCTTATTTAATTCTATAAACTATAATACTGATCTGCCAACATTGTCGCTATATGATAAATTAAAATAAGCTGATAACATCACTGTTTTCTCCAGTACGGCTGTACAGCCAAATCTAATTTTGTCGCAATATTACCCTGTTTGACACTGTGAAGCTGCTTTGACACAATCGTGATTGTAAAAGCGCTATATAAATAAAGTTGATTGATTGATTGATCCTACACAGATTACCTTTCGGCGTAATCTACGCTCACTCTGTCCTTCTCGCCTATCCACTATGGTTTCATCTTCACTCCCTCCACCTGCTCAGTTCTCAGCACTGGACACTAACAGTGCTACCGACACCCTTTGCTCCACTCTAACATCCTCCTTAGACAGTTTTTGCCCCCTTTCATCCAGACCAGCCCGCCCCACCCCATCTGCCCCCTGGCTGTCTGAAGTTCTCCGTGAACATCGCTCTGGACTCAGGGCGGCAGAGAGGAAATGGCAGAAATCTAAAAACAATACTGACCTTGCCTTTTATCAGTCTCTTCTCTCTTCTTTCTCTACAAATGTCTCCACTGCTAAAACAACATACTACCACAACAAAATCAACAATTGCTCTGACTCTCGCCAACTCTTTAAAACATTCTCCTCTCTCCTTTGTCCACCTCCTCCCCCTCCTTCATCAACTCTTACAGCTGATGACTTTGCATCATTTTTCACCAACAAAACAGCTCTCATTAGCAAACAGTTCTCCTCATCACAAACTGACACGCACATCTCAACAACTAACATGAACACGCTTCCATCCTTCTCTCCACTCTCCGAGGCAGATATTTCTAAACTCATCCTTTCCAATCACCCTACTACCTGTCCACTTGATCCTATTCCCACTCACCTCCTACAGGCTATTTCTTCTTCAATCACTCCTGCACTCACTCACATTGTCAACACTTCTCTTCACACGGGAACCTTTCCCACAGCATTTAAGCAGGCTCGGGTAACCCCACTGCTTAAGAAACCCTCTCTGAATCCAGCACTTTTAGAAAACTACCGACCGGTATCCCTTCTGCCTTTCATTGCAAAGACCCTTGAGCGAGTTGTGTTCAATCAACTCTCTATGTTTCTTGAACGGGACAACCTCCTAGACAACAACCAATCCGGCTTCAAAAGCGGCCATTCGACCGAGACTGCCTTGCTCTCTGTAACTGAGGCACTGAGACTGGCAAAAGCAGCTTCCAAATCCTCAGTGCTCATTCTGCTGGATCTGTCTGCTGCTTTTGACACAGTTAACCACCAGATCCTCCTGTCAACACTTAAGAGGACGGGGATCTCAGGATCTGCTCTCCAGTGGTTCAGGTCTTACCTCTCTGGTAGGTCCTACAGGGTGTCATGGAGAGGTGAAGTGTCTAAGTCACATTATCTAGCTACTGGGGTTCCACAGGGCTCAGTCCTTGGACCACTTCTCTTCTCCATCTACATGTCATCATTAGGTTCTGTCATTCAGAAACACGGCTTCTCCTATCACTGCTATGCTGATGACACTCAACTCTACTTCTCATTTCAACCAGATGATCCTACAGTCAGTGTTCGTATCGCTGCCTGTCTGACAGACATTTCTGACTGGATGAAAGAGCATCATCTTAAACTCAATCTTGCAAAGACAGAATTACTTGTTTTCTCAACCAGCCCAGCACTTCATCAAAATTTCTCCATTCAGCTTGGTTCATCGACCATAACTCCATCAAGGACAGCAAGAAACCTTGGAGTTGTGATTGATGACCAGTTAAACTTCACTGACCACATTACTGCAACAGCCCGGTCCTGCAGATTTGCTTTATACAACATTAGAAAGATTAGACCCTTCCTATCAGAACAGGCTGCACAACTCCTGGTTCAAGCTCTTGTTCTCTCCAGACTGGATTATTGTAATGCTCTTCTGGCTGGGCTTCCAGCATGCACTATCAAACCCTTGCAGCTGATCCAGAATGCAGCGGCGAGAGTGGTCTTTAATGAGCCGAAGAGAGCGCATGTTACGCCTCTCTTCATCAAACTGCACTGGTTGCCAATGGCTGCTCGCATCAAATTCAAGGCACTAGTTATCGCCTACAAAACAACCTCTGGCTCTGCACCAATATACCTAAATTCACTTGCTCAGACTTACACACCCTCCAGAAGCTTGCGTTCTGCGAGCGAGCGGCGCCTCGTGGTTCCATCCCAAAGAGGCATGAAATCGCTCTCACGGACATTTTCCTGGACCGTTCCCACCTGGTGGAATGACCTGCCGATCTCAATTCGTGCTGCCGAGTCTGTAGCCATTCTTAAAAAACATCTTAAGACACATCTTTTCCATTTGCACTTGACCAATACAGAATAGCACTTACTGATCACCACAGCAACGACCAAAAGCGCACACTCCTGGATCATATCTACGTCTCTCATCCGGATTTGTGCCTTCAGGCGGGTATGTTACATAGTTATCATAACTATCAGAATCCAGTGTTCTGTATATTGCGTACGTGAGTTTTTGTTGTAGATGGCTATTGCTGCGCGTTTAGCTAGAATACAAAACCAACCCATTGGGCCACTGAATCTGCATTAACGACAACAGCTGGGGCAACAGCCTTAGTCCTAATGGGTTGTTATCATAGCTATCAAAATCCAGTGTTCGGCACTTTGCGGACGTGAGTTTTTGTTGTAGATGTCTGTCTTTATAAAAAAAAAAAAAAATTGTTGTGTATTGTGCTAATTATTTGAGATTTCTTACAACTCTTACAGGTTTTTGGCCTTGTCTGTTCCGTTGCTTCTATTACTCTCCCCTTTTTTGTAAGTCGCTTTGGATAAAAGCGTCTGCTAAATGATTAAATGTAAATGTAAATGTAGAAACTAAAGTGAGAACTCAATTGCAGAGAAATGTCCTTCCATTTTTGCATATCATCTTTCACTCTCTCCATAAGTATGGAGTAGTTTTTCTTAAACATGACATCATGGGTTAAATCAATATGAATACCTAAATATTTAAACCCATTATCACACAGTGTCAGTGGTTTTACTATATATTTTTAACTTATCTGGTATATTAATAGGGAAGGCTTCACTCTTGTCATAATTTAATTTATAACCAGATATATCACTGTATTCCTTAAGTACATGTAGTAAAGGGGGGAAAGAGACCTGTGGATTGGTCAGATATACTAGTAGATCATCAGCATAAAGGGATACTTTATGTTCATTGGTGCCAATTTTAATTCCATTTATTACAGTATTGGACCTTATCGCAATAGCAAGAGGTTCAACAGCCAGAGCAAATAATAATGGCGATATAGGGCATTCTTGTCTACAGCCTCTGGACAATGTAAAGATGTTTGATATAATACCGTTGGTACATATCTGTGCTTTAGGGGAATTAAATATAGTTTTTAAATGACCTATAAATTAAGACCCAAAGCTCATGGCTTCTAGCGTAGTAAAAAGAAAAGAAGGCTTGATTCTGTCAAATGCCTTTTCGGAGTCCATAGACAGAATAAACATTGATAATTTCTGTTTTTGTGCAATATTGATAATATGCAACAGCCTTCTAATATTATCAGATCCTTGTCTATTCTTAACGAACCATGTCTGATCTGGATGTATTCATTTGCGTATAACAGTTTCTAGTCTTAGGGCAAGTAATTTGGTTAGAACTTTATAGTCAACGTTAAGTAGACTTAATGGCCTGTAAGACCCATATTTTTTTCTGTCTTTCCCTGGTTTAGGAAGTAGAGTTATTGTAGCTAATTCCAGAGAGTGTGGAAGTGATCCTCTCTCCAGTGATTCTTTAATCATGTTTGTTAAAAGAGTTAATAACATATTTGAAAACGACTTGAAATATTCAATTGGGAAGCCGTCTGGGCCAGGGGCCCTGTTATTTTCCAAAGTATTAATTGCTTTAAGTACTTAATTTTCAGTTATTTCAGAGTTCAATAGTTTGTTATCTTTATCATCAATTTTTGTTATTTTATTTTATTTATACATTTCTTAGCATTAGCATTTCCCTGACTATGATCAGTTTTATATAAAGTTTCATAATACTCCTTAAATAAAATATTGATTTCTCTAGGGTCTTTTATATATCTACCGTCATCTAATAGTATTGAGTGAATATATTGTTCTGATTCTTCTTTTTTGATTTGCCAAGCTAATAATCTGCTAGTCTTATCTCCAAATTCATAGTAATGATATTTTGTTCTAGCCATAATAGATTCGGCCTTCTGACTGCAC
Source organism: Pseudorasbora parva (assembly GCF_024679245.1). Taxonomy (NCBI): domain Eukaryota; kingdom Metazoa; phylum Chordata; class Actinopteri; order Cypriniformes; family Gobionidae; genus Pseudorasbora; species Pseudorasbora parva. The sequence goes on from NC_090184.1 coordinate 11,783,830, forward strand.
AAATTATTATACAAGACCCATTTTTGATTAAGTTGTGATAAACATTCAACATTATTGGTTAATGAATGTTCTAATTCCAATGCTCTTATTTCTTTTTCTAACTCTGTTAATGCAGCTTTCTTTTCTTTTTGTTTATAAGCCCCATATGACAGAATATGTCCTCTCATGAAAGCTTTAAGTGCCTCCCATATAGTTGAATGTGAGGCTGAATTAGCATTTGCTTCAAGAAAAATCTGAATATGAGTAGTCATAAATTTGATAAAATCTGGATCTTTCAACATATAGGTTTTAAATCTCCATTTTTTGGAGCAAGGTAGTGTAATTGCTGGTTCCCATACAATCTTGACAGGGTTGTGATCAGAGATAGATGCAGGGAGATAAGTGCAGTCTTTCACTTGGTAAGCTAATGATTGAGATGCTAAGAAGAAATCTATTCTAGAGTAGACATTATGTACATTTGAATAGAATGAGTAGTCAATTTGGTCTGGGTAGAGATTGCGGCATACGTCATACAACCCCAAATCAGTCATCCCTTGGCTCAGGATGGTTGCTGCTTTGGATTTAAAAGTTTTTTTTGATGATCTGTCCTTGGAAGGGTCTAATACTAGATTAAAGTCACCTCCAATAATGCAACTGCCCTCAATAGAAGCTAATCGTAATAGTAATTTGCTATAAAAGGTGGGGTCATCCTGGTTTGGACCATAAACATTTACCAATGTTATATGTTCCCTATTCAACTCACTGTGGCAAGGGGGGCGTGGTTCAGCGAGGTCTGCAGCGGGAGAGAGAGCCGCTGGACGAGCGGTAAGTGAGTGGGTTGGACGCAGATTAATAACACCTGTATCTTGTTCCAGTAATGGGCGTGGAGAGAGGATAAAACGCCAGTGGAACCGGAAGCCTGGGAGAGAGAGAGACGGACGGTTGATGCCATACACACGAGATCCTGAGTTGACCCGGAAGCCGGAAGTGCTGTGAACCGGAAACAATTATTGTTTATGAGTTTGACTGAACACACACCTGAGTGTGGAACTGAGTATTGAGTTGAGAAATAAAGAAAGCATCAACCGTTCAGCCGACCCCCGTGTCCTATTCCTTCTTCACATACACGAACTTATTACACTGGTGCCGAAACCTGGGAAGGAAGTAGGACACTCACATTCAACAATTACATATCTACCAGCAGTATCGGAGTATGCATTGATCAAATTAAATTGAAGCTTTTTGTGGATTAGTACTGCTACTCCTCGACCACTGGAAGAAAATAATGAGTAGTAGACCTGACCAATCCATTCTCTCTTGAGTTTTCTATGTTCCTGATCCGTAAGGTGGGTCTCCTGAATAAAAGCTATATCTGTGTTAACTCTTTTCAAATATGACAATACTTTCTTTCTTTTTATCGGATTATTTAAACCCCTAACATTCCACGATACACAATTTAAGATCTTAGCCAGTTATTATGATATTCAAAATAACAGAGAAATCTCCACTACTTAAATAATAATGTACTGCCACTCCTACATGATACCATTACGAAATATACATCTTGTTGCATAAAAAATAAGAAACAAAAACCAAAATCACCAGAGTGGAAATTTTAACTTTCAAATATGAAAGAAAAGAAGGAATGAAAGAAAGAAAAAAAAGGCAAATTACGCCTTAGTAACAACCTAGCTACCAAACTTGTAGCTGACGCTGACTAGCCATATTCTAATAGCTAGTATCTTACATAGCATGATAAAACTCCCTATTCAGAACTAAAATAGAATAAAACTAAACTAAATTATATTCGGTCAGATATATATTCTATTAACATTGTACTTTACCAAGACACTGACCAAATGGTGAAGCAAATAACGGTCTACATATTAACATTAAACACTAGAGGAACTTCCAGCAGTGACTGAATTGTACTCTGGCAACAATGCCAGATTATATTTCTTGCTATGACCTTTGGTTAAGAAAAAGAAAATGTTTACAGTCATACACGAAAACCTTGTAGTCTTAACTTACAGAATATCCTTTGTGTGAAAGCCATTAAAGTAGGTTGCATATCAGTTCTCATTCCGTAGTAGAGGCTTCGACATCTTTGCTGTGAGAATCAATAAAGTTCTTAACCTCAAGTGGAGTGGAGAAGAATTTCGCTTTACCCATGTACATGATCCGAAGCTTAGAAGGATATACGAAGGAGTATTCAATTTCCCAAACTCTCAACATTCGCTTCACCTCCGTGTACGCTTTTCAAGCATTCTGGAGCTCCACGCTGAAATCGGGAAAGAAGTGAATGCGCTGGTTGTCGAAGTAAACCTCCTTTCGTTCGCTCGCAAGTTGAAGGATTTTCTGCTTATCTCTGAAGTTCAGGAGTTTCGCCACTATTATCCTTGGAGTCGTCCTATCCGACGAGGTATTTCCCGTTCTGTGGGCCCTTTCAATTAGCGGGGCTGACGAAAAGTTCTCGACTCCGAGGATCTCCAGGATGACGCGTTCCAGAAACGAAACCATATTGCCTCCCTCTGATTTTTCAGGCAAGTTTACAATCCGAATATTAGATCTTCTGCTTCTGTTCTCCAGGTCTTGCACTTTATCTTTTAGGTAGGTGACATCCTTCTCCAAGCAAGTAATTGTCGATCGAGTATCTCTCAAGTCATCCTCTGTGGCGCTTACTCTCGTTTCCACCTCGAACATCTGTTCAGATAATGTTGACATGGAGGTTTCGATGCGGGTCAATTTAGCCTGAATATCGTTGGTCATCCTGTCCATTTGTTTGCTAATGTCCTCTTTACTGCTTTTGATCTCCTTCCACAGAGTCTGTAACGATATTTCACCTTCCACATCTTCGGCCATGTTGGATAGCGCATCAGGATCGTTAGCTTCGAGAGTAGTGTTAATTGGTCATGTTTTACGTCCTTTTCGGCGCAAATTGTGATCTGCCATGAACAATATTGCCTGTCCGATTCCTAAATGAACTCGAACGTTTAACAACTAGGGAGATTAATGTAGGATTCTTGATTAATAATATAGCTAGTCAGAGGAGCTCAATAGAGCACGTCTTTCCTAGCCGCTTGCATCACGTGACCCCCCGTTAAATCTCTTGTTAACCAGTGATTTCATTTTCTTCAAATTTCTTCAAATTTCTATGTGATATTTTTGGATTATCTTATTGCCAAATTTTTTGATATATAAATGCCCAAGTATTTTACATAATTATTAACTGGAATCATCTCCAAATTAGTCTCAGTGCAATTATACATCTGTAGAATTTCAATTTTTTTGAGGTTAAGGCAAAGGCCTGATGCCCACAGAGAGAAAACACAGAAATCACATTAAAAGCCTTCTTAAGAATTTAAGAAAACAAACTTTTATCCCTTCAAGGTCTTTATTATTTACTACAAAATATGCCAAAAGCTGCGTACAGATAATGAATCATTTTGGTGAAATTGGGCATCCTTGTCTTATTCCACAAGAGACATTGATTCTTGGAGTGATGTCTGCTTGAAGTGAAATATAACTATATATTTGGTCATAGAACATTCTTATTACCTAACAAAAGTTGTTCCCAAACCCAAAAAGTTGGCAGAGATTTCAGTAAAAACTCATGTTCGATGGAATCAAATGCCTTGAAAAAATAAATAAACAATATTAGGCTGTCTGTATTAACAAGGCTCTAGTAATCCAACATGTCCATAATTAGTCTCACATTGTTATGAATATTGAAAGGGCGATTCTGAAATCCACTGCCGCTTCAATATACCTGTAAATAATTCCTTAATTCAGAATCAACGCCTTAATCAGTATGTATCTTCCTATATTATTACAATGATTCTATCCAGTTATGATTTTGCTTTTATGTTTCTTGTTTTCTAAAGTGTGTATTTGGTCTCTGAGGAGTGACTGAGGGTCTGGCCTAGACATGTGTGATGTGTAACTAATAGGGCTGGGATAAACGATTATTTTTTAAACGATTAATCTAGCGATTATTTTTTCGATGCATCGGTTAATCTAACGATTAATTTTTCCTGTCCGATTCGGTTACGATTCGATTCGATTATCGATTATCTCCCCATTAATTGCCTAATAGCAATTTATACATGTTGATTTCATTATCTGAATGAAAAAAAACTAATTCCTTAACATTGCAATATATGTTTATTGCTCTTAAAATTCCAAAGTAAAAGACTATACAAGAACAATGCATTCAATAAAATCATAACAAAGTGCACGCACACACACACACACACACACACACACACACACACACACACACACACACACACACACACACACACACACACACACACACACACACACACACACACCCTATTTTGAAGTTACTGCACTCTGCCTTTGTATTGTCTGCAAAAAATGTGGAGTCATGCCAAGGCAAAAGGCAGTAACTTCCGTATTATCAATATTTGGTTGCTGATCACCATTTACAAAATCAATAGTAACACCTGTATAAAATCTAATGATCATGGCATTTATTTTGGATGATTTACAATTAATTATAGCCATCTTCTTATTACCATCATGTGCTTTGGTTGCATTCTGATGCCATTATTAAGGACACAATACGTCTTGTAAAGAGTACCTTCATTGCTGTGCAGCAAAACTTACAGCTTGATAGGTGACACTGAATTATTTGAACAAGATAAGATTATTTCTAATGAGTAAACATTTGCATATATAATGCAAAGATATAAAAAATAGAACAAATAACAAATCATGTAAAAATGCATGTGATTGGAATAAGATAAATAGCTAATAGTGCCGCTGGTTAATCAAGGGTTAAGTTTGGCTATCACACTCTAATGACAGCGCTGACTGGATCGGATTGCCCATTCATAGGCTAAACAGAGTAATTATTTATTGCAATATGTTTTTAATGTTTTTATCTAGTAAAAAAAATGATACAATAGGCTGCATAGCTTAATTACTTTTACATCTTTGAATGAAAATCGCCTATAGCCTAAAAGGACAACTTTTAGATTGATGTGAACGACAAGTAGGAATAATTCTCAGAATGCTTGTGGATTAAACATCCCCGATGACGTTCATTGCCATGGATTTTATCGGGTTTACAAGAAAAGGTAGGATATATGGATATAATTGCGAACTGTTACTACTGATTGTATGCGTGAGCGCATGCTGTCACGGCATTCGAGTGCACACAGTCGTGGGCAGCCCCAAACTGCCTGACAGCGCGCTGAGAGAATATTCTGCATTATGAAAACATGTATTACAGTACACAGGCTACACCGTAACTTAAACGCGGCAGACGTTAATAGACAGTAAAACAAAGGCGGGACACCATAACTGGATGTGGGTACCGTAACTGTCTTCCTGTGTGCAGAAATTTGTTTATGTAGCAGTGACAACAAAACGCGTGCATGCGCACCTGTGCTCCGTTCGCGCCGCGCGCCAACCCGCAAGCCTTGCACTTCTGAAAGTCTGAGGAGCCACTCGTGTTGCTACCATAGATATACATAATAAATAATATACTTAATTACATAATATACTTTATTATGTATATCTATGGTTGCTAATACTCTCCGGCGCCACCATCTTTATTTTGAGTCTGACGAATCGACGCGCATATTTTGCGTCAACGTATTTTTTGCGTCGACGTCATCGATGACGTCGACGCGTTGTCCCAGCCCTAGTAACTAAACATTTGCAACAAGGTCGTGTGTTTGGATTTTTGAGGTATCACACCCCTAACATGTCAGGAGTGCAGTAACAGGGTTTGCTCACTTAGCCCGGCTTCCAGAGATGAAATATGGATTTGTCTTTCATTTAATTTATTATATTTAATTTATTTTTTACTTCCTTTTACTGAAACAGTCAGTCAAGATGATTAAAAAGTCAAGATGAATATTGGTAAGAACTGGTTAAAACTGGAGCTTAATCAGCTCCAACCTTGGAGAGACTATGTATCTGTGTATGTGCGCAATATTCTATGTTACAGATCAGTTTTGAGAATGGTGTGCAATGGGAACCCTTAAAGATGAGTGGACTTGTTGTTCTGGGCATGTTGGCGCCTGCTCCAGATCTGGAAGGTCACTACGGGCCTAATTCCGGGGGTGAAAGCGTCAACAAGTGACACGTCTATGGAAACATGCATCGGATTAACTGACATGAGTGGAAATTTACCATGACTGTGCATTGTCTCTGAGCCAATCAGAAGCATCCACATTGCAGTAATGACGTGGATAAGACCTTCAAAGCCGTATAACTGTTGGGACAATTGTATGTACGATAGGGCGAAGCAACGAGACGGTGAGAGAGGGAGCGCAGCCTACGAACTCCTTGTGAGACTTTAAGCTGTCTTCTGCTTTTGAAACTGCAAACTATTCTAAGTAAATTTTTCTTTTAATTAATTGCAATCCTGACTCTGTCTTCATTTCTTCACTACTGGTCCTGGGTCATAAGCTGTTAACCCCTAACACTACCTTTAATAAAGGCTTTTATTGGGTTTGGGCAACAAAGTTATCAGACCAGTTTTCATTGTTGGGAATAACTGACCATTTTTAATACAATCCAGATACACATTAAATAATATTTTGTATTTCTGTCCAAAAAGTCTTAAAAATTCTAAAAAATTCTTCATCAATGCCCGGTGATTTACTGTTTTTCCTTTGTTTTAAAGTGGTTTCAATTTCTGGTAATGTTACATCTTTTTCTAGTATAAATGTGTCTTCATCTGTTATTTTAGTTACATTTTTGTTAACACTTTTCATAAAGGTATCACAGTCGTCACTCTTAAATATTTTCTTATATAAATTACTATAAAATTCACATACTTCCTTTGTGATTTTTTTTTTTTTTTTTTTGTCTTAAATAATATTTCCAATTTGGTTTAATTTTGTCAATCCCTAATAACTTGAGTTAACTTTAACAACATATTCCTATTGAGAGACCTGTGGATGTACCCGTATATATTCATCAAAATCATTTTAAAATCAAATACTTCCACCACCACCATTAACCAGTGACCTGCTTCATCACTTTTATAATCGATCATTTTCGATGTAAACCTAAAAAATAAAATCATCACTCCTGCAGGATGAGAGGTTCCATGTGAATACAAAATATTGTCTCCCCATTGTTGCTTCCAGAATTGTTCATCGTCCTTGTTAGAAGGTTAGCTTTGACTTCCTTACAATATAAAAAAATGGCCTTGTGCTTAATGTTATTCTTTAAACCTCGAACATTTAAAGAACTAAAACCAATAGACATACAAATTAAGCAAACTGCACGCTCTTAAATGCGCTTAAGAAATGTGGTTTAAGGCAGGAATAAACAATTGTTCATAGATTTCAACTTTGACTTTAACAGTAACTTAATCGTAAATCAAACTTTCTGAATCAAGGTGAGGACACTATTCTTAACCTGAGAAAGGTGCATCCACTCTTTTTCCATCTATAATAGCATACCGTTCCTTCAAGTAAGCTTTCTTCCCGTTACGTCTGGCCTCCTGTACTGTTGGATACAAATTTGCCCGAGCTTCACAATCTTTTTTTGACCAGTACTGTCTGAAATGAACCGTTCAGTTACATGTTTAAGAACCTATGAATTAACACACTGAAAGATAAAGCCAGAGATGAATATATAGCTATTTCTTTATTTATTGCCTTTTATTTTTTATTTTTTTATTTATCTATTAGCGTCATGTATTAGTCAAACAAGGCTACCCTTTTAAAATAGCTATAGCTGATGGGCTAAGGACTGTAAGGTGCTAACTTAGTTGTTACTAGGGCTGTCCTCGACTAAGGATTTAGACAATCGAATCAGAATTGTCGAATCTCTCTATGGTCGACTGATAGTCGAATCATCTGTGTGTGTGAATGGGTTGGGAGGGGCACGACACTGTCAGCTGAAGGGTAAAACTATTTTTATTTTCCTTTACGCACTGCACACAGCAACAACTTTTAATAAAGCGACCAAAACTGCCTGCCAACTGACAGACGAACTGACAATGGCTTTCTTATTTAGGTTTAAATAGCCTAAAAGGTAATGTGGTGGATAAACATTCATAAACCGTTTTCTCATAACATGTTAAAGCCGCGATCGAAATACAGAACATCACACAAATATATAAAAGAACATTTTGATAAATAAACCTAAAAAAATACCTGCCTAGAGAGGAAAAGAAAACTTTGAGTGCGTATACATGCATGTTCTGAAGCCGATTGTGCCTAGCGAGTGAAGACGTACACGAAGCTCAGCCCCGCGCCTCAGGATCTCACTCACACCCCCACCTGACGCGCACATTATACACACGCGAGCTCAATTTTGAATTGACTGACAGATTAACTGCACGAAAGCGCTCTGGGGTGCAGCAGGATTTTAAACAACTTCCTGAGTGGCCGCAGACAGGCGCTGATGCTGCCGCCGGTGTGTGTACACTCATTGAACGTGTTCTAATTTTAAAGCCGCGGTGCGAAGCTCAGCGCCATTAAAGGGGTCGCACACCGATGCTCAGCTCAGCTCAGCTCAGCGCCCCGACACGTCTTTAAAATATTGAGCACCCCCATATTGCCAAAATGGTATGATCCTCGTTTCATAACACCCGCGAAGATTCGACCGTGAGATCGGTGGTCGAATCAGACTCCGCATATCGATGCATCGCATCTTCGACTATTCGGGGTCACCCCTAGTTGTTACTAAGGAGTTGGAGTTGGCCCGGGTGTGTTGGTTAGAACACCAAAGTCGGAGAAGGAATCCAGTTCAACAGATTTATTAGTACAACGCATATGCAGAGGGGGGAGCCAGGGTGTAATGATTGGCCTTCATCAAGGTGACATAGAGTAGATAAACATGAAGATGAGTGCAGAATGGTTTTGTCTATTGCTTACGTCCATAGAAGTGTATCAGCATATGTGACCCGTCACGGAAACCAGGGACACAAGTCAGCAGCACAACTTTCGCACAAAATGCAAAAGAAGCATTTTTTTCAAATTTTGTGATTTTCGTTTTTTTGCAGAATCTGTTAGTTGATATCACAAAGAAGCCTCTCCGTTTTTGAGACAGTAGTATTGGTGTATTTAAAAGCGTACATTTTGAGGTTGAAATCGGCTTGTTTTCGGAGATTCTAGCACGCAGTAGGGGCGCGTCATTGTCCCTCGTATCACTACTTTAGTCTGAATTGCTTGCTCGCCATTCTCTAATGATAAAGAAAGCCCTAAGGGACAAACAACACCAAATAGACAGATAGAACACAGAGCGCGACCGCTGAAAGCAGGAAGCTGCGTTTGCTTGTGCCGGCGTCCCTTTATACCTCCGGGTATGCCGTCACTCGTTACGTCATCACGCAACACCAATCAAGATTGGACTTTTTTGATATGAACTCAGCAGCATCACGCCGAGGGCGTTCCCCGATGTGTCACCTCCGATGACGCAGTGCGAGTTCCCTCGATAAAGGGAACTGTAGCTGTGTCTCATTTCAGAAGGCTGCGTCCTCCGGAGGTCGCATTCGAAGGGTGCATACGTCATAAGGCCGTCTCATTTCTAAAAAGTGAGTAGGACACTCCAAAGGCCGTCCGGCCTGCAGCCCCCCCCCCCCCCCATTTCTGGAGAGGAAGTCGGCCACAGCCATCTGAGCACCCGGCCTGTGGACCACCTGGAACTTAAAAGGCTGAAGAGCTAGATACCAGCGGGTGATCCGCGCGTTGGTATCCTTCATGCGGTGGAGCCATTGGAGAGGAGCGTGGTCCGAACAGAGGGTGAACTCCCGCCCCAGAAGGTAGTAGCGGAGGGTGAGAGAACGGCCCACCTGATGGCAAGGCACTCCTTTTTGATGGTGCTGTACTTAGCCTCTCTCTTCGAGAGCTTACGGCTAATGTACAGCACCGGCCGCTCTCCCCCCTCCACCTCCTGGGCCAGGACTGCGCCCAGCCCCCTGTCCGACGCGTCAGTCTGCAACAGAAAAGGGAGAGAAAAGTCAGGGGAGTGTAAAAGCGGCCCGCCACATAGAGCAGCCTTAACTCGGGTGAAGGCCTGCTGGCACGGCTCCGTCCATTGGACCGTATCTGGTAGCCCCTTTCTAGTAAGGTCAGTCAGAGGGCTGGTGAGGTCCGAATAATTTGGTATAAACCGTCTATAATTTCCCGCCAGCCCCAAGAACTGCCTTACCTCCTTTTTGGTCTTGGGTCTCGGACAGGTTGCAATTGCGGCGGTCTTATCAATTTGGGGACGCACCTGCCCATGACCCAAGTGGAAGCCCAGATACCTTACCTCCACAAGACCGCCCTGACATGCTGCATATGCCGCTGCCAATCGTGACTGTAAATCACGATATCGTCCAGGTAGGCAGCAGCATATGCGGCATGGGGACGCAAAATCCTGTCCATGAGGCGCTGAAAGGTAGCGGGTGCCCCGAACAAGCCGAAGGGAAGCGTGACGAATTGGTGCAATCCAAACGGCGTGGTGAAGGCTGTCTTTTCTTTGGACAATGGAGACAAGGGGATCTGCCAATAGCCCTTCGTTAAGTCCAATGTCGAATAAAATCGAGCCGTGCCCAGCCGATCAAGCAACTCGTCAACCCGCGGCATTGGATACGCGTCGAATTTCGACACTGCGTTCACCTTGCGGTAGTCCACACAGAACCTGACCGAGCCGTCGGTTTTAGGGACTAAAACGATCGGGCTCGCCCAGTCACTGTTGGACTCCTCTATTACTCCCATATCGAGCATTGCCCCTAATTCTTCCTGAACTACTTTTTTCTTGTGTTCAGGTAAGCGATACGGCCGGCTGCGAACTACCACGCCCGGCTCGGTCTCGATATGGTGCTGAATTAAGTTGGTACGTCCCGGTAGGGGCGAAAACACGTCGGCGAACTCCGCCTGTAGTTTAGAGAGATCAGTGAGTTGGGACGGTGAGAGGTGATCTCCCCCAGGGGCCAGCGCGACCGATTGTGCTTTGATGCTCGCCTCTGGCCCGAGATCATCCTCTCCCCCGATCACCGTCGCCAACAACACTGATTCCACCTCATTCCATTTCTTAAGGAGATTGAGGTGGTATATTTGACGTGCCCCGTTCCTATCGGACCGTATCACTTCATAATCGAGGTCTCCAACCTGTCGTGCGACCTCAAACGGCCCCTGCCACTTCGACATTAATTTAGAGCTCTATGTAGGGAGTAATACGAGCACTTTCTCTCCCGGTGTAAATTTGCGTAGTCTCGTACCCCTGTTATACGACCGGCTTTGGCGGTCCTGGGCTTGCAACAAATTCTCCCTAGATAGCCGCCCCAAGGTGTGGAGTTTTGTTCGCAAGTCCAGCACATATTGGATTTCGTTCTTGGCCAAAGAAGGCCCCTCCTCCCAAGTTTCTCGTAGGACGTCCAGCACCCCCCGGGGCTGCCGTCCGTAGAGAAGCTCGAAGGGGGAAAACCCCGTGGAGGCTTGCGGGACCTCTCGCACAGCGAATAAGAGGGGTTCTAACCACCGATCCCAATTTTTGGCGTCTTCCTGTACGAATTTACGGATCATGGATTTAAGAGTGCGATTAAATCGTTCGACCAAGCCGTCTGTTTGTGGGTGATAGACGCTTGTCCGAATAGATTTAATGCCCAATAATCCGTACAATTCGCTTAACGTGCGTGACATAAACGCCGTGCCTTGATCAGTGAGGATTTCTTTCGGAATCCCCACTCGGGAGATTAAACGAAACAGTGCGTCCGCAACACTCTTCGCAGAGATGTTGCGGAGAGCCACTGCTTCCGGATATCGTGTTGCGTTGTCCACAATAACTAGCGCAAAACGATGTCCGCGTGCGGATCGCTCTAATGGCCCGATGAGGTCCATCGCAATTCTCTCGAAGGGGACCTGCATTAATGGAAGGGGGCGCAATGGCGCTTTTGGGGCGGCCAGTGGATTCACCAACTGACATTCAGGACAAGATGCGCACCACCTGCGCACATTGTCGTGAATGCCTGGCCAAAAAAATCGGGTCATTAAACGATTCAGCGTGGCCGCCTGTCCCAGGTGGCCCGCCATTGGGTTAGAGTGAGCTCTTTGGCACTAACAACTGGGTTGTATCCACTTTTGTCTGAGCGTCTTGGGTCACTCGATACAACCTGTCCTTAATTATGGCAAAATAAGGATACGTGACGGGCAATGCAGGTTGAAGGGACTGACCGTCGATAGTGCGGACCTGCTGGAAAGCATGTTTTAGGGTCTCGTCTTGAGACTGCTCCAGAGGGAAGTCATCGCGGTCTGAGAGAATCAGTCTCTCGACCCCGCTCAGTTCCTCTGAATCAGTTCCCGAGGGCCCCGTATCAGTCTCGCCAACCTGCACACGCACCGCCCCGTTCCTAGCCTTGTTCTCCCAAGCGGCATCCGTGCATAACGACCCCAATAACGCCGGAAAGGCGGGCCAATTCGTTCCCAGAATTAGCGGATGCCGGAGGTGGGGACTAACCGCCACCTCAACACTATGATTTTCTCCCCTAAACTGTATCGTGACTGGGACAACCGGATATTCCACCACATCCCCGTGCACACACCGCACCTTAACCATGCGGCTTGTATCCAATGCCCCAGGCTGCATCAGGCTTTGATGGATCGAGGTTTGGTTACATCCTGAATCCACCAAGGCCTGATATGTACCCCCCTTGATACTCACAGGAATTTGGTACTCTCCTGCTTGATCGGGGGTGGTCCGCTGGAAGTCCGGGACCCGGATCATTGTCCCGATGTCCATCATCGGACATCGGTCCACAAAATGGTCCGGGTCGCCGCACCGCCAGCAGGCCAGCCCAGGCCTGCCCGCCGCCCCTGCGGCGGGGAGTGGGTTGCAATATGAGCGCGGAGGGGGGGTGGAACCGGAACCGTTATCCCCGCCCGACCCCAGCAGCCCCGCCCCCCTGGGCGGGGCCCTCGAACTCCCGTACTGCCCTGGGCCCATTCCACCCCGGCCTCTGGGGGGAATGCGAGGGGGCCCTGGAGGGCGGGACCTAGGGAGAGGGACAGGGCGAGAAGGAGAGACAGAGGGGGGAGAGAGAGAGGGAGAGGTTAGTAGGGGCTCACCGACCCCCGGGCACGCCACCAGATGGTCCTCCGCCAGGTTGATGGCCGTCGTCAGCGACGTGGGCCGGTGGCACTGGACCCACTCGGCGGTCTTCTTAGGTAGCCGAGCGATAAACTGCTCCAGTACCACCAGATCGACGATGTGGTCCACGTCGCTTCCACCGGCCAATAGCCATTTGCGGCACGCGTCCCGGAGCTGGTGGGCCATCGCGAAGGGTCGGCCGGCCTCACCCCACTCCAGCGAGCGGAACCGCTGACGATGCTGCTCAGGGGTCCGGCCGACCCGCTGGATGATGGCCCTCTTCAGGTCTTCATAATCCAGGAGGTTCGCCACCGGCAGTTGTTGGGCGGCCGCCTGGGCTTCTCCGGTGAGCAGTGGTATGAGGCGCACCGGCCACTGTGCCCGGGGCCACCCGCAGGCCTCCGCTGCCTTCTGAAAGAGGTCGATGAAGGCCTCGGGATCGTCCTGTGGCCCCATCTTGTGTAGGGGCACGTGGACCGGTGCGCTGGCGAGCCCGGCGGCTTCGGTGCAAACCTCCCGGTCTACCCAGCTCCGGAACCTCTCGCGGTCCTCTTGCTGGCCGCGGACGATGGCCTCGAAGCGGCGCTCCTGGTCCGCCCGCAGAATTTAACTTTTTAATTCTGAAATGGTGTTTCTGCCTTTTATTGTTACCAAGCAGTGATCACAAATTTAAATATAAATTTCCTTTGAAATAAAGCCCATTCATAAATAAATAGAAAAATAAACAAAAAGAACAAACTTTACCTCGGGAGGAGGGCCTAAACAAATGAAAACAAAAATACCTCTACCTAAAAGGAATTAAGTATTAAATTACCTACGTTAAAGAAAAATAAACAAAACAACAGATAACTTCCCTCGCTCCCTAACTAACCATTAAACAGGAGAAAAGATATTAGGTATCCTCCACCCTACGTTACCCATAACATCTTAACTGATTATAACAGATCTCAACTTGTTAACACTATAACACTCATTACACATTACAACAATGAGCGCACCAAGCTCTCTCTGGTCTGGGTTTGGAGAACCGGATCAGCCTCAACCGTCGCATGTCTCTCTCCTTTCCCCGTTTCTCTCTGCAGCTTTAAAGTGGACTCCTCAGGACACGCACCAATCAGGGCGTAGGCAACTCCCAGATTAGATGAATGAACAGGTGGTAACATTTACCTATCTGGCAAGAAAACACAGGCAGGGAGAAAGACAGAAAGTGAGAGAGAGAAGAACAAATACTCCAAAAACTCAAAATAAAACAGAAAAATAACAAAAAAACGTCTCAACTCACGTTTATTAGATTGAGATGGATAGTCTATTATAGCAGAAACTTTCGCTTCTACTGGTCTCACACTTCCTTGACCCACTTTCTTTCCCAAGTATGTCACCTCTCCTTTCGCAAATTCACAGGCAGAAATCTCCGAAGCCCGTGGTGTGAGAGGCACCTGCCAGTAACCCTTTAATAGATCTATTTTTGTCACGTATCTTGCCGTTCCCACCCGATCGATACAATCCTCAATACGAGGTAGGGGGAACGAATCGAAAGATTATTAACTTTCCGGTAATCTGTACAAAAGCGATATGTAGAGTCTGGTTTGGGCACAAGCAGACATGGGGAGCTCCATGGGCTTTGACTTGGTACAGCTAACCTATGTTTTAGTAGATATTTTACCTCATCCTTCATAATGTTGCGTTTTCGTGGATTCACTCTATATGGATGCTGTTTCACCGGGGATGCACTACCCACCTCAATGTCATGACATAACACGTTCTACTAGGTACATCTGAAAAAAGTGAGGGAAAAGAATGAATCAACCTACACACATATTGTTCCTCAGACAAGTGTCTCAAATAACTACTTAAATCCTGTAAAATACTGGAATTATTTAGGTGAGGAGTAGAAATAAGAGCAACATCATTTTCTACTGCACAAGAGGTAGTTATGGTGACTGTGGAAGGAACCAGTGGAACATCTATAGAAGATGGTTCTCTCGCCACATAAGCTTTTAGCATATTTACATGGCAAACTCGAGTTTTGCGTCGATGATCAGGAGTCTGAACAACGTAATCAGTTTCACTGAGCTTTTGCTCGATGACATATGGGCCTGAGAACTTTGCTTTTATACTCGAAAAATGTAAGTATAACTATAAAAAAATTAAGATTTCCCCCAGAATGAACTGCACTGCTAGCCCACCCGCAGACACTTACAATAATAATGACAAATGCTGAGCAATACTTAATTATATTACTTTTTTTATATATCGTTTTAGTAAAACGAGCAAAAGGCAACTTGTCATATGACATAGCGATGCATGCCATGAATGAATACACATTAGACAAATGCAGCCAATGTGAATATGATGTGAATCATTTTATTTACTGACAACTAAGGAAACATGAATGAATGAGTAAAAGAATTAATAAAAGTAAACATCACAAGAAATGAATAAAAGTCAACACATGAAACAACACATGAAACAAAGCTTTATTCAAATGTATTGTTCTAACGATCACACATACAGAAGGTGAACGCCACATCTGCTGCCCGTCTCAACACAGCTGTGCCAGTTCTGCAGCTTTATATTGATGAAGCAGTTGACCACCGTGAACACCTTCGTCTGTCCTAGCCATCCATCATGTCCCTCATAGCGTTTTGACTTTTGCGTGTAGTAGGCTTTCTGGTTTGATCTCCGTAGCCGTCACCACCAGTGTGTCCTTGAGCAAGGCTTTTAGCTCCAGGGGGATCGTCCCTGTAATAAGTGCACTGCTTTTGGTCTTTTTCTAGCAGTTTCACTGGCTCTGGGTTTACTGAGGATGAAGAGACCACAGCAACATCTGGCTCAGATGAGGCACTAAGGGCCGGTGAAGTGATGAAGGGTCCAGGTTCTACAAAAGCACTCATTTAAACAGCACAATGTCATTTGATTTCTGTATTAGAAGTAACTAAATGATCTTACTTTATATTTTTATTTCAGGTTTTCCCCACACATGACACCCGTGTCTTGCAGGCCCTGCTCCATCACAAAAGCTCTGCAGCAAATGCAAAGCCATCAAGAATCAGAAAAGTGCTGAAATAACTCTTTGAAACAAACTTAAGATTTAAATAGATGATTCATTTCTGTAGTATACTGACTCAAAGCCTTTGATGACAGCATTCCTTCATCAGCCGCTCTCCACCATATAAACAGACACACGAGCTCTTCTGTCCCTGTAACATTAAGATGTGTTACCTATGTGACTTATGTTCAATACTACATTTAAATGTAGTTGCTGATATGTTAATGTTCCTCAGTTTATTAACAGTACTAATGGACAAATTAAATTGATAACTTATGTTTAGTTACTTTATGTAGATTTGTTTATTTACATTGCTGAGGTTCATGTAAAATAAGCAGAGTTGTCAACAGTGAACTCTATAACACACACACACACACCATTCTGATCTATTCAGATGTATCAGATGTCTATTTTATGTTGTGATGTGCTCATCTGCAATACTTATAAAAAATTCCTGTCAGGTGTTAAATAAACATTTAGTAAGTATCTTTATCTTTAAGATGTATATGTAATCCACTTTGGAGACGTATGTGTGTTACTGGAGCTCCCCTGTTAGCTATACACAATAAAACCTGTTTTTACAGCACAATCACAACTATTCAGACAACTTTGCACCTTCAACAATTCAAAGGTTTACTCTACAGAAGCTCAACAAATGTGATTTGAACACAAGAGAATCGTGATTTTCGTTTGTAATACTCATGTTTGAAAACACCCGCACACTTTCCTCCACCTGACGTATCCTTTCCTGTGGCCTTATGGGAAGGCAGGGATAGAAAAGTATTCGACGATGAACGCTTCACAATCTGGGCGGAGCGCAGTAGGCCATCCGGGGATTTCTCGCCTACTCTTTTATGATTACTGAGGTTTCGAACATACTACTCCTTTCACGTACTGTTTTCGCCTACTATATAGTAGGTTAGTAGGCATATTCGAACGCAACTTGAGTACACGTACGTCCGAATCTTGCGAGAAATAGTCCAAACGCCTGGTAGTTCTCGCCTACTCTTTTATGAATACTAAGGATTCGTACATACTTTTCGCTCGCCTACTGCTTTTTCCATACTATATAGTAGGAAAGTATGCGGTTCCGAACGCAGCCTTAGATACGCTCTCGGACTAACCATAAAATATCTTTAACTGAAGATGAACGGAGGTCTTAAGGGTGTGGACCGACATTAGGGAGAGTCATTAATGACATGAATTTAATTTTTGGGTGAACTAGCCCTTTAAGACCCAACTGCTGCCACCTACTGTTGGTTTAGTTTCATATACTTTTCAACATTTCTTTTGTTTATACAAAAATACCATCTCATAACAATCTCATAACATTATTTAATGCAGTTGTAATTTTTCAGTGTAAATTATTTAATTTGACGGGTAACAGCCCTATAGTGTCTTATTTTAATTTAATGTATAGATAAAATTTTAGAATGCAATATGAAACCTGAAGAATAGCGTATATTTAATAAGATTAGGGTAAAAATGTCCATTATAAAAGGTAAAAATATCACAAATATGCAGATTTAAAATATGTCAAAGCTGATTGAACACTGTTGAGAATATTGCTTCAGAATAAGTTTATTATTGTGTAAAAATCTCTATTGTAAGCCAATTTTGTATAGTTTATATTGTATATCGTTCATATTGCCCATTACTATCAATACGCACAAAATGTGCACATCAATCATGCTAAATCAAGCTGGTATTTCACATAAAAAGCACCTGCTTCCATACATTTGCGATCACAGGAAGGAACAAAACAACTACGTTTTTAAGTCCAACAGCTTACACATTTACAGGTTTCCAACTCTTTTTCAGCGATCATTTTCTAGGCATTTTCGATTTTACTACGCTGGAAGCTCATTAGAGATGGGAAGTGCAGTTCTATTTAATGAACCGATTCTTTTAGACAGTTCGGTTCAATGAAGCGACAAGGATCACGCCAAATATTGCTCTCTAAGACTTTAAAAGGTGTACAGTTTGTATGACTTGCAGACGATTTACTCTTTAATTCCCTTGATTTGCTAGACTGTCCACACAATTTATAAATCGAGGAAATGAAATAGTAAATCGTCCGCAAGTCTTGACAACAAACCGTACATCTTTTAAAGTCTTGGAAAGCAATATTTGGTGTGATCCTTGTCTTTGGTTTCATTGAAACGAACTGTCTGAAAGAATCGGTTCACCAAATAGAACTGCACTTCCCATCTCTAATGAGCTTCAGACCATGCACTCATATCGTTAAAATAGGGCCCATAGTTCAACAGCATCATTGTAACAAGTAACAGTCTTTATTATTAACACTTATATAATTATGTTACCTGGATGCATTTTAAAACAAGAATGCAATACGCATTTGAGTAAACTATAAAATATTATGATTTAACAGGATAATTTTAATGTTCAAAAGCTTTCATAACAACCTTATTAAACAATATTTATGAAGATGACAGAAAACCCAACTGTAATTTAAAATAGCCTCAATTGAAACAGCAAAATTATTATAAAAACACTTTTCTGACTTTTCGCCACCTAGGAAATAAATCTAAATACTCTTAGACAGAACCATTCAATAAAGACATTGCATTTTAAAATGACTTACCATAGACCGTCTATTCTTGCTTCTGTTCTGAGGCAGACATGATGCAGTCTGACGTCTCGTTTATGTGTTGGAGAACAGGTTCAAGCTAGTCTGAAATACCACGTAAAAGAATTCATTTGAACACGTATTTCTTCAATAGCATTAGTATAATGATTAAATCACTTATATTACGTTTGCTGTTGCCTTGTCTTGGAGGTCACGTAACGTTACCTTAACTTTAATGCATTATATTTCAAACGAGAACATGTTTAAACCACGACGAAAAAGAGGTTATTTTTACACTGAAACACTTCACTAACACTCTAACTAAACTGTAACAATATATAAAGATGAAATAAGAAACGAACTATTTTAAAATAGCCTCAGTGGAAACGAGTCATATATATTTTGTTTTTCCGGAATTTCTGAGGTGAAATGTAACTTACGTTATAGATTTAAACCATTTCCTGACTTTTCGCTGCCTATTAAAGTAACCTCAGACAAAAACCAGACAACAAAGCTATTGAATTTTAAAATTACTTACCATAAACCGTCTTTCCTTGGTTCGGAAGAAACTGGGGAAGAAAATCGCACCTTCCCGTTCAAGTTCACGCGGTGCACTCCCGCGCATGCGCACTTGCGCAGGGATTACGACTCAGTGAACTAGTGAAGTGAACTATCTCTATTAGTAGAATCAACTAATATTTTTTTATTATATCAGTGTATTGCCATTATGCCATTAGTTTAATCAACGTCAACTAAAAATGTTATGTTATCTGAACAACCTTACTGAATCTAAGTTGATTTGACAAAAAAAACAAATGTTGTGATAACAAATCTTGGAAATAATTTTTTACAGTGCAGAAATTGCTGCAAATATAGTGAAAATGCTGTCTATCCTGCTTAATCGTATTTCAGATTGACAGCGCGGAGTTGTTTGGTCAGCATGATATAGTCATTATCTGATTATATTCATAGATGCCACCTACGTCACTACTAAATAGAACGCCACCATATTTACGACCAATCTTGTAATCTCGCCCAGTGGCTGCCCAAACTGCCCATTTGAATGAGAGAGACAGAAAGATACCTGAAGAAAATTTCTATTTTAGGCTCCAATCCTTATTTGTTACCCCCAGTTTTCTTTTGTCCGTTATTACATATAATATATCGATAACACTTTACATTAAGGTTACCTTTGTAAAGGGTTTATAAAGGTGTTTGTTAATGACTAATAA
Source organism: Pseudorasbora parva (assembly GCF_024679245.1). NCBI lineage: Eukaryota > Metazoa > Chordata > Actinopteri > Cypriniformes > Gobionidae > Pseudorasbora > Pseudorasbora parva. Next base: position 11,803,748 of record NC_090184.1, read on the forward strand.
CTCATTTACAAATGCATTATAAATAATTGATAAGCAGTTATAACTGCATGAATAAAAGGGCAACTTTAATGCAAGGCCTGCCAAATAGTGATCCTTTTTTAACATGTTATAAATGCTTAATAAATGTATTTATTAACACTTATTTAACTCAAAACAATATTCCTGATTTATTTAATGATGCAGCAAAATAGACTTTCGTAGTGAGACTGATGGGTGTTGTATGTGGTTCTCTCATTAATATCTCATGACTGCCACTTTTTAAAATTCCCTCACACTTTTTCTAATATTACAGAATTTATATCTCATGACCGCCTTTTTAAAATGTTCCTTAAGATACCTTCTTACCATGATATTCAAAAAAAGCAGTGGCGTAACTTTGTTTTAAAAAGTGGGTGGGACATAAATTGCGTATCATATGCACGTGAGAAACTGCCTACCATATGCACGCCAAAGCTCATTTATCAGATGTAAAATATGTACAATAACAATTGCAGAAAAATTAGTATTAAGATGTCCGGAAATCAATTAAATAGTTCATTTATTGATATAGATCTTGTTTAATAATTGCATCTAAACACAATATAGTGTTGTGCCAAGAATTTTCACGTGAATAAAGGCATATAGATTTGCACACTTTGCTTATAATCCCTGGTCTAGTCTGTTAAACTTGTTAGAAATTCTCGTTTATCATCTGCCCTCGTAGCCTATTTTTTCTCTCAACAAAACTGAATATCATCAGCACATCAAGAGCAGGGGCAGCTTTTGTGCATTTTGTTTCGTGACCTGACCGGAACAAATAGAAAGTCTCTGCAACGTCGTTAAGCCTTAGATTACAGCGCTCTGTGTGAAGACTGCATGAGCCGCAAGAGAAATCTGCGCCACTGGTAACAGCGGCAACGAGCACCAGATCGCCTCTTATTTAACTAACAAACAAATTGATACTCTTCTACCAGAGATGTTTTGTTTGTATTAGTTAGGTTCATCCGTGAAGCAAGATTTTTAAAAAAAGTGGTGGGGACATGTCCCACCTGTCCCACCCGTAAATTACGCCTATGCACAAAAGGTTCATGATGCCTCCACAGCATGTATCAAAACTGATTCTTGTTAATGAAGATAAAGAAGAACTTTATTTTGGGTGGAAAAAAAAACACAATCATAATCTGATAATATATTAATAATGATTTTCCTAATTCCAATATTAGTTACTTAGAACTTTAATGTAGGGTGGACAACTGTGAACCATTTATAAATGAGTTACAAACATTAATAACCTGTAAAAGTGAGCCTTAATGTAATGTGAACACCGGTGAACCATTTATTAATGAGCATTAATAACCTGTGAAAGTGAACCTTAATGTAAAGTGATAACGTGAACCATTTATTAATGAGTTAAAAACATTAATAACTTGTCAAAGTGAACCTTAATGTAAAGTGAACACCTGTGAACCATTGATTATTAATTAGTTACTATGACGGAGGGGGCGTGGTTCTGCGAGGTCTGCAGCGGGAGAGAGAGAGCAGAGCGGAGCGGCAGGTAAGTAAGTCAAGCACAGATGACGAACACCTGTTTCTGATTACAGTGCATGATTGCCGTGGAGAGAGCGCATTTAAGCCGCTGCCGGGAGAGAGATGAGAGAGAGAGTTGGACTGGGTCTTCGCGAGTGACTGACTGAGAGAACTGAGACTTGAGTTATAAAGAAGTGAAAGGAGCTATCCATATCAAGGATATAGAGAGTCACGCCATTGAGCGCTTGTTGTTTTACTGTTTGATAAAACTGAATAAAGAGAGAGAGTCCCAGTCAAGCCAACCCCTGTCTTCTTCCTTCCTATATAAGAACCTTATCACAGTTACAAACATTACTTACCTGTGAAAGTGAGCCTTAATGTAAAGTGAACACCTGTGAACCATTTATTAATGAGCTACAAACATTAATAACCTGTGAAAGTGAGCCTTAATGTAAAGAACACTTGTGGACCATTTATTAATTAGTTACAAACATTAATAACCTGTGAAAGTGAACCTTAATGTAAAGAACACCTGTGGACCATTTATTAATTAGTTACAAACTTTAATAACCTGTGAAAGTGAGCCTTAATGTAAAGAACACCTGTGGACCATTTATTAATTAGTTACAAACATTAATAACCTGTGAAAGTGAACCTTAATGTAAAGAACGCCTGTGGACCATTTATTAATTAGTTACAAACATTAATAACCTGTGAAAGTGAACCTTAATGTAAAGAACACCTGTGAACCATTTATTAATAAGTTACAATCATTAATAACCTGTGAAAGTGAACATTAATGTAAAGAACACCTGTGGACCATTTATTAATTAGTTACAAACATTAATAACCTGTGAAAGTGAACCTTAATGTAAGAACACCTGTGGACCATTTATTAATTAGTTACAAACATTAATAACCTGTTAAAGTGAGCCTTAATGTAAAGTGGACACCTGTGAACCATTTATTAATGAGTTACAAACATTAATAACCTGTGAAAGTGAACCTTAAAGCTACACTGTGTAACTTTTTTAGTTTATTCTTAGCTAAAAACACTTAGTTCTTTCAAAAATATATGTGCACATTAATTTATATTTACTTCTTTAAAGTAATAAAGTATTCTCGTAAGTTTATAATATGCCGTTGAAAATACATACGGGTGAGGGGTTCGAATGCTGGTCGCCATGTTGCCCCTCCATCTTGAAAGTACAGTAGCCAAAGAGGGACATGCCCATAAATTCAAGCTTCGCCTTTCACGTTTTAACACTCGATGGCACCGTGTCGAATGTGAAGAGGGGGATTGCCATGTTAATCTTGGACTAAATAGGCCATCGTAGGAGTTAAAACGAAATCAGAATTGAGAGGAACAGAAACTATTATTCACTGGATGGTCATATACCTTTTCACCGCTAGATGGGGGAAAATATCACACAGTGTAGCTTTAATGTAAGAACACCTGTGGACCATATATTAATGAGTTACAAACATTAATAACCTGTTAAAGTGAGCCTTAATGTAAAGTGGACACCTGTGAACCATTTATTAATGAGTTACAAACATTAATAACCTGTGAAAGTGAACCTTAATGTAAAGAACACCTGTGGACCATATATTAATGAGTTACAAACATTAATAACCTGTGAAAGTTGACCTAAATGTAAAGTGAACACATGACTTATGTTATAAATGCACACTGACTTTATTTCTGATTAAATATTTTATTGTTGATGCATTGTATCAGTAAACACAACTTAAAACTTGAACATTAACATATTAATACACAATCAATAATTATTTTGATATCATGATAAAGACCACTGTAACCTGAGCATCTGATCATCCACACTTTAGTCACAGTTACCTGCAAATAAACAATTAATATAAAAACTTGAAAAACATATTCTGCAATGTCACCTCAGTTAGCTTACCCATCAAATCAATAACACCTAAAATTTCTCTTCAGAGCACGATTGAACAGTGTGACTTCTTCTCATGAAAGTGAGTTTATCTTTATTGGATGCTCACTAGCGCCAACTCTTGTTACATGCCAGACCATGCATGCTTTAGTGATGCAAAAAAGAATACATTGCATATTAAACATATGTATGCATATTTTAAATAATATAAAAATAAGCATCTATAAGTAGGTGAACAGAAAACTAGACAATTATTAGACTATATTTTATTATACTCTTTCAGGCTCGCATCCATAGATGTGTTCTGGAGTGTGACAGGAGTTGGAGCTAGTGAGCATCTTGTAAAAATACTTTTAATGAGAGAGGTAGACGACATGTTGTTCATATTGTGCCTGTGTCTCATTTCAGAAGGCTGCCTCCTCCGGAGGTCGCATTCGAAGGCTGCATACGTCCTAAGGGCGTCTCATTTCAAAATGCCACCTTCGAATGCGTCCTTCTTTCACAGGAATTCGGAGTGTGCAAGGCTAAAAAACTAGCCTTCGCGGCTGGAGATAACCCACAATTCTTTGCGTCGCCGTTAACAACCGTCATATATATATTTTTATATTATATGAAAAAAACTGCACCACTGCCAGATATGCATGCGAGCATAGCTGTGGTTGTTAAAATGTAAGTTGGGGCACTCAGTTTCAGTCAATCTCATGTCAATCTTGAGTACCTATAGAGTAGTATTGCATCCTTCATATCTCCGAAAAGTCTTTCGTTTTGTTATATTTATAAAAGAAATATAGGCTGTACTGAGTCTCTCCGAAAAAAAACGACTGGCTGGAGGCGTATCGTGTGGGTGAGCTAAAGAATGACGAGCGCGCACAAAGCGGTGATGTCCTCAAGCGTGGAGAAGAAAACACTACCCTAAATAAACCATGGCTATCAATCAGATTCAACTAATAAATATATGATCCAGAATCAGATGCTGAGGCTGAAATAAATTGAACAGGAGAAGCAGTACGTCCATCTCTGTGGTATGTACTGTATTTAGTGGCCTGTCAACATTTGTGTGTGTTAACTCGCGGTTTATGAGGACATGATTTGGTTTATGGACTATTGTATGTGACTAAACCTTAGCAGTAGCAAGTAAAACGGTTTTGCACGTCAGACTAGTGTAACGTTATACATAGAACAACAATGGAGTAACCATTAGCGCATTTGAATGACAAAGCACGCTTTGTGAGAACCTCCCTAGGTTTAAGTTTGGGTGGTTTTACAATAAACAAACTGACACCTATATTGGTCAGCTAAACAAATGTATTTAAACACACACCATAGATTGCATGCTCCATTGATAAATTAACTAACGTTATACACGATCGTGTTGTTTACTGATGTTTACTTATGCGACGATAGCCAACAACACAGACATTTGAAGCAGTTTTACTCACCGCCTGCTTCCAAAGCACGACCGTGAACCCTTATTGATGGGACCGCTCCGTCAAAAACACACTTCTTTGGTAACTATTGAAGTCCTGACAGCAGTGACCGTTGAGATCCACTTTTGCGACACAACTGAAGCGTGATGTTATGAAGCTTCCCATCATTTCTGCGTTCAAATCGGTTCAAATGCAGCGCTGCCTTCCCGGAATGCTGTGCTGAAGCGTTGAAGTCGCTTGATGTCACCCATAGGAATAAAGTGGAGCATGGCGCAACCATTAGGCCGCGACAGAAGTGTTGCACGGACCAAGGACCAGAAGTGGATCTGCACCTGAGAGCAGTGTTTATGGGCGTGCATTTGGTCTCTCGCTCTAGTCACACGCGCGCACCCTTCCGGGAGAAGAGCCCGTACGTCCCATTCAGGGACATTCCGCTCTGTTGACGTCAAGCGGACCCATACTCGAAAAAAACCTCTCTGAAACTAGTGAGAAACCGGAAGGAGTATTTTTGACACAGAAATACTCCATCAAGCGTCCAACTTAGTTTTTGAAACTTTATCTATGTTTAGGATGGGAAACCAAGTCTTTAACAGTGTAAAAAGCTCAGTATGCATGAAACAGCATTGCTTTAATCTAACAAAGTGTTTGAATTGATGGGTAAGCTAACTGAGTTTAAGCTAACTTTCAAGTTTTTATATTAATTGTGTTAATGTTAAATAAATTAAAAAATATTAATGTTTGTAATTTATTAATAAATGGTTCATATGTGATCACTTTACATTAAGGTTCACTTTCACAGGTTATTGATGTTTGTCACTCATTAATAAATGGTTCACTTGTGTTTACTTTACATTAAGGCTCACATTCACTAGTTATTAATGTTTGTAACTCATTACTAAATGGTTCTGTTCACTTTACATTTAGGTGCAATTCACAGGTTATTACAATTTTTGCCCATTGCTTGAACACTATAGACCCATGCTTAGACTAAAATACTTGTACCCATACCTTAAACAAAAGCACTGCTTAGCACTCTAGTTTCAATAGTTTCAATTCTGCAACACACTTAGGAGGGAGAGAGAGAGAGAGAGAGAGAGAGAGAGAGAGAGAGAGAGAGAGAGAGAGAGAGAGAGAGAGAGAGAGAGAGAGAGAGAGAGAGAGAGAGAGAGAGAGAGAGAGAGAGAGAATTTGAATTTTGAATCTCTTTAATTTTCTACACAAAGATTTTTACTAAATACTTTTGTTTTGTTTTTTTGTTTAAAAAAAAGCTGGCATCTCTGTCGGTATTTCTGACTGTATCTATACCCAAAAATAAACATCTCTTTAGAAAAAACAACATCAAACATTAAAAACATTTGTTCTAACTGTGCAAAAAAAATGACACAGTCTACTACATTCTGAGAAACAATGAAACACTGTTTCCCTTTTCTCACAGAAAGGACAATTTTCATTTACATTAGAATTAATAACGGAAATAAAAGCATTAACAGCCACGATTCCATGTAACACTCTCCATTGTAAGTCCCCAACTTTTTTAGTCAATGGTAATTTATACAGAGCTCTCCACACAGGCTTGACTTCCTTATCAAGCCCAAAATGAGCTCTCCAGGGAGTATCCACTCGACCATTCAATTTATCTTTGTTTAAAATCTTAACAAAAGACATATACATGGATTTACTTGACATTGTGACCAAGTTGTTTGTAGGAGTTTTGTTTAACTCTAGCAAAGGTCCAGTACAGTCTTTAAAATCAGGAGTAAGAATTAATAAAGGGAAGATATCACCACTGTTGGGTTGACAATTTCCATTGCAATAGTCATTACACAAGGAGAGTTCAGTCGGTACAAGTTCACTTTTCCAGTTAGCCAGCAAGCGGCTAACAGTCCTGACTGAACAGACCCCTATGTGAGAGGCCAGTTTTTCAGCGTTAGACAAGTTTGGCCCTGTTAAATCCAAGACATGTTTCAAAGTAACAGTTCCTGTTGAGATAAAACGCTGTGCCATAAAAGACCCATTGAAGTTTTCAACGTTGAATCGTGTCCCATACAGCACTGGTTCTTTCAACAACCAAAACAATGAATCGTCGCTTGTCCTTAATTTCTGAAACATCCCCCACACAGCAAACAGTCCTTGATAGAACTTGGGAAGATTACAAAGTTTGTGAGTCTTCAGATCCATTAAAAACAAAGACTGAACTAGACCCATATTTCCACCTTGGCTCAATATAGTATGGGCCACGGGTCTCCAGACAAGGTTTTCTGGTCCAACAAGCAGTCTCTGTATAAACTGGAGCCTGAAAGTAGCACCTCTACTAGCCAGATGAATTAGTCCATGGCCTCCTTCTTCCTTTGGCAAAAACAACAGACATTGTGGGACCCAATGTAACTGATCCCAAAAAAAATTAACTAAAACTGCTTGTATTTTTGCCAGCAACTGTGGAGGAGGATCTACACACATCAAGCGATGCCATAACATAGATGACACCAAGTTGTTGACCACTAATACACGTCCCTTAAACGACATTTGTGGTAAGATCCACTTCCATTTTTTAAGACGTCCTTCGATCTTTTCTAAGACATTGTCCCAATTTTTGCAAACAACTGAATTATCTCCTAAAAACACACCAAGATACTTAAAACCACCCTTGACCCAGGATAACCCATTTGGTAAAACAGTCTTATTTTCTAACTCGCCACCAAAAACTATGGCTTCACTCTTTCCCCAGTTGATTTTTGCAGATGACAAAACACTGAAATCATTTATACATTCAACAAGAATATTTATGTCATCTTGATTTTTAAAAAAAATCACCACATCATCAGCGTAGGCAGATAGTTTAAGAACTGAGTTACAACCAGGAAAGGTTACCCCTTGGATGAGACCTCTTATTTTATGTAGGAAAGGTTCAATAGCTATTGAATAAAGCATTCCAGAGAGAGAACAGCCCTGTCGTATTCCCCTCTGAACCTTAAAAGGAGCACTTAAACCCCCATTTATCTTTAATAAACTTTCAATATCCTTGTATAAGACCTGGATCATGGCTATAAAAGTTGGATTAAAACCAAAAACTTCCAATGTTTGCCACAAATATTGGTGCTCAACCCTGTCGAACGCCTTTTCTTGGTCGATTGAAATTAATCCAAGTTCACAACCCAGAGAGCTAGAGAGATCCAACACATCGCGAATTAAAATAATATTATCAGATATTAACCTGTTTGGAATACAATAGGTCTGGTCCACATGTATAATTTGTTCCATAACTTTTTTCAATCTCATGGCTAATACTTTAGATAGCAGCTTATAATCAGTCGACAATAACGCTACTGGTCGCCAATTTTTAATCTCTTGCAGATCCCCTTTCTTAGGAAGAAGAGTAAGGATTGCCCTTCTGCAGCTTAGTGGTAAAAAACCATTTTCAAGGCTGTTTTTTAATACAAGTGACAAGTCTTTACTGATTTCTTTCCAAAAAACTTTATAAAAATCCACGGGAATCCCATCCATACCTGGGGCCTTACCACTCTCTAAGCTCTGCAATGCTGTGTATAATTCAGATTCAAAGATTGGGCCACCCAGCTCTTTATTAGTCTCCTCTGAAACCTGTGGTAGTCCCTCATAAAAGGACTTTGCTATATCTAATGCCTCTTGAGACTCTTTCTTAAACAATTTTTCATAAAAATCAACAGCACATTTCCGAATCTCTGCAGATTCATGTAAAACTTGTCCAGTGTTGTTTCGCAACGAATGCATAAGTCTCTTTTGCCCATTTTTTCGTTCTAGGGCGAAAAAAAAATGAGAGGGAGCATCCATTTTAACTATATTTCGAAAACGTGAACGAACCAGCGCACCTTGAGCAGAAAACCCTAACAGGTTAGCCAAAGCTACTTTTTTATTTTTGAGGACTTTAAAATGTTCTTTATCTCCTGTGGAGTCTGCCAACTCTTGCAACTCTAATATTTCGCTCTCTAGATCTTTCATCGATCTGGTCAAATCTTTTGTCACATTTAAAGTATATTGTAAACAAAGCTGTTTGATTTTACTCTTTCCTATGTCCCACCACTGATTCAAAGAGACATATTCAGATTTTGTCTGTTTAAAACCATCCCAAAAAAACTTAAAAGTATCTCTGAATACACTGTCATCAAGCAGAGCAACATTAAAGTGCCAAAAAGCACTGTTACATTTTACATCTTTGATAAAAACAAAACATTGAACAAGAGAATGATCAGAAATACCGACAGGATGTATTGAACAATTTCTTAATACATTTGTTTGGTTTTTAAAACAATAAAATCTATCCAGTCTAGCTAGAGACAGATAATTGTCCTTAACGTGCGCCCAGGTGTACTGACGCTGAAATGGATAGAAAAACCTCCAAATATCACATAAACCATTTGATTCAATTAACTTGATTAGACATTTTCTGCTGGGACCATGCGGTTCTATGTAATTTCTATCAACATTTGCAGCCGTACAGTTGAAATCTCCCCCCAGGATCATATTACAGTCATCAGGACAATTCTTTATCACATTATCTAAAATGTTAAGAAAGACCACCCTTTCAGTTCCCTCAGTTGGAACATACACATTGATAAAGATCAATTTTACATTTTCAAAGCAAGCATTAATCTTCAACAACCTCCCTTTAATAATTTCCTCAATATCAAAAGAAATTGGCATAAATTCTTTAGCAAACAAGATGCCAACACCACCACTGTTATTGCTTTTATGACTAAGACACACTTCTCCATCCCATTCCTTCATCCAATCTGCTTCATTGTCTACTGTACTGTGGGTTTCTTGCAGAAATACCACATTAAGTTGTCTCATTTTAAGTAGATTAATTAGAGCAGCTCTCTTCACCTCCTCCCTGGCCCCGTTGATGTTTAAAGATCCTAGCTTTACTTCACACATGTTAAGTAAGTAAGAGCAATGGGATTGCCATTTTATCAAACCAGAGAGGAGAACACAAAGGAATGAGAAGAAACGCACAAACCAATTAACCATCGTTGGCTATTTGCGATCTAACTTTAAGCATCAATTTCTTGAGACGATATGTTTCTTGATCACTAAAAAATAACTGATCAGCCCTATCAGTATTTTTCATAAACAACTTGACTGAATCGAGAAACATCTTTAAATCCGGGAAGAACTCGTCAACTCTAACTGACCTCATGCCTTTAGTGTCCTGTAAGAATGAACGGAGTTTAGTGAAAGGGTAAACGCTCTCTGCATCCACCTGTGTGTCAGCACCAAACTCACACACACTCTCCTGTGTGTCCATTAAACCCTCTTCAAACTTCGAACCGTGTGCTTACACCACCTTTGATACTTTACTCGCCTGATCTGCATCCGTCTTATTGTCTAACTCTTTTCTTTTCATCGATTGTTTGGCCAGATCCTTATCACACACTACATTCTCCTCATCACACAACGCTGATTCAGCTATTCTAGTAGCAATGTGAACAGTATTAGTCTGTTTGCTTACTCTTTAACTCCTCCACAACTTCTTTCTCCAGATTTCTAGCATCACTTTCCTCCCTCGTTGAAGGTATATTTCCTTGTTTTGTACCTGAAGCGGTGACTCCGCTCGTACTCGGCTGCTCCACCGCACTAGCGGTTGTCTCAGCTAACGCGACCCTCTCCGGGCACGAGCGAATCAGATGGCCTACCGTTCCGCACCCAAAACATTTCATTAATTCTGATGTTACATGTACGGTATAATCATAACCATCAATTTTAAACTTAAACACCAAGTTCAGCTCCTCGTCATTGTTTTTAAGTACCATAAGTACCTGCCTCCTAAAAGACATAACATGTTTTAAATGAGGTGACTTACAACCCATGGGGATCATTCTAATCGGAGTCACTAGCTGTCCGTGTCTCTGTAACTCTTTAGCCAAAACTTCATTTTTTAGAAAAGGAGGGGCGTTAGAGATGATAATCTTTTTAGCAGGATTCACCAAAGAGAGAGCAGGTATAAAAGTGCCTTGAATTACCACTCCATTCTCAATTAACTGATTTGCTTTATCAATATCATCTAAAAAAATCACAACGGCGCCGTTCATCCGCGAAGCTGATTTAATGCTACCATAACCAACTTCTTCACCGACCGCTAAACTACAGTCCTCTACCGAACAGCCGGCCGGCGGAGACAGCTTAATGGCGTGCCGGCGCGTGAGCTCAGTCAAGCCGAGCCGATCGCCCGCAGCCATGCTGCAACCGCTGCTCTTCAAACAACTCACTAAAACCTGCACTAAATATCAAACAACAACAACAAACTAAAAACAAAAAATAAAACAAAAAAATAAAACAGAGAAAAAGATGGGGAAAAACCACTCAAACCACCACGCGCTCTACACGCTCAGTCTCACCATTCACTCAGAGAGAGAGAGAGAGATCAGAGACTTCACAGGACATAATCCACACCGGGACGAACGACCTTCACTCACTGCGCAACAACACGGCTGAAGCTGTCAGGAAAATGGCGGAAATCACCAACAAAAAATTCCCAGAATCCCGAATTGTCATCTCCACACTTCTCCCTCGACATGACACACCACCACACATCATCTACAGCATCAATGCTGAAATTACCCGCAGATGTTCTTCACTCCCAAATGTGCATCTGGTCCACCACCACCACATCGGCCTCCATCACCTATATGATGGCCTTCACCTACACAAAGATGCAGTGCAGATTTTTGCGAAGACCCTAAAAGATGCAGCCCTGGGCCGCAGTCCAACATCACCGAGACCCCTGCTGCCGACTCCAGAACACTACCGGCCCATTCACCCCTACATGCCCAGACCTCCGACCCCGGTGAGGAGAGACCCCGGCTGGATGAGCACCACACGTCGTCCAGCACACCCACAGACACCTATGGCTCACTACACCCCTGTGAACCTGCAGTCACCAACTCCACGTCAGCCGGCTGACCATCAATCCCCCATCAGGAGGAAGAAATCAAAACACCCCACACACCCACACCAGGAGAAACCCCTGCAACCGAGAGCACAGAGCTACGCTGAAGCTGCAGCCCGGCCTCCTGCTCCGCCCTCCACCTCCACCTCTGCCAGCGAGCTGAGCCAGATCAGAGAGATGCTGCACACACTGTGCAACCAGCTCCTGAGCAGATAAGAACTACACACACAAACAGTGCTCTATTGTGAAAAAAAAAAAAAAAAAACACATACTACTGTATTTTTTGTACGCTACTATGTATGTGTGCACATGTAGATACACTAGCCTCTCATATGCTATATTATATTATTAGTTATTAGTTATCTTCTCTCTGTCTTACCACATAGGTCTATCTTTAAAAATACTGATGCGTTCTTTTCAAATAAGTTGTTGGAATATTCAGGGTCTTCATTCTTCAACATTTGGTTCTAAAAGCACAGACCCAGAATTTCTTAAAAATATCAAAGATGCTGATATTATAATCTTAACGGAAACCTGGTGTCGAAATGATGCGCTTACCTACTGTCCCTCAGGCTTTTATGAAATAATTGTGCCCTCAGTGAAATTAAATACAGTCCATCGTGGACGAGACTCAGGAGGAATCCTGGTGTGGTACAGGGAGGATCTGGCCAAACACATTTCTGTTATAACAGTTGGAAAGTTTCATTGCTGGTTAAAACTAAACAATAAAATTAGTATTTCAAACACAGACACATATCTCTGTGCCATCTACATTCCTCCAGCGGATTCCCCATACCATGATGAGGAATACATGAACAACATCCACACAGAAACCAGCAATTTCCAGGCCCAGGGAAATGTGCTGCTGTGTGGAGACTTTAATGCAAGAACTGGATCTGAACCAGATAACATAGATCCAAAGGGCAATGAATATGTGTTTGGCCACAACCCCCTGAGTCTCACAAAAAATCTCCCACCAAGAAACAATCTAGACCAAACAGTGAACAAAAACGGAAGAGAGTTAGTGCACCTCTGCCGAGCCTCGGGCCTGTACATGCTCAACGGCAGGATCAGAGGGGACTCTTTAGGGAGGTTCACGTGTTGTTCAGCTCTTGGAGCTAGTGTAGTTGACTACGCCATCACTGACATGGACCCATCCTCCTTCAGTGCATTCACTGTCAAACAGCAAACTCCACTTTCTGACCATAACCAAACTAATATTTATATCAGAACACACCACACACCAGAACAAAACAGGCTGGAAACCTGCAAAATACATCAGGTCCAGCAGAGATACAGGTGGGCTCAAGACAGCCCAGACAAATTTATCCAAGCCCTCAATTCGGAAGAAGTAAAACATCTGATAAATACATTTATTACTACACAATTCGAAACAACTAAAGATGGTGTTAATATGGCTACAAATGAAATAAATTACATATTTACAAAGGCAGCATATAAAAGTGAATTGAAAAAGAAAGGCAAAAAATATACTAAAAAAAACACCAAAAGATGAAAAATGGTTTGACTCAGACTGCAAAACATTAAGAAAACAACTTAGAAAATTATCAAATCTGAAACATAAAGAACCAGACAACACAGACATAAGAACAGAATACTGTTCAAAACTAAAACAATACAAAGACACAATTAGAGAGAAAAAGCAACACCATCTGACCAAAAGTTTACAGGAAATTGAATACTCAATCAATCAAAATCAGTTCTGGGATATGTGGAATAATCTGAGCACAACAAAACCACAAGATCTACCAATACAAGACGGAGAAATCTGGATGAAGCATTTTGAAAAATTATATAAAGAAATTCCACCAAAACACCTCAATGAGAATTATAATCAGATCAAACTAAATCTACAAATTTATGAAGACACATTTAAAAATAATCAGAATCCTCTTGACTTCCCAATTACACATGAAGAATTGACAAACAAACTCAAAAGCCAGAAAAGTAAGAAATCTTGTGGTCCTGACAGCATTCTGGGTGAGATGCTGAAACACAGCACCCCTGAGCTGCAGACGGCTGTGCTCAAATTATTCAACATTGTACTAAGTTCAGGCTGTTTTCCTGACATCTGGAGCCAAGGACTTATTACCCCAATTCACAAAAGTGGAAATAAATTGGACCCTAATAATTTCAGAGGCATTTGTGTGAGCAGTAATCTGGGGAAGTTATTTAGTAGTATTTTAAACAATAGAATTGTAAACTTCCTTAATGAACACAATGTCCTGAGTCTGAGTCAGATTGGCTTTCTTCCAAATCACAGAACTACTGATCACATTTACACCCTACACACCCTAATCAATAAACACGTAAAACAGACCAAAAACGGAAAAATATTTGCATGCTTTGTCGATTTCAAAAAAGCATTTGATTCTATTTGGCACAACGGATTATATCACAAACTTTTACAAAGCGGTGTAGGGGGTAAAGTTTATGACATTATAAAATCAATGTATTCGAACAACAAATGTGCAATACGAATTGGCAACAAACACACAGAATTCTTCACCCAGAAGAGAGGAGTGCGGCAGGGCTGTAGCCTGAGTCCAACGCTGTTCAACATTTACATTAATGAACTAGCGGTGCAGCTGGACCAGTCTACAGGCCCTGGACTCACTCTAGGAGACGAACAGGTAAAGCTCCTGCTGTATGCAGATGACCTGGTGCTGCTGTCCCCCACTGCACAGGGACTACAGCAGCACCTGGACCTGCTGGAGAAATACTGCCAGAACTGGGCCCTGGCAGTCAACCTCACAAAGACCAACATTATGGTCTTTCAGAAAAAGCCCAGATGTCAGGAACACAGACACCAGTTCAGTCTAGGCAGCACCGCCCTAGAGCACACGATGCAGTACACTTACCTCGGCCTGGTCATCACTGCATCAGGGAGTTTCAGTTTGGCAGTGAATGCTCTCAAAGACAAAGCTCGAAGAGCTCTATATGCCATTAAGAAAAAATTTCAAACCACTGATTTACCGATTCCAATCTGGATTAAAATCTTTGATAGTGTGATTCAGCCCATTGCGCTGTATGGAAGTGAGGTTTGGGGTCCACTCAGTGATCAGAGCTACACTAGATGGGACAGGCATCCAACAGAAGCCCTACACACTGAATTCTGCAAAATTATCCTAAAATTACAAAGAAAAACCCCCAATAATGCATGTAGGGCAGAATTAGGCAGATTCCCATTGATTATTAATATGCAAAAAAGATCCCTCAAATTCTGGATGCACCTTAAATCAAGTCCCACAGAATCGCTACATTTTAAAGCGTTACAAACCCAAGAACTGAACCCCGAAAAAAGTCCCCTCAGTCAGCTGGTCCTGAGACTTACTAACCAGACTAACTCTACTAACACACACCAGTCTCAGACCAGCACTGCTTCTCACACGAACATCAGAACAAACCAAATTACCAAACAATTGAAGAATACATATCTGGAACATTGGGATCAGGAAACTAAAACACAAAGTAAATTACAATTCTATCGAACTCTAAAATCAAATTATGAATTGGAAAAATATCTCCAGAGTGTCAGAGACACAAAGCAGAGACGGATCCTGACCAAGTACAGGCTCAGTGAGCACAGTCTGGCCATCGAGACGGGCAGACACAGAAAGAGCTGGTTACCCAGAGAGCAAAGGGTGTGTGTTCACTGTAGGACAGGAGAGATCGAGACAGAGACGCACTTCCTCCTTCACTGTCACAAATACATTTCTATAAGAGACCTCTACTTTAATAAATTTAATACATTAATGAATAACTTTACAGCCATGACTGAAATAGAACAAATAAATATAATACTAGGAGAGGGACAGACAGCCGCACTGGCTGCGAGATACGTGTGTGCGTGCCACAGCCTGAGAGACAGCAGGTGAGTGTGTGTGTAATGTGTGTAATGCATCTGACTCTAATTTGTTACACCGGTTATTTAAGTTCAAGTTAAGTTATACGGTGTTGTAATATTTTCTTTCTTATTACTATCAATTATTTATGTCAATGTGTATTATTATTTATATAATTCGCTTTGGCAATATTGTATTTTTACATTCAAGCCAATAAAGCAATCTTGAATTGAATTGAATTGAGAGAGAGAGAGAGAGAGAGAGAGAGAGAGAGAGAGAGAGAGAGAGAGAGAGAGAGAGAGAGAGAGAGAGAGAGAGAGAGAGAGAGAGAGAGAGAGAGAGAGAGAGAGAGAGATTTGATTTTTAAAACCTTTAATTTACGGTAGCTCACGTAACTTTTACTTTACCACATGACGAAAATGCCTAAGTGGTAATCACTACACAAACACAACATCAAAACAATACACATTAATTAACCCATTTTTGTAAAAAACAACTCCTCTTCAACCACAGAACACAATACATTATTATAACACCAAATCATCTCAAAAGTTAAAAGATCTTTTGTAGACTTTTAAAAACAGAAATCAATCAGAACACGTGACTTAACCAGATTAGAAAACAAAAACACCACATTATCCCCCGCTGTTCTTTCAACTTTGTTTTTTCTACTTAAGTAAATAGCCATTTTTGCCTGACCTAAGACAAAATTTAAAAGTTGACAGGTGTACTTTCTGCTTCTGGCAAACTTAAAACCAAAAATAAAAACCAACATCGAAAAACATTCATTAAAGGAAAGAAAAACATTTTCCAGAAGAATAAATAAAGGTCACAGCCTTTCACAGTTCATGAAAGCATGAAAAATGGTCTCCCTTTGCAGACAAAAAGGACATTTTTCAGTTACATCAGGGTTAAGAACAGAGATAAAAGCATTAACTGCAATTGCACAATGAATCAACTTCCATTGCAAATCTCCTGCCTTTTTAGACAACTGTGGCTTGTATAATGCTCTCCATTCAGGTTTTACCTCATCCCCAATACCCAAAAACTTGCGCCATGGTGTATCAACCTTGTTACCTAAAACTTTTTTATTAAAAGCTTTAACACATTTTTTATACAAATCTTTACCAGTTGCTGTACATAAATCCAAACTCAATGACTTTCCATCATTGAGAAACGGGCCCCCATATCCATCCAGCTTTGGTGAAATAATAAGGCTGGGAAAAACGTCCAGTACATAGCCACCATTGACATATCCAGGATTGTCCGCCAGTAACAACATTTCTTCAGTGCTCATTATGGATTTCCATTTCTTAAGCATTTGTTCAACAGTTCGTAATGATTTCATTCTTAAACAGGAGGCCACTTCTTCCGATTTGTCAAAGTCTATTCCAGCTTTTTGAATAAGATGTCCAAAAGTTATCATGTGTGACTTCCGCAAACTCTCCCCAAGTCCATGAAAAGAAGAACAGTCAATCGTTAGATCAAAACGTGCTCCGTTGATTAGAGGCTCCTCCAAGAGCCAATACGGAGATGACGACAATTCATCTCTCCGTAAGTCAAAGAGACTCAAAACCTTGAAAAGGTTGCGGTAAAAAATAGGTAGTCCATTCAATATTACTTTGCTAGGATCCATGAAAAACAAAGCTTTATCCAATCTCAGTCTTTCAACTTCATTGAAAATAATACATGCAACAGCCCGCCATCCTTTCGCTACAGAACCATATAAAAAACGTTGTACAAATTGTAAACGAAACGCAGCAATCCTGCTCTTCAAATGTATCAGTCCATGACCACCTTCTTCTTTAGGTAAAAATAAAACACTTTGAGGGACCCAATGTAATTTATACCAAAAAATTTAGCTAAAATCTCTTGAATTTTATCCACCACTTTAACTGGGGGGTCTAAGACAGCCAGCCTATGCCAGAGACAAGATGCCACTAAGTTATTCACAATTAGAGTCTTTCCTTTAAATGATAGCTTTGGAGTTAGCCATCTCCATTTATCAAGTTTATTTTTTATTTTTTCCTCAATCCCTTCCCAATTTTTCAGGCTGTATATTTAATCTCCTAAAAACACTCCTAAATATTTAAAACCTTCTGTCCCCCATTTTAAACCATCAGGCAGGTTTGGTATACTTTTTTTCCCAATGTCCAATTAAAATTGCCTCACTCTTGCCCCAGTTCACTTTCGCAGAAGATAAAACTTTAAAATCATCTAAAATTTTCATTAAAACGTTGACATCGTTTTGCCCTTTGACTAACACCACGACATCATCAGCATAGGCAGATACTGCAATATTGACATTACAAGCATGTAAATTCAACCCACAGATATTATCCCTCAATTTTTGCAATGGGGGTTCTATGGCTAGGGTATACAACATACCAGACAAGGAACAACCCTGACACCCCTGTAAACCTTGAAAGGAGAACATAAGCCACCGTTTATCTTAAGTACACTCTCCACGTCACCATATAGAACCTTCACTTTTTTAATAAAATCTTGGGTTATCCCAAAAGCCTCCAAAGTTTTCCACAAGTAAGAATGTTCAACTCTGTCAAACGCTTTCTCTTGGTCCAATGAAATGAGACCAATATTTATGTTCAGTAACTTAGAGACTTCAAAAATGTCTCTAATAAGTGTGATGTTGTCAAAGATGGATCTCTCCGGAACACAATATGTCTGGTCGGAATGCACCACCTGATCTATGACTTTAACCAACCTATTGGCTAAAGCTTTTGATAGTAGTTTATAGTCAGAACACAAGAGTGAAACCGGGCGCCAATTTTTAATCTCCAACAGGTCTCCTTTTTTGGGGAGAAGAGTAATAATCGCCCTTCGGCTGCTAACCGGCAGACAGCCTGAACTTAAACTATCATTAATTACCTCCAAGAGATCCTCTCCTATTTCAGACCAAAAGAACTTGAAAAATTCTATCGGAAGGCCATCAATTCCCGGCACTCTTCCGATATCCGTATCTTTAAGAGCTGTATGTAGTTCCTCCAACTCCAATTTACCTGAGAGCTCGGTGTTGGCGCTCTTTGACATTTGCGGGAGATCTTTAAAAAACGCACTTTCAGAGTCACATTCGGAGTCTAATTCAGTCTTATATAACTCTGAATAAAAAGCACAAGCTCTAGCTCGTATATCTTTATGACAGGATAGTATTGTACCTCTCTCAGAGCGTAGAGCATGTATGAAATGTTTCTGTCTATTTTTCTTTTCTAAATTGAAAAAATATTTGGATGGTGCATCCATGTGCTCCATATTCAAAAATCGAGAGCGAATCAGAGCTCCCTTTGTTTTTAAGTTTAAAAATTCTTCGAGCTGTGTTTTTTTATTTGAAATCAGTTCTGTGCAACTCTGCTGATTTGCGGTATCTGCCAAATTCTGTAAATTTAAAATCTCAGCCTCCAAAAATTCCATCGATTTATTTAGTTCACTGGTGACGTTTTGAGTGTACTGTTGACATAATTGTTTTATCTGGATTTTGCCAAAATCCCACCATTGCTGTATATTTTGAAACGTAGCTTTACAGTTTTTAAAATCTTTCCAAAAAAACTAAACACATCTTTAAAATCCTTATTGCACAACAGATTTGTATTAAAATGCCAGTAAGCACTTTGTGGTTTAATCTGATTTAAAAAGAAAGAAACTAAAACCATATGGTGATCAGAAAAGCTCACAGGTATTATTGAACAACTTTTATAAATACTCAGTTGGTGTTTAAAACCATAAAAACGATCTAATCTAGCAAGGGAAAAAACATTTTCACGAGTGTGCGCCCATGTTTATTGCCTTTGTCCATCATGAAAATATCTCCATATGTCACTCAAATCATTGGCATTTATCATCTTAGTGAGACACACTCGGGAAGGCATATGAGGCTCAATATGATTTCTGTCAATAATATTCTCGGTGCAGTTAAAATCTCCTCCTAAAAATAGGTATTCCTCTGTACAACATTTTTGTAATGTGGAATTCAATGTTTCCAGAAAAACTATTCTTTCAATAGCTGAAGTAGGAGCATAAATACATACGAAAATAAAAACATAATCCTCAAAAACTGCTCTTACTTTTAAAAGTCTGCCTTTTACAATCTAATCCACCTCATATGAGATTGGACAGAAACTTTTGGAAAACTACGGAGCCCCTAAAGGGACGTGGTGGAGGATTTTTTTAAGGTGGGGAGATATTTTTTTTCACTAAACCTTTTGCGTTCCCTCGCAAAGACATTTGCGTTCCCTCGCAAAACTTTGCGTTCCCTCGCAAAACTTTGCGTTCCCTCGCAAAGACATTTGCGTTCCCTCGCAAAACTTTGCGTTCCCTCGCAAAGATATTTGCGTTCCCTCGCAAAACTTTGCGTTCCCTCGCAAAGATATTTGTGTTCCCTCGCAAAACTTTTGCGTTACCTCGCAAAGATATTTGCGTTCCCTCGCAAAACTTTTGCGTTCCCTCGCAAAGATATTTGCGTTCCCTCGCAAAACTTCGGAAGAACTTCCTGTTTAATGTCCCTGCCGCTGGCCGTGTTTCAAACAGCTCAGTCAGTGCGTGAACAACGGAGAGGTTCATAGAGTTTTATTTTGAACTTGGACTCAAATATAAAGATTTGCGGTCAGTGCTTAGTTCGAGGCATGGTTTTGACGTAAGTGAAAGACACCTAAAAAGGATATTACGCGAAAAAGGACTGTCTCGACGAAATAATTACTCGAGCTTGGTGGACCTTGTTGATTTCATCCGTAATCAGCTGCAGTCGTCAGGGCAACTTCATGGATACCGTTGGATGTACACCAAATGCAGAGAGAAAGGTCTGCGTGTGAGGAAAGAGGATGTGCGCTTGGTGCTGAAGGAGCTAGACCCTACAGGAGTTTCAGTGAGGAGAGCCAGACGTCTTAGACGGAGGAACTACTTTGCTAAGGGACCCAACTTTATTTGGCATTTGGACTCGTACGATAAGTTAAAACCATATGGCATTTGTATTAATGGATGCATTGACGGCTTTTCGAGGAAGATTATCTGGCTTAATGCATACACAACTAGTAGCGATCCAAAGCTAATAGGTGGTTACTATATTGAAGTCGTGGAGCGTTTGGGAGGATGCCCAAGAGTTGTTAGGGGGGATCTTGGAACTGAAAATGGTCATGTCAGAGACTTTCAGCGTTTATTGCACATCAATTACGCAGATGAAACTCTTGACAGCTATCTGGATGGTGCAAGTACTGCCAACCAAAGGATCGAGTACTGGTGGGGGTTTCTGCGCAAGGAATGCATGGAATTCTGGATTTCCCTTTTTGCTGATCTCAGAGACAAAGGATACTTCGAAGGAGGATTCTTGGACAAAAGTTTGCTCCAGTTCTGCTGCATGGGACTCATCCAAGTGAGTTCAATGGAAACGATGCTTTGATGCTTCTTTGTGTGTGTGTGTGTGTGTGTGTGTGTGTGTGTGTGTGTGTGTGTGTGTGTGTGTGTGTGTGTGTGTGTGTGTGTGTGTGTGTGTGTGTGTGTGTGTGTGTGTGTGAGAGAGAGAGAGAGAGAGAGAGAGAGAGAGAGAGAGAGAGAGAGAGAGAGAGAGAGAGAGAGAGAGAGATTCCTAGATGTTATATATATATATATATATATATTATAATTTTTTTTAAAGTAAACTAATTATATTAAAAGTATTAAAATATTTTACAGGATGAACTGGATGATACTGCACAGGTTTGGAATGCACACACCATTAGGCCATCAAAGAACATCAGCAACCCCAGTGGTCGGCCCAGTGTGATGTATGGACTGCCTGAACTCTACCTCACCAGAGACTTTCTCCCCTCAGCTGACACTGAAAGTATTCAATTTTGCAAGAATGAGTGCACTTTCCGACACCCCATACCATGTGATCCAGATGTAAATGAACTGTGCAACATTATAATTTCTGAGTCTCAGTTGAACCTTCCAAGAGACCCATATCAAGCTGTGAACTTATACATGCATTTAAGAGATGTGATCAGGGCATTATTGTAAGAACCCTTTTTATCATAAACGTGTTTGTCTGACTTGCATTGGATTGTGCTTACATTGTAGACAACACTGTCCAGGGGGATTCTGCCTAATTGTAGAAAGTTTTTTTTATAAAGATTACAACAAATGAATGTCATAAATGAACGTCTTTCAAATGAAACCAACATATGCAAAATTGTATAACTGGACAGAAAATTTACTGATAAAATCTGTTTATTTCAGACAAATTAGAACCTGTAACACCATGTAAACTTTGTGTTTACTCTTTATGGAATAAAAAAGAGGTTTAAGATTCAGAGAACTTTCCTTACCAACAACCATAGTGGTATTGCATAGAAAGGAAAACATAACAGCTGTTTGTTAACATTTCCAGTATATTTTCAATTCAAAAACTTTGAGAAGTGTCAAGATCATGAATCTATATTTAAAACGTTCTTCTCAGATTTCTGTGTAAATACAATACACATATTAGACTTTATTAACATAAGATTTAAATACAAATGTATCAGTATTAAAGGGATAGTTCACTTTGAAATTAAATTTTGATATGTTTTAGCTTACCTCATGGGCATCCGAGATGTAGGAGTATTTGTTTCTCCAGTAGTTTCAATTTTGATCATTTTAGGTCAAACCGTTCTTGTCTGTGCCTCACATAATGCAGGTCTATGGTCACCACCTCAAAGAGCATACACAGAGAAGTCCAAATTAAACAATCCCCCATCGTAAGTACACACGTAAGTACACCACTACGTCCGACTGATCCGAGGGTGCGCGTGCGTGTTTCCTGTGGTGTACAAGAGGTAAACACGATATAAATACTGTTCGTTTTCTCACACAAACCGCTCGTTTGGTGTCTTAGGCCATCAGTGTGTACTTACGATGGGGGATTGTTTAATTTGGACTTCTCTGTGTATGCTCTTTGAGGTGGTGACCATAGACCTGCATTATGTGAGGCACAGACAAGAACGGTTTGACCTAAAATGATCAAAATTGAAACTACTGGAGAAACAAATACTCCTACATCTCGGATGCCCGTGAGGTAAGCTAAAACATATCAAAACTTAATTTCAAAGTTAACTATCCCTTTAATAGCTGCAGTGATGTATTTTCAAAGCAAACAAACCTGACCACTTACCAAGTCTGTGGTTAAATGTTATGTAATTAACAAAAAAAGTTGATTGTTGAGTTTTTTTTGTACTAACAACAAAAGTGATATTGCATAAAAAGAAAAAGAGCTCAGCTATTTGTTTCAATTTAACACTTTGCAGGTGTAGAGTACATTTTAAAATATACTAAAATGTATTTTCTTTTGTCTAAACAGCAACAATAAGACTAACAAATAACAATTTAACTGTACTAACAGCTGTGGTGATATGCTTTGAATGAGAATAAACCTGACCATTTATTGACTCCAAACTTATTTCAAAAGTAAATTCAATGTCATGAAAACTACATGTAAAACAAATTAATAATATAGGGGCCATTTAAATGTTATGTTATCTAAAGAATGCTTTTGAATGTTGAATGAACCTTCACATTGA
The DNA here is from genome assembly GCF_024679245.1 of Pseudorasbora parva. Taxonomy (NCBI): domain Eukaryota; kingdom Metazoa; phylum Chordata; class Actinopteri; order Cypriniformes; family Gobionidae; genus Pseudorasbora; species Pseudorasbora parva. The sequence continues at coordinate 11,826,929 of NC_090184.1, forward strand.
TTGTTACAAATAGTTATAATGATTAGATTGTCAAGAGCAGCATCAAATTTACAGGATATGCATTTCAAAGTAATCACTGGACAGAATGTTATCAAACTCTGTGCGGAGGTCTGGGTAAGAACTGTACGTATACGGTAAATCAAGAGTAGCTCCACAAGTATGAGCAACTGGTCTTCTGCTGAGACCAGATTCTGCATTGAAGCTCACCATGATTTGATCAACACATATGACAGAAGAACCAGTACAGAAGCGTAGAAATTTCTCTGCTTTGCCTTGGTCAGCATTTCTGACATAACGTTGCAGATGATTGAATACCATCTGTTCTTTCTGAGAGGGAATTACCTGTGTTGTTTTAAGTAGCTGTGCCACTTTTTTGCCAGTGGCCTTCTTTGTGTCATAGAGTGACAGTAGACTTTCCTGGTCTGGTACTTTCAACAGTGCAAATGGCATGGTTTTGGAAAAGCAATCTATTATATATTTGGGCTCTTGAAGTATTGCTTTATGAGCCATTGTTTGGATGGCAACTTCCATGGTGTTTTTTGGAGGGATGCAATGAGAGCCCATTCTTGTGAAGAGGTCAAGCAAATCCTCTTCGTCACATGTGTCCAGTGTGCCTTGACGAGCCTTTGCAACTACAGATCGTTCAGTCGAAGAGAGATAGTTGTGGAAAGATAACATCAGGACATCATCACTGACTGAGTGAATTCCATTCATGCAAGCTAAAACGAAAGCACAAGAAAGCCTCACTGGCAGTACACCGAGGTCAAGTAATCCTTTTACCCAGATTCTTCCTACTGCCTCCCATTCAGCTTCAGAGAAGTCCTCAGTCTAGGTACACGCTCATCTTCCCCTTCACACTGTTCAAGGAACTGCTCCCAGAAGGCAGTGTAAACTTCTCTGGACACTCCAGCATCATCTACAGCATTCTCATTTACAAATTCCATCTTTAAAGTTGATTGAATTATGCTGCTATCCATGAACGCAGCCAAAAGATCTTCTACAACCTTTACCCTGTGTATTTTAGCATGCACATTTTTTGGATTTGCTGAGTTTCCAGATGAAATTGTAGAGGGAAGGTGGTTTCTTGAATGTGATGGCAAATCTTCTGGTACTAAAGGCATTTCTCTACCCATCTAGAAAAAGTTTACAAAAAAAACATTTAGATCTATTGTTCCAATCCTTTTTTTCAACGTGTGCTCAAAGTGAATATTTTCAAACAATTAGTTCAGTCAAAAATAATTTTCCCACCCTCATATTTGTTGTCTAACCTGAACAAAAGTTTGTCAATTTTATGTATAATTCGGGCAAATTACAACGTAATCAACTTTGTAAACTGTATTTAAGTTTGTTTCAATTGCTTTGGCACATTTTTTTTAATATTCTTAATATTTTCTAAACTGTAAGTTTAATTATTATAACTGCTTGTTGGACCATCAAAACTCTAAAATGTAGTAACTTACCCAAAACATTTAATTCAAAATAAAAAGTGTTTTTGTCAAAATGTGAGCCACAATGTTATATACATTATATACACATACAGTATATATTGTTTCTACTTTCTTTTTAGATATTGACTGCTTTCTATACTAATGTCAGTTTTGTCTATCTGGATGTTCTTGTGGATCACACTGAGCTTTTTAGATATTGATTCAGACAGTCTGTAAAAATTGACTGACATGTAAATACTGTAGTACACAAAAATAACAATTGTATACATACATTACATTTATTTTTGCAGAAATGTGTTACATGTAAAATGAATATTCACAGTTGCTTGCTCAGTTTTATACACTCTATTATGTATTTTACTTCAACAACAAGCAACTGTACATTTTCAGTTTACATACAACAGATTTCTACAAACATTACTGTAATGTATTAAGACATGCATTTAAGGGTTGGAAAGTTCCTCCAGACATTACAAACATAAATATTTATGGAATCTAACATGTCTGACATATTTTGATAACTGAATGGATTATTTTTTTGCATGTGATGGCTCACACAATGAAAGAATGTTTAGAAGTTGTGAAGAGTTTGACAGTTTCATTGAGAGTCAGCATATAGCTTTGATAAACAAGCCATGTGCATTTAGTTATTGTGCAAATTGCAGAAAATTGTACTAACTTTTTTGCACATATGTTCCAAAATACATTCAATTTGCTACAGATGCCCCTCCATCTCTTCCATCTCAGTTGGGCCACCCACATTTAGAATCAGGCAGATAGGAATCTATTTATCATTTAAAAACACTTTGAATTGCCAGTGTATGAAATGTGCTATATATATATATATATATATATATATATATATATATATATATATATATATATATATATATATATATATATATATAAAAACTTGCCTTGCCTAAATCAAAAAGAATTTTTTCAGAGATCTGAACCTTTTGTTGTGAGGGAAAAAAGTCCCATTTGAAAAAGAAGTTTTGGAACATTTTCGTATAAGTTAAGTTGCTTATCTAATTAAAGGTGAACTATGTAGTATTTTTGCAGTAAAATATCCAAAAACCACTAGGCCAGTGTTATATATTTTGTTCAGTTGAGTACCTACAATATCCCAGATGTTTCCAACTATTTGTAAATTGTGAGAAAATTGCTATTTTAACCAAGGACAGGGACGTTGCAGCATTGCATTTGAGAGAGTCGCCTGTCAATCGCGCGCTACCCTCGGTTTCGGCTTTTATTTGGCAGGAGCGCCAAAAAAACGTTCAGTTGTTCACTCTTAGCAGTGTGAACAACTGAACGCATGGAGTAACGTCATAACATCGTTTTAAACACACTTAAATGTATCTAATATGATAAACAGAGCTACATTACCTCAAAATCATAACCGGAAGAGCGGATCTGTGCAGGAGCCCGGCAAATGAGTCCCGTCCCATCATAATAAAAGTCCCGGTATTCGCAAGGCGGGTATTTGTTTAACAATCGCTCCAGCGGCCGTGCTCAGGTCCATAACACTCGGTCCTGCTCTGCTTTAGACTACAGTAACGTTAATAACCGCATGCATGAACGTGATTTCTGCCCGAGTCCTATTTTTCACCGACTGTGATGAGAAGACCACATCTCCCAAGATGCTGCGCTCACACTTTGCGTCATCAAACTACACATTTGTTTTGCATAGGCGCCCTCCAGTGGACAAAAGCTGCATAGTGCACCTTTAATAGAAGTTAATTGATAAATAATATTTATGACATTATTTTTGAAAGCATCCTTGCTTAACAGCATTTTTACACAAGTGCCTAAAACTTTTCATAGTACTAGCTTTGAAGGTTTCTTCAACTGTCTTGGAGACGTTTCTGCAAGTTTTTTTTTTTCTGTTTCTTTATATAATCCCAGATGGACTGGATGATAACTGGTGTTAACAAAGGAATAATGACTATATCTTTCCCTGAGCTCTAATTTTGTACTCCACAAAGGAAAGTCATACAGGTTTAGAATGATAACAGAATTTTCATTTAAAACTGTTCCTGGAGCATGCCTATCTGTTTTTTTTATGCATCTTTATTCCTACCGAGTCTACTGCATTTTGAATTATGGGTGGCACTTCAGGTTTGGGGAACTTCAAAAAGACAAACGAATAATATCAAATCATAAGGTTGCCATACAAATACAGACTATCCGTTTATCAGTTTGACTGAATGAGCTGTCAATTTTTCCTTCATGCTTTTTTTCAGACATGAGAATAACTTTGCGTTTGGTATTTAAACATGACATGTTATAACAATAATATGTATGGCAAGAGCTCTTTTCAGTCCCTACTTTCATGATTATTTAAAAAAAAAAATCTAATCTCATGATTATTTTTTATTTTATTTTTTTCATGATTATTTTTATTTTTTACTTTATATTCCACTTTAATAGTATGAAAAAGGAAAATATATACTGCACATTTGTGGTCTGTTCTCTCGATATAATTTAAGATATATCCCATTAATAAATCACTGGACAAATTCACAAAGCACAAAGAATCTTGTTGATGCTTTTACACTTTTAAATGTCATTTTAATGTTTGATGGTTGAGGGGAGAGTAGAATAATATCGTCTCATTGTAACCAGTTTAAAAAAAATTAAACCATATTATTTTGTTCATAAAACGAGTCTTTCACTGATTGTTTACAGTGTAACAGAAATTACACCCATAATTTGCGCAAAGTGCAATGGGACAATAAGCTGGATATATCCTTAATACAGTCTTTGTCCCTTCTTTGTTCCTTATTGTATGTCTATATATTATTAAAAATTAATTATTAATTAATAACTAATTATTTTTTTATCTAAACAAACAAATGTTGAATCTTACAAAAATATGCAATTCCGTGTATTTTGAATTGACAGTGCAGGTATAGGACTGATTATCTATGATCTACAGTGCTTCCAGATGCAAAATTTGTGGCTCTCTTAACAGCAGTAGAGGATTACTTGAGGGTGGTGATGGTACCTCAGTTTCAGCTTCATTCAGCTCTGCATTCTGGAGGATCAATAAATGAGCACAGGATGAAAGTAAGACCCATTGTTACAACAACAAAAATGAGAGAGAAGTCCGGAATGACATTGTTATGTATATACTTTCATTTTAAATGTCTGTGGAGGAGCTATGACCTCATAAATGGTACTATTTGATAGTGGTACCATCACTTTGGCATTTGTTTTAGACAAAGTAATGTATTTACACTAAATTACTCTGATGTCATTTCCGCCTGGATTTGGCCTATTGAAAAGCCTCCCATACACACATACAGTGGTCTAGGTTCAAAATGTTGGTGTCATTTTACAGGAAACCCTTAAAGTTACATAAAACACTGCTAAAAGTGATAAACATGTAAGTATATGTTGTCTAAGCTGTTATAACCCCCTGGAGGGGTCATCCCTTCAGACCCATTTGAGTAAATCTGTCTTACAACATGACACAGACAAACTTCTTTTTTCCACTATTTTCTGTAATTTAGTGGAAATAGCCCAAACGGTCTGCAGGTTCCTAGAGCACACAGGGCCTGAGTTACACACTTTCAAAAATGAATTTATAAAAATAAAAATAAATTAAAAAGCGCCTACTGGGGGGGGGGTTGGTACTAAGGGTATTACAGCTTAGACAGCATATACTTACATGTTTCAAAGAGTTTCCTGTAAATGACACCAACATTTTGAACTTAGTCCACTGTATGTGTGTAAGGGAGGCTTTTCAATTTGGGTAGGCCAAATCCAGGCGGAAATCCCAAAAATGGTTCTGGTGTTTAAGAGGTTAATGTAACAGCTGATCTAAAGGCCTTCCACATGATGCAAACTATATTTCTGGCTTTCTTACCAGCAGTACAGGATTGCTATTACTTGAGGGTGGAGACGGTACATCAGTTTCAGCTTCATTCAACTCTGAATTCTGGATGATCCATAAACATGCAAAACATAAAAGTGAGACACATTGTTACAAAAACATGAAAAAGTGTCACTGTTGATAATGTAACAGTTGCCTAGTGATGAGTGAGAAGCAAAAAGCTAGGGGCATTGAGACATTTGGTCCATTAGGACCACATTACCAATATGTTGTTCTCATTTAGATTCCATGTTATCACAATTGCTTGGTCTTCATCTGTTTGTCCAAGTTTATCACCATCATTCCACTCAATTGTGTCTTCCTTATCATCATCTCCAAGAGTTACTATGTTGCTATGTCTGGGCGGAATCCGATCAGTTAATTCAATGAATTCACAGCCTCTTTGTACATCACAGGGCTCCCGTAAATTCTGTGGACTCTTCGTTTGTTGTACACTTTGATTCCACAATTCATCAGTGTCCTCGTCACTTGAGGTGCTTATGAGTCTCTGGATGGTGCATGTTCTTTCTGTATCTTTTGGTGATGAAAGGGAGCTGTGTGATGTGCTGGGTATCTCTATTCCCATGGTCTCTAAGGTCAAACCACTCTGTTGAACACCCTCCATTCCTCTTGTTCTCTGTGCTCTAGCGTTTTCTCGTCTCTGAAGAACATGCAATTTAACATTTAATGATTAAAATTCAGCTACATTAATGATATTAATAGCCACTCAGCTAAATTAAATTATAATTGTGATAAGTCAAAGTCTAGGTGATTTGACTGACCTTTCTCTTATTGTCTCTGTTAGATGAAAGTCCTTGAAAGCTTGAACCCTCAGAATCAGTGTCACATCCATGCAATGTATCACTGTCTAATCCATCATGTAGTAATGTAGAGTGTTCATAACTTTCATCCTTTTCTTCATCAGTTAAAGAATCTACATCTGTGAGGCACACCTCCTGTTTAGTGCAAATGTAAAATCTCAACATTTTCAGTTTGGTTTGTTCATAGAGATTTCCAACAGTGCTATCCATGGGAATGATGTTTCTTTTAAAGTCACACACATGAAAAGTGAAGTCGGAAAAGTGACCTTTTGGTGATTGCCCACTTGGGAAAAAAAGGTTCTTTCCCATTTCCATGATTTGTAAAACAGTTGTCTTTTTTTGAACCGTCACATGTCTTGTACCACCACCATTACTGGTCCTCACTTGTTGGTATCCTTTACGGGAGAAGTGAAGCCATCCAATTTCAATTCTTCTGGAGGTCTTTTCTGCAGACACATTTTTGTGTCTTGCCAATAAATTATTTTCCTTAGGGAAGACGCGCGCTTTAACATTCAATGCTTTGGCAGACTTTGATCCCAGTTGCCTTGCTTTAATTTTATCTCTTAAATTCTGCAACAGAGATTCTTTATCAGAACAGGCCGCTGTTTGTTGACAGAAGGAGAGGAGAGCCAGTCGGTCACCATATGAATGAATATACTTTGCCATTTGCTCATCAGTCATGACAGAGAGCACAGACTTGTCAATCTGAAAGTGCAGAGAAGATCTATTTTTATAGATTGTTTCTTGAAAGAACATAAATGCACCCATGATTTCATACAAAGTTGTGTTGTTGTTGTTGTTGTTGTTGTTGTTGTTGTTGTTTTTTACAGTAAAAGCCACATCTCTTTATCTACATGCCATTCTGGTTCTAAAATGGAGTTCAATACTAACATTCAGGACATAGTTAATCTAACTATAGATTAATAGTTAATAGTAGCTACTGGTAATTACAGTTGAGCGAGTACCCCTGCAGAAACATATTTAGCATTTAAAAAAAAAAGAGGGATCATAATTTCGAAAAAATTATGACATTTTTTTTTAGTACTGCCCGGATAAAGCTATTTTAGATGTCATAATGTTTTCATCAATTCCACATACATATCAACAATGGCTAATAAATAATATAAGCAAAATAAAAACTAAATTATTAAATAAGAAAAAATTCATCATCTTGGTTACATGTTGCTTGATGATCAATGACTGTTTGTATGCTCTGCGACAGTTGTACCTGTTACAACCCTACTTGTACCTGTCCACAAGGCTACCTGTAGCTGCTTGCATCAAATTCACCTTTAGGACTGTCACTAAAGAGCACCCTCCTATGCTCATTAACTCAGACAAAAGTCACTGATCTTGCAGCAAGTCAATCATAGCAACCACAGGAATGCACTTTTTTGAACAGGCTTATTTTGACTCTTTTAGGTTGTTGTGGAACAGATGCAAGTATGTTCTGTTAGGTTAAACAGCTTCATCAGGACAGAAAATAACATTGCAATTGTAATTATCCCTCTTATTTTTGCAAGGGAGTGCAAATATATACACTCAACTGTAGAACCAATATGATATCATTAATACTAGTGAACCAGATAAGGTAGGCTACTGTACGTCCCTACATAGATTAATTAGATTGTGTTATTCTTAAAGTCTTCTGGCTAGCATTTAAACATAACATGGTTGTTGATATTAATAAATGTTTTTACATACGGGGATACATGTCAACACCTTTTGTTGCAGCATTAAAAGTATAATGTAACAATAATTTACACCAGCTGATATAAGCCCATAGACCTTCAATGAAACGGTACCTTGTCCCTTTTCATGTGGATGATGTCCTCTTCTGGGACATCTCGTGATCTTAGAAACTGTTCAAGATCGTCCTCCATCACAGTTAATTTTTAGAGATTTGTTCTATACACGGAAGTTGGCTTTCTTCTATAAAAGTAATACCATCTGTTAACTGCGTAGGCCTACATCCAGGTCACTCAAGTGATGCTGTAAAGATTCAAGCACTAACCACCGTGACCGCGCAGAAGTCTCTCGCGAAACCTGTGTTCTCGCGTGAGACTTTTGCGCGGTGGTTCAGTAGTATATTCCTGCACAACCGGAGGCTGCAGTTTCAGGACCCCAGTTTCAGGACCGCAATTCTAGGACCCTCGTTTTTTGTGACAGCGCCACCTACAGAACTGAATGATATAGCGGTGTGCTCCAGTTTCAGGACCTCAGTTCTACAACCCAGGTGGTTTAGTTAGTAGCCATAGTATCAAGATATTTCAACACAGGAGTATATTTGATGTGATTTTTTTTAATTCAACATGCATCAGAGGTTAATTACAAAGTGTGTAATACCTGCTTTGATGCACAATTTAAAATTTAAACAAATTAATTTACACAAAATATAAATGAACAATGTATATCAATCTTTTAAAAAAAAGTTGAGTTCCTTAAATCTTAATTCCTTGAATTATACTCTATATTGATTAACCTCCTTAAGTTTAACTAATTAGTTAATTATCAGGTAAAATAAAGATGGAATCAGTATATGCAGTCACTAAATTACAGTCAGATATTTTAAAGGTTGTAGAGAGGCAAGACAAGACTCAAGAATGATTGAAGAATATATATTTATGTCATTTTTGCAATAACAACAGCCCCAAAAAGACCCCTTTTTTCATCAGTTGCTGCACAGACGGAGTGGATATATCCGATTTAACACTTGTGCACTGTTGGAGTTGTAGAGAGAGAAAGCCAAACAGAATATTTGTTACTGATGTCCATTTCCAAACTCCAAATTTGTAAGTATATAAGAGCAATATCCACCAATTGAGACCATGGTACTTTACAGTTGAAGCTGCATATAGCATAAGGCAACTACTGTAAACATTTCCTATATACCTTACTTAGCTAAATGGATGATGACTGACATTATACTAATCTGGTGAACATGGTAATTTTGATAAATGAGCCATGACACAAAATGAACTGTAGATAAATTGTAACTGAAAAATTAATAAAAAACTGCACAAGTTATAAAAACCAGCAAGTGTTACAGAGATGAATACAAATATATATTGATATAATACCCTTCTATTTTGAAGCACTCCATTAGAAGAAGACACCACCACTTTCTAATGAAAGGCATGTCCATCTGAAAGATGTGACATTGACAGATACTATATTAGCATATACTTGGCAAAAACAAAAAAACAAAAACAGAAACAACAACAACAACAGCAACAACTACAAAAAAACACTGAGACTTTATCCCGCAGTCATTTCCACAGTTATGGCGTGGCAATCCCTAAAAGGAAAAAAAAAAAGGTAACATACATGTCAAAAGCCATTGCCATCTCAGTTACATTATGAAATTTACGATATGCAGAATGGAATATAATATTTGTTTGGAGTAGCTAAATATGCATTTATTAATCACTGCAATATTATGCCCAGTCTTTTCAGTCCAGCTCCAAGGATAACAAAAAAACATTTGTGCAAGATTCATACAAAAAAATTATTTAAAAAAAAATATAAAGGATTCATTTTAATCGTTTTAATCCTTCACAGCAAAAATATATCAGTACAAGAACGTAGCCAAAGTATAAATGGCTGAACTTGACAAACATTATGCATCATAGACAGGCTAATATTGTAGTGCAACCAGGCAGTCAGCGCAGTTATAATATTTTATTCTTAACTATGGTAAAATAATGAGTATTCAGAAAGTTTGCCCACTAATACAGTAAGCTACAGGTAATCGTACACACCCTTACAACAACATGCTTTTGTCATCTTTTTAAGTTTAATTAATGTGCTGGCAGCTGGCTAGATGTATTATAGTCATTAAAAATCAAAAAGGATGTAATAAATCTCAGCCACACCACGATCAAGAACATCAAAGTAGCCTAGATAATAAAACTTGCACACAAATTCTTAATTCGTCTGCATTAATTATTAATTCATAGTTAGCAGCTCTCACTTTGCCTATTTTGTTTCATTTAAAGGTTATAAAATAAAACTTGATTGAATATCGGTACTCACAGTCTGATAGGTGTCCATCGTCCATCTTAAATTAGTGTTTTGGTGATTCGGTGATAGGTGGTGCTGTCACAAAAAACTAGGGTCCTAGAACTGCGGTCTTAGAACTAGGGTCCTGAAACTGCAGCCTCCGGTTGTGCAGGAATACCCTTCTCCGGTGGTTCGCACTACAGGTATTTTTGTTTTGCGAGGGAACGCAAATATCTTTGCGAGGGAACGCAAAAGTTTTGCGAGGGAACGCAAATATCTTTGCGAGGGAACGCAAAAGGTTTAGGGGAAAAAAAATACCTCCCCACCTAAAAAAATTCCTCCACCACGTCCCTTTAGGGGCTCCCTAGAAAACAAAATGCCCACACCACCACTACGTGAAGTATAGTGACTAAGAACAGAAAGGCCTTCCCACTCTTGCAACCAATCAGGGGCGTTTTTCAAATCACTATGCGTTTCTTGAACAAAAATGGCATCTAGTTTTTTCAGCCTCGCTATTTCAAATATTCCAGCCCTTTTCTTAGCATCTCTCGCTCCATTCACATTCAGAGTAGCGAAGCACACTTCAGTCATCAAAAAAAATAGAAATAAAAACAAAAATAGAAACTGATTACAACCCATCATCATAAAATTAAGATCTTTCAATACTTTCATTCAAATCCAGATTGAGTTTCCGTACTATTTTCTTTAATCTATACACCTCTTTATTGGATTGGAGAAACAGCCTTCAGCCATGAGAACCTTACTTTTTTCTACAAACTGCTCAATGTCTGGAAAATATATTTACCCACTACGACTCCTCTTTTATTCTTTGTAATTTTTAGGAACATTCTAATGTCCTCTATGTCATAATCACGCTTAGAAACCTCACTTTGTGACAAAGCTACACTTGTGTCAGATAGTTCACTATCGCTTTCAGAATAAAGATCTGCTGCGTCTTCAAACTCAAATTTCTTAGACTGTCTGCAACCACCTTTATCAGACATTTTCCTTTTCAGTGGCATTTTAAAAGCATTCTGCTCTAAACCACTTTCATTAGGCTCAAACGCCATCTCTCGATTTGCCTTAGTGTTTACATCAACATCAACATCATTTTTACGGCTTAACTCACCTTTGTCATCCTCGTTTTCACTTCTGTTAGTAATCTCGATTTCCTCCTCCACCAAAACAACATCCTCTGCAGGCTCAGCGCTTTGAATTTCACCGTGTGTATTGTCCTGGACCGCTGTCTGGTCTTCTCCGATTGAGGCTTCACCAGCCTCATCGCTGTGCACCACAGCCAGCTGTTTCTTTTTTTTTTTTTTTTTTTTTTTTTTTTTTTTTGTTTCCCGAAACCATGGTATCTTTTTTTTTTATTAACAGCAAAAGAAAAAAATAGTAACAATAATAATACAAAATGCAATAATACAAATAAAATAATTAAAATGAACAACAACATAAGGATGAATAACTATATACACAGGGGTATTGAAAACAAATCCATATTTCTAGTTACAAAATAAATACAAAGGTCCTTATAAAGGATAAAAATTCAAGGCTTTACAGCAGTCTAAAGTTTTTTTTGCCTTGGTGTTCCTTACATCCTCCAATGATTTAAGATACTGACAAAGCTCAAATTTAAATTGAATCAAATTAGGTGTATTTTTTGCCCATCGACATTTATGAATGTGATATTTTCCTAAAATAATAAACAAATTAAGAACAAAACAAATGTTTCTTTCTAACGGCTTGTCATAAAAAATATATATATTTTTGTCCTCCAGAGTAATCTCAGTTCCAGAAATCTCCTTAAAAAAGATCTTAAAATCATACCAGAATAGTTTGGAACAAATGCAATCAAAAAAAAGATGACAGATAGTTTCGTCAATTAAAGGGGTACTTCAGCGCTGGGAAGATGAATCTGTATTTAAACTGGGTCATCAATGCAGTAGAAATGTGAAATTATTTTTGAATTTGGTGTCTTCTAGACTGAGAAAAGACAGAAAATGTATTTTTGTCCCATGGGGATGAAAGACTACAATTCCCAGAATGCTTCGCTGCCCTGTGAGGCCATTCCCAACACCACCAACGTCATTACTGTGACTGAGTTAGAGAAGACACTACAATTAAAAACTGAACGTGTCTGTTCAATATAATGAGTGAGTCACCGCGGGAGTCTCACAGCACTGAGCACTAACTGCACGAGTGATGAGAGCTGAGGTAATCGCGACTACATTCGCGGCATACATTCACACAGGAGTTCAGTCTGGCACGCGTTTCAGTTCATGCCTTTGCAAGCTTAACTTTCATAGAAATGAATTTGAGAAGTTAAAAGACTTACATTGCTCACCATAGCTCCGTTTAAATGATCCTGTCTGCAAGCTGAGCTCTCCCTGCCAGCTGAGTGTAATCTCCCATCCCCCATGCGCAGATTCAAAACATGCGGAAATAGCTCCCTCTGCTGGCTGTAGTCTTTAGCCTCTGGGCAAACATTCCTCCTATGATGCAAAAATCGTCATTTTGCATCATAGGAGGAATTTTTCCAGAAATAAAATGCATAAATCTCTTGTCTCAGGGAGATATGAGAGGGGAAAGCACAATAATTTGAATATTCTCCAGGGTTTCTACTGATACAAAGCCATATGCTAATCGCTGAAGTAACCCTTTAAATTACAGAACACGCATTTCAAATCAATTTCTTTCTTAAATCTACTAATAACCTGATTTACCGGGTAAATGCGATGAATAATTTTAAATGAAACTTCACGGACCTTATTGATGACACAGTATCTCCTTGGAATCATAAAAGCCTCCTCCCACTCAATATCCTGAAAGTATGAATACCAGAAACTTTTAGCTGGGAGGGTCGTAAATGAACTACAAACTTGTCTAAGGAAGTTATTGTTGCATTTTTTGTCCACAATATTTATACCGTCTAACTTTAAGTTAAAATCAATGGTTATATTCAAATCAACAGCATCAGCACCCCGCAATAACTGAAGGATACCAAAGGGTATAGCATCAAAAACGATTGCATAATCCCTTGCAGGTATTGGAAGTTTTAATTTATCAAGAAATTCTCCATATGAGAGCAAAAGACCATCATGACGAAGCAACTGTGTCACCAATAAAATATTGTTTCTAAACCAATATTCCAAAAAACATGTTTTATTCTTATATTTAATATCTTTATTATTCCATATCAAACATCTGTGGGGAGAGAAATTGTGTTTATACGCCAGCAGCCAGGATAACAGAGCTTGTCTATGGAAGTTGGACAACCTAATGGGAATTTTATTAATATCAAAGTTGCACTTGAGGAGAAACTTAACACCGCCAATTTTGCTAAAAATTAAATTTGGAATATAATACCACAATTTGTTATTAGATTTAACACAATTCTGAATCCATTTAATTTTAAAGATTGTATTGGAAACTTCAAAGTCAATAACGTTTAAACCACCTTGATGAAATGAGTTCCCTAAAATACCTCTATTTAAGTAATGTGGCCTATTCTTCCAAATAAAATTATACATTTTCTTATTAACTTCCTTAATAATTGACTTTGGAACATCTAAAACCATTGCTATATAAGATAATCTTGACAACCCTTCTGCCTTTGATAACAATATTCTACCAGCCAAAGACAAATCTCTAATTAGCCAGGCATTGAATTTCTTTTGTACTTTATCAATTATTGGAAGATAATTTAAGTCAACTCTTTCATTTTGATTTTTGCATATTTTGACCCCCAGATAAGAGACCTGTTTTTTAACTGGTATGCCACACAATTCCACCAAACCATCAGGTATATCTTTCAAAGGGAATAATTCGGATTTATTAATATTCATATTTAAGCCAGATACTGATGAAAACATATCTAAACATCTGAGTGCTGCATCTATTTCTTTGTCACTTTTCAAAAATATGGTTGTGTCATCTGCAAGCTGTGAACATTTTATTTCTTTGTCTAATAAACAGATACCCTGAAATGGGCTATTTTTAACATGAAGACACAACACTTGCATTACTAGAAATAAGAAAGGGGCTGCAGGGTCTCCTTGTTTCACACCTCTAGAAATATTAAATCTGGGAGTTGTTCCAAAAGGTAGTTTAATAGAAGTATTGTGAATAATATGTAACTTTCATCCTGAATTAAGAAATTATAATCAATTAGGTCCAATACTAAACGAATATTATTTCCAATATATCTGCCACGCATAAAACCAGATTGGCAATCATCAATAATTTTATCCAAACAGAGTTTCAGCCTTTCTGCAAATATAGTCGATAGCAATTTAGCATCATTATTAATCAGTGATATGGGCCTCCAATTTTCAATACTAAGTGGATCTTTACCTGACTTTGGGATAAGGGTTATTAAACACTGATTCATTGTGGGCAACATTTTCTCATTTTCCATTATTTCCTGAAACACATGCAAAAGGAACACGGAGAGATCTTCCCGAAAGGTTTTATAAAATTCGGCGGTTAAACCGTCATTACCCGGTGATTTGTTATTTTTCAGTTTAGCAATATTTTTATGAATTTCATCTAGAGTTATTTCCCGATCACAATTTTTTTTTGAGTCTTCATCTATTACTGTAGAATTTGCTTTAATATTGTCCAAAAAAATCCTTGTGCCTCCGACACCTTCATCTTTTGTGTATAATTTTTTATAAAAATTTGTTACAAACTGGGAGATCTCATTTAAGTCTGTCGAAACTTTAGCATCAATCCTGGGTCTTTTTAAAGATGACAACTCAATATTTCTCTTTTCGAGATTAGAAAAATATTTTGAGTTCTTTTCTCCTTCTTCCAACCATTTGCGTCTTGACCTCACAAATGCTCCTTTAGCTTTGTTCTCAAATATTTGATCCAATTCTAATTGTAATTTAGCTAATATGTCTTTATCTGTTTGCAGCAAGTTATTTTTTTCATATATAAGAGTAATGTGTTTAATGATGGAGTCCTCCTTGACCCTTTTGGCCCTGGCCATTTCTTTACCAAATCTAATAGCAGACTTTCTTATTAAATATTTCATAAATTCCCAGTGTTTCCCATACATTTTAGTAGCATTTGCCTTATTATATGAATCCTTTATAATATCTTTAACTACCTTTCGAAATTGTTCATATCCAAGTAGAGAGTTGTTTAGCTTCCAATAATTGAATGCAGATCTTTCCCTTTCAGTCGGTCACGTTCGACGTACGTCAGAACTGAACCGACGAATGGGATCTTACTTTAGAGACCAATCCTACTTCGAGCATCTAACAACGAGCCAATGAAATTTGGCATGCGATCACGCATTCCACGCTCCGCCCCGCAGCGCGGGTATAAAACAGGAAGTGGAATGATAGATCAGCGCTTTCTACTTCGGAGCCGAGCAGTGCTTACTGTTTCCTACGAAGAGTGTCTGACTACGAGTCAAAGAGTGATGAGTGAGAGAGTCTGCCAGTGCGGGTGATACGGCGCGTCAGTGAGAGACCGTCTGATCAGTGATCAAGCGATCTAAAGGAGCTTGTTGGTTCGCTGAGCGTTTCCCATACAAACTGTTGGTTCGCTGGGCGTTACACACACACAAATACACATCACTGAGAGCTCACACAGGCTTGCAGAACGAACTGTGTGGAGCCGCGGTCATCTCCCTGAGTGCTTCAGCACACTAAAAGAGCAGCTTTCCATTCACAAAAGAGCAACACGGTTTGACCCTGCGTCTTTTTCAAGATGTCATTCAAACCGTGTATTCCTGGTATGCAACTGTTTCCTGTCCTCTTTGACGGCCACGAGCGCATGTGAGATTGCGATCGTGGGTGATTCATGTTCTGGTAAAAGAACATGGTCACGTCGGCGCGTTGTTCGTCTCCCCCTTCTCATAAGGGCTCGAGTGTTCAGCGCGCCGTGTGCCGTCGAGCGGGCGGCTGACAGCGGTGGTTGTCACAACAACCGGCGCGCGTCAGTCGGCGCTCTAGATGCGCGGTCGAGACTATGAAACCTCAGATGGGGTCGAGTCCCTTCGCCTATCCCCCGATCTAGTTCATTTCTAGTGTTACTGGAAAAGGGCTACTTTGGCTGATAAGCGCTGGTGGCCTGAGGATTACAGTGGGGATTCCCCGCCGGGTAAATCCCCTCGGGCCCCCACTCCTCTATCGCATCAAAAGCATGCTGAGACTCTGTTCGTGGGTGGTACGGATTCTCTCATGAGAACACGACCACGTCAGGGCATTGTTCGCCTTGCCTTCTTCATAGAGGCTTGAGCGCTCAGTGCGCTGTGTGCCGTTCTGACGGCCACGTTCACTGTCTCGCATGCCTGCTGGTAGTTGAAGGTGGAATCGCTGATCCTAAAGAGAAAAGGGCTTAGCGTTTCATTTTTGGCTCTGGCAGAGGACAGATGTCAATTGCTGCATCGGAGAGAGGGAAATATGGAGGGTCAAAAGGGCCAAAAATGAGACAAAAAAAAAAACAAAAAAAAGTATCATTGTTTTCCCTCTCTCACTGCCCTCTGCCCTGCACACACGAGGGTAGTCCCAGCCCAGGGGTTGTGCAGGAACTGCGTGCGGTGTTGGACCTCGCCCTATGGGCGACGAAAATCACTGCACGCTCCCTGGGTCAGGCGATGTCCACACTAGTGGTCCAGGAATAGGGGGCTAACCTGGCAGATATGCGCAAGAAAAGCCTGTCTGTCGGGCTGGCCTCCTCGGCGGCACCATCGAGAACTTTGCCCAGCAGTTCTTGGTGGCCCAAGAGCAGACGGAGGCGTTGCACCAGGGTGCCGACGACCAGCTGCTCGGTCGTCGGTCGCAGCGCCTCTGCCGGCTCGTCGCCGAGGGCATCCCCTCCTGCGTCCGCCTCCAACCTGCTAGAGCCGAGCAGCAGCCTCCACTGGAGGAGCAGGGTGCCGGACGCGAGGGACGCCCAACCCGTCCAGGGCCCGCTAACCGGCAGGCAAGCGCAAGGGGACGCGGCCCTGAGACGGGCCGGCTAGGGAGAACAGGAGCTGCTCGGGGGAGACGATGTTCGCATCCCTCCCCCACCCCCCCCGGAGGAGGACCGGGGGGCCCTGACTGGTTTCGGTTCTGCCACTGGCTCTCCGGAGTCCAGCGGTACCCACATTTTAAGAGCGGTTTCCTCTCTCTCTGGGCCCCAAGAGGGTCAGGTTGGCAGTGTGCGACGCCCACAGGCCTTGTCACTCCTTTCCTACCCTCCCGCCGCCAGGGGGCAGTTGTGTGGGCCTCGAGGACGCCCCCGGGCCTTCTCACCCACACACTTCCTCTCTCGTGAGCACTCAGTCAACACTCCGGGCCGCCCACGGGCCTCCCGGGTCGGGGCTGAGTGCTTCACTTCCCTGCCTCCGGGCAGTGGGCAGCAGAGTGGGCTCCGAGGACGCCTCCGGGCCTTCTCACCCACTCTCTGTCCAAACCAGGAGTGCTCAGGCAACACTTCGGGCCGCCTCCGGGCCTCCCGAGTCGGGCCAGAGTACTCCGCTTCGCTGCCCCAGCCCGGGCACGTCTGTGGTGCGGTTTGTCCCGCTTGCACGGTCTCTGGGGGCCTGGCTAGGTCTCCCCGGGCCGTCTCGCTGGCTCATCCGTACCATCAGACTCGGCTACGCGATTCAGTTCGCGCACCGGCCGCCCAAGTACAGGGGCATCCTCTTCACCTCCGTGCGAAGCAGCGATGCTCAGGTCTTGAGTTCAGAGATCGAGGTCCTACTGGCGAAGGACGCGATCGAGCCGGTTCCTCCAGCCGATATGAAGACGGGGTTCTACAGCCCCTACTTCATTGTGCCCAAGAAGGGGGTGGGTTATGACCAATCCTGGACCTGCGAGTTCTGAATCGGGCCCTGCACAAGCTCCCGTTCAGGATGTTGACGCAGAAACGCATTTCCAATGCATCCGTCCCCAGGATTGGTTTGCAGCGATCGACCTGAAGGATGCGTACTTCCGTGTGTCTTTCTCCCTCAACACAGACCATTCCTACGTTTGGCGTTCAAGGGGAAAGCATATCAGTACAAGATTGGCTGATCCTAGCCCAGTCGAAGGACCAGTTGTGCGAACACAGGGACTTGGTGCTCAGTCACCTCAGCCAGTTGGGCCTTCGGGTCAACCGAGAGAAGAGCAAACTCTGTCCTACACAGAGGATCTCTTATCTCGGTATGGAGCTGGACTCGGTCAACCGGACTGCGCGCCTCTCTGAGGAGCAAGTCCAGTCGGTGTTGAACTGCTTGAATATGTTCAAGAGCAGGACAGCGGTCCCACTGAAATTCTTTCAGAGGCTCCTGGGGCATATGGCATCTGCAGCCGCGGTCACGCCGCTCGGATTGCTTCATATGAGACCGCTTCAACACTGGCTCAATGGCCGAGTCCCGAGGTGGGCGTGGCAGAGCGGTCAGTACCGGGTCCCAGTGACTCCTTACTACCGCCAAACCTTCAGCCCGTGGTCCAACACTTCGTTTCTCCGGGCCGGGGTGCCCCTAGAACAAGTGTCCAGGCATGCTGTGCTATTCATGGATGCCTCCGCCACCGGCTGGGGGGCCACGTACAACGGGCATGCAGTTGCTGGTCTGTGGACGGGGCCGCAATTGCATTGGCATATCAATTGCCTCGAGTTCTGGCAGTACACTTGGCACTCCGCCGCCTCAAGGGGCCGCTGCGTGGCAAGCATGTACTGGTCCGTACGGACAGCACCACGGCCGTTGCGTACATCAACCGTCAGGGTGGTCTACGCTCCCGTCGTTTGCTCCAACTCGCCCGCCACCTCCTCCTGTGGAGTCAGAAGCAGCTGAGGTCGCTTCGGGCCATTCATGTCCCTGGTGTGCTGAACCAGACAGCCGACGAGCTCTCTCGTCAGCCGACACCTCCGGGAGAGTGGCGACTCCACCCCCAGGCGGTCCAGCTGATATGGGACCAGTTCGGAGCCGCACAGGTCGACCTGTTTGCCTCTCCGGACTCGACCCATTGCCAGTGGTACTATTCCCTGACCGGGGGTACCCTCGGCACAGATGCACTGGCGCACAGCTGGCCCCGGGACCTACGCAAGTATGCGTTTCCCCCAGTTAACCTTCTTGCACAGACTCTGTGCAAGGTCAGGGAGGACGAGGAGCAGGTCTTGTTAGTTGCGCCGTATTGGCCCAACCGGACCTGGTTCCCGGAACTCACACTCCTCGCGACAGCCCCTCCTTGGCCGATTACCCTGAGGAAGGACCTTCTTCCTCAGGGACGGGGCATGCTATGGCACCCGCGTCCAGACCTCTGGAATCTTCATGTCTGGTCCCTGGACGGGACGCGGAGGTTCTAGATGGACTACCACAAGCTGTCGTAGACACCATCGCTTCAGCTAGAGCCCCCTCTACGAGGCGCCTCTATGCTCTGAAGTGGAACCTGTTCGTTGAGTGGTGCGCTTCCCGCCGGGAAGACCCCCGAAGGTGTTCGATCAGTGTCGTGCTTTCCTTCCTGCAAGATGGGTTGGAGAGAAGGCTGTCTCCCTCCACCCTCAAGGTATATGCCGCAGCAATAGCAGCGTACCATGATGTAGTAGAAGGTAAGTCCGTGGGGAAGCACGACCTAATCGTCAGGTTCCTCAGAGGTGCGAGGAGACTAAATCCTCCTCGTCCATCCTCGATACCCTCTTGGGACTTAGCTCTAGTGCTCAGAGCACTTCAGAGCCCTCCCTTCGAGCCTATGGCGTCTTGTGAGCTTAAGATCTTGTCAATGAAGACAGTGCTCCTGACGGCATTGGCCTCGATCAAGAGGGTAGGGGACCTGCATGCACTTTCGGTCAACGAATCGTGCCTAGAGTTCGGGCCAGGTAACTGTCACGTTGTCCTGAGACCCCGGCCCGGATATGTGCCCAAGGTTCCTACCACTCCCTTCCGGGATCAGGTGGTGAACCTGCAAGCGCTGCCTTCGGGAGGAGGCAGACCCAGCCCTGGCTTTGCTGTGTCCGGTCCGCGCCCTTCGCGCTTACGTTGACCGGACCCAAAGCCTTCGGACCTCAGAGCAACTCTTCGTCTGTTACGGAGGCCAGCAGAAGGGAAAGGCTGTCTCCAAGCAGAGGTTAGCCCACTGGATAGTGGATGCTATAGTCTTGGCCTACCAGTCCCAAGACGTGCCTTGCCCGTTCGGTGTAAGAGCTCACTCCACTCGGAGTGTTGCTTCTTCCTGGGCGCTGGCTCAAGGCGCCTCGCTGACAGACATATGTAGAGCTGCGGGCTGGGCGACACCTAACACGTTTGCTAGATTCTATAGCTTACGTGTAGAGCCGGTATCTTCCCGCATCCTCGCCCCCAGTGGCCAGGAGCGTTAAGTGCCCGTTCTAAGTGTCGGCTTGCGAAACGCCACTCCCGCCCTCTGGGCCGGATACGTGCGTCTATTGTCTCCAGTTGTGTTCCCCGGGAAACCGGCTAACCCTGTCGAGCTCCTCCGTCACCCCTCCGGTGTCAGACGTTGCGGACCGTCTGACGCCAGGCCTGCACCCGTATGCTTGTGAAACGTGGCTGTAGGCTGGGTTCCATATGTAGCGGTTCCCTCACGGCAACCCCATATGTGTATTCTTCCACGGTACCAGCTACCCTTCGGGCTAGCCCCGTGTCTTTCCCTCGACAGAGCCCGCTCTGTCGTCTCTGGGCGTGTTCTTTCCCCCCTTCAATCAGGCTGGAACCACCCCAGAGACTGCCATATGTTGCACTACCCTGCCAGGTTAGTCCTTATGTGTATTCTGCCACCTCTCCTTCCCTGAAGGACGTGGCCCCGCAGCGTACCCTCTCTCTCTAGAACGAGGTAGGCACGCTTTCCCAGCGTTATCCAATAGTCATTCTGAGTGGGTCTTGCAGAAACAGCAGTGACTGTACTCCCTGCTTGGAGCCCTGACTTCCGTACCATACTAGACGGTGCAGTGCGCTCAAGCAGGACACTGGAAGGGCCAGCATCCTGGCGTTTTCCATAGGGATCCCATTCGTCGGTTCAGTTCTGACGTACGTCGAACGTGACCGACTGAAAGGGAACGTCTCGGTTACGTATGTAACCCTCGTTCCCTGAAGGAGGGAACGGAGACGTACGTCCCATCGCCAGATGCTGTGCTTCCGCTGGGAGTCCGGTCACCTTTCGGCTCCCCAGCAGGAAAAGCGCTGATCTATCATTCCACTTCCTGTTTTATACCCGCGCTGCGGGGCGGAGCGTGGAATGCGTGATCGCATGCCAAATTTCATTGGCTCGTTGTTAGATGCTCGAAGTAGGATTGGTCTCTAAAGTAAGATCCCATTCGTCGGTTCAGTTCTGACGTACGTCTCCGTTCCCTCCTTCAGGGAACGAGGGTTACATACGTAACCGAGACGTTTTCCTGCCAAATTGTCAAAACTAAAAGAAACATGGACCATTTTATGGTCAGTAAGAATTGATGGTATTATATCAATTTCATTAACTTTTTGTGCCAGTTCTTTAGAGAGTAGCCAAAAATCAATTCTGGATAGTCTGGAACCATCCTTATTACTCCACGTAAATTCAACTTTACCAGGATTCCTATTTCTCCATTCATCAAGACAATTAAGATGCAAACATAAATCACTAATGTGAGAAAAAAAAATACTGTTTAACCTGCCTTGGAGGTAGACAATCCAATAAGGGATCACTAATGGTGTTCCAGTCTCCACCCAAAACCAAATTAGCATTAGAAAATGTTAACAATATTTCTGAAATCTCATCCTCAAAACTCTGCAACAAAGTTTGATTGTCAGTTTTGTTGTTATAACCATAAATGTTTCCTAAAATAACAGTATTGTCATCTTTCTCTACAACCAAAATTATCCATCTTCCAGTTGAGTGTACATTACTTTTCAATATTTTCCCATTAAACATTCCTCTCAAAATCGCAACACCTGCTGAGTTACTGCTTCCATATGACAGCCAAAGGTCATCTCCCCATTGATTTTTCCAAAACTTGTAGTCAGATCCCAAAGCGTGAGTCTCTTGCAAAAAATAAAAATCAGCCTTGAATCTCTTAAGATATAAAAAAACAGCTTTTCTTTTTATCATGTCACGGATACCCCTCACATTAAACGAATATAAACAAAATGACATTACGTAGAAAAAGAGTTAGCAGTGAAAAAAAGAACATCACACGCCATAGAACAACGTCAGTAAAAAGATCAACCAATAGTACGTTGTGTATATTTAAATACATCTGTCAGAGGAATGTGAGACATCGTAAATGTCCTTAGAAAATAACACTCTAATAAGTAAAGTGATACGGGGGCTTAAAGATGAATCTCAAAAAACAAAGGCAAAAAAGACACATGTATCGTATCGAATTTGCTCACGATACTCGAACTTCTTTTCCATCAATTATTGCTTTAGCCCCCACGTAAAAGGCTCGTTTCCCTTCTTTACGTGCTGCATCAATTTGTGGCCACAATTTGTTACGAGCCTCTTTATCTTTTGTTGTCAGATCTTCCCCAAATCGCAGTTTCCTCGATTTCAGATATTCCGACCCTTTCGCTTTCTTCCAAATGAGATCTCTTGTTGACCTGGCTATGAACCTGATGATAACTGGTCAAATCTTCTCCGCGCTCTATCTGCCAACCCTGTGGCTAACATCAATGTGTTGCTGATAGGTCTCGTCATTTCCTGGGATGACAGAGCAGCCATCCGGGCTTTAACATCCTCACCTTCCTGTTCAGCCAGTCCATACAGCCTCAAATTCCACCGTCTTTGGTACCTTTCCGTTTCGTTGAGCTTGTCCCCCAGTTCCGTGATCCGTTTCTGATTGTTTTCTCCCGTTGTTTTAATGTTGGAGATGTCTGCCTTTACATCCTTCAATTCTTGAAAGATAAATTCTGTAGCCTCCTTCAAAGAATTAACGCATTCTCGGTTGTGTTTTATCTCTTGATCAAGAACAGCTGTATTCTGATTCATTTTCTCCACTAATATCTTGACGATATTATCTTGTACCTCGCTGAGTGTGGGTTCAGGTCGACTTCTTTTAGAGTCCGGAGTACAGGGCTCAGAATCAGGTAGAGGCATAGGCATGAGACATATACTGCTATCGCTTTTCCGTGCATATGAATGCACGGCTGTCTGATCCGGGGAATCCTTTACGCGCCCAGACTCTGCTTTATCTTTACTTTTTGCAGGTCTTTTCTCTGCCATTGTGTAGATGAATACAGAGGAATCGGAAGAAAACTCAAAACGTAAAACTGCTGTTTCCTTGATGTGTCTCACAAATGAATACTATACACCATTAAATGTTAAGTGTTATCGTTGTTCATATGGCGTAAAAGAAAGTTGCTTTCTAAGCTCGAAAAAAAGCGTGTGTCTCGGTCGCCATCTTGGCCACGCCCCCCACAGCCAGCTGTACCGGGCCTTCAGCTGCGCTATCCGCGTCAGCTGGGCCGTCCACTATAGCTGCGCCATCCGCGTCAGCCGGACGGTTTTCCACCTCCAATTTGCTGGGGCATGCCCAGACCAAATGTCCAACTTTTCCGCAGCCAAAGCACTTGATTTTTCCGTGGTAACAAATACCACGTAGTCGAAATCATCAACACGGAAATTCAGCGCGACGTCCAAGTCAGCGTCGTTGTTTATAATCATAAAGACTGAACGTCTAAATGAAACAATATGTTTTAGTAGAGGAGAAACACGGCCAATTGGAATTTTCTTTATTGAGGAGACTAATTTCCCATAGCCCATAGACAGCGCCTGCGTTAAAACAGCGTCGCTAATGAATGGTGGTACGTTAGAGAGAGTGACTCGCTTGGACGGTAGTGAAAGTGGTAAGACTGCAGTGAACACTTCATCAATAACAATTCCTTTTTGCACAATCTCATTTGCTTTTTCAATTGAGCTCAAAAAGATTACAATGGCACTATTCATTCTTGAGGCCGACAAAATATTATCATATCCTAAAACTTCTCCTACAGCCAAACAACAACTTTCTACAGTAACTGCAGACGCGATTTTTACTCCATGTCTACGCGTGAGTGAGCTCAAAGCATGCGCTCCTGGAGTCGCCATGCTCCACGCTCACGCTCACCCACCCCCCAAACAATAAACTAGAAAAACGAACAAATTCCCCCCAAAAAACAAAATAAGCAAACAATATCAATAAATTAAGCCAACAAAGACCAGAAAGGAAAAAAACAAACAAATCAACCCGAGCCACACGCTCACACCGCACTCCACTCGCTCCCAGCATGCACTCCGCTCAGAGAGAGAGAGAGAGAGAGAGAGAGAGAGAGAGAGAGAGAGAGAGAGAGAGAGAGAGAGATGAGTGTCAGTCAGCTTTTATGAGGGGTAGAAATATACATTCTACCCCTTGATTTTTACAAGGCATTTTGACACTGTAGAACATGCCTTTTTATTTGATGTCTTAGATTTTTTAGGTTTTGGGAACAAATTTTGTAAAATAATTAAGATTTTTTTATACTGACATATATAGTTCTGTATCTCTGAATCCTGGTATAACTCCTAGGTTTGAGGTAGGGATGAAACGATTACCGGTTTCACGTTAAACCACGGTAACACACACACACACACACACACACACACACACACACACTTTTATCTTTTTTCATTTGGTAAAGTGGCCACTGAATGTTCAGATGGGTCTATTTACAAGTAATTCAACACATCAACTTCCACAATGTGCATCTGAATAGATCCATTTAGCACATCGTTCACATTTTGATTTGAACGGTTTCTTTAATAGTCTAGTATCCAACTAGGTGAACCTGGAAATGTTTAGTACACCAAAGTTTCATTGAAGAAATGTGAAGTATGGGTCCCCAGAATACAGAAACTGCCAGTTGCTAATTTGCATATGTTGAGCAATTTGCATAGTTACCATAATTACCTTAATCGACCACATATTTTGCACTGTATGGCCAATTTCTACAATATCTGAGTGGTTTTATGGGTTTTAGAGGATGCTGATTTCATTTCAGGCATTTTCCTGTTTTAAAGAGCTCATGTTATTTATATATACACTATATACATGCCATACAAGACAGGCAGCTGTCAATTGGTTTACCAGCAGCTGAACTTGGTAGGTCCATTATGCCATTAACCCGTAGTTTCACAACTTCTGCCCAATCAATCTGCCTCTCATCACATTTGGACAAAATCACATCTTTGAAGGATGGAAGGCCTGGCCTATCTAAAGTCTGACTTTTTTGCACCTGTTAGGATTTTTAGAGTCTATTTCTTCACAAATAAGACACAAAATGGATCTGACTAAATTCACAAAACATTACACAATACTGTCATTTTTACTTGTCCACCTTTTATCTTAGTGTAAAAACATTACTGTCAACATTAAAATGTAAAGATTAAATCCCTTGACTGACTTTTCTACGAATATTAAGGTGAATAGGTGTATATGTGTATATCTTTACAGTTGACTTTGGCATGCATACATTACTTGATTTTGTCATTTTACTTGATTTAGAAGATTTAAAACCCTTTCAAACTTTCAAATGTAGAGTTGTAGTTGAATTGTAGCCAATTTTGTGATACGACAGTCTTGGCATTTCATTTAGCTGTAAATTGTATTCAACCCGCCAAAGTGGCTAGTGTGAGTGGCTGCCGTACCCGCCACAGCTGAAATCTACCCGCATTTGGCGGGTGTTAATGTCAAGCCCTGGTTATCAACATTCACATCAAAGACCAAGTTGTGGTCTTCCACAGGGCTCTATTTTCGCTCCCTCTCTATTTTCTCTTTACATGCTACAGCTGGGCACAATTTTTAGGAAACACTGTGTATCTTTCCACTTTTATGCAGACGACACCCAAATTTACATTCCAATCAAGCGCAATAATCCTGCAGCACTAAACTCTATTCATCTATGCTTAGAGGAGGTGAAGGCATGGCTAGCTCAACATTTCCTATCCCTTAATGATGATAAGACCGAGGTCATTGTTTTCAGCCCAAGTGAAAGGTCCCAGTGCACATGCCCAGACTTGGGGAGTTTAAGGCCCCGTCCACACGGAGACGCGTTTAGCTGTACACGTATACATTTTGTACCGTATCAGCGTTTCGTCCACACAGATCCGGCGTTTTAGAAGCATGCATCCGATATTTTTCGAAACCGGGTCCCAAAGCGGATAAATCTGAAAGCGCTCATCTTTCGTCTTCGTGTGTACAGCGAATCCGTATATTTTCTGAAACGGTGATGTCATCACACTACGTCCAGCACGGTGAAAGAGGTAAGGGATACAACTACGGGCACTGGGCATGCGCACATCAATATCGCGTCATTTAATTAACGTATCTGCATACCTGTAAGGGTATGTTTTGGGTTGGGGTAGGTGTAGGCGTTAATAAAACACATCTGTTAAGTAGCAAATGTATTTATTGTTATTATCATTGTGAGATTTTGCCTCACCTCCGACCACTGCTTTACCCCTTCTAGCCACAACTCTTCTTCTCCGTTTTTAGTGTATTTCTGTGGCAGAATTACAGCGCCACACACTGGACTGGTATGCAAACTACATCGTTTTTAGTCCGTTTTTGTAATCTCGTGTGGACGCAGATATATCTTGAAACGAGGGGAAAAAAAGATCGGATTGGGAAAGCGCTGGATTCGTGTGGACAGGGCCTAAATCTACAGGAGTGCGGAACGTAGGTGTTCTTGATGATTAGTCTTTAAAGTTTAATCCTCGCTGCTAGGCGCTGCTGGTAGTCCCTCGTGGCAGATTTAAGCATAGAGGGGAGCGTGCTTTTGCGGTGGCAGGGCCTTGTCTGTGGAACACCATGCCTCTGGAGATAAGAACTACTCCCAACCTCTCTGTTTTTAAAGGGACACTCCACTTTTTTAAAAAACATAGGCTCATTTTCCAAGTCCCTTAGAGTTAAACAGTTGAGTTTTACCGTGTTTGAATCCATTCAGCCGATCTCTGTATCAGGCGGTAGCACTTTTAGCGTAGCTTAGCATACATCATTGAATCAGATTAGACCACAAGCATCGCTCTCTAAAATGACCAAAGACTTTATTTTTTCAAAGATAATATTTTTCTCACTTAAAACATTACTATTCTGTAGTTACATCATGCACTAAGACCAACTGGAAAATTAAAAGTTTAGATTTTTAGACGAATTATAGACTATTCTCTCATTCCTGTGTAATAATCAGGGAACTTTGCTGCCATGCTATGGGTGCAGCAGCGCAGTGATATGACGCAGAAAATACCTAGCTATATCGGCCTAAAAAAATTGTGTTTTTCATTTTCCGTTGGTCTTAGTACACGATGTAACTACAGAAGAGTCAATTTTTAAATGGGAAAATATAGTAAAAGTCTTTTGAGTGCGATGCTAATGGTCTAATTCGATTCAATAATGTATGCTAAGCTATGCTAAAAGTGCTACCGCCTGATACAGAGATTGGCTGAATGGATTCAAAAATGGTAAAACTCAACTGTTTAACTCTAATGGACTTGGAAAATGAGTGTTCCTTTAAGTCTCTGGTCCCCTAAAGCCTAAGTCTTCCTTTAAGTCTTTAGTCCCCTAAAACCAATCTGAATTGAAAAACTGGCACAAATTGGCCATACAGTGCAAAATATGTGGTGGACGATTAAGTAATAATGCTAATTATGCTAATTATACAAATTGCTCAACATATGCAAATTAGCATTCAGGCAGTTTCTGTATTCTGGGGACCCATACTTCACATTTCTGCAATAAAACTTTGGTGTACTAAACATTTCCGGGTTCACAATGGGGCTCTATGGGCTGGCTGGAACCTTTGTCTGAAAGTGAATCCTGTTTACCCTCAGATGGTACCAACAGTGACACCTGGATTGGCACCCATGAGGAGCCCAGCTTCATTAAGGCTGAGGTACGGCTAAGTACACCCTTGGCTGAATCTACCTATATAGATACTTTTATAACTATTCTATATATAGCTATATGTGCCTATTGTACTGAACTGAAAATAAAAAACGTTGACTTTGGGTACTTGCATTCACAGTTTTTTATGTAAAAAGGATCACAAAACACAAGATGATACAGAATTCGAACCCTTATTTTGCAATTTGACATCTAACTAGCAGGGTAAATAAAAACATCTATATATATGTTTCTGTTTTAATTTAAGAATAAAAAGATTTTCAACCTCTTAACCGTCACGAGGACGAGGACGCACTGAAGCTCTCTTTGCTTAAATTAGCTCAAAATTACTATCAGATGTAATAGTTACCTTGACAAACTATAGGCTACATCATTAAAAAGATCTAAGACTAAAGTTTAATTTTTTTTACCTCTGTTTTATTCTCAAAGTCTTATAGTGACCGTAATGTGTTAATATGTGCCAAGAGTTTTGAATATGGGGGTTTCGGCAAGATGGCGGACTGAGTAGTCAAGTTGTGATGAGCTCTCACATAAGTCCCAAGTTTGATTAGTTTTGACTGGTTTATTTCACCTTCACCTGCGAATTTTGTATGTGAAACATACCCCAAGGGATTAAAGATGCTAGACATGGAGGATCTTGGCTACGCTATGGAAATAACCGTAGGTTCAAGCAAAAGGGAGCGAGGAGTTGAATCTGACCCACCCACACCGTGTAAACCCCAAAAAGGGAAAAAATCCAGAAAACCGACTGGGAGTGAGGAAAATGAGGTGTCCAATTCGGTTCTACTGGAAGCAATTAGAGCCCTGGGAACTAAGGTAGATGTTCAACATGAAGAATTAAGCATGCAAATGAAGCAACATAGTGCGATGATCGCAAGCGTTGCCAAATCCGTGCAAATTAATGCGGAGGAGTTAAAACACAGCAAATTACTGAGGGATAAAAACCTGGTGTTGGGCATCTAGTGATAAAATCTGGTGTTAATTTACAAATATTATATGCTTTATCACTTGTTTAGTGATAAAGCACAGTGTTTCCTTTGGGTGATAAAGCACAGTGTTTCCTTTGGGTGTTAACAATCAACATCTGCGCATGTGCAGAGCAATTTTAAATTTCCCAGCTCATCCTTCGGTCTCTCCATCTTTATGGATTTCCCTGCACACACAACGGTTACAAGGACAAGGTATAGTATAGTATTATTATCTTATCAACAAGCTTGTATAATGAGTAACGTAGCCGATGTGGTTGACTTAACTCTGTTAGCGTTTTTTTGTTTGTTTGTTTTTTACCTCAGTTTAAATTTAGCGCGCTTTTGATCCGCCATTCAGTTTAACATAACTGAATAACGCCCACTTACACTAAATTCGTTAATGGAGGACGAGATTTACGTAAGTGACTTAATTTCGCTGTAATAATTTTGTAATAATGTAGCAGCATTAACATTATGTGTCATTTTTTAACTCACTGGACTTGGATAGTTATTTCTTCTCATTTGGCATAACGAAGTATCTTTAGGGCTTCCAACCTTTATAAGACCTCTTTCACTCCATAACTACGAGTTAATTCTGGTGTTTTGAAATGTCATTCAAATGAGAAAGCAGACGTTAATCGAATGAATTAATTGCTCTTAATTTTTTTTTCTTGTGTGACGCCGGGGCTCGATCCCTAACCGAGCACCCACGGATAGCACGGTCCATCATTGTCGGCGCTGCGCATACTGATCGGCCTGCAACATTTTGCGAGTGAAATGTTCTGTGTGTTCTAGCAATCTTCTCGTGGTACTTTGATAACATACGCCGACCATTCTGTACAGCGCTCCAAAATGTCGAAAACATCTTAGGACACGCTTTTCTCCATGAACTGCTTCAGTCAATATATAGAAACTCAAGATCGAGTACGAGTGTGCAATGTCGTGGAATGTATACGCCAAAACTCATTTTGGCGTGCATATGATACGCTGTTTTTTGCGTGCATATGATACGCAATTTATGGCGTATTATACATACGAACCCCCCACCCCACTACCCTAAACCTACCCAAGAGAGCGTGTCATATATACGCCATAAAGTGCGTATCAAATGCACGCCGAAATGAGTTTTGGCGTATACATTCCACGACATTGCACACTCGTACTATTTGACATTTTTCGTCTTATTTTGTATTAGTTGAGCAGACATGCATTAGTGCCCTTCCATGCTCCTGTACAACTTAGTTCTAGCCTTTTCTAGTTGTAGTATTGTAAATCTGTAACAGTAGTGCTTATGTTTTGAATATAACGTTTTCTTGCTATGTGTTGGTATAAAAATAACCTGAAGTAAAACACAAAGTGACCTGATTATTTTGAGTCTTTTAGTTTGCTTTCTGCTTTGGAGGATTTTTGTTTCATGGAATATTGTTTATTACTGCAGAAGGAAACCACTTAAGGCCACAATCTATGTATGCCCTTGGCATTTTTTCTCTACAAACCTAAACGATCCTGAAAGGAAGACAGGCTATGTAATCTCTTCTTGTTGATTGAAGATGTTTGAAACTTTATATCTTAGATTTTTTTAATGTGTTTGTTTTAACCAAATTTGTCTCTTTAACAGGAACGATACTATGTGTTTGGATCATTTTGTGGAGCGCTATCAACGGCAAGATCGTGGGATCGATGAATTGGGAAAGCAAGAACTGACAAAATGTAAAAATGCGTACATTGAATGCAATGTAAGTCGCTTTGGATAAAATCATCTGCCAAATGTAAATGTATTAATTTATAAAGGAATAGTATTTTTTATCAGAATGAATTACAAGCCAGACAGTTTTTTAACATTAAGGTTGATTTAATATATACAATGTTGAATTTTTGTATTTTCAATTAAAACATTACTTGAGGAATGTTTCTTTGTTTAATCTTGTTTGAAACGCAGTAGAGATTTATCATGGTAAGATGTTATAGCATTGGAGTATAACAAGAAATTGTTTTATTCAATTGTATGTGTGACAACAATGGCTTTACTCTAGCGATTCCCGGCGAAAGCAAGAACTGACAAAAATGTTTTTTTTTAATTAAAAATGGTATTGAATGCAGTGTAAGTCGCATTGGATAAAAGTTTCTGCCAAATGCATAAATGTAATGGAATTGATATATTACAATTTCAATAAATATTCAAATAAATTTGTAGTCACTTGATTTTTTGGGGGAAAAAATAAAATAATATATATAAATTTCATTCACAGTGCCATTTTAGTATTTAAGTATTTACATTAAATACACTGGGTGTGTGAGATTAATCACCATAAAGTGTTAAATGTACACTTATGAGTAATACATTTCTCAACACCTTGAGTGACTAAAAAGAAACATTAACACAGTGTTTGTATAACGAACACTTTCGTCAGTGTTGTTTTAACACTAGCAAAGATGGACCTGTATGTTCACCCGGAAAGTGATCATTTTAACACCCGTGGTGATAAATCTCCCAACATGTTTTTTGCTGTGAAGAATGCAAAGACAAAATCAGGATGATGGAGAAGCAAATTGAAACCTTGACTGAAGTCAACAAAGATCTGAAAGTTCGGGTGTTAGATGAAGAAAAGTACAAGAGGAGATGGTGTCTTCGTATAAAGGGTCTCAAGGAGAACTCCAGTGAACGCATAAGAGAGGAGGTGATTCAACTCCTTGGCAAGATAACGCCCGAGTTTGCTTCTACCATGACCGAGGCGGTGGATGTCGTGCATCAGGTCGGTAGGAAGGAGACCAGCCAACTGAGGGAGGTGATCATTCTCTTCACTCGCAGAATGGTGCGAGATGAAATATGGAAAAAAACCAAGGCATCGTCGGTGTGTAAAGAAGCTGGCATCCGTTTCGCGGAAGATTTGACGAAGGAAGATAGACTTATGAGACGTGAACTATGGCCAAGAATTGAGCAAGCAAGAAAGGAAGGCAAAGCAGCTGGTTTTAGAGGCCCATTTAGATACATCGAGGGCAAACGTATCTCT
Organism: Pseudorasbora parva; assembly: GCF_024679245.1. NCBI lineage: Eukaryota > Metazoa > Chordata > Actinopteri > Cypriniformes > Gobionidae > Pseudorasbora > Pseudorasbora parva. The sequence goes on from NC_090184.1 coordinate 11,858,888, forward strand.
TAAGTGGGTAGACTGTTTCTCGTTGAAATGGGATGAGGTGAAGTGATAGCGAAAAGGGACTGTGTTTTCTTCCCACAACTTGCACAAAAGTTGGTGCTTACATCTTTTAACAAAAACATTGTATTTTTATTTTATTTTTTTAATTCAATTTAAAATTTCAGTTTAAGTGTTCATGTTCACGTTAAAATCTGACATTTCATTTTCTTCTTTAAATTGTAGGGGTTTAAAGGACTCTGTTAAGTGAAAGGCAATTTTCTTATTTTGCAAAAGTCAAAAATCACATTGTTTTTTTTTTACAACAAAACACATTCGGAGTCAACAGATACCGTCTTTTAGAGAAAACAGTGGGGAGATGATATGATATTTAGTCACGGTTCAAATCGGTCGGCATGTGTCGTTATATGCATGAATAAATGCCCAGGCAAAATTATTACTCACAAAGGTGATGTGGATTGCCATTGGCTTGCAGTGGTCCTACACTTAGACGAAATATTTTTAATTTTAGTTAATGTATATGGATACAATGTTCGCACCCAGAACAAGGAGCTGTTGGAGACAGTGTCAAATGTCTTATATGAGCTCAAAACTAATTACCCTACAGAATTCATACTGATTGGAGGTGATTTTAACATGACACTAGATGAATATATGGATAGACAACCTTCTAAATTTAACATTTCTCACATTAACAATATGATTTATAATTTTTGCTCATCAAATTTGTTAATTGATATTTGGAGGAACTTAAACCCCAAATCCAGACACTTCTCGTGGTTAAAACCAAATGCCACTTCAATGTCCAGAATTGATTATTGGCTCGGCTCTTATTCTCTTTTGGAACATGTAACTAAATGCAGTATTTCTGGTGCCCCTCTAACTGATCATTGTGTGATGAACTTAGCCCTAGAACAAAAAGATAAATCTGGTATTACCAAAGGTTATTGGAAATTTAATGCAGACTTACTTAATCATAATGACTTCTGTACATATATTAGGAAAATAATTGCTGATTTTAAAGTAAAAATAATGCCAAGTGATACTAAATGGGAATATTTAAAACATAAATTAAGAGAATATTCTATAACTTTTAGCAAAAACTTGATCAAAAAGAAACACGAAAAAGAAGTCTACTTAATTCAAGAAATTAATAAATGTTGTTGTAAATCTAATATGTCATATGAAGAGAGAGATAAACTTATTAAGCTACACTCCACTTTAGATGAATTTTATATTAAAAGGGCAAAAGGGGCATATGTGAGATCCAGGGCGAAGTGGCTGGAAGAAGGGGAAAAAAATAGTTCATACTTCATTAATTTGGAAAAAAGACGACAAGAAAGAAACTCAATCAATAATAATAATAATATAATAATAAGTTTTATTTATATAGCGCCTTTCCAGAGCTCAAGGACACTTTACAATAAACAAACAACAATAAAGCCAATTGACAAACAGAGTAGACAGAACAACAGTAGGCAATTGAGAGTGCAGGTACAATAATTGAGAAATCGGAGTGGAGAAAAAAAAAAAATCTAAGACCTATAACATTCAGAAAAGAGGTGTGTTTTGAGCATGGATTTGAAATCAGAGATAGTGGCAACAAAACGGAGTGATCGGGGTAGAGAGTTCCATAATTTGGGTGCTATTACACTGAATGATCTGCCCCCCATTGAAGCAAGGCGATGCCGAGGGACAACGAGAAAGTTGGAATCAGCAGATCGTAGAGAGCGAGTAGGGTTGAAGGGGAGAAGCAAGTTACAGAGGTAAGGGGGAGCAAGGCCGTGCAGAGACTTAAAAGTGTGAAGAAGAATTTTGAATTTAATACGGTAAGACACAGGAAGCCAGTGAAGATCATGCAGAATTGGGGAAATATGAGCAGAACGTTTGGTGTGGGTGAGTAGTCTGGCAGCAGAGTTCTGAATATATTGTAATTTTGAAATGGAGCTAGCTGGTAGGCCAATGAAAAGTGCATTGCAGTAATCAAGACGTGATGTGACAAACGCATGGATGAGTGTTTCAGCATCAGAGATACTGATAAAGGGATAGAGCTGAGCGATGCGACGTAGATGAAAGAATGCTAATTTGGTGACGGAATTAATGTGAGAGTGGAAAGATAAAGAGGAATCAAAAATTACACCAAGATTTTTAACAGTAGTAGATGGTTTGATAAGAGTGCCAGCAGTCTCACAGGTGAAGTTGGTGGGAATTTTATTAGTGAGTGATGAAGGTCCAGTGAAAATAATCTCAGTTTTGTCCATGTTGAGTTTTAGAAAATTTGAATGAAGCCAATGTTTTATTTCATGTACACAAGCAGAGATTTTGTCAGTTGTGAATGATAAAGTGGATGTACAGGTAGTGTATAATTGAATGTTGTCAGCGTAAAAAAATGATAGTTAAAACCATGACGGCGTAGGATCTCACCAAGAGGTATGATATAGATTATAAATAATAATGGCCCAAGAACGGATCCCTGAGGGACACCTTGCTTCAGGGGGACAGTGGGTGAGCGAAAATTCTGATGAGAAACGTAGAACAGTCTGTCAGAGAGATAGGAGGAGAACCAGGAAAGAGCAGCACCAGAAATACCCACATCCATAAGGCGCAGAATGAGTAGTTGATGGGAGATGGTATCAAAGGCAGAGCTAAGGTCAAGCAGCAAAAGCATAGACAGAGAACCAGAATCACCAGAGAGAAGCAAATCATTAAGTACCTTAACTAGAGCAGTTTCAGTACTATGCAAAGGGCGAAAACCAGATTGAAAAGGATCGAAAAGATTATTTTCAACTAGAAAAGACTGAAGCTGGGAGGCAACAGTACTTTCCAGTAATTTGGCTATGAAGGGGAGATTTGAAATGGGACGATAATTAGATAAAACTGTGGGATCAAGGTTGGGTTTCTTGAGAACGGGGGTAACAGCTGCAGTATGAGTGATAGAGGTAATGAAGCAGAGGTAAGAGATGCGTTGATGAAATGAGAGATAGGTGCAGAAATGACTGAATGGCAACGTTTTAGTAGAGTAGTAGGAGCAGGGTCAAGATGACAAGATGTAGGGTTAGATTTCAAGATTAACTCGGAGACAGAAGAGGGAGTAGACAGAGAAAAAATCAGCAGGGATTGACCAGGTTGATTCGGCAGATAACTAGTGTTAGTGGCATCATTAAAGCGACACTGGTTTACGGCATCTGTCTTTTCAATCATGTGAGCTAAGAATGAAGTGCAGAGTTCATCAGAAGCTAGAGCAGCATGAGACGGAGGTTTGATAAGTTTGTTTATTGACTTGAAGAATGCTTTTGGCCTGTTGCTTGATTTATTAATTGTAGCCAATACAAAACTGGAACGAGCCAGATTCAGTGCCGATTTATAATTTTTCATATGTTCTTTGAATGCCGAATGGTGAACAGTCAGGCCAGTTTTCCTGTAGTAACGCTCAAGCCATCTACCAGTGGCCTTTAAGATACGGAGCTCAGGAGTGTACCAAGGAGACGAATGTGTGGAAGGGACACTTCTGGTCTTGAATGGAGCATGCTCATCTAAGATATCCGAAATTATGGAGTTATAGTTGGATAGTATCAGTGAGGGTGAGGAGATATCAAAGACATTAGAGAGATTCGAAGAGGAAATAGAGGAACAAAATAATGAAATATCAACAGCTTTGAGATTGCGGTAAGATATGACAGCTGTAGAACAGTTTTTAGGGATAGGCAGGCTGAAACTAAAATCAAGAAATTTATGATCAGAAATACCAGTGTCAGTAGACATGATAGAAGAAATATCAGCCCTTGATGTACAAATCAAATCTAGAGTATGACCACGAGTATGAGTTGGAAAATGAACATGCTGAGTTAGATTAAAACATTCAAGAATAGAAAGTAACTGGTTGGTGTTAGAGCAAACAGCATCAACATGAATATTAAAGTCACCAAGCAGTAGAATGGGAAATGACAATGAGCAGGCAATGGTCAACAGTTCACTGAGTTCAGAAAAGAAGTTAGACAGGACCTTAGGAGGTCGATAGAGCAGAATTATTATGAGAGAGTCAGCCTTCAAAACCATGTACTCAAATGTGTTGGTGTCATGAAAGTCGAGTTGCTTGATACGGAGGTTGTCGCGATGAATGATAGCGAGACCACCCCCTTTACCATGGGGTCTCGGTCGGGACAGATAATTATATCCATCTGGCGTAAGCAGATTTAACTGCAAAAAATCTCCAGGAACTTGCCAGGTTTCAGTGAGAAGAAAAATGTCAAGGTTATTGTCAGTGATCATCAGCACAAACGCGCACAGCGTACTCTACCCGGAACCGGAAGTGTTGAGATCAACAGCTTAATAGTGAACCAAGTAGAACATTCCAATCATACCGTAATAGCTAAAGAGGTGTTTAAATTCTACTCTACATTATATTCCTCATCTTTTTCCTCTGTTAATTCTAATTCCTTTTTTCAGATGATAAAAAAATAAAATCCCGTCAATTGATAATGTATTTCAAGAAATATGTGAATCTGACTTGTCCATTAAAGAACTAGATACAGCAATTAAACAGAGTAAACCTAGTAAATCACCAGGACCCGATGGTTTAACTATAGATTTTTTTAAAATCTTCTGGGATGACCTAAAATATCTTTTATTTGAAGCCTTACATGATTGTATAAATAATAATGACTTACTGCCAACTATGAAACAAGGGCTTATAGTTTTAATACCAAAGCCAGGAAAAGATGTGAAGTTAATAAACGTAATTTCGGGAGGAGTACACCCATCTAATCTTTCAATTAATACCAAGGTATAAAACCAGCAGCTTACCTCTTCCCCTTTTTAGTTCCTGAAGCATTTGGCCTGCCCAACTCAGCTTGACTGGGTTCGCTGCTCATTTCACCTGCTGATCTCCAGATCGCCGGTCTCTCCGCTCCACATAACACCTCGCTCAAGAAAACCTCTCTCTTCTTCCATCTAGAATCATCACGGGGCTCGGTCGATACTCATCGTGATGCATTGAGGCCTTCATCATCATCAACATCATCCTCTTCAGCAGTAACGTTAAGCCTCGTACCTCCTGCTGAGAAATGGTCCGTCAACGCGCTCAGGCAAGCGTATCCAGCGCGGGTTTTCCATTTCACCCAGAGGAATTCAAAAGCGCAACTTCACGATCTGCTCGTGTGTTTTCACCAAAAACTCTCACTCTCATGCCGCATTCAGCGTTCTCGCAGCAACACGCAAACATCAACACAAACAACTGCACGATCTATACGGTCCGTTTCAGTTTCAGCCGGCAGCCGCAGCTGCCGACCAAGGGGGTAATCTAGCGCTCGGAAAGCGTTCCACCCCTAGGGGCTGCCATTGCTAACCAAGCCATCACCTGCTGTTAGCATCCCATTCACTCCCATTCATTTTTGAGTCACTTTGACAGTGAATAACTTTACATCTGAGACGTTTAAAGACTCCATTTGTCCATTGTTTATTTCTAAAGAAACACGACAATGCATAAAAGGCTCCGTTACCTTGTATCTTACACTATCGGCCGTAGAAGCTGTTTTTGTAAAAATAGGCTAACGATTGCGTCATAACCAACGCGACTCTGTCGCACAGTTGAGAAATTACCGTATAGACCTGAGGAGACGCTCGCAGGCAATCTTTTACTGTCTATGAGACAGTCGGGGGGACGTGGAGACATAAAGTCTGATAAAGTCAAGGGGGAAGAATGAGGAGAAGCCCATAGTGAGCCAAAAGCAACGGGAGAAAATGTTTAAACAACGTGATTCAGCTTTCACTTTCCACAACTACTAGAAGACCTACAGCTGTCAGACAGGAGGCTCACGTCACATCTACGTCGTCAAGCTCAGTCTGAGCCTGCGCAGTTCGCTCAGCCATCAGGAAGTGAGTGCTCCTATACTGACATTACTTAACGCCGTAGAAGGCAATGGGATCGCTCCGTCCATTTCTTTTACTGTCTATGCTGCCGACGCTTTCACGTCCGCCCCTTAATTCGGCCGGCACTATCGCGGCCGCAGACATTAGTTCCGCGTCTGTTCGCAATAGTTCCACGGCCTCTTCGACAGTGTTACCTTTCACCCTTCCACAGGTAAGTATAGCTTCTTCTGTTCTTCTTTCCACGCTTCCAATATTTCTGTGCTTTCTGGCTTTTATTTTCTGTTAAATCGAGAAAAGCTATATTATACATTTGTCCTCTGCTATTGGAGCAGGTCCAAAGCGTGAGGCTGCCTCCGCAAACGGTCCTAGTCTCTCTCCCCCCCCCTTTTAATTTCTACTCTGCTATAGGTGTTGACCCAAAGCGTGAGGCTGCCTCCGCAAACGGTCCTGCCCCCCCCCCCTATAATTTCTTCTCTGCTATAGGCGCAGACCCAAGCGTGTGGTTGCCTCCGCAAACGGTCCTGCCCCCCCACCCCCTATAATTTCTCCGCCGCCATTGGAGCCGATCCAAGCATGGGGTTGCTCCCCAAGCTTTCTATCCTCCAACCTTATTCCATCCAGCTTCTGCTTCCTCTACAGTTCCTTGTCTCCTTCTCAACTGCATTGCTCTTACAGTTCCTGCTACATCATTACTATGGATCCATCACCTGTCTGATGGATCGCCCCAGGTGGCTGGTCCCAGTATAGCTCATAAGCCCTGCCCCTCCGTGGTTTCTAATTTATACGAGTTAAACTAAACAATCAAATTACACTTTATATTTTCCAAGATGTTTTCTGTCTTTTAAGGCCGTTTTATCACTATGATTTAATTTCAAGTATTTGTTTTAAATAGGTTTAGCTTAGTTAGTTGTTTGACGCTATAAAAGTTGTCACTGAGGAACCAGCAGACGTTTTCAGGAGAAGAATGGAGTTTTTATCTAAATTTCTATTTTTCCCAGATTTTGGCATTAATATTAAGAGCATTAGCCTGAAGGTGGGCACCGTTCCAACCCCAGCATTGCAATCCTACTGGACAACTTGGAGAGCTTTCAAACAATTTCACTCCTACAACCAACTTGTTTTCCCAAATTCTCCCTCTTTTTTAATTTTTTTTTTCATTCATCTCATATCTCAGATATGAGATGTCCACCCAATCTAGTACCATCAAAGTCTATCTCGGCTGCTTTCAATTTCTAATCTACAACCATCCATCCAACCATCTATGATCTCTAAGTTTTAAACAAGAACACCAGCCATTTCCTCATCAAAAACAATAAACGGATCAATTTAAAAAACGTCTCGGTTACGTATGTAACACTCGTTCCCTGAGGAGGGAACGGAGACGTAACGTCAGTGACTGACGAATGGGGGTTTCGCTTAGAAGCCTGTCATCTCCGAGACTAGAAAGCGCCCAATGGCAGTGCCAATGCCATGGGCATGCGAGATTTGCATGCGTAACTCCGCCTACCCACGTGGGTATATAAGGAAGTAGCTGGCATCATCGCATTATGTTTTACCTGCTGAGGAGCCAAGTTGAACTCCGTTCCAGCGGTACAGCGGATGTGGCAACGGGACGTTACGTCTCCGTTCCCTCCTCAGGGAACGAGGGTTACATACGTAACCGAGACGTTCCCTTTCGTTCAGTCACTCCGACGTAACGTCAGTGACTGACGAATGGGGGTCCCAATGCAATAACGCCACTCGGCTGTCTTCCAGTGCCCTGCGCAAGCGTGAGAACCCTGATGCAAGTTAGGACGGTCAAAGGCCTCTACTTAACGCAGGAATACCAAGGTACACTGGGAGGCATATTCCAGGAGGAGATATGCGCCAAGATGCCTACCCGTAGGGAGGACTTAGGGATACACGTATGACCCCGGGGGGCTGCATACGGAAGATCACTGGGGTACCAGCCGAAGGTGGATTTTTAACCCCAGGAGGTGGCACGGTTGCCAAGGGAATACACCCGCTCAGGGAGGCTTACGGTGGAAATACACATGTGGGGGTCGCCGGAGGGGAACCATGCACATGGGGCACCTGGCCGGACACGAGTGTCTGGGCTAAGGGCAGACTTACTGGCGTCGGCGTCGTCAGTGCTGGAGGAGCTCAGGGCTCTCGGGGAACTCACCTGAGAAGAATATCGCACGTATCCAGTCCGTGGAGTGGAATGGCGAGCAAGCGAAGACACCTGAGCCAATCCATTACCGGCCACTTGTAGAGGCGAGTACATAGTCGGATACAGGCTCCACTCGGAGGTTATAAAACCTGGCGAATGTGTTTGGTGTCGCCCAGCCTGCAGCTCTGCAGATGTCTGTCAGCGGAGCGCCATGTGCTAAAGCCCAAGAGGAGGCCACACTCCGGGTGGAATGGGCCCTGACCCCAAGGGGACATGGGCGTCCCTGCTGCTGGTAAGCCAAAACAATGGTGTCCACTATCCAGTGAGACAGCCTTTGCTTTGAGAGAGCCTTCCCTTTCAGCTTCCCACCATAACAGACAAAGAGCTGGTCTGAGGTCCTGAAACACTGCGTCCTGTCTACGTAAGCGCGAAGGGCGCGTACTGGACAGAGCAGTGCCAAGGCTGGGTCTGCCTCCTCCAAAGGCAGCGCTTGCAGGTTCACCACCTGGTCTCTGAACGGAGTGGTGGGAACCTTGGGCACATATCCAGGCCGGGGTCTCAGGATCACGTGAGAGTCGGCCGGCCCGAATTCCAGGCACGCTTCGTCAACCGAAAATGCCTGCAGGTCCCCTACCCTCTTGATGGAGGCCAGTGCGGTCAGGAGCGCTGTCTTCATAGACAAGAACTTAACATCTACTGACCGCAAAGGCTCAAATGGGGCCCTCTGCAGAGCACTTAGAACTACTGAGAGGTCCCAAGAGGGTACGAGAGGAGCACGAGGAGGATGTAGTCTCCTCGCACCCCTCAGGAACCTGATGACCAGGTCGTGCTTACTTACCGTTTTCCCGTCCAGGAGGTCATGGTAGGCGGCGATAGCGGCCACATAAACCTTCAGGGTGGATGGAGACAGCCTTCGATCCAACCCTTCCTGGAGGAAAGAGAGCACAGACCCGATCGGGCATTTCCAGGGGTCTTCTTGGCGAGAAGAGCACCAATTGACGAAGAGGTTCCACTTCAACGCATAGGCCTGTCTCGTGGACTCGGCCCAAGCGGAAGTGATAGTAGCCACCACCGGAGGTGGTAGGGTACTCAAACCTGCCGCGTCCCGTCCAGGAGCCACACGTGGAGGCTCCAAAGATCGGGACGCGGGTGCCACAGGGTGCCCCGTCTCTGAGAGAGTAGGTCTTGTCTCAGAGGAATTGGCCAGGGAGGGGCTGTCGCAAGGAGCACAAGTTCTGGGAACCAGGTCCGGCCGTGCCAGTACGGGGCGACCAAAATGACCTGCTCCTTGTCCTCCCTGACCTTGCACAGAACACGTGCAAGAAGGCTCACTGGGGGAAACGCATACTTGCGTAGGCCCCGCGGCCAGCTGTGCGCCAGTGCATCCGTGCCGAGCGTGCCCTCGGTCAGGGAATAGTACAGGCTGCAGTGGGACGAGTCGTGGGAGGCAAACAGATCTACCTGTGCGTCCCCGAACTGATCCCAAATCAGCTGGACCGACTGGGGATGGAGTCTCCACTCCCCAGGGATTGGCTGAACCCGTGAGAGCTCGTCGGCTGCACGGTTCAGGATCCCCGGGATATGGACAGCACGAAGGGACCTCAGGCGCTTCTGACTCCATAAAACGAGATGGCGGGCGAGTTGAGACATGCGGCGGGAGCGTAGACCGCCCTGGTGGTTGATGTACGCTACTACGGCCGTGTTGTCCGATCTGACTAGTACGTGTTGACCCTTCAGCAACGCTCGGAAGCGGTGCAGGGCGAACCGTACTGCCAGCAACTCGAGGCAATTGATATGCAGGCGGCTCTGGCTCTCTGACCAAGAGCCGGCGGCTGCATGTCCATTGCACATGGCACCCCAACCCGTGGTGGACGCATCTGTTGACACAACAACATGCCGGGAAACTCGTTCTAAGGGCACTCCTGCCCGTAGAAAACTGAGGTTCGACCACTGGGTGAGTGTCTGTCTGCAGGCCTGAGTCACTGGGACCCGGAGCGTGCCAGACCGCCATGCCCATCTCGGGACTCGATCGCGAAGCCAGTGCTGAAGCGGTCTCATATGAAGCAATCCGAGCGGCGTTACCGCGGCTGCAGATGCCATATGCCCCAGGAGCCTCTGAAACAGTTTCAGTGGAACCGCACGCTTGCTCTCTATCTGCCTGAGGCAAGTCAGCAGCGACTGCGCGCGCAAGCCGGTAAGCTGCGCGCACATGGCGACCGAGTCGATCTCCATACCGAGAAAAGAGATCCTCTGCACGGGGCAGAGTTTGCTCTTCTCCCAGTTGACCCGAAGGCCCAAACGAGCTAAGTGGTGGAGAACCAGGTCTCTGTGTTCGCACACCCGGTCCCGAGAGTGGCCCAGTATGAGCCAGTCGTCGAGATAGTTCAGGATGCGAACCCCTTGTTGCCGGAGTGGCGCAAGGGCTGCCTCGACAATCTTCGTGAAGACGCGAGGGGACAGAGCTAGCCCGAATGGTAGTACAGCATACTGATATGCCCGCCCTTCGAACGCAAACCGAAGGAACGGTCTGTGTCGCGGAAGGATGGACACATGGAAGTACGCGTCCTTCAGGTCGATCGCTGCAAACCAATCGCATGGACGAACGCATTCGAAAAGGCGTTTCGCAGTCAACATCCTGAACGGAAGCCTGTAAAGGGATCGGTTCAGGACGCGAAGGTCCAGGATCGGTCGTAACCCACCGGATTTCTTCGGTACAATGAAGTAAGGGCTGTAGAAGCCAGACTTCATCTCGGCTGGAGGGACGAGCTCGACCGCACCCTTCGCCAGTAGGGTTGCGATCTCCACACGCATGACTGGGGCATTGGACCCCACCACGGTGTACCGGACACCCCGGAAGCGGGGAGGAGCTCGCGCGAACTGAATCGCGTAGCCGAGCCGGATGGTCCGTGCGACCCAGCGGGACAGTCCCGGCAGCTGTAGCCACGCTCCCAGGGAGTGTACCAACGGGGTCATGCGGAGCACCGGCGTACCCTCGGTGGGGCAGCGAGGCAGCGTTACCGGCCCGGACTCGGGTGGCGTAGCGGCCCGGTGTCGGGGCGGCGGTAACAGCTGCGCCCTGACAGAGGAGACCAGGGAAGGACTCGCGTTCCACTGGGGTCTGCTCTGAGAGGGGGCTGGCGACAGAGAGGGACGAGAGCGGCGTGGCCCGGGGGCGGCGCACACTGCCGTCACCGGTCTCTGTGTGCTCAGAGATGGGTATGTCAGTTCTTTCTTTAACCACATTAGGGTGCTGCCAGCCCGAGGGGCGGCAGCGGAACGAAAGATTCTCCCCCGGCCCTCCACCGGGGGAAGGAGCGGCCCTGCTGCCGTCTCCTGGAAAGAACTGCCCATCTCTGAGCTGTCCGCGTCAGGAGCGCTGCTTGGCCTGGCGTTTAGCGGGCCGCGGGGCTGGCGCGAACCGGGGGCGGCTTCTTGCGGCGCGCTCCACGGCGCGGCCCGGGTGAAGGCTGCTGCTGTGGCCGCGCGGGAGCGGGGGGGACCGCAGGAGGCCGCCCTCGGCGGCGAGGCAGCTGAGGCGACTGTGCCGGCGGCGCTTGGGGTGCAGCAGCGGGCCGCCGGGGCAGTATATGCTTAATAGCCTCAGTCTGCTTCTGGGCGGCCGAGAACTGTTGGGCGAAGCTCTCGACTGCACCGCCGAATAGCCCAGCCTGGGATATGGGGGCGTCGAGGAAACGAGTCCGCTCGGCGTCCCGCATATCGGCCAGGTTGAGCCATAGATGTCTCTCCTGGACCACGCATGTGGACATCACCCGGCCCAGGAAGCGTGCGGTAACCTTCGTCGCCCGGAGAGCGAGGTCGGTCGCGGCACGCAGCTCATCTCTGAGCCCTGGGTCGGCTCCACCCTCGTGCATGTCGCACAGCAACTTGGCCTAGTAGGCCTGGAGGGTTGCCATGGCATGCAGAGAAGCGGCGGCCTGCCCCGCAGCTCTGTAGGTCTTCGACACCATTGAAGATGTGAATCTACAGGCCTTGGAGGGGTGCTTAGGGTCGCCACGCCAGGAGGAGGCGCTCTGGGGACACAGTTGCATCGCCACAGAACGCTCCACCGGGGGGACCCCAGTGTACCCTCTAGCCGCCGCCCCATCGAGGGCGGAGAAGGCGGAAGAGGTTGCCAAACGCTCGCGAGAAGACACGGGGGCCCTCCACGAGTGCGCAACCTCCTCATGCACTTCCGGGAAGAAAGGAATTGGGGGCCCGGCAGGACGGCTGTCCTGTCGTGGCGCACCCAAAAACCAATCATCTAACCGCGAACGCTCCGGCCGGGGTGGAGGGTTCCACTCCAGACCGAGCGCCGCGGCAGCCCGGGCAAGCATGGCTGTCAACTCCGGGTCCGACTCGGACAATGCTGGCGCGCCCGGAGGCGGCAGCACAGCCGAATCCTCATCCTCGGAGGACTCTAGCCCACCTTGCGATGCGGTCACCGACATCTCGTCCTCCTCTGGAGCGCCGAACGAAACCCGCGGACCGGCCGAGACCGAGGCCGCGGGCTCCATCACAACGCTTGCGGGTACCGGTGCAACAGAGGGGGGTGTGGGCCGAGGCGTGAGCGTCGGAGCTGTATTCCACACCATCCCCCTCAGGTCACCCTGGCCACCAGCCGAAGAGACGCCCCGCGGACCGGATGAGACCGAGGCCGCGGACACGTCAGATCGGGGGGTGACGGAGGGGACTCTCACTCCGGCGGCCGCACGGAGATCATTGAGTCTCGACCGCAACACGGAGATGGCCATGTTCCCGCAGTGAGAACATGACTCATCCACAAGCGCCGCCTGAGCATGCTGGAAGCCCAAGCATGCCAGACAGTGCGAGTGCCCATCAGAAGAGTGTAGAGACCGGCCACACCCAGAAGTACATGGGCGAGACATCCTGAAAAGGACGTGCCACGTGTGAGCTCTTTTGTGAGAGGATTAACCTCGCAGTCGATGCCGAAGCGCCCAGGGGACCACACACCAACTGGAAACCAATCGTCTGACCAGCAGGCAGGAAGTATGTGACCGCTGGAACGCGCCGAACACCAACACCGACTGGAAGATCCTGATCGTCTCGAAGAACTGACTTAACTCAGAAGGCTTGTAGGAGTGAAAGGTATGTAACCCTTGGCTCCGAAGCATTAAAACATAATGCGATGATGCCAGCTACTTCCTTATATACCCACGTGGGTAGGCGGAGTTACGCATGCAAATCTCGCATGCCCATGGCATTGGCACTGCCATTGGGCGCTTTCTAGTCTCGGAGATGACAGGCTTCTAAGCGAAACCCCCATTCGTCAGTCACTGACGTTACGTCGGAGTGACTGAACGAAAGGGAACTGCCTTTTCATTCCTATCTTCAATCTCCTGACACCCAATCAGCAATATCAATATCTTTCCTTCTCCCTTGCCACAGGGAGGTGCAGATCTCCTCACATCTCGACCCGCCGTTTCCTGATGAGAACAACCTTCCTGTCACCAGGCAGTGAAGTTCATTAAAAAAGCTTCAGCAAATCCCCACCCACTCTGGTATTTAGGCTTACTTGTATTCACCTCACTTCTTCCACAATGGAGCAGACACCACCGCAGGCCAAAAAGGACTGCCACACCATCAATTAAACTACTGGGTTGGTGGTCCTCAGAGGCCTTTCGATTTTACCTTGTTCGGACCTCAACCTCATCAAACAAGCCATCTTCGCTTGATGCTGCAGTGCTCTGCCAATTTGATACTGCCACTGCAGTATTTGGCCTTACTAGATATTACCGTTGTAGTCCTTTACTTAATGCCACAGTCCCTTGCTTGATGCTCCAGGGTTTCGCTTGCCACTACAGTGCTCCTCCAGTTTAATGCTGCCACTGCAGTGCACCTACTATTTAATGATGCCACTGCAGTGCTCCTCCAGTTTGATGTTGCCACTGCAGTGCCCCTACTATTTAATGCTGCCACTGCAGTGATCTGTCATTTTGCCGCTACAGTGCTCCTCCTATTTGATGCTGCCGCTGCATTGCTCCTCCAGTTTGATGCTGCTGCTGCAGTACTCCTCCTATTTGATGCTGCAGTGCTCCTCCTATTTTGATGCTACAATGCTCCGCCATTTTAACACTGCCGCTGCAGTGCTCCTCCTATTTGATGCTGCCGCTTTAGTGCTTCTCCAGTTTAATGCTGCCACTTGCAGGGCTCCTCCCTTTTAATGCTGCTGCTGCAGTGCTCCTCCTATTTGATGCTGCCACTGCAGTGCTCTGCCATTTTGATGCAACCGCTGCAGTGCTCCGCAATTTAATGCTGCTGCTGCAGTGCTCCACCAATTTGATGCTGCCGATGCAGTGCACCTCCTATTTAATGCTGCCGCTGCAGTGCTCTTCCTATTTAATGCTGCTGTGCTCTGCCATTTTGATACTGCCACTGCAGTGCTCTGCCATTTTGATACTGCCACTGCAGTGCTCTGCCATTTTGACACTGCCATTGCAGTTCTCCTCCTAATTGATGCTGCCGCTGCAGTGTTCCTCCTATTTGATACTGCCACTGCAGTTCTCCTCCTATTTTGATGCTGCCGCTGCAGTGTTTCTCCTATTTTGATGCTACAGTGCTCCGCCATTTTGACACTGCTGCTGCAGTGCTCCTTCTATTTGATGCTGCCACTGCAGTGCTCCGCCATTTTGACGCAACCGCTGCAGTGCTCCGCAATTTAACGCTGCTGCTGCAGTGCTCCACCATTTTGATTCTGCCGATGCAGTGCACCTCTTATTTAATGCTGCCGCTGTAGTGCTCTTCCTATTTAATGCTGCCACTGCTGTGCTCCACCATTTTGACACTGCCATTGCAGTTCTCCTCCTATTGGATGCTGCCACTGCAGTGTTCCCCCTATTTGATGCTGCTGCTGCAGTGTTCCTCCTATTTGATGCTGCCGCTGCAGTGTTTCTCCTATTTTTGATGCTACAGTGCTCCGCCATTTTGACACTGCCGCTGCAGTGCTCCTTCTATTTGATGCTGCCGCTGCAGTGCTCCGCAATTTAACGCTGCTGTAGCAGTGCTCCACCAATTTGATGTTGCCGATGCAGTGCTCCACAATTTGCCGCTGCCGCGCTCCGCAATTTGACATTGCTGCTGCAGTGCTCCGCAATTTAATGCTGCTGTAGCAGTGCTCCACCAATTTGATGTTGCCGATGCAGTGCTCCACAATTTGCCGCTGCCGCGCTCTGCAATTTGACATTGCTGCTGCAGTGCTCCACCAGTTTAATGCTGCCACTGCAGTGCTCCTCCTATTTAATGCTGCCGCTGCAGTGCTCCTCCTATTTAATACTGCCTCTGCAGTGCTCCTCCTATTTAATGCTGCCTCTGCAGTCCTCCTCCTATTGGATGCTGCCACTGCAGTGCTCCTCCTTTTTCGATGCTGCAGTGAGCCACAATTCGATACCGCTGCTGCAATGCTCCTCCAATTTTATGCTGCCGCTGCACTGCTCCTCCATTTTGATGCTTCCCCTCCAGTGCTCCACAATTTGATACTGCCACTGCAGTGCTTCTCCTATTTGATGCTGCCACTGCAATGCTCCACCATTTGATGCAGCCGCTGCAGTGCTTCGCAATTTGATGCTGCAGTGCTCAGCAATTTGATTCTGCACACTGCAGTGCTGCACCAATTTTATGAGGCGTGCTTACCTTTTGATGCTGCCACCGCAGTACTTCGCCAATTTAATGCTGCAGTGCTTCTCCTATTTGATGCTGCCATTGCAGTGCTTCGCTAATTTGTGACTAGCACTGCAATCCTTTGCTTGATACTGCCGCTGCAGTGCCCAGTGCTCCACAATTTAATATTGCCGCTGTAGTGCTCCTCCAATTTGATGCAGCCGCTGTAGTGCTTCTCAATTTGATACTGCCACTGCAGTGCTTCGTTATTTTGTGACTGTTCAAACTCGTGAAGTGAAGTTAATAAACGTAATTTCGGGAGGAGTACGCCCATCTAATCTTTCAATTAATACCAAGGTATAAAACCAGCAGCTTGCCTCTTCCTCTTTTTAGTTCCTGAAGCATCCCTCCTCCTCCCCTGCTCCTCCTTTTGTACAATTTTGTACACCACATTGGTGGTGGTTGTGGAGATATCCCTGACACGAGTGTAAAGCGCTTTGGGTGTACAGTAGTACATATGAAAGCGCTATATAAATGACTCATTCATTCATTATTTTATTCATTCAATTTACCAGTTATAGGGGGGCAATCGGAGCTCGGGTAGAATATCCTCTCCGAGCCCCTCTATAGCAGACAGCAAGCCAAATCTGTTTTCCACTTTCACTAAGATTATATGGGCACACAAACTCGTGAAAAGAGATTATTAGATCATTTACGCCCCATAACATTACTAAATACGGATTATAAACTATTTACTAAAGCACTGGCTTATAGATTAAAAACTGGAATATCACAAATTATTAGTGTGACACAGTCAGGTTTCTTAAAGGATAGGTCAATTCATAACAATATTAGATTAGCTTTTGATTTGATTGAATATGGTCATTTAATTGATGAGGATGGTTTTATATTATTTTTGGATTTTTACAAGGCTTTTGATAGGGTTGAACATTCTTTAATTTTCCAAACTCTTAAACATTTTGGTTTTGGTCCTAAGTTTATAAACATTATTCGAATGCTTTACAAAGACATTAACAGCTCTGTAGCTCTTACCCATGGTACATGTCCAAGGTTTGAGATCAAAAGAGGCATCAGACAAGGATGTGGATGTTCTCCTTTATTATTTATTATGGTGACAGAAATGTTGTCTATTTTGCTCAAAATTGGTGTCATATCAGGCATTGAGTTAGAAGGAAATAATTTTATTGTTAGTCAATTTGCCGATGACACCACTCTCTTTTTAAAGAATGAACAGCAAATACCCTTAGCACTTAAGTTAATCAAAAGTTTTTCTAATGCCTCAGGTTTAATGCTAAATATGTCAAAATGTGAGTTAATGGCCATTCAAAATTATCCTAATTTAACATTGTTCAATATCCCAGTAAAAAAAACGAAGTTAAATACTTAGGTGTCTGGTTATCTAAGATGGGAGAGAAGTTAGAAAATTTGAATATTGATAAAACATTAGAGAAATGTAGATTAATAATGAATACTTGGCTGCAGAGAGATTTAACAATTTTTGGAAGAATTTTACTGACAAAAGTAGAGAATATTTCTAGATTTATCTACCCGTGCTTCTCTCTAGCAGTATCTGCAAAAAAGATAAAGGCAATAAACAAATTAAATTTTGATTTTATATGGAAAATGAAAAGTCATTATATACGGAAAAATGACATGATTAAAGATTATGAAGAAGGTGGGCTTAAAACCATTGACTTTGATATTATGAATGGGGTCATCAAACTTAGATGGTTACAATCTTTCATTAATGATAAGTCCTCCTTCTGGTTTGAGATCCCTTCTGCTGTATTCAAAAAATGTGGTGGTATATGTTTTTTGTTGCAATGTGACTTTGAACTTTCCAAACTCCCTATAAAGCTCTCTGCATTTCATCAGCAAGTTTTAATATATTGGAAATTGATCTTCAAGCACAATTTTAGTCCTCATAACATGTCAATCTGGAATAACAGGTGTATAACTGTGAATAGGAAATCTTTGTTTGTAAATGAATGGTGGCAGAAAGGCATATGGTCACTAACACATATTATGGATAATGTGGGGAATACATTGAGTCATGATGCTTTTTGTGGTAAATACAGTCTAAGTTGCTCCTCTAAAATGTATGGAAAATTAATCAAGACCATCCCAATACAAATGATTAAATTGATAAAAGAACAATTGAAATATTCAACGATAATTCCTAAAATACAAGATCCCACAATAGATAATATAAGCTTGGGTGACATGAATCATATATACCCTGCAAAATAATTTTTAAGATTAAGATTTAATGTAGGAGACTCAAACTTATGCCAAATATGCAAGGTAGAGATAGAAACGGTTGAAAACTTGTTTTTTTCTGTGTCATTTGGTAAATACATTCTGGAAAGAGGCATTCAATTGGATGCAACAAGGAATACCTATAAAATTGACAATGTCATGGGAAACTATTAAATGTGGTTTGTTAACTGAGGATAAAAAGGTATCTTATGTAATAAATAATATATTGCTCTTGTTGAAATTTTACATACACAAATGTAAATTTTTCAAAACTCCTCCCCGATTATTGGTTTTTAAAGAGGAATTTAAAGTATATCTAGAAACACTAAGAGAAATGAAAATTCCCAAAGCATTGTATCTGTACTCCTTAATGGAAAATTTTGGTTTTATAACTTAGGAAAAAACTCTACCTACTACACCCCTACTCTTTCTTTATATTTTTTATAAAAAAAATTTTTTGTCTTTATTCTACTAATTGTAATCTCAGTCCTTGTTTATAATGTCTTGCATTTGTGATTGCCTTTTTGTTGATGTTCAATATATGCATAATAAAAAAATAATTAAAAAAAATATAAAATAAAAAGTTATGAATATGATCATGGGCGTCGCTACCTTTTGATTGTAATATACGCGTCATTTGCTCCCATTCATAAAAAACTCCTCTGTGGTCGTCATGAAGACACTCGACAAAACAACTTCCCTCAGGGCTTTTACTTCAAATGTGTCCAGATGTGGAGAAATATTGATAGATTCTCACATGTTTGAGTCAAATTTCTATATAGAGAAGTATTATTTATTTAATCTTTATCCAAAATCCGCGGATGTATCATTATGAGCGCAGTATACTGTGATATGCTGTGTTTTCAATTCATTCTGGCAGCCGGAGGGCGCTGGAAAGCTGTGCTACTGAAAATTCACCCCATATATATGGATAGATGAAGAACAGACACACCATGTGACATTCAGGAAGTATCTGACATAACCAAAACCATAGACAGTAAAAGAAATGGACACAGCGACCCCATTGACGTCAACGGCGAAATAATGAAGTCAACCTAGGGGCACTGGACAGGCTCAGACTGAGCTTGACGACGTAGATGTGACGTGAGCCTCCTGTCTGACAGCTGTAGGTCTTCTAGTAGTTGTGGAAAGTGAAAGCTGAATCACGTTGTTTAAACATTTTCTCCCGTTGCTTTTGGCTCACTATGGGCTACTCCCCATTCTTCTCCCTTGACTTTATCAGACTTTATGTCTCCACGTCCCCCCGACTGTCTCATAGACAGTAAAAGATTGCCTGCGAGCGTCCCCTCAGGTCTATACGGTAATTTCTCAACTGTGCGACAGAGTCGCGTTGGTTATGACGCAATCGTTAGCCTATTTTTACAAAAACAGCTTCTGCGGGGCGATAGTGTAAGATACAAGGTAACGGAGCCTTTTATGCATTGTCATGTTTCTTTAGAAATAAACAATGGACAAATGGAGTCTTTAAACGTCTCAGATGTAAAGTTATTCACTGTCAAAGTGACTCAAAAATGAATGGGAGTCAATGGGATGCTAACAGCAGGTGATGGCTTGGTTAGCAATGGCAGCCCCTAGGGGTGGAACGCTTTCCGAGCGCTAGATTACCCCCTTGACCAAAACAGCTTCCAGAGATCGTCAGATCGCTATTTTATGCAGATAGACACGTTTTAAGACAATAAACACACAATCGCGGCAATATATGGTTGGTCTGTGTTCTTTATGCCATGTTGGGTGGTTTGCATAATAGATTATAATGCAATGCTACTCCACATAGCTTTTAGCATTGTATATTTTCTGTCAGATTTTTTGACCCGAAGCTACATGAGAGCACATATTGTTATATAAAACACGCGACTTATAAATTATAAAGTGATATGAAGCAAGTTTTTAATAAAAAATGAATTTAATCGTATAAATTGTTGTTTTGCTGGTGTGCTAAGCTAACATGTTAGCTTGCCCTAGATGCACCTGCCACTGAATAAATACTTAATTTTTATGAACATTTTCTAAATAAAACTACTGAAATGCTTATTTGGACGAAATGCATTCGATAGAGTCTCAGTGAGGGTAAAGTGAGAGGTTTGATTCAGAAATGAGGTTTGAATAGAACAGTTTGAATAGAGAATTGTTAGTAATTATAATTCAGACAAAAGAACAATAATTAGAGCCATAACCAGTCAGCAGAAGTGTGAATGTGTGCCGGGGAGAAAAAACTGAATGGGGCAGTTTGCACCTCTAAACAATAGAGGCAATATACTGAATGAAAGCTGAGATGACATGGCAATAAACATCAGTTGATATTTTAGAGATATCTCAAAATAAAATCACATGAAACAATCTTGTAAAACGTTTAATAAAATTCAAAAATCTGAAATATAACATGGTCAGACTTGTGGCTTTAGCTGTAGTGCATTTCTAGATTTCTCCAAGGACAACTTCAATTTTATTTTCATAAAGATATTTCATACAAATAAATTTCTAATAACTTTACAAAACTTTGAAGCTTATTATAGCTTTTTTGATTATAAAAAATATTATCATTTTGACTTTACAGTAAACTGCCAGGTGTCTGTTTTCAAATGAGACCATAATTATGCTTTTAGTGCAAAGGATTCACAAACTATTTGTTTTAGTCTGAGTATGCATTTCTTAGGATTTTTTCAAAAGTTGGAATTCAGCTTAACAGGTTGATAAAGACATATTTTCATTATGTGTTACTTCCACAATACAATGTTATCAAAGTGCAATATCTGTAAACTAATAGTTAGCATGGTTACTGTCAGTTAAGTTCAGTGTATGGTTTAGTGTTACATTATTTTCATTACCATTTCTGTGCCACTGGAGATTTCATTTCCAAACTGCTGTTATGTGATGTCCAAGAAGCAGCATGATATCATTTTGCAGTAATGTCACCATTAGCATGTTTCCAATGAAAAAAAATATATACAAATTCTGTCATAATTCATTGAACTAGCACCAAGCATGGTCACAAACATAATTTACTGTAAATCAGACAGAATGTGTCTATATATATCGTGTCTGTGAGACAAGTAGCCTGGTATGCTGAGTTTTGGTTTATTTATGAGACCGCTCCAGTTCATGTGCAACGCAAATGATCGCTCCGTCACGGTTTGTCTACTATGTTATTTATTAAAGCTTATTTATTAAATTCAGGCAAATGATGAAACATTTATTAAAATTCAGATACAATTTATACAAAGCTTTCTACAAAACAAAACTTAATGAAGTGGTCAAAATCATTTCTGACCCGATGTCTTTGACATATATTGCACATCTGTGCACGTTTCATAATCAATATAGTCTAGAGGAAATTTAAAAATAACATTATAATATTTAAACATAACTATAAAACAAAACACATTGTTTGGCTAAAAAGCCTATCTTTTCCTCCTTTCCTGTCGGCGCCGATAAAATAGGCTTGTTTGAGATTAGCAAAATCTGCGCAGAACCGATCACCGGTGATCAGCGCGAGATGCATGCCGGCCTTGCTCTGACGTCATGCTGACGTATGTCAAAAAACGGACTCCACCGCTCCCTTTCTCTCAGTTTCAAAATCTCGGTGCGAAGCACATGACTGACGCTGCTTCTCGACCATGGCGCGAAAGCGCGGGGGCCTGTGAGCAAACTGTAGCGAGTAACCCCGTTCACAACCCAACTTGATTTGCTGGGGATGGCCTGCCAGGCCTGAGCCCGAAACGATAGTGGTTGGAGCTGGCGCAGGTAAAGGTTGCCTACTGGAGGGAACTTAGCAGCGCGGCCATTTTGTGTTTGTGACACAGAGGGGGTAGTGCTTGTGTGTGGCGGCGTGCACTGTGCAGTGGGCACCGGAACATTTATAGCATGAGTGAAAGGGGTATATGAGTGTAGGAGTGCATACTGAGAAGTGGGCACATTTACTACAGAGAAAAAGCTCTTTTTTGAGATTTATTTGGGTCGCCGTGATAACGGCGTTTGTGTGCAGGCGAGCGCGTTTGACAATGGGCTCGTTGGCTGCGAAGGTGAAGTCGGCAGTCACCTGGGTGCAGGGAACTGGGAGACCGGAAGGGAGAGATTGGGTCGAGGTCCCTGGCGTTCGGGCTGTCTGCTGCAGTTCGTAGAGCAGGAACGTTGGCGCGTTCTGGAAGTCGAGCGAGGTCGAGAAGATGACGGAGCCGGCTGAGAGGGCGGAGCCCTATCTTGACGGCCTGAAGAGCTGGAGCGCTTTGGTAAAAAGTTTCTCATGGCCTGAGAGGCTTTTTGCGCTTCAGTAAAGCGTTCCGCGAATCCGACCACCGATGGACCGAAGAGACCCGTGGCAGAGATGGGGGCGTCCAGGAAGGAGGCTTTGTCCGCGTCCTTCATTTCGTTCAAGTTCAGCCAACGGTGCCGCTCTGAAACCTTCAAGTTCACCATATTCTTCCCAATGGCTTGTGTGGTGGTCTACACATAAGTAGCATGAAGTCCGTCGTGCTGCGAAGTTCCTTCAAAATGTCGTAGTCGGGGACAGACTCGTCCAAGGAGCGGAGAAGTCTGGCCTGGAACACCTGAAGGACAGCCATTGTGTGAAGAGCCGAGGTAGCCTGGCCGGCGGAGGCGAATGCTCGGCCGGTGAGAGCTGAAGTGGTGCGGCGGGGCTTGGAGGGGTGCTGCGGGAGGGGTTCCAACGCTGGGGAAAAAGAGGACTTAGGGCGACTTCCATGACTTCGTTAGTTCATCATGTACTTCAGGAAAGAAAGGCGCGGGCGGGCTTCTGAGGAGAAGAGAAGCTTTTGAGGAACCACCGTCCAGTCTGCTGTGCGCTGGCTTTTCGATCTGGGACCCCTCGAGCCCGAGGTCTCCCATAGCCTTTGTGAGCAAGCGGATAAGCTCCACGTCAATGCTGGTCTTGGAAATCGTGGCGGTCTGCGTCGAAGTGGGGGGCTCCGAGATTGCCGGATGCGGCATTAGAGAGGCTGTCTTCCTCCTCCTCTGGCGACGGTCCACCGAAGGAAACGGAACAGGCAGCTGCGAAGGAGGGGCGCTGTTCTTCCTGGGTGAAGATGACTGGCGAGGGCGAGGCACGCAGGGAAACATCCGCTGTGCAGTCGCTCGGTCGTTCAGTTGGCCTCTAGTCCCGACACTTCTTTCGGCGCGGCCCAGGGGCAGATGGCGGGACTTGGTCGAAGGTGGCGAGCTGAGCCCGAAGGGTCTTTAGCGCCATCTCGTCACACTCGGGGCAGCTGCCTCTGGAGAGCGTGAGCTGCGCGTGGTCCTGTCCAAGGCACGTCACGCAGATGATGTGATGGTCGCCGTTGAGGAGAGGGGCTCTGCACGAGCCGCAGGAAATGCGAGGCATTTGTAACAACGCCTCGTGCTATTTTAGAAGAAAGCTAGAAAGGATACAGCGCTGGATGGCGTAGCTGGAATGGCAGAGATGAAGGCAGAGAAATCCGAAGTCCTCACTGCTGCAGGTTCCACTGGATGCTTGTCGATGGCGGTTGCTTCTTCCGGACGTCAGCGAAGGTATCGCTGAAGGAGATAAAATCTGACACCTATGGCGAATCAGGGTCTCATATAGCCTCCTGAATGCTAATATAAGCCCCTTTTTCGGCAGTCTCTCTGGAGCGCCCTCATTGGTTCGTTCCTCTCAGCCGCCTCACCATAGGTTCCTGCAGTTGCCGCGGCCCGGCCAATCAGAGTGCTCCTCGCGCCTGGCTATTGCCATGCAGCTGCACTGCGCTTTACTTGGATACCTTTATTAATAAAGTTTTTGCTTCGTATTCTCCAGAAAAGGAGTTCCCTTTATCGAGGGAACTCAACACTGCGTCGTCGAGTGACGACACTCTGGGAACGCCCCCAGCGTGACGGCTCTGAAGTATGAATGAAATCAGCCACCAATCCGATTGGTACAACGTCCTGACGTAGTAGGCGACGGCGTAAGCGGAAGCTATAAGAAGGCGCCGCCCCAAACGAAAGACAGTCTTTGCTCTTCAGCGAGGCGCTCTGTGTGATATTGTATGTCTGTCACCACATTAAAACAAGCGAGCTGTTTAGGAGGTGTGTGCACCCGTGCCCGCGCTTCATTTCGGGCTCGGACACACACCGGCTGTGTGTGCAGTGTCTCGAGGCGCAGCACGCTCGGGCAGCGCTTGAGGGTGCCGCCTGCAGCGGGAAGCTGCCGCTCCGGGTGCTGCGCTCACGGCTGGCCGTGTCTAAGGAGAGCGGCCGGGCTCGCAAGCCCCAGGGATCCGGTCCCGCGTCTGTTGAGGCAGCGCGGCGGCGTAGGTCATGGGGCTCACAACTGGGTCTCGCGACGGGAGGCGGGCATGCGGAGGCATCTTCCCAATCCTCGTCCGATGATTCAGACGCTCTTCCGCCTCGTGAGGAAGCCCGCGCTGCGGCTTCTTCCTCCGAGGCGGAGAACCCGATGCTCGAGCCGTCTGATTCTGAGGAATCGGACGCGCACAGCATTGAGGCTGTCGAAGCGTTAAGCCAGTAAATACGCTACTTCATTCATAAAATAAAGGCGCACCGGCAGCTCTCGAGGGGGTTGTCTGTAGCTGGCCAATGTTCTCATTCTTCGTGTGGAAACCCACGCTGTGGCTTTTTCTCCCTGGATGGAGAATTAGATGCTTGAGCAGTCCGATTCCGAGGAATTAGACGTGCTCCGTATCGAGGTAGCGAAGTAAAATGAGAGCTTGCGCTTCATAATGCAAGGCTTAATCGCGCGTTGCCGAGGCAGCGCGTAGATAACGGTCTGTAATATTAGTGAACACACGCCATCGGTGCACATGTGATACTGTTTGGCGCGAGTGCAGTCAGCTCCTGAGGGTGCTGGCTGTGTTTGTTGAGTATCTCGCAGCGTACAGCCGTGCGTTTCGAGTGTTTCAGCATCGCGCCTGTGGTCTTTCATCTCGAGGGATGAAAGCCAAATATGTTGTAACGAGTCGAATCTCGCGTTGCTGAGGCAGCGTGTAGATGACGATTCGTTAAATACATGTTTAAACAGTATCGTCTGGGAATTAGGGCTGTATTAATTCTGAGGAATTATAATTAAACATTATCTGACTTTGAGGAGTTGGGTATGTTTATTCAGCCTATTATTCAGACCATGTTCACTTGAGGGATGATTAGGGGCTTTTAATTCTGAGGAATTAAATGGGATTTATCTAACTTTGAGGAGTTAGATTATCAGCCTATCATCCAATTGTGTTCACTGGGCTTTTTATAGCCCCTCTCCTGGGGAGCGATCGAGGTCGCCTCCCCTGTGGAGCTTTCTGGAAGTCGATGCTTGTGGTCCGCCGTCTACACGCTCGGACCACATTGACTTCCAGCGAACGCATGCTGCTCTAGCCGCCTCTAGAAAGACTGCAGCTGGGCAGCGAACGTGTTCGCGCACCGAAAATCCTCCCCGACTAAGCCCTGCAGGGTGGCCCTTCAGGGGGTCGGGCAGGAGGCGCGGTGGGTACCAGAGACCAGCCTTGAGAGGCTGGTTCCCCTAGTCGAATATCTCGGCGCATAGTTATGCTCCCGAATATATCTACTTGGGCCCTGTGTACCGTGGGCAGAGGGTACAGACCGCAGTTCAGTGTTCCAACACCGAATTCTTCGATGTGGTCTGGACTGGGGTGTATCCAGCCCAGTGGCCTGCGGGCCAGCCCCCTCTCCCGGGGAGCGATCGAGGTCGCCTCCCCTGTGGAGTTTTCTGGAAGTCGATGCTGCGATCCGCCGTCTACGACGCTCGGGCCACATCGATTTCCAGCGGACGCATGCTGCTCCAGCTGCCTCTAGAAAGACTTGCAGCGGGGCAGCGACTGCGTTCGCACACCGAAAATCCTTCCCGACTAAGCTCTGCCGGGTGGCCGCTTCAGGGGGTCGGGCAGGGGGTTCGGTGGGTACCAGAGACCAACCCCGAGAGGTTGGTTCCCCTAGTGGAATATCTCGGCGCATGGCTATGCCTCCCGAATATTTCTGCTGGGGCCCTGTGTACAGTGGGAAGGGGGTACAGATTACAGTTCAGAGCTCCACCACCGAAGTTCAGCGGTGTGGTCTGGACCGTGGTCCCCCCGGCCCAGAGGCAGGTTATGGAACAAGAAGTGCAGTCTCTGCTGGTCAAGGAGGCGATAGAGAAGGTCCCTCCGCCAGACAGGGAGTCGGGCTTTTACAGCCGCTATTTCATTGTTCCCATAAAGGGTGGGGGCTTACGTCCAATATTAGATCTGAGGTACTTGAATCGGTCTCTGAGGAGATTCAGGTTTAAGATGCTCACAATTCAAATGAGCGTGAGCTGATCCAGTTCGAGGACTGGTTCGTCACGATAGATCTAAAGGACGCATACTTCATGTCTCCATCCTTCCTGCCCACAGGAAGTTCCTGAGGTTCGCTTTCGGGGGCGAAGCGTACCAATATCGGGTGCTTCCTTTCGGTCTAGCTCTTTCCCCTCGCGCGAGATGGCGATTCGGCATCGAGATGTCGTTTTAGCCCATCCCAGGTGCTTGGGGCTGAGACTGAACACAGCCAAGAGCGTGTTAACACCCGCCCAGAGGACCATGTTCCTCGGTGTAGTATGGGGCTCAACCTCGATGCGAGCGAGCATGTCTCCCGCACGGGTGGGTTCCATACTGGTGGAGGTCTCAGGAATGAAGCTAGGCCACAGCCGCACTGTGAAGCAGTTTCAGAGACTGCTGGGACTCAGGGTAGCAGCGTCCAACATGATTCCGTTCGGCCTGCTATACATGAGGCCCCTCCAGTGGTGGCTAGGGACCAAGGGGTTCTCCTCGAGGGGAAAACTTTTCCGTATGATCAGGGTAACGCGCAGATGCCTTCGTTCCCTCGTCATATGGAAAAATCCAAGGTTCCTGTCCCAAGGGCCAGTGTTAGGAGCGTTATGTTGCAGGAAGATCCTTTCAACAGACGCCTCCCTCACGGGCTGGGGCGCGGTCATGGAAGGCCGGTTTACGAGAGGTCTGTGGGGGCCCCAGCATTCCTCCTGGCACATAAATTGCCTGGAAATGTTGGTGGTTTACAAAGCTCTGAGGAGCTTTTCAACCCGGACCTCCACGGCTACCATGTCCTGATACGATCCGACAACATGTCGGTAGTGTCGTGTCTAAATCACCAGGGGGGTCTGAGGTCGCGCCCACCATGCAGGTTGGCGCATCAGATCCTCCTGTGGTCCCAGGGAAAACTGTCGTCTCTCAGAGCGATGTACGTCCCAGGGGACCAGAAACAGGGAGCAGATGTCCTGTCGAGGCAGGGGCTGAGGCCCGGGGAGTGGCGGCTCCACCCAGAGGTGGTGGAGGCCATATGCGAGAGGTTCAGCCCGGTGGAAGTGGATCTGTTTGCATCTCTAGAAACGACCCACTGCCCGCTGTGGTTCGCCCTCAGGCCTCCGGCCCCGCTGGGGCTGGATGCCATGACACAGACGTGGCCGAGGCGGCGTCTGTACGCATTTCCCCCGATCGTTCTGCTCCCGGGAGTTCTAGAGCGAGTCCGCCGGGAGGGCATCAGCCTCCTATTAGTGGCACCCCGGTGGCCGTTCCGAGTTTGGTTCTCCGACATTGTGGCGGCCCCCCAATGGTAGGTCCCTCTGAGGAGGGATCTGCTGTCTCAGGCAGGGGGAATGATATTCCACCCCAGGCCAGAGCTGTGGGATCTCTGGGTCTGGACCTTGAGGGGGCACAGTACCCAGAGAATGGCCTGCCACAATAGGTCGTAGAGACCATTCTCAGCTCTAGGGCTCCCTCTACGAGGAGACTGTATAGCCTTAAGTGGTATGTCTTCACTAGCTGGTGTAGAGAACGGGGGGCTGAACCCAGTTAACTGTGCAGTTGCCTCAGTGCTGGAGTTCCTCCAGCACCGTTTCTCCGCCGGTTTGACCCCATCCACCTGAAGGTGTATGTGGTTGCCATAGGGGCTTTCCACTCGCCTTTAGAAGGGGGCCCGCTGGGCAGACACCACTTGGTAGTACGGTTCCTCTGTGGGGTAGGAGGTTGAGGCCTGCGGCTTATCCCAGAGTCCCAGCTAAAAGGGACCTGGCAGTGGCTCTCGAAGGGCTGGTTGAGGCCTCCTTCGAACCATTAGAGTCGGCTGAGGCGAGAAATCTGACCCTCAAGGTAGCTTTTCTCCTCGCTATCACTTCTCTGAGGAGAGTGGGGGACCTTCAGGCCTTGGCGGTAACGCCAACTTGCTTGGAGTTTGCCCTTGGCGGGGTGAAAGCTATCTTGCACCCCAGACCGGGCTATGTGCCCAGGGTCCCATCTACGGGGATGGGGTCGGTGTTTCTTCAGGCATTTCATCCTCCGCCTCACGCGACGGCAGAGGAAGCTAGGCTGCACCTGCTCTGCCCTGTCAGGGCATTGAGATTTTATTGGACAGGTCAGCTCATTGGAGGAAGTTGGACCAGCTTTTGGTGTGCTTGGCCCCCCTAAGAAAGGGTTGCCTGCGGCGAGACAGACTATTAGTAACTGGATCGTGCAGGCTATAGCCACGGCTTATCGGGTGCGCAATCTGCCTTCACCCATAGCCGTGAGGGCTCACTCTACGAGGGGCTTGGCCTCCTCGGTGGCCCTCCTTTCGGGAGCCTCACTTATTGAGATTTGTGAGGCGGCAGGATGGGCTAATCCACACACCTTTATAAGATTTGTTAAGCTGGACCTCCCGGCTACGCCGGGTGCTAGAGTGCTTGTGTCCTGAGTGTGCCTGGTTTCCAGCTTCACACCAGGAGGTGCGTGTCTCGGTGTGGCATAGTGGGTATTGACGTTCCCAGAGTGTCGTCACTCGACGACGCAGTGTTGAGTTCCCTCGATAAAGGGAACGTCTCGGGTTACTATTGTAACCCTTGTTCCCTGAGAGGGAACGAGACACTGCGTCTCGTCGCCACACCTACACGTAGAGCGCTCGCTTCATCGCAAAGGCTGTCTTTCGTTTGGGGCGGCGCCTTCTTATAGCTTCCGCTTACGCCGTCGCCTACTACGTCAGGACGTTGCACCAATCGGATTGGTGGCTGATTTCATTCATACTTCAGAGCCGTCACGCTGGGGGCGTTCCCAGAGTGTCGTCACTCGATGACGCAGTGTCTCGTTCCCTCTCAGGGAACAAGGGTTACAATAGTAACCCGAGACGTTTTTCCCATACGCAATACGAGGAACCTCTCAATAGGGAACAACACCTAGCAATTGCAGAATTATATCGAAGCACAAGAAAATGAAAGAAACAAATAGAGAAAAAAATAGAAACTAATACTATACAATGAATAAAAAGCAGTTAATAACTGGAAATCATTGTTAATATTAACTGGTAATGGTAATTCAAATATGGACAAATGTGGTATTTTATGGAGGCCGAAGCTCACAATATAAATAGTTCCCTTTCAGTCGGTCACGTTCGACGTACGTCAGAACTGAACTGACGAATTGGGATCTGATCTCAGAGACCTATCCACTTCGAGTGTATAAAAACGAGCCAATCGGAGATTAGCATGTAATCATTCCACGCTCCGCCCCCGCTCCGCCTGATTTTCTCACAAATGCAGTTCAGGCTGATTTTCTCACAAATGCAGTTCAGGCTGATTTTCTCACAAATGCAGTTCGCGCTGATTTTCTCACAAATGCAGTTTGTGTAGATTTTCTCACAAATGCAATTCTCTTCCAAAACAGCAGATTTCAGGCTTGTAATAATTCACTCATTTTTGGGGGGAGGGGATAAGCCTTTTGGGACTATTCGCAAACAATATTTGCATTAATTTGTGTTAAATATATTATTAGTCCCGAGATTCTTCGCCTTAGTGAATAAATACATAGAGCGGCTTATATACGTCTGTATACCTTGCTGGTCTGGTGGTAGAATTTATGTTAACCGTGTCAAAGGTTTCTGGTTCTAATCTGCTCTTATGTAGTTTTTTTTTTTCTTTTCTTCTTCATTCATAAAGATATTTATTCTTCTTCTTCAAAGATATTCAATGATTGTATATTAAGAGCAGGGACACAGGAAATAGAGTGTCTCTCTCCGCAACGGCATTAAGCGATAGATTGGCTCGTCTGTGTGTGAAGGCTGTATGCACAACCCAAAAGAGAACGCAAACCCCGCCTACTTTGATTTGATTGGCCATCTCAATCATTTTGACATTGACAACAAGCGCAGTTAGACCTGAGGCAAAACAGACTAAAATGTTTTAAAAACTTTTTTGTCATCCCAACAACAACATACAGAGCCTCTGGGGGAGTCAATTTGGCCCTTTCTAATTATTGGGGGGGACTTTTCCCCTTCAATGTCTATGGTGGTTACGACCCTGCAGTGCAATACACCCACAATACTTTGAACAAAAATAGTTAAAATGGTATAGTTTTAACAGTGTTCATTAAAGTGCTAAATTTTATATTGCACCAGAGGTGAACTATAGTTGGCTGGGCTTGGTCCTTCTCCCCCATACACAGGGAAATGGTGACAGCAGAAAAACAAATATTAATCATTCTGCTTATAATATATAGCCTACTCTGCTTAAAATATATTTACCGTATTTAATGTGACAGTAACATATACAAAACTAAATCTGTCTAAACTTTAATCCACAATACATATTGTTGAATTTTTGTATTGCAATATATTGTGACACGATACACCCTTATACTATTTTGAATGTTCTCATTTGAATTGTATCATCAAATGTACAAATTACATAAAAGTAAATACTTTTTTATATCCCATTACACTACAGTGGATAAATGATATGGAGGATGGATGCATGCATTTTAATGAGAAAAAAACTAGCCCTAGCAAAAATGTTTTCAGCCATAATGTCACTACTGATTTTGCACTTGTTGGTCACAATAATATCTATATATTTTTATGTTTTTTTGTTTTGTTTTTATGAAATAGGTTTGACAAAGTGAAAATCTCAAAATGATTAATAATAGATACAGGACATGACATGACCAACGCATCCTGGAGTGTCTGCTGAGCCGTGTGAAATGGTGTCTCCTCCGAATTTGCCTCACTGGCACGACATGCTCAAAACCCGTCTTCGGCGCAATAATTCCGATCTTTCATGTATTCATACTCTTGTGTAATTGACGCCCCATCCTAAATAAATCTGTCTCTTCCGTGATACCCTGAAAATTTTGAATAATCCGATCTAATATGATTTCCGACCTGTAAGGTTGCCAGAATAATAATCTTACACGGTGTGTTAATAGGCCAGAGGAGAACTGGCACCCCGACTGAGTCTGGTTTCTCCCAAGGTTTATTTTTCTCCATCATGCCCCGATGGAGTTTTGGTTCCTTGCCACTGTCGCCTTTGGCTTGGCTTGCTCAGTTGGGGACACTAAAAATATGATTAAAGTTATTCAACTTATTATACAAATAAAATATATGAATTAGGTCTTATTTAATTCTATAAACTATAATACTGATCTGCCAACATTGTCGCTATATGATAAATTAAAATAAGCTGATAACATCACTGTTTTCTCCAGTACGACTGTACAGCCAAATCTAATTTTGTCGCAATATTATCCTGTTTGACACTGTGAAGCTGCTTTGACACAATCGTGATTGTAAAAGCGCTATATAAATAAAGTTGATTGATTGATTGATTGACAGTAAGACAGAAATACTGCATCCGGTTCCTCGCTCATTTTCGTCTGAAAACGTGTTTGAAAATCGTAAATTGACCCAAAACGCCATCTGCTGTTCTGGTAGAGGAAGTTGCTCAACTACATTTGTGAGAAAATCTGCCTGAACTGCATTTGTGAGAAAATCAGCGGGAACTGCATTTGTGAGAAAATCAGCGCAAACTGTATTTGTGAGAAAATTAAGCTGAGAGATAGTAACAAACATGTATGCATTTATGTGGACTAGATTTGGTATTTGTTCAAAGGTTACATGCAATTGGTAGGATGGTTTGTATTTATTTGTGAAATATGCATGCTCACTCATTTATTTGCAAAACACAATACATATATTTGTTACTCCTCGTCGTTTTCGCTCAAACTGTTCTTTGTATTTGCACATCGCTTTCTGTTTGTTTGCGAGTTAAGTTTTCCTTTGCAAAGCAGATCGTGTTTGTTTGCAAACTGCTGGATTTGTTTGTTTAATTATGGCACAAAAATCACTCCATAAATGCTTTTCTACTTCGGAGCCGAACAGTTCTATTGCTGTTTCCACGAGGAGTGTTTAAGAATTGAGTCTTGTGAGAGAAGGAGAACTGCCAGTGCTGGTGAAACGGCGCTTCAGCGAGTGATCGACAGTTGCAATTGTTTGCATTCAAAAAGAGCTTGTTGGTTCGCTGGGCATTTTCCAATCTGAGTGTCACACACAAGCTTGCACTGTGGACTGTGTGCTGACCGTGGTCATCTCCCTCATTTTGGGCTCTGGCAGAGGACAGATGTCAATTGCTGCATCGGAGAGAGGGAAATATGGAACGCCAAAAGGGCCATAATTCAAAAAAAAAAAAAAAACATTTCTCCCTCTCTCACTACCCTCTGCCCTGCACGCACGAGGGTAGTCCCAACCCAGGGGTTGTGCAGGAACTGTGTGCGGTGTTGGACCTCGCCCTAGGGGCGACAAAAATCACTGCACGCTCCCTGGGTCAGGCGATGTCCACACTAGTGGTCCAGGAACAGGGGGCTAACCTGGCAGATATGCGTAAGAAAAAACCTGTCTGTCGGGCTGGCCTCCTAGGCGACTCCATCGAGAACTTGCCCAGCAGTTCTTGGTGGCCTAGAAGCAAACGGAGGCGTTGCACCAGGTTTCCGACGACCAGCTGCTCGGTCGTCGGTCGCAGCTCCTCTGCCGGCTTGTCGCCGAGGGCATCCCCTCCTGCGTCCGCCTCCACCCTGCTAGAGCCGAGCAGCAGGCTCCACTGGAGTAGCAGGGTGCCGGACGCGAGGGAGGTGCCCAACCCGTCCAGGGTAAACGGCAGGCAAGCGCAAGGGGACACTGCCCTGAGACGGACAGGCTAGGGAGAACAGGAGCTGCTCGGGGGAGGTGATGAGCATCCTACCTCTCTGCCTCCGAATGGGCTTCTAGGACGCCTCCGGGCCTTCTCACCCACTCCTTGCCCGCACCAGGAGTACTCGCGCGACACTTCGGGCCGCCTCCGGGCCTCCCAAGTCGAGCCAGAGCACTCCTTTGCGCTGCCCCACCCCGGGCATGTCTGTGGTGCCGCTGGTCCCGCTGGTATGGTCCCTGGGAGCTTGGCTAGAGCTCCCGGTCGGTGTTGAACTGCTGTGAATATGTTAAAAGGCAGGACAGCGGTCCCACTGAAATTTTTTCAGAGGCTCCTGGGGCATATGGCATCTGCAGCCGCGGTGACGCCGCTCGGATTGCTTCATATGAGACCACTCCAACACTGGCTTCATGGCAGAGTCCTGAGGTGGGCGTGGCAGAGCGGCCAGTACCGGGTCCCAGGGACTCCGTACTGCCGCCAAACCTTCAGTCCTTGGTCAGACACAACGTTTCTCCGGGCCGGGGTGCCCTTAGAACAAGTGTCCAGGCATGCTGTGCTGTTCACGGATGCCTCATCCATGGGCTGGGGGGCCACGTACAACGGGCATGAAGTTGCGGGTCTGTGGACGGAACCGCAATTGCATTGGCATATCAATTGCCTCGAGTTGTTAGCAGTACATTTGGCACTGCGCCGCCTCAAGGGGCTGCTGCATGGCAAGCATGTACTGGTCTGTACGGACAGCATGGCGGCTGTTGCGTACATCAAAGTGTACGTCGCTGCAATAGCGGCGTATCACGACGCAGTCGAAGGTAATTCCATAAGAAAGCATGACCTAATCGTCAGGTTCCTCAGAGGTGCGAGGAGACTAAATCCTCCTCGCCCAACCTCGATACCCTCTTGGGACTTAGCTATAGTGCTCAGAGCACTTAAGAGCCCTCCCTTCTTGGGCACTGCCTTCATTGACAAAATTTTAAGCTCAATTGACTCCAACGGCTCGTTGGAGTCAATTGAGCTTAAAATTTTGTCAATGAAGGCAGTGCTCCTGACTGCATTGGCCTCTCTCAAGAGGGTAGGGGACCTGCACGCACACGCACCTAGCTGGTGGCCAGGAGCACTAAGTGCCCGTTCTAAGTGTCGGCTTGCAACGCCACTCCCGCCCTCTGGGCCGGATACGTACGTCTATTGTCTCCAGTTGTGTTCCCCGGGAAACCGGCTAACCCTGTTGAGCTCCTCCATCACCCTATGCGGTGTCAGACGTTGCGAACCGTCTGACGCTAGACCTGCACCCGTATGCTTGTGGAACGTGGCTGTAGGCTGGGTCCACATGTAGCGGTTCTCTCACGGCAACCCCATATGTGTGTTCTCCACGGTACCAGCTACCCTAACAGCTAGCTCTGTGTCTTTCCCTTGAAAGAGCCCGCTCTGTCGTCTCTGGGCGTGTTCTTTCCCCCCTACAATTAGGATGGAACCACCCCAGAGACTGCCATATGTTGCACTACCCTGCCAGGTTAGTCCTTATGTGTATTCCGCCACCAATCCTTTCCTGAAGGACGTGGCCCCGCAGCGCACCTTCTTCCGAGACAGGCACGCTTTCCCATTGTTCAGTAGTCACTCTAAGTGGGTCTTGCAGAAACAGCAGTGACTGACCTCCCTGCTTGGAGCCCTGACTTCCGTACCATACTAGACGGTCCAACGAGCTCAAGCAGGACGCTGGAAGGGCCAGCATCCTGGCGGTTCCAGAGGGATCCCAATTTGTTGGTTCAGTTCTGATGTACGTTGAACGTGACCGACTGAAAGGGAACGTCTCGGTTACGTATGTAACCCTCGTTCCCTGAAGGAGGGAACAGAGACGTACGTCCCGTCGCCAGGTGCTGTGCTTCCGCTAGGAGCCCAGTCACTAATTCTGCTCCTCAGCAGAAAAAACCTTGATCTTCCTATTCCACTTCCTATTTATACCCGCGCTGCGGGACGGAGCGTGGAATGTGCGGATCACATGCCAATCTTTGATTGGCTCCTTTTTATACACTCAAAGTGGATAGGTCTCTGAGATCAGATCCCAATTCGTTGGTTGAGTTCTGACGCACATCTCCGTTCCCTCCTTCAGGGAACGAGGGTTACCTAGCCAAGATGTTATCTCTAATGTTCAAGAATCCCGACTAAATCCAGCGGTGTAGATGCATCATCAATTGATGACGCTTTTAAGTGACGTTAAAGGGAGCGAGGATATTTTCACTTGATTCAATTCCTCCGTCCTCGCGTCTTTTCCTTGCGTCCTTCCCTCGCATCCTGACGGGGTGGAGCTAAGGCGCGAGGAAAGGAAGCTAGGAAAGGAAACGAGGATGCACAAATAAGAATTGGGAAGCACCCCCTGTGTATTATTGAATTAATCAGCGTTTCGAGCGAATAAAATAACTCATTAACTTAAATAAAACAGTGACTTGCTGCCACCTACTGGCAATATTTAATGTTCGTTTCATCTTGTAATTCTATTTCATATTTCTGTATTCAAAGCATTTTGTATGAAACATAAAACTAATGTCATTGCATTAGGCTATATATTTGCTCTGCTGTGTGAATGTATTTACGGACCTCTGAGCATAAAATTGTGTAAATACATCTAAAAGCAACTTCAGATGCTGCATTGCCACCTCTGCAGCACATGATATTGGGCTGAAACTAGTGCCAAAATCTAATTGTATTGAATAAATTTAAGATTTTAAATTAAAAGATGGCATGCCTATATTTAATAATATATTATTTGACTAATTAATATATGTCGCTGATAGATGGCAATAAATATAGAAATATATATTCATTTATTTTTCAATGTGTTCATTCATAGTTTCTTAAACATGTAAATGAGCGACAAGAGCGTATTAAACATTTCTATTTTAGTTCTGTTTTCAGTTAAAAAGATGTCATTTAAGCTTCATGAGTTAATGATTTTTACAACAAAAGTGATTTAATCAAGAATTAATAAAGAATCAAGATTCAAATAAAGAAACTTTAATAGCTTGATAAACTTTATCTTAGAGTTAGCTGTTGGTAAAGCCAAAACAGTTTGTCTATTAATGTTCATATTATCACATCTGCTTTGAAATAATCTGTATTATAAGAAGTGCTAGGCCTAGGCTATATACAGCGGGGAAAATAAGTATTTGACACTTCAGCATTTTTATAAGTAAGGGGATTTCTAAGTGGGTCCGTGTACCTTCGGATCATTTGTTTTTTTCCTTTTTGTCTTCTGAACGGAAAAACGAAGAAAGCATTCATTTATCACATATTCGACCCTCCCTATTACCCTAAATGGTAACACTTTACTTGAAGGGGTGTGCATAAGACTGACATGACAACTTCATAATCATGACATGACACGTGTCATGAATATGAAGGAGTTTTTATGCATGTCTATGACAACTGTCATTAAGTGTCATTCGCTTAATTATGTCATTTTTAATGCAATGATGACATTTCTGAGTTGTCTTTGTTATGACAACTTGACATAAACCAATACATCATAACCTGTCAGTGTCTTTGTCATGACAACTTGACATTACCAAGACAACATAAACTGTCATAAACAGACATGAAATGACATTGCAGATTAATTATCAAATTTAAGAAACTACTTAGCTTTTTGGGTTTACATTACATTAGTTGCTAGGCAACGTGGGGGAGAGGACGCTGGCGTTGTCTGTTCGCCGCTTCTCCACCCACAAATCATGTTAACTTTACTATTAAATTTAGATTTTATTTTCTTATGTTTGTGACTAGTCTAACAGTCAGAGCTACAATTGGGACTGTTGCTGATTGCTGGCAGCCACTGAGAGGACGTTGTTTGCCGTTTTTTCACCGCTTCTCTTCTGTTTTTGTTTGAATTTGTGGTTGGTTTTGGTTTGAAGGACATTTGATGTTGCTCGCTGGGGCTGCTCTCTCTTCTGGGTGTTCGCTGCTCACTGGTGGTCTCCCTCGGGCTTGAACTGCATGGTGGCTGAAGTTTGCACCAGGCTAGCGTCATCAGCGTCCGGCATGATGAGATGTAATTTTTACTTGTTATTCATGTATTGTTATTTTTTTCCCTTTGTTGCACTTTGAGATTCTTCGGAATGAAAAGTGCGGAATAAATAAAATATATTATTATTATTAAACTGTCATGTGGTTGGTTTTGACGTTGGCTGTCATTAGGCTATTATAATGTCATGATTTTTTTATAAATGTAATTTGTCATTTACATGTCATTAAGTGTCAATACTCTGTCAAATTATTTTATAACATTGTCATGAATATATTTCTTGAGCTAAACTACAGTGGTACAAGTTGAATTTGTCATTAACATGTCATTAAGTGTCAATACTGTGTCAAATTATTTCATAACATTGTCATGAATATATTTCTTGACCTAAACTACAGTGGTACAAGTTGAATTTGTCATTAACATGTCATTAAGTGTCAATACTCTGTCAAATTATTTCATAACATTGTCATGAATATATTTCTTGACCTAAACTACAGTGGTACCAGTTGAATTTGTCATTAACATGTCATTAAGTGTCAATACTCTGTCAAATTATTTTATAACAGTGTCATGAATATTTAGCTTGACCTGAAATATGGCATCATAGAGGAAATCATAAAGTCATTAAAAACTATTAATATAACTCAAAATGATATGGCATAGACATATACACCTATATGATGATGTCTATGGTGGCACCACTGGTAATGTGTAACTTACGCTGTAACAGTTGTTGGCAGAGCCTCAGTCAGGTTAGTTTGTTTAGGTGTTTAATGTCAATTTAGTTTGCAGTAAGTAAAAACAATTCACAACAACGTTATTTTGGGTTTAATATACTTTATTTAAACTTTCGCTCACTCTTTAACGAATAGTTTGAGTTTATTCTTACCATTTCTTTGTTTGTCTGTTTGTTATGGCGGAGTCCCGTGTACTGGTGCACCGTCAAAAGGGGTTCGGGCGGAAACGTTGGCCCTATATATAATGTTCCGGCCTAGGCTCTAGTCGCAAAAATTCCTTGTTCAGCCCGGGGTGGGGCTCTAAAGACTATTCCTCTTATTTTTATACATCGGAAGATAATTTATAAAGTGAAGTCATTTGACAAAGTGTTATTTTTTTGTGTTTGTTTATGTGTGTATATGACACACACACACATATATATATATATACATATATATATATATATATATATATATATATATATATATATATATATATATATATATATATATATATATATATATATATATATATATATATATATACATATATATATATATATATATATATATATATATATATATATATATATATATATATATATATATATATGTGTGTGTGTGTGTGTGTGTGTGTGTGTGTTTATTTTGTGTAATGGCCATTATTTGTGTACGTGTTTTCCCCTTTTTGCGTTAATTGGTGCTGGTCCCCTGTGTATAAATTCATGCCTTGTGTTTTTAAGAGTCAGTTCTGTGAGAGGGCAGGTCTTAAAAATTAAATGATTGATTTTATTTCTCGAACTCCTTTTCATATTTTTAAGATGAAATGAAATTGTCTATTATCTAACCTTCTGTTGAAGCTGGTGGAGGAAACTTAAAAAATAAAATAAAACATTATGAACTGAAAAATATTAATGATGCTGTTATTAAAAAATAATTTGACAGCGTATTAACACCTAATTACATTTTAATGACAAATTAAACTTGTGCCATTGAACATTTTTTATGACATTATAATGGCCTCAGTCAACATCAAAACCAACCACATGACAGTTTAAGGTTAACCCTAAAAGCTAAGTAAGTTTCTTAAATTTCATAATCTGTTATGCCATGTTTATGACAGGTTATGTTGTCTTGGTAATGTCAAGTTGTCATGACAAAGACACTGACAGGTTATGATGTATTGGTTTATGTCAAGTTGTCATAACAAAGACAACTCCGAAATGTCTTGATTGCATTAAAAATGACATAATTAAGCGAATGACACTTAATGACAGTTGTCATAAACATGCATAAAACTCCTTCATATTCATGACACGTGTCATGTCATGATTATGAAGGTGTCATGTCAGTCTTATGCACACCCCTTCAAGTAAAGTGTTACCTTTATGGACAAAAATTCTTTGAACTTGAACCTTTTTTTACAGACTTATGTCTTTCTTTTTTTTCTTCAGTAGATCAAGGATGAGATTTTTTCACAAAAAAAGGTTCTGACTCTGAATCTTATTAACTTGAACTTTCTAACCATATCTAAGATTTCTTTTGATGCAGTGGTTCAAGGATGATGACAGTTTGAACTTATTTGTAATCAAATAGTCTTTGAACTTGAACATTCTATCCAAACTTTATGACTACCTGTTGTATCAGTAGATTGAAGATGAGATTTTTTGACAAAAAATAAATCAAAATAATTCTGACCCTAGATTCCATGAACTTGAACTTTCTATACATATAAATAGATTCCTTCTTATGTTTTGTTAGTCCTTCAAGGATGACCCTTTGCACTTTTTTTTGGCCGAATAGTCTTTGAAATTGAACCTTCTTTACAGACTTATGACTTTCTGTTGTTTCTTCAGTAGACCAAAGATTAGATTTTTTGACAAAACAAAAAACAAACAAAAAATTCTGACCCTGGATCCCATGAACTTGAACTTTCTATACATATAAATAGATTCCTTTTGATGCTTTATTAGTTCTTCATGGATTACATTTTGAACTTATTTGTTGTCAAATAGTCTTTGAACTTGAACCTTTTATAGAGACTTATGTCTATCTGTTGTTTCTTCAGTAGATCAAGGATGAGATTTTTATGACAAAAAAAGATTCTGACTCTGGATCTTATTAACTTGAACTTTCTAAGCATATCTAAGATTTCTTTTGATGCAGTTGTTCAAGGATGTTGACCGTTTGATCTTATTTGTGATCAAATAGTCTTTGAACTTCAACATTCTATCCAAACTTTATGACTACCAGTTGTTTCATCAGTAGATTAAGGATGAGATTTTTTGACAAAAAAAAAATCAAAATAATTCTGATCCTAGATTCCACGAACTTGAACTTTCTATACATATAAATAGATTCCTTCTGATGTTTTTTTAGTCCTTCAAGGATGACCCTTTGAACTTATTTTCTGCCAAAGAGTCTTTGAAATTGAACCTTCTTTACAGACTTATGACTTTCTGTTGTTTCTTCAGTAGACCAAGGATGAGATTTTTTGACAAAAAAAAAAAAAAGATTCTGACCCTGGATCCCATGAACTTGAACTGTCTATACATATAATTAGATTCCTTCTGATGTTTTATTAGTTCTTCAAGGATGACCTTTTGAATTTATTTGTAACCAAATAGTCTTTGAACTTGAACATTCTATCCAGACTTTATGACTACCTGTTGTTTCATCAGTAGATTGAGGATGAGATGTTTTGACAAAAAAATCTAAATAATTCTGACCCTAGATTCCATGAACTTGAACTTTCTATACTTATAAATAGATTCCTTCTGATGTTTTATTAGTTCTTCAAGGATGACCTTTTGAAGGTCTATTTGTGGTCAAAAAGTCTTTGAACTTGATACTTTTTTACAGACTTATGTCTTTCTTTTTGTTTCTTCAGTAGATCAAGGATGAGATTTTTTGACAAAAAAAAGGTTCTGACTCTAGATCCCATTAACTTGAACTTTCTAAGCATATCTAAGATTTCTTTTGATGCAGTGGTTCAAGGATGATGACCGTTTGAACTTATTTGTAATCAAATAGTCTTTGAACTTGAACATCCTATCCAGACTTTATGACTACCTGTTGGTTCATCAGTAGATTGAGGATGAGATTTTTTGACAAAAAAATCAAAATAATTCTGACCCTAGATTCCATGAACTTGAACTTTCTATACATATAAATAGAATCCTTCTAATGTTTTATTAGTCCTTCAAGGATGACCCTTTGAACTTATTTTTGGTCAAAGAGTCTTTGAAATTGAACCTTCTTTACAGACTTATGTCTTTCTGTTGTTTCTTCAGTAGACCAAAGATTAGATTTTTCTTGACAACAAAAAAAGAAAAAGATTCTGACCTTGGATCCCATGAACTTAAACTTTCTATGCATATAAATAGATAACTTCTGATTCAGTGGTTGAAGGATGATGACCTTTAGAACTTATTTGTGGCAAAAGAGTCATTGAACTTGAACATTCTATACAGACTTATTTCTTTCTGTTGTTTCTCAGTAGACCAAGGATGAGATTTTTTTGACAAAAAAAAAAAAAGATTCTGACCCTAGATTCCATGAACTTGAACTTTCTATACATATAAATAGATTCCTTCTGATGTTTTATTAGTTCTTCAAGGATGACCTTTTGAATTTATTTGTTGCCAAATAGTCTTTGAACTTGAACCTTTTTTATAGACTTATGTCTTTCTTTTGTTTCTTCAGTAGATCAAGGATGAGATTTTTTGACAAAAAAAAGATTCTGACTCTGGATCCCATTAACTTAAACTTTGAAAGCATATCTAAGATTTCTTTTGATGCAGTGGTTCAAGGATGATGACCTTTTGAACTTATTTGTGGCAAAAGAGTCATTGAACTTGAACATTCTATACAGACTTATTTCTTTCTGTTGTTTCTTCAGTAGACCAAGGATGAGATTTTTTTTTGAAAAAAAAAAAATATATATTCTGACCCCAATTCCATGAACTTGAACTTTCTATACTTATAAATAGATTCCTTCTGATGTTTTATTAGTTCTTCAAGGATGACCTTTTCAATGTCTATTTGTGGTCAAAAATTCTTTGAACTTGAACCTTTTTTTACAGACTTATGTCTTTCTTTCTTTTCTTCAGTAGATCAAGGATGAGATTTTTTGACAAAAAAAGGTTCTGACTCTGGATCTTATTAACTTGAACTTTCTAAGCATATCTAAGATTTCTTTTGATGCAGTGGTTCAAGGATGATGACAGTTTGAACTTATTTGTAATCAAATAGTCTTTGAACTTGAACATTCTATCCAAACTTTATGACTACCTGTTGTATCAGTAGATTGAGGATGAGATTTTTTGACAAAAAATAAATCAAAATAATTCTGACCCTAGATTCCATGAACTTGAACTTTCTATACATATAAATAGATTCCTTCTTATGTTTTATTAGTCCTTCAAGGATGACCCTTTGAACTTATTTTTGGCCGAATAGTCTTTGAAATTGAACCTTCTTTACAGACTTATGACTTTCTGTTGTTTCTTCAGTAGACCAAAGATTAGATTTTTTGACAAAACAAAAAACAAAAAAAGATTCTGACCCTGGATCCCATGAACTTGAACTTTCTATACATATAAATAGATTCCTTCTGATGCTTTATTAATTCTTCAAGGAATACCTTTTGAACTTATTTGTTGCCAAATAGTCTTTGAACTTGAACCTTCTTTACAGACTTATGTCTATCTGTTGTTTCTTCAGTAGATCAAGAATGAGATTTTTTGACAAAAAAAGATTCTGACTCTGGATCCCATTAACTTAAACTTTGTAAGCATATCTAAGATTTCTTTTGATGCAGTGGTTCAAGGATGATGACCGTTTGAACTTATTTGTGGCAAAAGAGTCATTGAACTTGAACATTCTATACAGTCTTTGTTAAAAAAACTGTTGTTTCAATCAATCAATCAACTTTATTTATATAGCGCTTTTACAATCACGATTGTGTCAAAGCAGCTTCACAGTGCCAATTAGGATAATATTGCGACAAAATTAGATTTGGCTGTACAGTCGTACTGGAGAAAACAGTGATGTTATCAGCTTATTTTAATTTATCATATAGCGACAATGTTGGCAGATCAGTATTATAGTTTATAGAATTAAATAAGACCTAATTCATACATTTTATTTGTATAATAAGTTGAATAACTTAGATCATAATTTTAGTGTCCCCAACTGAGCAAGCCAAACCAAAGGCGACAGTGGCAAGGAACCAAAACTCCATCGGGGCATGATGGAGAAAAATAAACCTTGGGAGAAACCAGACTCAGTCGGGGTGCCAGTTCTCCTCTGGCCTATTAACACACCGTGTAAGATTATTATTCTGGCAACCTTACAGGTCGGAAATCATATTAGATTGGAATATTCAAAATTTCATGGTATCACGGAAGAGACGGATTTATTTAGGATGGGACATCGATTACACAAGAGTATGAATACAAGAAAGATTTAGAAAATACGGAATTATTGCGCCAAAGACGGGTTTTGAGCATGTCGTGCCAGTGAGGAAAATTCGGAGGAGACACCATTTGACACGGCTCAGCAGACACTCCAGGATGCGTTGGTCATGTCCAGGCAGGTCCACCATCCGATCCGGACAGGGCT
Organism: Pseudorasbora parva; assembly: GCF_024679245.1. Classification (NCBI taxonomy): domain Eukaryota; kingdom Metazoa; phylum Chordata; class Actinopteri; order Cypriniformes; family Gobionidae; genus Pseudorasbora; species Pseudorasbora parva. The sequence continues at coordinate 11,902,099 of NC_090184.1, forward strand.
CAGATCCGGGCAGGTATTTCATCAGTAGGTCAAGGAAGGCCTTTTTTGACAAAAAAAATAAAATGGTTCTGACCCGAGGTTCATGAACTTGAACTTTCTATACATATAAATAGATTCCTTCTGATGTTTTATTAGTTCTTCAAGGACGACCCTTTGAATTTATTTTTGGCCAAAGACTCTTTGATATTGAACCTTCTTTACAGACCAATGACTTTCTGTTGTTTCATCAGTATTTTTTTTTTTTAATGCAATGCTGAAGTACTATTCTCATTGGACAAGTTTTCCCGTATTCAATGCAATATTATTGCTAATATCTTGTTATTGCTAATATCTTCATTGCAGGAGATCTATGCAATGTAAAGGCACTGTGTCTGAAATGCAAGTTTTTTATGCAATGCAAACGCAATAATCTCCTCATTGCACAAGTTTTTTGTATGCAATGCAAACGCAATAATCTCCTCATTGCACAAGTTTTTTGTATGCAATGCAGTGTAGAATAACTAATCTTATTGCACAAGTTTTTCTGTATTCAATGCAATGCAAAAACACTTTCACTGCACAGCGATTTAAATATGCAATGCATTAGAAACCACTAATTTCTTGAATGCACAAAAGGTTTTTGTATGCAGTGCATGTAAAAGTCTTCTATGCACGAGTTTTTTCGTATGCAATGCAATGCAATGCAATGCAATGCAATGCAATGCAATGCAAAAGCACTTATCTCTTTATTGCACCGCGAATTCTAATATTCAAAGCAAAAGCGCTAATATCTTCATTGCACGAGATCTATGCAATGCAAAGGCACTGTCTCTTCGGTGCAAAGCGAGTTTTTTATGCAATGCAATGCAAAAGCAATAATCTCCTCATTGCACAAGTTTTTTTTTTTTTTAATTAATGTAATGCAGAATAACTAATCTCGTTTTCCGCACACGTTTTTCACGTTTTTCCGTATTCAATGCAATGCAAAAACACTTACTCTCAGTCCACAGCAATTTAAATATGCAATGCATTAGAAACCACTAATTTATTGAATGCACAAAAAGGTTTTTGTATGCAATGCATGCAAAAGTCTTCTATGCACGAGTTTTTTCGTATGCAATGTAATTCAATGCAAAAGCACTTATCTCTTTATTGCACCGCAAATTCTTATATGCAAAGCAAAAGCGCTAATATCTTCATTGCACGAGATCTATGCAATGCAAAGGCACTGTCTCTTCGGTGCAAAACGAGTTTTTTATGCAATGCAATGCAAAAGCAATAATCTCCTCATTGCACAAGATTATTTTGCATGCAAATGCAACGCAGAATAATTAATCTTATTGCACAAGTTTCTCCGTATTCAATGCAATGCAAAAACACTTACGCTCAGCGCACAGCGATTTAAATATGCAATGCATTAGAAACCACTAATTTATTGAATGCACAAAAAGGTTTTTGTATGCAATGCCTGCAAAAGTCTTCTATGCACGAGTTTTTTCGTTTGCAATGTAATTCAATGCAAAAGCACTTATCTCTTTATTGCACCGCGAATTCTTATATGCAAAGCAAAAGCGCTAATATCTTCATTGCACGAGATCTATGCAATGCAAAGGCACTGTCTCTTCGGTGCAAAGCGAGTTTTTTATGCAATGCAATGCAAAAGCAATAATCTCCTCATTGCACAAGATTTTTTGCATGTAAATGCAATGAAGAATAACTAATCTTATTGCACATGTTTTTCCGTATTCAATGCAATGCAAAAACACTAACTCTCAGTGCACAGCAATTTAAATATGCAATGCATTAGAAACCACTAATTTATTGAATGCACAAAAAGGTTTTTGTATGCAATGCATGCAAAAGTCTTCTATGCACGAGTTTTTTCGTATGCAATGTAATTCAATGCAAAAGCACATCTCTTTATTGCACCGCGAATTCTTATATGCAAAGCAAAAGCGCTAATTTCTTCATTGCACGAGATCTATGCAATGCAAAGGCACTGTCTCTTCGGTGCAAAGCGAGTTTTTTATGCAATGCAATGCAAAAGCAATAATCTCCTCATTGCACAAGATTTTTTGCATGTAAATGCAATGAAGAATAACTAATCTTATTGCACATGTTTTTCCGTATTCAATGCAATGCAAAAACACTTACTCTCAGTCCACAGCAATTTAAATATGCAATGCATTAGAAACCACTAATTTATTGAATGCACAAAAAGGTTTTTGTATGCAATGCATGCAAAAGTCTTCTATGCACGAGTTTTTTCGTATGCAATGTAATTCAATGCAAAAGCACTTATCTCTTTATTGCACCGCGAATTCGTATATGCAAAGCAAAAGCACTAATATCTTCATTGCACGAGATCTATGCAATGCAAAGGCACTGTCTTTTCGGTGCAAAGCGAGTTTTTTATGCAATGCAATGCAAAACCAATAATCTCCTCATTGCACAAGATTTTTTGCATGCAAATGCAACGCAGAATAACTAATCTTATTGCACAAGTTTTTCCGTATTCAATGCAATGCAAAAACACTAACTCTCAGTGCACAGCAATTTAAATATGCAGTGCATTAGAAACCACTAATTTCTTGAATGCACAAAAGGTTTTTGTATATAATGCATGCAAAATTCTTCTATGCACGAGTTTATTCGTATTCAATGCAATGCAATGCAAAATCACTTATCTCTTTATTGCAGCACCGCGAATTCTTATATGCAAAGCAAAAGCGCTAATATCTTTATTGCACGAAATTATGTAATGCTAAGGCACTGTCTCTTCGGTGCAAAGCGAGTTTTTTATGCAATACAATGCAAAAGCAATAATCTCCTCATTGCACAAGATTTTTTGCATGTAAATGCAATGAAGAATAACTAATCTTATTGCACATGTTTTTTCGTATTCAATGCAATGCAAAAACACTTACTCTCAGTCCACAGCAATTTAAATATGCAATGCATTAGAGACCACTAATTTATTGAATGCACAAAAAGGTTTTTGTATGCAATGCATGCAAAAGTCTTCTATGCACGAGTTTTTTCGTATGCAATGTAATTCAATGCAAAAGCACTTATCTCTTTATTGCACCGCGAATTCTTATATGCAAAGCAAAAGCGCTAATATCTTCATTGCACGAGATCTATGCAATGCAAAGGCACTGTCTCTTCGGTGCAAAGCGAGTTTTTTATGCAATGCAATGCAAAAGCAATAATCTCCTCATTGCACAAGATTTTTTGCATGTAAATGCAATGAAGAATAACTAATCTATTGCACATGTTTTTCCGTATTCAATGCAATGCAAAAACACTAACTCTCAGTGCACAGCAATTTAAATATGGAATGCATTAGAAACCACTAATTTATTGAATGCACAAAAAGGTTTTTGTATGCAATGCATGCAAAAGTCTTCTATGCACGAGTTTTTTCGTATGCAATGTAATTCAATGCAAAAACACTTATCTCTGTATTGCACCGCGAATTCTTACATGCAAAGCAAAAACGCTAATATCTTCATTGCAAGAGATCTATGCAATGGCACTTTCTCTTCGTTGCAAAGCGAGTTTTTTATGCAATGCAATGCAGAATAACTAATCTTATTGCACAAGTTTTTCCGTATTCAATGCAATGCAAAAACACTTACTCTCAGTGCACAGCGATTAAATATGCAATGCATTTAGAAACCACTACATTCTTAAATGCACAAAAATTCAATGCAAAAGCACTTATCTCTTTATTGCACCGCGAATTCTTATATGCAAAGCAAAAGCGCTAATCTACATTGCACGAGATCTATGCAATGCAAAGGCACTGTCTCTTCGGTGCAAAGCGAGTTTTTTATGCAATGCAATGCAAAAACACTAATTTCTTCAATGCACAAAAGGTTTTTGTATGCAAATGCATGCAAATGTCTTCTATGCACGAGTTTTTTCGTATGCAATGCAATGCAATGCAATGTAAAGGCACTAATCTCTTCGTTGCAAAAAGAAATATTATATGCAATTGAAAAGCGCTAATTCCTAAATGCACTACGTTTCCTATGCAATGCAAAGGTACTGTCTCGTCGATGCACAGCGAGTTTTTAATGCAATGCGATGCAAAAGCACTAATCTCTTCAATTTCTGACCAAATACGATTCCACAGAAGGTTTTGTTGTTTGTTTTTACAATATATTGTTTAGAATCTTTCTGATATTAAATGGCCAGAAATATGTTTAGTAGTTAAATATGGAACCTTTTTGTGGCTAATGTAATATCTGAATGTATGAATATTTAGAATGTTAAAGCTGAGACTCACAGACTTCAATGTTTCGTCCCAGTTCAAGAATGAAATTTTGAACATTACTAGCCAAAGAGTCTTTAAATTTTTATACAGAATTTATATACATGTATACACTTTGGATGTTTCATCAGTAACGTATGACTTTCTAATGTTTCATCAAAAGTCCAAATGTGACTTTCTGAAGAAAAATTCTATCTCTGGATTCTATGAACTTAAACTTTCTCTTCATACTAATATATTCATTCTGATTGTTTCATGAGTAAATCAAGGAAAAACTTTTGAACTTGTTTTTTTTTACCAGAGTCTTTGAACTTGAACTTTAGAACTTTCTAATAGATACTGTATTTCAAGGATAATCTTTTGAACTTATTTTTTTGCCGAAGAGTCTATGGACTTGAACTTTCTATACATAGGAACAGATTTGTCAGTAGTTCAAGTGTAAAAAATTTAATACATTTTTGGTCAAGCAGTCTTCAAACTTAAAATGTACAAACATATTACTTTATGGTGTTTCCTCTGAAGATCTAACATGACTTTTTGAATGAATGAACTTTTGAACTTATTTTTTGCCAAAGAGTCTATAAACTTTAACTTTCTATAAATAGATTCAACTGTCTATACATACTATGGTGTTTCCTCAGAAGTTCAAACATGATTTTTTTAAATTATTTTTTCTGACCCTGTGAAGGGGTCAATTTGAACTTGAACTTTCTATGCATAAAATAGACTCCATATGAAATATATGTTGGATATCGCATAACAATGACTCGTAATATTTACATATAAATAGATTCCTTGTGATGCTTTATTACTTCTTCAAGGATGACCTTTTGAACTTGTTTGTGGCAAAAGAGTCATTGAACTTGAATATTCTATACAGACTTATTTCTTTCTGTTGTTTCTTCAGTAGACCAAGGATGAGAATTTTTTACCAAAAAAAAATCAAAATAATTCTGACCCTAGATTCCATGAACTTGAACTTGCTATACATATAAATAGATTCCTTCTGATGCTTTATTAGTTCTTCAAGGATGACCTTTTGAACTTATTTGTTGCCAAATAGTCTTTGAACTTGAACCTTTTTTACAGACTTATGTCTTTCTGTTGTTTCTTCAGTAGATCAAGGATGACATTTTTTGACAAAAAAAAAGATTCTGACTCTGGATCCCATTAACTTGAACTTTCTAAGCATATCTAAGATTTCTTTTGATGCCATTGTTCAAGGATAATGACCATTTGATCTTATTTGTAACCAAATATTCTTTGAACTTGAACATTCTATCCAGATTTTATGACTACCTGTTGTTTCATCAGTAGATTGAGAATGAGATTTTTTGACAAAAAAAAAAAAAAAAAAAGATTCTGACCCTGGATCCCTTGAACTTGAACTTTCTATACATATAAATAGATTCCTTCTGAGGTTTTATTAGTCCTTCAAGGATGACCCTTTGAACTTATTTTTGGCCAAAGACTCCTTGAAATTTAACCTTCTTTACAGACTTATGTCTATCTGTTGTTTCTTCAGTAGACCAAGGATGAGATTTTTTGACAACAAAAAAAAAAAGATTCTGACCCTGGATCCCATGAACTTGAACTTTCTATACAGATTCCTTCTGATGCTTTATTAGTTCTTCAAGGATGACCTTTTGAACTTGTTTGTTGCGAAATAGTCTTTGAACTTGAACCTTTTTTACAGACTTATGTCTTTCTGTTGTTTCTTCAGTAGATCAAGTATGAGATTTTTTGACAAAAAAAAAGATTCTGACTCTGGATCCCATTAAATTGAACTTTCTAAGCATATCTAAGATTTCTTTTGATGCAGTGGTTCAAGGATGATGACCGTGTGAACTTATTTGTAAACAAATAGTCTTTGAACTTGAACATTCTATCCACACTTTATGACTACCTGTTTTTTCATCAGTAGATTGAGGATGAAATTTTTGACAAAAAATCAAAATAATTCTGACCCTAGATTCCATGAACTTGAACTTTCTATACATATAAATAGATTCCTTCTGATGTTTTATTAGTCCTTCAAGGATGACCCTTTGAACTTATTTTTGGCCAAAGACTCCTTGAAATTTAACCTTCTTTACAGACTTATGTCTATCTGTTGTTTCTTCAGTAGACCAAGGATGAGATTTTTTGACAACAAAAAAAAAAGATTCTGACCCTGGATCCCATGAACTTGAACTTTCTATACAGATTCCTTCTGATGCTTTATTAGTTCTTCAAGGATGACCTTTTGAACTTGTTTGTTGCGAAATAGTCTTTGAACTTGAACCTTTTTTACAGACTTATGTCTTTCTGTTGTTTCTTCAGTAGATTAAGGATGAGATTTTTTGACAAAAAAAAAGATTCTGACTCTGGATCCCATTAAATTGAACTTTCTAAGCATATCTAAGATTTCTTTTGATGCAGTGGTTCAAGGATGATGACCGTTTGAATTTATTTGTGACCAAATAGTCTTTGAACTTCAACATTCTATACAGACTTTATGACTACCTGTTGTTTCATCAGTAGATTAAGGATGAGATTTTTTGACAAAAAAAAAAAAAAGAGAGATTCTGACCCTGGATCCCATGAACTTGAACTTACTATACACATAAATAGATTCCTTCTGATGCTTTATTAGTTCTTCAAGGATTACCTTTTGAACTTATTTGTTGCCAAATAGTCTTTGAACTTGAACCTTTTTTACAGACTTATGTCTTTCTGTTGTTTCTTCAGTAGCTCAAGGATGAGATTTTTTGACAAAAAAAGATTCTGACTCTGGATCCCATTAACTTAAACTTTGTAAGCATATCTAAGATTTCTTTTGATGCAGTGGTTCAAGGATGATGACCGTGTGAACTTATTTGTAAACAAATAGTCTTTGAACTTGAACATTCTATCCACACTTTATGACTACCTGTTTTTTCATCAGTAGATTGAGGATGAAATTTTTGACAAAAAATCAAAATAATTCTGACACTAGATTCCATGAACTTGAACTTTCTATACATATAAATAGATTCCTTCTGATGTTTTATTAGTTCTTCAAGGATGACCTTTTGAATTTATTTGTTGCCAAATAGTCTTTGAACTTGAACCTTTTTTATAGACTTATGTCTTTCTTTTGTTTCTTCAGTAGATCAAGGATGAGATTTTTTGACAAAAAAAAGATTCTGACTCTGGATCCCATTAACTTAAACTTTGAAAGCATATCTAAGATTTCTTTTGATGCAGTGGTTCAAGGATGATGACCTTTTGAACTTATTTGTGGCAAAAGAGTCATTGAACTTGAACATTCTATACAGACTTATTTCTTTCTGTTGTTTCTTCAGTAGACCAAGGATGAGATTTTTAAAAAAAAAAAAAAAAATATTCTGACCCTAATTCCATGAACTTGAACTTTCTATACTTATAAATAGATTCCTTCTGATGTTTTATTAGTTCTTCAAGGATGACCTTTTCAATGTCTATTTGTGGTCAAAAATTATTTGAACTTGAACCTTTTTTTACAGACTTATGTCTTTCTTTCTTTTCTTCAGTAGATCAAGGATGAGATTTTTTGACAAAAAAAGGTTCTGACTCTGGATCTTATTAACTTGAACTTTCTAAGCATATCTAAGATTTCTTTTGATGCAGTGGTTCAAGGATGATGACAGTTTGAACTTATTTGTAATCAAATAGTCTTTGAACTTGAACATTCTATCCAAACTTTATGACTACCTGTTGTATAAGTAGATTGAGGATGAGATTTTTTGACAAAAAATAAATCAAAATAATTCTGACCCTAGATTCCATGAACTTGAACTTTCTATACATATAAATAGATTCCTTCTTATGTTTTATTAGTCCTTCAAGGATGACCCTTTGAACTTATTTTTGGCCGAATAGTCTTTGAAATTGAACCTTCTTTACAGACTTATGACTTTCTGTTGTTTCTTCAGTAGACCAAAGATTAGATTTTTTGACAAAACAAAAAACAAAAAAAGATTCTGACCCTGGATCCCATGAACTTGAACTTTCTATACATATAAATAGATTCCTTCTGATGCTTTATTAATTCTTCAAGGAATACCTTTTGAACTTATTTGTTGCCAAATAGTCTTTGAACTTGAACCTTCTTTACAGACTTTTGTCTATCTGTTGTTTCTTCAGTAGATCAAGAATGAGATTTTTTGACAAAAAAAAGATTCTGACTCTTGATCCCATTAACTTAAACTTTGAAAGCATATCTAAGATTTCTTTTGATGCAGTGGTTCAAGGATGATGACCTTTTGAACTTATTTGTGGCAAAAGAGTCATTGAACTTGAACATTCTATACAGACTTATTTCTTTCTGTTGTTTCTTCAGTAGACCAAGGATGAGATTTTTTTTTGAAAAAAAAAATATATATTCTGACCCTAATTCCATGAACTTGAACTTTCTATACTTATAAATAGATTCCTTCTGATGTTTTATTAGTTCTTCAAGGATGACCTTTTCAATGTCTATTTGTGGTCAAAAATTCTTTGAACTTGAACCTTTTTTTACAGACTTATGTCTTTCTTTCTTTTCTTCAGTAGATCAAGGATGAGATTTTTTGACAAAAAAAGGTTCTGACTCTGGATCTTATTAACTTGAACTTTCTAAGCATATCTAAGATTTCTTTTGATGCAGTGGTTCAAGGATGATGACAGTTTGAACTTATTTGTAATCAAATAGTCTTTGAACTTGAACATTCTATCCAAACTTTATGACTACCTGTTGTATCAGTAGATTGAGGATGAGATTTTTTTGACAAAAAATAAATCAAAATAATTCTGACCCTAGATTCCATGAACTTGAACTTTCTATACATATAAATAGATTCCTTCTTATGTTTTATTAGTCCTTCAAGGATGACCCTTTGAACTTATTTTTGGCCGAATAGTCTTTGAAATTGAACCTTCTTTACAGACTTATGACTTTCTGTTGTTTCTTCAGTAGACCAAAGATTAGATTTTTTGACAAAACAAAAAACAAAAAAAGATTCTGACCCTGGATCCCATGAACTTGAACTTTCTATACATATAAATAGATTCCTTCTGATGCTTTATTAATTCTTCAAGGAATACCTTTTGAACTTATTTGTTGCCAAATAGTCTTTGAACTTGAACCTTCTTTACAGACTTATGTCTATCTGTTGTTTCTTCAGTAGATCAAGAATGAGATTTTTTGACAAAAAAAAGATTCTGACTCTGGATCCCATTAACTTAAACTTTGTAAGCATATCTAAGATTTCTTTTGATGCAGTGGTTCAAGGATGATGACCGTTTGAACTTATTTGTGGCAAAAGAGTCATTGAACTTGAACATTCTATACAGTCTTTGTTAAAAAAACTGTTGTTTCAATCAATCAATCAACTTTATTTATATAGCGCTTTTACAATCACGATTGTGTCAAAGCAGCTTCACAGTGCCAATTAGGATAATATTGCGACAAAATTAGATTTGGCTGTACAGTCGTACTGGAGAAAACAGTGATGTTATCAGCTTATTTTAATTTATCATATAGCGACAATGTTGGCAGATCAGTATTATAGTTTATAGAATTAAATAAGACCTAATTCATACATTTTATTTGTATAATAAGTTGAATAACTTAGATCATAATTTTAGTGTCCCCAACTGAGCAAGCCAAACCAAAGGCGACAGTGGCAAGGAACCAAAACTCCATCGGGGCATGATGGAGAAAAATAAACCTTGGGAGAAACCAGACTCAGTCGGGGTGCCAGTTCTCCTCTGGCCTATTAACACACCGTGTAAGATTATTATTCTGGCAAACTTACAGGTCGGAAATCATATTAGATTGGAATATTCAAAATTTCATGGTATCACGGAAGAGACGGATTTATTTAGGATGGGACATCGATTACACAAGAGTATGAATACAAGAAAGATTTAGAAAATACGGAATTATTGCGCCAAAGACGGGTTTTGAGCATGTCGTGCCAGTGAGGAAAATTCGGAGGAGACACCATTTGACACGGCTCAGCAGACACTCCAGGATGCGTTGGTCATGTCCAGGCAGGTCCACCATCCGATCCGGACATGGCTCAGATCCGGGCAGGTATTTCATCAGTAGGTCAAGGAAGGCCTTTTTTGACAAAAAAAATAAAATGGTTCTGACCCGAGGTTCATGAACTTGAACTTTCTATACATATAAATAGATTCCTTCTGATGTTTTATTGGTTCTTCAAGGACGACCCTTTGAATTTATTTTTGGCCAAAGACTCTTTGATATTGAACCTTCTTTACAGACTTATTCTGTTGTTTCTTCAGTATTTTTTTTTTTTTAATGCAATGCTGAAGTACTATTCTCATTGGACAAGTTTTCCCGTATTCAATGCAATATTATTGCTAATATCTTGTTATTGCTAATATCTTCATTGCAGGAGATCTATGCAATGTAAAGGCACTGTGTCTGAAATGCAAGTTTTTTATGCAATGCAAAAGCAATAATCTCCTCATTGCACAAGTTTTTTTTTTTTTAATTAATGTAATGCAGAATAACTAATCTCGTTTTCCGCACACGTTTTTCACGTTTTTCCGTATTCAATGCAATGCAAAAACACTTACTCTCAGTCCACAGCAATTTAAATATGCAATGCATTAGAAACCACTAATTTATTGAATGCACAAAAAGGTTTTTGTATGCAATGCATGCAAAAGTCTTCTATGCACGAGTTTTTTCGTATGCAATGTAATTCAATGCAAAAGCACTTATCTCTTTATTGCACCGCAAATTCTTATATGCAAAGCAAAAGCGCTAATATCTTCATTGCACGAGATCTATGCAATGCAAAGGCACTGTCTCTTCGGTGCAAAACGAGTTTTTTATGCAATGCAATGCAAAAGCAATAATCTCCTCATTGCACAAGATTTTTTTGCATGCAAATGCAACGCAGAATAATTAATCTTATTGCACAAGTTTCTCCGTATTCAATGCAATGCAAAAACACTTACGCTCAGCGCACAGCGATTTAAATATGCAATGCATTAGAAACCACTAATTTATTGAATGCACAAAAAGGTTTTTGTATGCAATGCCTGCAAAAGTCTTCTATGCACGAGTTTTTTCGTTTGCAATGTAATTCAATGCAAAAGCACTTATCTCTTTATTGCACCGCGAATTCTTATATGCAAAGCAAAAGCGCTAATATCTTCATTGCACGAGATCTATGCAATGCAAAGGCACTGTCTCTTCGGTGCAAAGCGAGTTTTTTATGCAATGCAATGCAAAAGCAATAATCTCCTCATTGCACAAGATTTTTTGCATGTAAATGCAATGAAGAATAACTAATCTTATTGCACATGTTTTTCCGTATTCAATGCAATGCAAAAACACTAACTCTCAGTGCACAGCAATTTAAATATGCAATGCATTAGAAACCACTAATTTATTGAATGCACAAAAAGGTTTTTGTATGCAATGCATGCAAAAGTCTTCTATGCACGAGTTTTTTCGTATGCAATGTAATTCAATGCAAAAGCACATCTCTTTATTGCACCGCGAATTCTTATATGCAAAGCAAAAGCGCTAATATCTTCATTGCACGAGATCTATGCAATGCAAAAGCACTGTCTCTTCGGTGCAAAGCGAGTTTTTTATGCAATGCAATGCAAAAGCAATAATCTCCTCATTGCACAAGATTTTTTGCATGTAAATGCAATGAAGAATAACTAATCGTATTGCACATGTTTTTCCGTATTCAATGCAATGCAAAAACACTTACTCTCAGTCCACAGCAATTTAAATATGCAATGCATTAGAAACCACTAATTTATTGAATGCACAAAAAGGTTTTTGTATGCAATGCATGCAAAAGTCTTCTATGCACGAGTTTTTTCGTATGCAATGTAATTCAATGCAAAAGCACTTATCTCTTTATTGCACCGCGAATTCGTATATGCAAAGCAAAAGCACTAATATCTTCATTGCACGAGATCTATGCAATGCAAAGGCACTGTCTTTTCGGTGCAAAGCGAGTTTTTTATGCAATGCAATGCAAAACCAATAATCTCCTCATTGCACAAGATTTTTTGCATGCAAATGCAACGCAGAATAACTAATCTTATTGCACAAGTTTTCCGTATTCAATGCAATGCAAAAACACTAACTCTCAGTGCACAGCAATTTAAATATGCAGTGCATTAGAAACCACTAATTTCTTGAATGCATAAAAAGGTTTTTGTATATAATGCATGCAAAATTCTTCTATGCACGAGTTTATTCGTATTCAATGCAATGCAATGCAAAATCACTTATCTCTTTATTGCAGCACCGCGAATTCTTATATGCAAAGCAAAAGCGCTAATATCTTTATTGCACGAAATTATGTAATGCTAAGGCACTGTCTCTTCGGTGCAAAGCGAGTTTTTTATGCAATACAATGCAAAAGCAATAATCTCCTCATTGCACAAGATTTTTTGCATGTAAATGCAATGAAGAAAAACTAATCTTATTGCACATGTTTTTTCGTATTCAATGCAATGCAAAAACACTTACTCTCAGTCCACAGCAATTTAAATATGCAATGCATTAGAGACCACTAATTTATTGAATGCACAAAAAGGTTTTTGTATGCAATGCATGCAAAAGTCTTCTATGCCTGAGTTTTTTCGTATGCAATGTAATTCAATGCAAAAGCACTTATCTCTTTATTGCACCGCGAATTCTTATATGCAAAGCAAAAGCGCTAATATCTTCATTGCACGAGATCTATGCAATGCAAAGGCACTGTCTCTTCGGTGCAAAGCGAGTTTTTTATGCAATGCAATGCAAAAGCAATAATCTCCTCATTGCACAAGATTTTTTGCATGTAAATGCAATGAAGAATAACTAATCTATTGCACATGTTTTTCCGTATTCAATGCAATGCAAAACACTAACTCTCAGTGCACAGCAATTTAAATATGGAATGCATTAGAAACCACTAATTTATTGAATGCACAAAAAGGTTTTTGTATGCAATGCATGCAAAAGTCTTCTATGCACGAGTTTTTTCGTATGCAATGTAATTCAATGCAAAAACACTTATCTCTTTATTGCACCGCGAATTCTTATATGCAAAGCAAAAACGCTAATATCTTCATTGCAAGAGATCTATGCAATGGCACTTTCTCTTCGTTGCAAAGCGAGTTTTTTATGCAATGCAATGCAGAATAACTAATCTTATTGCACAAGTTTTTCCGTATTCAATGCAATGCAAAAACACTTACTCTCAGTGCACAGCGATTAAATATGCAATGCATTTAGAAACCACTACATTCTTAAATGCACAAAAATTCAATGCAAAAGCACTTATCTCTTTATTGCACCGCGAATGCGCCGCAAAGCAAAAGCGCTAATCTACATTGCACGAGATCTATGCAATGCAAAGGCACTGTCTCTTCGGTGCAAAGCGAGTTTTTTATGCAATGCAATGCAAAAACACTAATTTCTTCAATGCACAAAAGGTTTTTGTATGCAAATGCATGCAAATGTCTTCTATGCACGAGTTTTTTCGTATGCAATGCAATGCAATGTAAAGGCACTAATCTCTTCGTTGCAAAAAGAAATATTATATGCAATTGAAAAGCGCTAATTCCTAAATGCACTACGTTTCCTATGCAATGCAAAGGTACTGTCTCGTCGATGCACAGCGAGTTTTTAATGCAATGCGATGCAAAAGCACTAATCTCTTCAATTTCTGACCAAATACGATTCCACAGAAGGTTTTGTTGTTTGTTTTTACAATATATTGTTTAGAATCTTTCTGATATTAAATGGCCAGAAATATGTTTAGTAGTTAAATATGGAACCTTTTTGTGGCTAATGTAATATCTGAATGTATGAATATTTAGAATGTTAAAGCTGAGACTCACAGACTTCAATGTTTCGTCCCAGTTCAAGAATGAAATTTTGAACATTACTAGCCAAAGAGTCTTTAAATTTTTATACAGAATTTATATACATGTATACACTTTGGATGTTTCATCAGTAATGTATGACTTTCTAATGTTTCATCAAAAGTCCAAATGTGACTTTCTGAAGAAAAATTCTATCTCTGGATTCTATGAACTTAAACTTTCTCTTCATACTAATATATTCATTCTGATTGTTTCATGAGTAAATCAAGGAAAAACTTTTGAACTTGTTTTTTTTTTACCAGAGTCTTTGAACTTGAACTTTAGAACTTTCTAATAGATACTGTATTTCAAGGATAATCTTTTGAACTTATTTTTTTGCCGAAGAGTCTATGGACTTGAACTTTCTATACATAGGAACAGATTTGTCAGTAGTTCAAGTGTAAAAATTTTAATACATTTTTGGTCAAGCAGTCTTCAAACTTAAAATGTACAAACATATTACTTTATGGTGTTTCCTCTGAAGATCTAACATGACTTTTTGAATGAATGAACTTTTGAACTTATTTTTTGCCAAAGAGTCTATAAACTTTAACTTTCTATAAATAGATTCAACTGTCTATACATACTATGGTGTTTCCTCAGAAGTTCAAACATGATTTTTTTAAATTATTTTTTCTGACCCTGTGAAGGGGTCAATTTGAACTTGAACTTTCTATGCATAAAATAGACTCCATATGAAATATATGTTGGATATCGCATAACAATGACTCGTAATATTTACATATAAATAGATTCCTTGTGATGCTTTATTACTTCTTCAAGGATGACCTTTTGAACTTGTTTGTGGCAAAAGAGTCATTGAACTTGAATATTCTATACAGACTTATTTCTTTCTGTTGTTTCTTCAGTAGACCAAGGATGAGAATTTTTTACCAAAAAAAAATCAAAATAATTCTGACCCTAGATTCCATGAACTTGAACTTGCTATACATATAAATAGATTCCTTCTGATGCTTTATTAGTTCTTCAAGGATGACCTTTTGAACTTATTTGTTGCCAAATAGTCTCTGAACTTGAACCTTTTTTACAGACTTATGTCTTTCTGTTGTTTCTTCAGTAGATCAAGGATGACATTTTTTGACAAAAAAAAAGATTCTGACTCTGGATCCCATTAACTTGAACTTTCTAAGCATATCTAAGATTTCTTTTGATGCCATTGTTCAAGGATAATGACCATTTGATCTTATTTGTAACCAAATATTCTTTGAACTTGAACATTCTATCCAGACTTTATGACTACCTGTTGTTTCATCAGTAGATTGAGAATGAGATTTTTTGACAAAAAAATAAATAAAAAAGATTCTGACCCTGGATCCCTTGAACTTGAACTTTCTATACATATAAATAGATTCCTTCTGAGGTTTTATTAGTCCTTCAAGGATGACCCTTTGAACTTATTTTTGGCCAAAGACTCCTTGAAGTTTAACCTTCTTTACAGACTTATGTCTATCTATTGTTTCTTCAGTAGACCAAGGATGAGATTTTTTGACAACAAAAAAAAAAAAGATTCTGACCCTGGATCCCATGAACTTGAACTTTCTATACAGATTCCTTCTGATGCTTTATTAGTTCTTCAAGGATGACCTTTTGAACTTGTTTGTTGCGAAATAGTCTTTGAACTTGAACCTTTTTTACAGACTTATGTCTTTCTGTTGTTTCTTCAGTAGATCAAGGATGAGATTTTTTGACAAAAAAAGATTCTGACTCTGGATCCCATTAAATTGAACTTTCTAAGCATATCTAAGATTTCTTTTGATGCAGTGGTTCAAGGATGATGACCGTTTGAATTTATTTGTGACCAAATAGTCTTTGAACTTCAACATTCTATACAGACTTTATGACTACCTGTTGTTTCATCAGTAGATTAAGGATGAGATTTTTTGACAAAAATAAAATAAAAAGAGATTCTGACCCTGGATCCCATGAACTTGAACTTACTATACACATAAATAGATTCCTTCTGATGCTTTATTAGTTCTTCAAGGATTACCTTTTGAACTTATTTGTTGCCAAATAGTCTTTGAACTTGAACCTTTTTTACAGACTTATGTCTTTCTGTTGTTTCTTCAGTAGCTCAAGGATGAGATTTTTTGACAAAAAAAGATTCTGACTCTGGATCCCATTAACTTAAACTTTGTAAGCATATCTAAGATTTCTTTTGATGCAGTGGTTCAAGGATGATGACCGTGTGAACTTATTTGTAAACAAATAGTCTTTGAACTTGAACATTCTATCCACACTTTATGACTACCTGTTTTTTCATCAGTAGATTGAGGATGAAATTTTTGACAAAAAATCAAAATAATTCTGACCCTAGATTCCATGAACTTGAACTTTCTATACATATAAATAGATTCCTTCTGATGTTTTATTAGTTCTTCAAGGATGACCTTTTGAATTTATTTGTTGCCAAATAGTCTTTGAACTTGAACCTTTTTTATAGACTTATGTCTTTCTTTTGTTTCTTCAGTAGATCAAGGATGAGATTTTTTGACAAAAAAAAGATTCTGACTCTGGATCCTATTAACTTAAACTTTGTAAGCATATCTAAGATTTCTAATGATGCAGTGGTTCAAGGATGATGACCGATTGAACTTATTTGTGGCAAAAGAGTCATTAAACTTGAACATTCTATACAGACCTATTTCTTTCTGTTGTTTCTTCAGTAGACCAAGGATGAGATTTTTTTTGACAAAAAAATAAAAAAATTCTGACCCTAGGTTCCATGAACTTGAACTTTCTATACTTATAAATAGATTCCTTCTGATGTTTTATTAGTTCTTCAAGGATGACCTTTTGAAGGTCTATTTGTGGTCAAAAAGTCTTTGAACTTGAACCTTTATTACAGACTTATGTCTTTCTTTTTTTTTCTTCAGTAGATCAAGGATGAGATTTTTTGACAAAAAAAACAGATTCTGACTCTGGATCCCATTAAATTAAACTTTGTAAGCATATCTAAGATTTCTTTTGATGCAGTGGTTCAAGGATGATGACCGTTTGAGCTTATTTGTAATCAAATAGTCTTTGAACTTGAACATTCTATCCAGACTTTATTACTACCTGTTGTTTCATCAGTAGATTAAGGATGAGATTTTTTGACAAAAAAATCAAAATAATTCTGACCCTAGATTCCATGAACTTAAACTTTCTATACTTATAAATAGATTCATTCTTATGTTTTATTAGTCCTTCAAGGATGACCCTTTGAACTTATTTGTGGCCAAATAGTCTTTGAACTTGAACCTTTTTTACAGACTTATGTCTTTCTTTTGTTTCTTCAGTAGATCAAAGATGAGATTTTTTGACAAAAAAAGATTCTGACTCTGGATCTTATTAACTTGAACTTTCTAAGCATATCTAAGATTTCTTTTGATGCAGTGGTTCAAGGAGGATGACCGTTTGAACTTATTTGTGACCAAATAGTCTTTGAACTTCAACATTCTATACAGACTTTATGACTACCAGTTGTTTCATCAGTAGATTAAGGATGAGATTTTTTGACAAAAAAATCTAAATAATTCTGACCCTAGATTCCATGAACTTGAACTTTCTATACATATAAATAGATTCCTTTTGATGTTTTATTAGTCCTTCAAGGATGACCCTTTGAACTTATTTTTGGCCAAAGAGTCTTTGAAATTGAACCTTCTTTACAGACTTATGACTTTCTGTTGTTTCTTCAGTAGACCAAGGATTAGATTTTTTGACAACAAAAAAAAAATAAAGATTCTGACCCTGGATCCCATGAACTTGAACTTTCTATACATATAAATAGATTCCTTCTGATGCTTTATTAGTTCTTCAAGGATTACCTTTTGAACTTATTTGTTGCCAAATAGTCTTTGAACTTGAACCTTTTTACAGACTTATGTCTATCTGTCGTTTCTTCAGTAGATCAAGGATGAGATTTTTTGACAAAAAAAGATTCTTACTCTGGATCCCATTAACTTAAACTTTGTAAGCATATCTAAGATTTCTTTTGATGCAGTGGTTCAAGGATGATGACCCTTTGAACTTATTTGTGGCAAAAGAGTCATTAAACTTGAACATTCTATACAGACCTATTTCTTTCTGTTGTTTCTTCAGTAGACCAAGGATGAGATTTTTTTTGACAAAAAAAATAAAAAAATTCTGACCCTAGGTTCCATGAACTTGAACTTTCTATACTTATAAATAGATTCCTTCTGATGTTTTATTAGTTCTTCAACGATGACCTTTTGAAGGTCTATTTGTGGTCAAAAAGTCTTTGAACTTGAACCTTTTTTACAGACTTATGTCTTTCTTTCTTTTTCCTCTGTAGATAAAGGATGAGATTTTTTGACAAAAAAAAAGATTCTGACTCTGGATCCCATTAAATTAAACTTTGTAAGCATATCTAAGATTTCTTTTGATGCAGTGGTTCAAGGATGATGACCGTTTGAACTTATTTGTAATCAAATAGTCTTTGAACTTGAACATTCTATCCAGACTTTATTACTACCTGTTGTTTCATCAGTAGATTGAGAATGAGATTTTTTGACAAAAAAAATAAAATAATTCTGACCCTAGATTCCATGAACTTAAACTTTCTATACATATAAATAGATTCCTTCTTATGTTTTATTAGTCCTTCAAGGATGACCCTTTGAACTTATTTTTGTCCAAAGAGTCTTTGAAATTGAACCTTCTTTATGACTTTCTGTTGTTTCTTCAGTAGACCAAGGATGAGATTTTTTGACAAAAAAAAAGATTCTGACTCTGGATCCCATGAACTTGAACTTTCTATACTTATAAATAGATTCCTTTTGATGTTTTATTAGTTCTTCAAGGATGACCCTTTGAACTTATTTGTGGCCAAATAGTCTTTGAACTTGAACCTTTTTTACAGACTTATGTCTTTCTTTTGTTTCTTCAGTAGATCAAAGATGAGATTTTTTAAAAAGAAAGATTCTGACTCTGGATCTTATTAACTTGAACTTTCTAAGCATATCTAAGATTTCTTTTGATGCAGTGGTTCAAGGATGATGACCGTTTGAACTTATTTGTGACCAAATAGTCTTTGAACTTCAACATTCTATACAGACTTTATGACTACCAGTTGTTTCATCAGTAGATTAAGGATGAGATTTTTTGACAAAAAAATCTAAATAATTCTGACCCTAGATTCCATGAACTTGAACTTTCTATACATATAAATAGATTCCTTTTGATGTTTTATTAGTCCTTCAAGGATGACCCTTTGAACTTATTTTTGGCCAAAGAGTCTTTGAAATTGAACCTTCTTTACACACTTATGGCTACCTGTTGTTTCTTCAGTAGACCAAGGATTAGATTTTTTGACAACAAAAAAAAAAAAAGATTCTGACCCTGGATCCCATGAACTTGAACTTTCTATACATATAAATAGATTCCTTCTGATGCTTTATTAGTTCTTCAAGGATTACCTTTTGAACTTATTTGTTGCCGAAAAGACTTTGAACTTGAACCTTCTTACAGACTTATGTCTATCTGTTGTTTCTTCAGTAGATCAAGGATGAGATTTTTTGATAAAAAAAGATTCTGACTCTGGATCTTATTAACTTGAACTTTCTAAGCATATCTAAGATTTCTTTTGATGCAGTGGTTCAAGGATGATGACCGTTTGAACTTATTTGTGACCAAAAAGTCTTTGAACTTCAACATTCTATACAGACTTTATGACTACCAGTTGTTTCATCAGCAGATTAAGGATGAGATTTTTTGACAAAAAAAATCAAAATAATTCTGACCCTAGATTCCATGAACTTGAACTTTCTATACATATTAACTGATTCCTTCTGATGCTTTATTAGTTCTTCAAGGATTACCTTTTGAACTTATTTGTTGCCAAATAGTCTTTGAACTTGAACCTTTTTTACAGAATTATGACTTTCTGTTGTTTCTTCAGTAGACCAAGGATGAGATTTTTTGACAAAAAAAGAGATTCTGACCCTGGATCCCATTAACTTGAACTTACTATACATATAAATAGATTCCTTCTGATGTTTTATTAGTTCTTCAAGGATGACCTTTTGAAGGTCTATTTGTGGTCAAAAAGTCTTTGAACTTGAACCTTTTTAACAGACTTATGTCTTTCTTTTGTTTCTTCAGTATATCAAGGATGAGATTTTTTGACAAAAAAAAGATTCTGACTCTGGATCCCATTAAATTTTAACTTTGTAAGCATAACTAAGATTTCTTTTGATGCAGTGGTTTAAGGATGATGACCATTCGAACTTATTTGTAATCAAATAGTCTTTGAACTTGAACATTCTATCCAGACTTTATGACTACCTGTTGTTTCATCAGTAGATTGAGGATGAGATTTTTTGACAAAAAAATCAAAATAATTCTGACCCTAGATTCCATGAACTTGAACTTTCTATACATATAAATAGATTCCTTCTTATGTTTTATTAGTCCTTCAAGGATGACCCTTTGAACTTATTTTTGGCCAAAGAGTCTTTGAAATTGAACCTTCTTTATGACTTTCTGTTGTTTCTTCAGTAGACCAAGGATGAGATTTTTTTTTGACAAAAAAAGATTCTGACTCTGGATCCCATGAACTTGAAATTTCTATACTTATAAATAGATTCCTTCTGATGTTTTATTAGTTCTTCAAGGATGACCCTTTGAACTTTTTTGTGGCCAAATAGTCTTTGAACTTGAACCTTCTTTACAGACTTATGACTTTCTGTTGTTTCTTCAGTAGACCAAGGATGAGATTTTTTGACAAAAAAAAATAAAGATTCTGACCCTGGATCCCATGAACTTGAACTTTCTATACATATAAATAGATTCCTTCTGATGCTTTATTAGTTCTTCAAGGATTACCTTTAGAACTTATTTGTTGCCAAATAGTCTCTGAACTTGAACCTTTTTTACAGACTTATGTCTTTCTGTTGTTTCTTCAGTAGCTCAAGGATGAGATTTTTTGACAAAAAAAGATTCTGACTCTGGATCCCATTAACTCAAACTTTGTAAGCATATCTAAGATTTCTTTTGATGCAGTGGTTCAAGGATGATGACCGTTTAATCTTATTTGTGACCAAATAGTCTTTGAACTTCAACTTTCCATACAGACTTTATGACTACCAGTTGTTTCATTAGCAGATTATGGATGAGATTTTTTGACAAAAAAAATCAAAATAATTCTGACCCTAGATTCCATGAACTTGAACTTTCTATACATATAAATTGATTCCTTCTGATGCTTTATTAGTTCTTCAAGGATTACCTTTTGAACTTATTTGTTGCCAAATAGTCTTTGAACTTGAACCTTTTTTACAGACTTATGACTTTCTGTTGTTTCTTCAGTAGACCAAGGATGAGATTTTTTGACAAAAAAAAAAAAAGATTCTGACCCTGGATCCCATGAACTTGAACTTTCTATACATATAAATAGATTCCTTCTTATGTTTTATTAGTTCTTCAAGGATGACCTTTTGAAGGTCTATTTGTGGTCAAAAAGTCTTTGAACTTGAACCTTTTTAACAGACTTATGTCTTTCTTTTTTTTCTTCAGTATATCAAGGATGAGATTTTTTGACAAAAAAAAGATTCTGACTCTGGATCCCATTAAATTGTAACTTTGTAAGCATATCTAAGATTTCTTTTGATGCAGTGGTTTAAGGATGATGACCATTCGAACTTATTTGTAATCAAATAGTCTTTGAACTTGAACATTCTATCCAGACTTTATGACTACCTGTTGTTTCATCAGTAGATTGAGGATGAGATTTTTTGACAAAAAAAATCAAAATAATTCTGACCCTAGATTCCATGAACTTAAACTTTCTATACATATAAATAGATTCCTTCTTATGTTTTATTAGTCCTTCAAGGATGACCCTTTGAACTTATTTTTGTCCAAAGAGTCTTTGAAATTGAACCTTCTTTATGACTTTCTGTTGTTTCTTCAGTAGACCAAGGATGAGATTTTTTGACAAAAAAAAGATTCTGACTCTGGATCTTATTAACTTAAACTTTGTAAGCATATCTAAGATTTCTTTTGATGCAGTAGTTCAAGGATGATGACCCTTTGAACTTATTTGTGGCCAAAAAGTCTTTGAACTTGAACCTTTTTTACAAATTTATGTCTTTCTTTTGTTTCTTCAGTAGATCAAAGATGAGATTTTTTGACAAAAAAAAGATTCTGACTCTGGATCTTATTAACTTAAACTTTGTAAGCATATCTAAGATTTCTTTTGATGCAGTGGTTCAAGGATGATGACCCTTTGAACTTATTTGTGGCCAAAAAGTCTTTGAACTTGAACCTTTTTTACAAACTTATGTCTTTCTTTTGTTTCTTCAGTAGATCAAGGATGAGATTTTTTGACAAAAAAAGATTCTGACTCTGGATCTTATTAACTTGAACTTTCTAAGCATATCTAAGATTTCTTTTAATGCAGTGGTTCAAGGATGATGACCGTTTGAACTTATTTGTGACCAAATAGTCTTTGAACTTCAACATTCTATCCAGACTTTATGACTACCAGTTGTTTCATCAGTAGATTAAGGATGAGATTTTTTGACAAAAAAAATCAAAATAATTCTGACCCTAGATTCCATGAACGTGAACTTTCTATACATATAAATAGATTCCTTCTGATGTTTTATTAGTCCTTCAAGGATGACCCTTTGAACTTATTTTTGGCCAAAGAGTCTTTGAAATTGAACCTTCTTTATGACTTTCTGTTGTTTCTTTAGTAGACCAAGGATGAGATTTTTTGACAAAAAAAGATTTTGACTCTGGATCCCATTAACTTTCTATACTTATAAATAGATTCCTTTTGATGTTTTATTATTTATTCAAGGATGACCCTTTGAACTTATTTGTGGCCAAATAGTCTTTGAACTTGAACCTTTTTTACAGACTTATGTCTTTCTTTTGTTTCTTCAGTAGATCAAAGATGAGATTTTTTGACAACAAAAGATTCTGACTCTGGATCTTATTAACCTGAACTTTCTAAGCATATCTAAGATTTCTTTTGATGCAGTGGTTCAAGGATGATGACCGTTTGAACTTATTTGTGACCAAATAGTCTTTGAACTTCAACATTCTATACAGACTTTATGACTACCAGTTGTTTCATCAGTAGATCAAGGATGAGATTTTTTGACAAAAAAAATCTAAATATTTCTGACCCTAGATTCCATGAACTTGAACTTTCTATACATATAAATAGATTCCTTCTGATGTTTTATTAGTCCTTCAAGGATGACCCTTTGAACTTATTTTTGGCCAAAGAGTCTTTGAAATTGAACCTTCTTTACAGTCTTATTACTTTCTGTTGTTTCTTCAGTAGACCAAGGATTAGATTTTTTGACAAAAAAATAAATAAAGATTCTGACCCTGGATCCCATGAACTTGAACTTTCTATGCATATAAATAGATTCCTTCTGATGCTTTATTAGTTCTTCAAGGATGACCTTTTGAGCTTATTTGTTGCCAAATAGTCTTTGAACTTGAAACTTTTTTACAGACTTATGTCTATCTGTTGTTTCTTCAGTAGATCAAGGATGAGATTTTTTGACAAAAAAAGATTCTGACTCTGGATCCCATTAACTTAAAATTTGTAAGCATATCTAAGATTTCTTTTGATGCAGTGGTTCAAGGATGATGACCGTGTGAACTTATTTGTAACCAAATAGTCTTTGAACTTGAACATTCTATCCAGACTTTATGACTACCTGTTTTTTCATCAGTAGATTGAGGATGAGATTTTTGACAAAAAATCAAAATAATTCTGACCCTAGATTCCATGAACTTGAACTTTCTATACATATAAATAGATTCCTTCAGATGTTTTATTAGTTCTTTAAGGATGACCTTTTGAATTTATTTGTTGCCAACTTATCTTTGAACTTGAACCTTTTTATAGACTTATGTCTTTCTGTTGTTTCTTCAGTATATCAAGAATGAGATTTTTAGACAAAAAAAAAAAGATTCTGACCCTGGATCCCATGAACTTGAAATTTCTATGCATATATATGGATTCCGTTTGATGCAGTTGTTCAGGGATGACCTATTGAACCTATTTGTGAACCTTCTTTACAGAAAAAAAGATTCTGACCCTGGATCCCATGAGCTTGAACTTTCTATACATATAAATAGATTCCTTCTGATGTTTTATTACCTCTTCAAGGATGACCATTTGAACTTATTTGTGGCCAAATAGTCTTTGAGCTTGAACCTTTTTTACAGACATATGACTTTCTGTTGTTTCTTCAGTGTATCAAGAATGAGATTTTTAGACAAAAAAAGATTCTGACCCTGGATCCCATGAACTTGAACTTTCTATGCATATATACAGATTCCTTTGGATGCAGTTGTTCAGGGATGACCCATTGAACCTATTTGTGGCCAAATAGTCTTTGAACTTGAACATTCCACAGAGACTTTATGACTACCTGTTGTTTCATCAGTAGGTCAAGGAAGACATTTTTTGACAAAAAAATAAAAAACTTCTAACCCTAGATTCCATGAACTTGAACTTTCTATACATATAAATAGATTCCTTCTGATGTTTTATTACCTCTTCAAGGATGACCATTTGAACTTATTTGTGGCCAAATAGTCTTTAAGCTTGAACCGTCTTTACAGACGTATGACTTTCTGTTGTTTCTTCAGTATATCAAGGATGAGATTTTTTGACAAAAAAAAAAAAAGATTCTGACCCTGGATCCCATGACCTTGAACTTTCCAATATATATAGATTCCTTTGGATGCAGTTGTTCAGGGATGACCTATTGAACCTATTTGTGGCCAAATTGTCTTTGAACTTGAACATTCTACACAGACTTCATGACTACCTGTTGTTTCATCAGTAGGTCAAGGAAGACATTTTTTGACAAAAAAATAAAAAACCTCTCACCCTAGATTTCATGAACTTGAACTTTCTATTCATATAAATAGATTCCTTCTGATGTTTTATTACCTCTTCAAGGATAACCATTTGAACTTATTTTTGGCCAAAGAGTCTTTGAACTTGAACTTCTTTACAGACTTATGACTTTCTGTTGTTTCTTCAGTATATCAAGGATGTGATTTTTTTGACAAAAAAAAAAAAAAAGATTCTGACCCTGGATCCCATGAACGAACGTTCTATGCATATAGAATTCCTTCTGATGCCGTGGTTCAATGATGACCTTTTGAACTTATTTGTGGCCAAATAGTCTTTGAACTTGAAAATTCTATACAGACTTTACGACTACCTGTTGTTTCATCAGTAAGTCAAGGAAGACATTTTTTGAAAAAAAATTAAATAAAAATTCTGACCCTAGATTCCATGAACTTGAACTTTCTATGCATGTAAATAGATTCCTTCTGATGCAGTGGTTCAAGGATGACCTTTTGAACTTATTTTTGGCCAAAGAGTCTTTGAACTTGAACCTTCTTTACAGACGTATGACTTTCTGTTGTTTCTTCAGTATATCAAGAATGAGATTTTTAGACAAAAAAAAAAAAAAAGATTCTGACGCTGGATCCCATGAACTTGAACTTCCTATGCATATATATAGATTCCTTCTGATTCAGTGGTTCATGGATGACCTATTGAACCTTTTTGTGGCCAAATAGTCTTTGAACTTGAACTTTCCACACAGACTTTATGACTACCTGATGTTTCATCAGTAGGTCAAGGAAGACATTTTTTGACAAAAAAATAAACAACTTCTAACCCTAGAATCCATGAACTTGAACTTTTTATACATATAAATAGATTCCTTCTGATGCAGTGGTTCAAGGATGACCTTTTGAACTTATTTGTGGCAAAATAGTCTTTGAGCTTGAACCTTCTTTACAGACGTATGACTTTCTGTTGTTTCTTCAGTATGTCAAGGATGAGATTTTTTGACAAAAAAAAAAAGATTCTTACCCTGGATCCCATGAACTTGAACTTTTTATGCATATAAATAGATTCCTTCTGATGCAGTGGTTCAAGGATGAACTTTTGAACTTATTTGTGGCCAAATAGTCTTTGAGCTTGAAACTTCTTTACAGACGTATGACTTTCTGTTAATTCTTCAGTATATCAAGAATGAGATTTTAAGACAAAAAAAAATTAGATTCTGACCCTGGATCCCATGAACTTGAACGTCCTATGCATATAAATAGATTCCTTCCGATGCAGGGGTTCAAGGATGACCTTTTGAACTTATTTGTGGCCAAATAGTCTTTGAACTTGAACATTCTATACAGACTTTATGACTACATGTTGTTTCATCAGTAGGTCAAGGAAGACATTTTTTGACAGAAATAAAAAATAAACAATTCTGACCCTAGCTTCCATGAACTTGAACTTTTTATACATATAAAGAGATTCCTTCTGATGTTTTATTAGTTCTTCGAGGATGACCCTTTGAACTCATTTTTGGCCAGAGTCTTTGAACTTGAACCTTCTTTACAGACTTATGACTTTCTGTTGTTTCTTCAGTAGATCAAGGATGAGATTTTTTGACAAAAAAAAAAGATTCTGACTCTGGATCCCATGAACTTGAATTTTCTATGCATATAAAAAGATTCCTTCTGACGCATTGGTTCAGGGATGATCTATTGAACCTATTTGTGGCCAAAAAGCCTTTGAACTTTAACATTCTACACAGACTTTACCACTACCTGTTGTTTCATCAGTAGGTCAAGGAAGACATTTTTTGGCAAAAAAAAAAAAATTCTGACCCTGGATTCCATGAACTTGAACTTTCTATGCATATAAATATATTCCTTTTGATGTCTTCAAGGATGACCCTTTGAAATTATTTTTGGCCAAAGAGTCTTTGATCTTGAACCTTCTTTACAGACTTATGATTTTCTGTTGTTTCTTCAGTAGATCAAGGATGAGATTTAAAAAAAAACAAAAAAAAAAAAAAAAAGATTCTGACCCTGGAACCCATGAACTTGAACTTTCTATGCATATATACAGATTCCTTTGGATGCAGTGGTTCAGGGATGACCCATTGAACCTATTTGTGGCCAAATAGCCTTTTAACTTGAACATTCTACACAGACTTTATGACTACCTGTTGTTTCATCAGTAGGTCAAGGAAGACGGTTTTTGACAAAAAAAATAAAAAACTTCTAACCCTAGATTCAATGATCTTGAATTTACTATACATATAAATAGATTCCTTCTGATGTTTTATTAATTCTTCAAGGATGACCCTTTGAACTCATTTTTGGCCAAATAGCCTTTGAGCTTGAACCTTCTTTACAGACGTATGACTTTCTGTTGTTTCTTCAATATATTAAGAATGAGATTTTTAGTTTAAAAAAAAAAAAAAAAAAAAAAAAAAAACCTTCTGACCCTGGTTCCCATGAACTTAAACTTTCTATGCATATAAATAGATTCCTTCTGATGCAGTGGTTCAGGGATGACCTTTTCAACCTATTTGTGGCAAAATAGTCTTAGAACTTGAACATTCCACACAGACTTTATATACCTGTTGTTTCATCAGTAGGTCAAGGAAGACATTTTTTGACAAACAAATAAAAAACTTCTAACCCTAGATTCCATGAACTTGAGCTTTCTATGCATATAAATAGATTCCTTCTGATGCAATGGTTCAAGGATGACCTTTTGAACTGATTTGTGGCCAAATAGTCTTTGAACTTGAACATTCTACACAGACTTTAAAACTACCTGTTGTTTCATCAGTAGGTAAAGGAAGACATTTGTTGGCAAAAAAAATAATCTTACCCTAGATTCCATGAATTTGAACTTTCTATATTCTGCTGAAATATCAGAAGAAGTCTGTGAGTCCCAACTGTAACTGTCTGAAACACTAATCTCCTCATTGCACACGTTTTTTCGTATGCAATGCAAAAGCACTATTCGCATCATTGCACGAGATTTTTTCCTATGTGATGCAAATCAATGCAAAAGCGCTAATATATTTATTGCGCAACGAGTTCTTATGTAATACATTAGCTAGAAAATGTTCCACTGAATATATTTCTTGAACCTTGTGTGAAATAGGATTTAGCCAGAATCCACTTCAATGCACTTCAATCCTGTATGTCGAATGTGGATTCCTGTTAAATGCAATGCATATAATTAACTTGTTGTGCATTGAAGAGATAAGGGCTTTTGCATTGCATTGCTTTGCATTGCAGGTATTGTATATAAAAACCCTTTTGTGCATTAAAGAAATGAGAGCAATTGCATTGCACTGAAGAAATAAGTACTTTTTCATTGCATTGCATGAAATAACTCGTAGTGCACTGAATATATAAATATATATATATATTAGTGCTTTTGCATTGCATACGAAAAAAGACGTGCAATGAGGAGATTAGTGTTTTGCATTGCATTGCTTACAAAAACTTGCTGTGCATCGAAGAGGAAGTGCGTTTGCAATGCATTGCAAAAAATACCTCGTTGTGCATTGAAGATAGCGCTTTTGCATTGCTTTTGCATTGCGTTGCATATATAAGAATTCAGGGTGCAATGAAAAGATTAGTGCTTTTGCATTGCATGCGAAAAAACTCGTGCATTGAAGACTTTGCATGCATGCATAAAAAACCCTTTGTGCATTGAAAAAAATAGTGCTTTTGCATTGTATTGCATATATAAGAACTCAATGTGTATTTTGAAGAGATAAGTGCTTTTTTGCAGGCTCGCATTGCATAGGAAAAAGCTCGTGCAATGGACGCGATACGTGCTTTTGC
Source organism: Pseudorasbora parva (assembly GCF_024679245.1). Classification (NCBI taxonomy): domain Eukaryota; kingdom Metazoa; phylum Chordata; class Actinopteri; order Cypriniformes; family Gobionidae; genus Pseudorasbora; species Pseudorasbora parva. The sequence goes on from NC_090184.1 coordinate 11,930,942, forward strand.
ATTGCATTGCATGCGAAAAACTTGTGCACTGGAGATTAGGTCTTTTTCATTGCATTGCATATAATATCTCGCTGTGCATTGAAGATAGCGCTTTTGCATTGCTTTGCATATAATAACTCGTTTTGCATTGAAGATGGCGCTTTTGCATTGCATTGAATTGCATTGCATACGAAAAAACTTGTGCACTGGGGGAGATTAGTGTTTTTGCATGCATTGAACTCGTCATGCATTGAAGATATTAGCGCTTTTGCATTGCATTGCATACAAAAAAACTTGCTGTGGTTAGAGACAGTGCTTTTGCTATGCATTGCATATAACATAACTCGTTGTGCATTGAAGATAGCGCTTACATATTGCATTGTTTACGAAATATCTTGTGCACTAGAGAGATTCGTGCTTTTACATGGCATTGAACTCGTCATGCATTGAAGACATTAGCGCTTTTGCATTGCATTGCATACGAAAAACGTGTGCACTGAGGAGATTAGGGCTTTTACATTTCATTGTATACAAAAAACTTGCTGTGCAATTGAAAAGATCGTGCTTTTGCATTGCATAAAATAAATCGTTGTGCATTGGAGATAGCGCTTTTGCAATGCACTGGGGAGATTAATGCTTTTGCATTGCATTGAACTCGTCATGCATTGACGGTATTAGCGCATTGCATACGAAAAAACGTGCACGGAGGAGATTAGTGCTTTTGCATTGCATCGTATACATAAAAAACTTGCTGTGCATTGAAGTGCTTTTGTGCTTTTGCATTTGCATTGCATAAAATAACTCATTGTGCATTGACGATAGCGTTTTACATAGCACTGCATATAAAACTCGTTGCGCATTGAAGAAATAAGTGATTTTGCATTGCATTGCATAAAGAACTCATTGTGCATTAAAAAGATTAGTGCTTTTGCATTGGATTGCATATAAGAACCTCGTTGCACATTGAAGAAATAAGTGATTTTGCATTGCATTGCATAAAGAACTCGTTGTGCATTAAAAAGATTAGCGCTTTTGCATTGCATTGCATATTAGTACTCTTTGTTGCGCATTGAAGAACTAAGTGATTTTGCATCGCATTGAATATATAACTCGTTGTGCATTAAAAAGATTAGTGGTTTTGCATTGGATTGCATTGCATTGCATAACGAAAAACTCGTGCATTGAAGATATAAGTGCTTTTGCATTGCCCTAAAAGCTCGTGCAATGACGCGATTAATGATTTTACACTCGCATTGCATACGAAAAAAACTTGTGCAATGAGGAGTTTAAAGCTTTTGCATTAAACTCGTCATGGATTGAAGATATTAACGCTTTTGCAGTGCATTGCATATAAGAACTCTTTGTTGCGCATTGAAGAAATAAGTGATTTTGCATTGCATTGCATAAAGAATTCATTGTGCATTGAAAAAAATTGTGTTTTTGCATTGGATTGCATTGCATTGCATAACGAAAAACTCGTGTGCATTGAAGATTTTGCATGCATGCATACAAAAACTATTTGTGCATTGAAAAAAAAATTGTGCTTTTGCATTGCATTGCATAAAGAACTCGTTGTGCATTGACGATAGCGCTTTTACATAGCATTGCATATAAAACTCGTTGCGCATTTAAGAAATAAGTGATTTTGCATTGCATTGCGTAAAGAACTCATTGTGCATTAAAAAGATTAGTGCTTTTGCATTGGATTGCATATAAGAACCTCGTTGCACATTGAAGAAATAAGTGATTTTGCATTGCATTGCATAAAGAACTCGTTGTGCATTAAAAAGATTAGCGCTTTTGCATTGCATTGCATATTAGTACTCTTTGTTGCGCATTGAAGAACTAAGTGATTTTGCATCGCATTGAATATATAACTCGTTGTGCATAAAAAGATTAGTGGTTTTGCATTTGATTGCATTGCATAACGAAAAACTCGTGCATTGAAGATATAAGTGCTTTTGCATTGCCCTAAAAGCTCGTGCAATGACGCAATTAATGATTTTACACTCGCATTGCATACGAAAAAAACTTGTGCAATGAGGAGTTTAAAGCTTTTGCATTAAACTCGTCATGGATTGAAGATATTAACGCTTTTGCCGTGCATTGCATATAAGAACTCTTTGTTGCGCATTGAAGAAATAAGTGATTTTGCATTGCATTGCATAAAAAATTCATTGTGCATTGAAAAAAATTGTGTTTTTGCATTGGATTGCATTGCATTGCATAACGAAAAACTCGTGTGCATTGAAGATTTTGCATGCATGCATACAAAAACTATTTGTGCATTGAAAAAAAAATTGTGCTTTTGCATTGCATTGCATAAAGAACTCGTTGTGCATTGACGATAGCGCTTTTACATAGCATTGCATATAAAACTCGTTGCGCATTTAAGAAATAAGTGATTTTGCATTGCATTGCGTAAAGAACTCATTTTGCATTAAAAAGATTAGTGCTTTTGCATTGGATTGCATATAAGAACCTCGTTGCACATTGAAGAAATAAGTGATTTTGCATTGCATAAAGAACTCGTTGTGCATTAAAAAGTTTAGCGATTTTGCATTGCATTGCATATAAAGAACTCTTTGTTGCGCATTGAAGAAATAAGTGATTTTGCATTGCATAAAGAACTCATTGTGCATCAAAAAGATTAGCGCTTTTGCATTGATTGCATAGAACTCTTTGTTGCGCATTGAAGAACTAAGTGATTTTGCATCGCATTGAATATATAACTCGTTGTGCATTAAAAAGATTAGTGGTTTTGCATTTGATTGCATTGCATTGCATAACGAAAAACTCGTGTATTGAAGATTTTGCATGCATGCATACAAAAACTATTTGTGCAGAAAGAGATTAGTGCTTTTGCATTGTTGCATTGAAAGAAACTTGTGCAATGAGGAGTATAATGAGGAGTTTTTGCATTGAACTCGTCATGGATTGAAGATATTAACGCTTTTGCAGAGCATTGCATATAAGAACTCTTTGTTGCGCATTGAAGAAATAAGTGATTTTGCATTGCATTGCATAAAGAACTCATTGTGCATTGAAAATAAATTGTAATTTTGCATTGCATTGCATAAGAACTCGTTGTGCAGAAAGAGATTAGTGCTTTTTGCATTGCATTGCATTGCATTGAACTAGTTGCGCATTGAAAATGTTAGCGCTTTTGCATTGTATTGTATTTAAGAATTCAGGGTGAAATGAAAAGATTAGTGTTTTTGCATTGCATACGAAAAACTCGTGCATTGAAGATTTTGCATTGCATATAAGATCTTACTGTGCATTAAAGAGATTAGTGCATTGTTAGAGAAATGTGCATTAAAGATATTTTGCATCGTCATTCAAAACTCGACATTTATTGAATATTGATATTAGCGCTTTTGCATTGCATTTGCATTGCATATACGAATTTAGGGTGCAATGAAAAGATTAGTGCTTTTGCATTGCATACGAAAAAATTTGTGCATAGCATTGCATAGAATTCATGCATTGAAGATGGTTAGCGCTTGTGCATTTGGCATATAATCATTCTCTGTGCAATGACGAATTTAGTACGTTTACATTGCATTGACTCTTTTTACATTGAAGAGATTAGAGGGTTTTCAATACAAGATCTCGTGCTAAATTAAATAGATAAGTGCTTTTGAACTTAGTACTGTTTAGATTTTAGCACTAATCCAATTTAATGATAAGTGGAGGTTTCCCTGAGACCCTGCAGGACTTCATGGAATCAATGAGCTCGACTTATACATATCAAAGGGTAATTGCAAAAAGAACTCGTTGTGCATTAAAAAGATTAGTGTTTTTGCATTGGATTGCATTGCATTGCATAACGAAGAACTGGTGCATTGAAGATTTTGCATGCATGCTATTTGTGCATTGAAAAAAAATTGTGCTTTTGCATTGCATTGCATAAAGAACTGCAATGCAGTTCTAATCTTTTCTGGATGACCCTTTGAACTCATTTTTGGCCAAAGAGTCTTTGAACTTGAACCTTCTTTACAGAAAAAAAGATTCTGACCCTGGATCCCATTAACTTGAACTTTCTATACATATAAATAGATTCCTTCTGATGTTTTCTTACCTCTTCAAGGATGACCATTTGAATTCATTTTTGGCCAAAGCGTCTTTGAACTTGAACCTTCTTTACAGAAAAAAAGATTCTGACCCTGGATCCCATGAACTTGAACTTTCTATACATATAAATAGATTCCTTCTGATGTTTTTTTACCTCTTCAAGGATGACCATTTGAACTCATTTTTGGCCAAAGAGTATTTGAACTTGAACCTTCTTTACAGAAAAAAAGATTCTGACCCTGGATCCCATGAACTTGAACTTTCTATACATATAAATAGATTCCTTCTGATGTTTTATTACCTCTTCAAGTATGACAATTTGAACTTATTTTTGACCAAAGAGTCTTTGAACTTGAACTTCTTTACAGACTTATGACTTTCTGTTGTTTCTTCAGTATATCAAGGATGAGATTTTTTTGACAAAAAAAAAAAAAAAAAAAAGATTCTGCCCTTGGATCCCATGAACTTGAACGTTCTATGAATATAGAATTCATTCTGATGCCATGGTTCAGTGATGACCTTTTAAACTTATTTGTGGCCAATAGTCTTTGAGCTTGAACCTTTTTTACAGACATATGACTTTCTGTTGTTTATTCAGTGTATCAAGAATGAGATTTTTAGACAAAAAAAAAAAAAGATTCTGACCCTGGATCCCATGAACTTGAACTTTCTATGCATATATATAGATTCCATTGGATGCAGTTGTTCAGGGATGACCTATTGAACTTATTTGTGGCCAAATAGTCTTTGAACTTGAACATTCCACACAGACTTTATGACTACCTGTTGTTTCATCAGTAGGTCAAGGAAGACATTTTTGACAAAAAAAAAAAAACTTCTAAGCCTAGATTCCATGAAATTGAACTTTCAAGAAGAGTCTTTGAATTTGAACTTCTTTACAGACTTATGACTTTCTGTTATTTCTTCAGTATATCAAGGATGAGATTTTTTTGCCCCAAAAAAAAAAAAGATTCTGACCCTGGATCCCATGAACAAACGTTATATAGAATTCCTTCTGATGCCGTGGTTTAATGATGACCTTTTGAACTTATTTGTGGCCAAATAGTCTTTGAACTTGAAAATTCTATACAGACTTTACGACTACCTGTTGTTTCATCAGTAGGTCAAGGAAGACATTTTTTGACAAATAATTAAATAAAAGTTCTGACCGTAGATTCCATGAACTTGAACTTTCTATACATATAAATAGATTCCTTCTGATGCAGTGGTTCAAGGATGACCTTTTGAACTTATTTGTGGCCAAATAGTCTTTGAACTTGAACATTCTACCCTAGACTTTATGACTACCTGTTGTTTCATCAGTAGGTCAAGGAAGACCTTTTTTGGCAAAAAGACAAACATCTGACCCTAGATTCAATGAACTTAAACTTTCTACACATATAAATAGATTCCTTCTGATGTTTTATTACCTCTTCAAGGATGACCCTTTGAACTTATTTTTGGCCAAAGAGTCTTTGAACTTGAACCTTCTTTACAGACTTATGACTTTCTGTTGTTTATTCAGTATATCAAGGATGAGATTTTTAGACAAAAAAAAAAAAAAAGATTCTGACCCTGGATCCCATGAACTTGAAATTTCTATGCATATATATGGATTCCGTTTGATGCAGTTGTTCAGGGATGACCTATTGAACATATTTGTGAACCTTCTTTACAGAAAAAAAGATTCTGACCTTGGATCCCATGAACGAACGTTCTAGGCATATAGAATTCCTTCTGATTTCGTGGTTCAATGATGACCTTTTGAACTTATTTGTGGCCAAATAGTCTTTGAACTTGAACATTCTATACAGACTTTACGACTACCTGTTGTTTCATCAGTAGGTCAAGGAAGACATTTTTTGACAAAAAATTAAATAAAAATTCTGACCCTAGATTCCATGAACTTCAACTTTCTATATATATAAATAGATTCCTTCTGATGCAGTGGTTCAAGGATGACCTTTTGAACTTATTTGTGGCCAAATAGTCTTTGAACTTGAACATTCTACCCTAGACTTTATGACTACTTGTTGTTTCATCAAGGAAGACATTTTTTGGCAAAAAAAAACATCTGACCCTAGATTCAATGATCTTGAACTTTCTACACATATAAATAGATTCCTTCTGATGTTTTATTACCTCTTCAATGATGACCCTTTGAACTTATTTGTGGCCAAATAGTCTTTGAGCTTGAACCTTTTTTTACAGACATATGACTTTCTGTTAATTCTTCAGTGTATCAAGAATGAGATTTTTAGACAAAAAAAAATAGATTCTGACCCTGGATCCCATGAACTTGAACGTCCTATGCATATAAATAGATTCCTTTTGATGCAGTGGTTCAAGGATGACCCTTTGAACTTATTTGTGGCCAAATAGTCTTTGAGCTTGAACCTTCTTTACAAGTATGACTTTTGTTGTTTCTTCAGTATATCAAGGATGAGATTTTTTGACAAAAAAAAGATTCTGACCCTGGATCCCATGAACTTGAACTTTCTATGCATTTATATAGATTCCTTCTAATGCCGTGGTTCAGGGATGACCTATTGAACCTATTTGTGGCCAAATAGTCTTTGAACTTGAACATTCCACACAGACTTTATGACTACCTGTTGTTTCATCAGTAGGTCAAGGAAGACATTTTTTGACAAAAAAATAAAAAACTTCTAACCCTAGATTCAATGAACTTGAACTTTCAATACATATAAATAGATTCCTTCTGATGTTTTTTACCTCTTCAAGGATGACCTTTTGAACTTATTTTTGGCCAAAGAGTCTTTGAACTTGAACCTTCTTTACAGACGTATGACTTTCTGTTGTTTCTTCAGTATATCAAGAATAAGATTTTTAGACAAAAAAAAAAAAAAGATTCTGACCCTGGATCCCATGAACTTGAAATTTCTATGCATATATATGGATTCCGTTTGATGCAGTTGTTCAGGGATGACCTATTGAACCTATTTGTGAACCTTCTTTACAGAAAAAAAGATTCTGACCTTGGATCCCATGAGCTTGAATTTTTTATACATATAAATAGATTCCTTCTGATGTTTTATTACCTCTTCAAGGATGACCATTTGAACTTATTTTTGGCCAAAGAGTCTTTGAACTTGAACTTCTTTACAGACTTATGACTTTCTGTTGTTTCTTCAGTATATCAAGGATGAGATTTTTTTGACAAAAGAAAAAAAAAAGATTCTGACCCCGGATCCCATGAACAAACCTTCTAGGCATATAGAATTCCTTCTGATGCAGTTGTTCAGGGATGACCTATTGAACCTATTTGTGAACCTTCTTTACAGAAAAAAAGATTCTGACCTTGGATCCCATGAACGAACGTTCTAGGCATATAGAATTCCTTCTGATGCCGTGGTTCAATGATGACCTTATGAACTTATTTGTGGCCAAATAGTCTTTGAACTTAAACATTCTACACAGACTTTATGACTACCTGTTGTTTTATCAGTAGGTCAAAGAAGACATTTTTTGGCAAAACACAAAAATATGACCCTAGATTCAATGAACTTGAACTTTCTATACATATAAATAGATTCCTTCTGATGTTTTATTACCTCTTTAAGGATGACCCTTTGAACTTATTTTTGGCCAAAGAGTCTTTGAACTTGAACCTTCTTTACAGACTTATGACTTTCTGTTATTTCTTCAGTATATCAAGGATGAGATTTTATTGACAAAAAAAAAAAAAGATTCTGATGCTGGATCCCATGAACTTGAACTTTCTATGCATATAAATAGATTCCTTTTGATGCAGTGGTTCAAGGATGACCCTTTGAACTTATTTGTGGCCAAATAGTCTTTGAGCTTGAACCTTCTTTACAAGTATGACTTTTGTTGTTTCTTCAGTATATCAAGGATGAGATTTTTTGACAAAAAAAAGATTCTGACCCTGGATCCCATGAACTTGAACTTTCTATGCATTTATATAGATTCCTTCTAATGCAGTGGTTCAGGGATGACCTATTGAACCTATTTGTGGCAAAATAGTCTTTGAACTTGAACATTCCACACAGACTTTATGACTACCTGTTGTTTCATCAGTAGGTCAAGGAAGACATTTTTTGAAAAAAAATAAAAAAAACTTCTAACCCTAGATTCCAATGACTTGAACTTTCTATACATTTAAATAGATACCTTCTGATGTTTCATTAGTTCTTCAAGGATGACCCTTTGAACTCATTTTTGGCCAAAGAGTCTTTGAACTTGAACCTTCTTTACAGACTGATGACTTTCAGTGTTTTCATCTGTAGATCAAGGATGAGATTTTTTGACAAAAAAAAAAAAAAAAGATTCTGACCCTGGATTCCATGAACTTGAACTTTCTATACATTTAAATAGATACCTTCTGATGTTTTATTATCTCTTAAATTATGACCCTTTGAACTTATTTTTGGCCAAAGAGTCTTTGAACTTGAACCTTCTTTACAGACTTAGGACTTTCTGTTGTTTCTTCATTATATCAAGGATGAGATTTTTTTGACAAAAAAAAAAAAAAAAGATTCTGACGCTGGATCCCATGAACTTGAACTTTCTATGCATATAAATAGATTCCTTCTGATGCAGTGGTTCAAGGATGAACTTTTGAACTTATTTGTGGCTTAATAGTCTTTGAGCTTGAACCTTCTTTACAAACGTATGACTTTCTGTTAATTCTTCAGTATATCAAGAATGAGATTTTTAGACAAAAAAAAATAGATTCTGACCCTGGATCCCATGAACTTGAACGTCCTATGCATATAAATAGATTCCTTTTGATGCAGTGGTTCAAGGATGACCCTTTGAACTTATTTGTGGCCAAATAGTCTTTGAGCTTGAACCTTCTTTACAAGTATGACTTTTGTTGTTTCTTCAGTATATCAAGGATGAGATTTTTTGACAAAAAAAAGATTCTGACCCTGGATCCCATGAACTTGAACTTTCTATGCATTTATATAGATTCCTTCTAATGCCGTGGTTCAGGGATGACCTATTGAACCTATTTGTGGCCAAATAGTCTTTGAACTTGAACATTCCACACAGACTTTATGACTACCTGTTGTTTCATCAGTAGGTCAAGGAAGACATTTTTTGAAAAAAATAAAAAACTTCTAACCCTAGATTCCATGAACTTGAACTTTCTATACATATAAATAGATTCCTTCTGATGCAGTGGTTCAAGGATGACCTTTTGAACTTATTTGTGGCCAAATAGTCTTTGAGCTTGAACCTTCTTTACAGACGTATGACTTTCTGTTGTTTCTTCAGTATATCAAGAATGAGATTTTTAGATAAAAAAATAAAAAAAAGATTCTGACCCTGGATCCCATGAACTTGAACTTTCTATGCATATATATATTGATTCCTTCTGATGCAGTGGTTCAGGGATGACTTTTGAACTTATTTGTGGCCAAATAGTCTTTGAGCTTGAACCTTCTTTACAAGTATGACTTTTGTTGTTTCTTCAGTATATCAAGGATGAGATTTTTTGACAAAAAAAAGATTCTGACCCTGGATCCCATGAACTTGAACTTTCTATGCATTTATATAGATTCCTTCTAATGCAGTGGTTCAGGGATGACCTATTGAACCTATTTGTGGCCAAATAGTCTTTGAACTTGAACATTCCACACAGACTTTATGACTACCTGTTGTTTCATCAGTAGGTCAAGGAAGACATTTTTTGACAAAAAATAAAAAAACTTCTAACCCTAGATTCCATGAACTTGAACTTTCTATACATTTAAATAGATACCTTCTGATGTTTCATTAGTTCTTTAAGGATGACCCTTTGAACTCGTTTTTGGCCAAAGAGTCTTTGAACTTGAACCTTCTTTACAGACTGATGACTTTCAGTGTTTTCATCTGTAGATCAAGGATGAGATTTTTTGACAAAAAAAAAAAAAAAGATTCTGACCCTGGATTCCATGAACTTGAACTTTCTATACATTTAAATAGATACCTTCTGATGTTTTATTATCTCTTCAATTATGACCCTTTGAACTTATTTTTGGCCTAAGAGTCTTTGAACTTGAACCTTCTTTACAGACTTATGACTTTCTATTGTTTCTTCATTATATCAAGGATGAGATTTTTTTGACAAAAAAAAAAAAAAAAGATTCTGACGCTGGATCCCATGAACTTGAACTTTCTATGCATATATATAGATTCCTTCTGATGCAGTGGTTCAAGGATGACCTTTTGAACTTATTTGAGGCCAAATAGTCTTTGAGCTTGAACCTTCTTTACAGACGTTTGACTTTCTGTTGTTTCTTCAGTATATCAAGAATGAGATTTTTAGATAAAAAATAAATAAAAAGATTCTGACCCTGGATCCCGTGAACTTGAACTTTCTATGCATATATATATATATATATATATATATATATATATATATATATATATATATATATATATAGATTCCTTCTGATGCAGTGGTTCAAGGATAACCTATTGAACCTATTTGTGGCCAAATAGTCTTTGAACTTGAACATTCCACACAGACTTTATGACTACCTGTTGTTTCATCTGTAGGTCAAGGAGGACATTTTTTGACAAAAAATAAAAAACTTCTAATCCTAGATTCCATGAACTTGAACTTTCTATAGATTTAAATAGATTCCTTTTGATGTTTCATTAGTTCTCCAAGGATGACCCTTTGAACTCATTTTTGGCCAAAGAGTCTTTGAATTTGAACCTTCTTTACAGACTGATGACTTTCAGTGTTTTCATCTGTAGAACAAGGATGAGATTTTTTGAAAAAAAAAAAAAAAGATTCTGACCCTGGATCCCATGAACTTGAACTTTCTATACATTTAAATAGATACCTTTCTGATGTTTTATTATCTCTTCAATTATGACACTTTGAACTTATTTTTGGCCAAAGAGTCTTTGAACTTGAACCTTCTTTACAGACTTATGACTTTCTGTTGTTTCTTCATTATATCAAGGATGAGAGTTTTTTGACAAAAAAAAAGATTCTGACGCTGGATCCCATGAACTTGAACTTTCTATGCATATAAATAGATTCCTTCTGATGCAGTGGTACAGGGATGACCTATTGAACCTATTTGAGGCCAAAGAGTCTTTGAACTTGAACATTCCACACAGACTTTATGACTACCTGTTGTTTCATCAGTAAGTCAAGGAAGACATTTTTTGACAAAAAAATAAAAAACTTCTAACCCTAGATTCCATGAACTTGAACTTTCTATACATATAAATAGATTCCTTCTGATGCAGTGGTTCAGGGATGACCTTTTGAACTTATTTGTGGCCAAATAGTCTTTGAGCTTGAACCTTCTTTACAGACGTATGACTTTCTGTTGTTTCTTCAGTATATCAAGAATGAGATTTTTAGATAAAAAATAAAAAAAAGATTCTGACCCTGGATCCCATGAACTTGAACTTTCTATGCATATATATATATTGATTCCTTCTGATGCAGTGGTTCAGGGATGACCTATTGAACCTATTTGAGGCCAAATAGTCTTTGAACTTGAACATTCCACACAGACTTTATGACTACCTCTTGTTTCATCAGTAGGTCAAGGAAGACATTTTTTGACAAAAAAAATAAAAAACTTCTAACCCTAGATTCCATGAACTTGAACTTTCTATACATATAAATAGATTCCTTCTGATGCAGTGTTTCAAGGATGACCTTTTGAACTTATTTGTGGCCAAATAGTCTTTGAGCTTGGACCTTCTTTACAGGCGTATGACATTCTGTTGTTTCTTCAGTATATCAAGAATGAGATTTTTAGACAAAAAAAAATATAGATTCTGACCCTGGATCCCATGAACTTGAACGTCCTATGCATATAAATAGATTCCTTCTGATGCAGTGGTTCAAGGATGACCTTTTGAACTTATTTGTGGCCAAATAGTCTTTGAACTTGAACATTCTATACAGGCTTTATGACTACCTGTTTTTTCATCAGTAGGTCAAGGAAGACATTTTTTGACAGAAATAAAAAATAAACAATTCTGACCCTAGCTTCCATGAACTTGAACTTTTTATAAATATAAATAGATTCCTTCTGATGTTTTATTAGTTCTTCGAGGATGACCCTTTGAACTTATTTTTGGCCAGTGTCTTTGAACTTGAACCTTCTTTACAGACTTATGACTTTCTGTTGTTTCTTCAGTAGATCAAGGATGAGATTTTTTTGACAAAAAAAAAAGATTCTGACCCTGGATCCCATGAACTTGAACTTTCCATGCATATAAAAAGATACCTTCTGACACAGTGGTTCAGGGATGACCTATCGAACCTATTTGTGGCCAAATAGCCTTTGAACTTGAACATTCTACACAGAATTTATCACTACCTGTTGTTTCATCAGTAGGTCAAGTAAGACATTTTTTGGCCAAAAAAAATAAAATAAAATCTGATGCTTGATTCCATGAACTTGAACTTTCTATACATATAAATAGATACCTTCTGATGTTTTATTATCTCTTCAATTATGACCCTTTGAACTTATTTTTGGCCAAAGAGTCTTTGAACTTGAACCTTCTTTACAGACTTATGACTACCTGTTGTTTCATCAGTAGGTCAAGGAAGACATTTATTGGCAAAACACAAAAATCTGACCCTAGAGTCAATGAACTTGAACTTTCTATACATATAAATAGATTCCTTCTGATGTTTTATTACCTCTTTAAGGAGGACCCTTTGAACTTATTTTTGGCCAAAGAGTCTTTGAACTTGAACCTTCTTTACAGACTTATGACTTTCTGTTATTTCTTCAGTATATCAAGGATGAGATTTTATTGACAAAAAAAAAAAAGATTCTGATGCTGGATCCCATGAACTTGAACTTTCTATGCATATAAATAGATTCCTTTTGATGCAGTGGTTCAAGGCTGACATTTTGAACTTATTTGTGGCCAAATAGTCTTTGAGCTTGAACCTTCTTTACAAGTATGACTTTTGTTGTTTCTTCAGTATATCAAGGATGAGATTTTTTGACAAAAAAAAGATTCTGACCCTGGATCCCATGAACTTGAACTTTCTATGGATTTATATAGATTCCTTCTAATGCAGTGGTTCAGGGATGACCAATTGAACCTATTTGTGGCCAAATAGTCTTTGAACTTGAACATTCCACACAGACTTTATGACTACCTGTTGTTTCATCAGTAGGTCAAGGAAGACATTTTTTGAAAAAAAATTAAAAAAACTTCTAACCCTAGATTCCATTAACTTGAACTTTCTATACATTTAAATAGATACCTTCTGATGTTTCATTAGTTCTTCAAGGATGACCCTTTGAACTCATTTTTGGCCAAAGAGTCTTTGAACTTGAACCTTCTTTACAGACTGATGACTTTCAGTGTTTTCATCTGTAGATCAAGGATGAGATTTTTTGACAAAAAAAAAAAAAAAAGATTCTGACCCTGGATTCCATGAACTTGAACTTTCTATACATTTAAATAGATACCTTCTGATGTTTTATTATCATTTAAATTATGACCCTTTGAACTTATTTTTGGCCAAAGAGTCTTTGAACTTGAACCTTCTTTACAGACTTAGGACTTTCTGTTGTTTCTTCATTATATCAAGGATGAGATTTTTTTGACAAAAAAAAAAAAAAGATCCCGACGCTGGATCCCATGAACTTGAACTTTCTATGCATATAAATAGATTCCTTCTGATGCAGTGGTTCAAGGATGACCTTTTGAACTTATTTGTGGCCAAATAGTCTTTGAGCTTGAACCTTCTTTACAGACGTGTGACTTTTTGTTGTTTCTTCAGTATATCAAGAATGAGATTTTTAGATAAAAAATAAATAAAAAGATTCTGACCCTGGATCCCATGAACTTGAACTTTCTATGCATATATATATATATAGATTCCTTCTGATGCAGTGGTTCAAGTATAACCTATTGAACCTATTCGTGGCCAAATAGTCTTTGAACTTGAACATTCCACACAGACTTTATGACTACCTGTTGTTTCATCAGTAGGTCAAGGAAGACATTTTTTGACAAAAAATAAAAAACTTCTAATCCTAGATTCCATGAACTTGAACTTTCTATAGATTTAAATAGATTCCTTCTGATGTTTCATTAGTTCTTCAAGGATGACTCTTTGAACTCATTTTTGGCCAAAGAGTCTTTGAATTTGAACCTTCTTTACAGACTGATGACTTTCAGTGTTTTCATCTGTAGAACAAGGATGAGATTTTTTGAAAAAAAAAAAAAAAGATTCTGACCCTGGATCCCATGAACTTTAACTTTCTATACATTTAAATAGATATCTTTCTGATGTTTTATTATCTCTTCAATTATGACCCTTTGAACTTATTTTTGGCCAAAGAGTCTTTGAACTTGAACCTTCTTTACAGACTTATGACTTTCTGTTGTTTCTTCATTATATCAAAGATGAGAGTTTTTTGACAAAAAAAAAGATTCTGACGCTGGATCCCATGAACTTGAACTTTCTATGCATATAAATAGATTCCTCCTGATGCAGTGGTTCAGGGATGACCTATTGAATCTATTTGAGGCCAAAGAGTCTTTGAACTTGAACATTCCACACAGACTTTATGACTACCTGTTGTTTCATCAGTAAGTCAAGGAAGACATTTTTTGACAAAAAAATAAAAAACTTCTAACCCTAGATTCCATGAACTTGAACTTTCTATACATATAAATAGATTCCTTCTGATGCAGTGGTTCAAGGATGACCTTTTGAACTTATTTGTGGCCAAATAGTCTTTGAGCTTGAACCTTCTTTACAGACGTATGACTTTCTGTTGTTTCTTCAGTATATCAAGAATGAGATTTTTAGATAAAAAAATAAAAAAAAGATTCTGACCCTGGATCCCATGAACTTGAACTTTCTATGCATATATATATTGATTCCTTCTGATGCAGTGGTTCAGGGATGACCTATTGAACCTATTTGAGGCCAAATTGTCTTTGAACTTGAACATTCCACACAGACTTTATGACTACCTGTTGTTTCATCAGTAGGTTAAGGAAGACATTTTTTGACAAAAAATAAAAAACTTCTAATCCTAGATTCCATGAACTTGAACTTTCTATAGATTTAAATAGATTCCTTCTGATGTTTCATTAGTTCTTCAAGGATGACTCTTTGAACTCATTTTTGGCCAAAGAGTCTTTGAATTTGAACCTTCTTTACAGACTGATGACTTTCAGTGTTTTCATCTGTAGAACAAGGATGAGATTTTTTGAAAAAAAAAAAAAAAGATTCTGACCCTGGATCCCATGAACTTTAACTTTCTATACATTTAAATAGATATCTTTCTGATGTTTTATTATCTCTTCAATTATGACCCTTTGAACTTATTTTTGGCCAAAGAGTCTTTGAACTTGAACCTTCTTTACAGACTTATGACTTTCTGTTGTTTCTTCGTTATATCAAAGATGAGAGTTTTTTGACAAAAAAAAAGATTCTGACGCTGGATCCCATGAACTTGAACTTTCTATGCATATAAATAGATTCCTCCTGATGCAGTGGTTCAGGGATGACCTATTGAATCTATTTGAGGCCAAAGAGTCTTTGAACTTGAACATTCCACACAGACTTTATGACTACCTGTTGTTTCATCAGTAAGTCAAGGAAGACATTTTTTGACAAAAAAATAAAAAACTTCTAACCCTAGATTCCATGAACTTGTACTTTCTATACATATAAATAGATTCCTTCTGATGCAGTGGTTCAAGGATGACCTTTTGAACTTATTTGTGGCCAAATAGTCTTTGAGCTTGAACCTTCTTTACAGACGTATGACTTTCTGTTGTTTCTTCAGTATATCAAGAATGAGATTTTTAGATAAAAAAATAAAAAAAAGATTCTGACCCTGGATCCCATGAACTTGAACTTTCTATGCATATATATATTGATTCCTTCTGATGCAGTGGTTCAGGGATGACCTATTGAACCTATTTGAGGCCAAATTGTCTTTGAACTTGAACATTCCACACAGACTTTATGACTACCTGTTGTTTCATCAGTAGGTTAAGGAAGACATTTTTTGACAAAAAAATAAAAAACTTCTAACCCTAGATTCCATGAACTTGAACTTTCTATACATATAAATAGATTCCTTCTGATGCAGTGGTTCAGGGATGACCTTTTGAACTTATTTGTGGCCAAATAGTCTTTGAGCTTGAACCTTCTTTACAGACGTATGACTTTCTGTTGTTTCTTCAGTATATCAAGAATGAGATTTTTAGATAAAAAATAAAAAAAAGATTCTGACCCTGGATCCCATGAACTTGAATTTCTATCTATATAAATAGATTCCTTCTGATGCCGTGGTTCAAGGATGAACTTTTGAACTTATTTGTGGCTTAATAGTCTTTGAGCTTGAACCTTCTTTACAAACGTATGACTTTCTGTTAATTCTTCAGTATATCAAGAATGAGATTTTTAGACAAAAAAAAAATAGATTCTGACCCTGGATCCCATGAACTTGAACATCCAATGCATATAAATAGATTCCTTCTGATGCAGTGGTTCAAGGATGACCTTTTGAACTTATTTGTGGCCAAATAGTCTTTGAACTTGAACATTCTATACAGACTTTATGACTACCTGTTTTTTCATCAGTAGGTCAAGGAAGACATTTTTTGACAGAAATAAAAAATAAACAATTCTGACCCTAGCTTCCATGAACTTGAACTTTTTATACATATAAATAGATTCCTTCTGATGTTTTATTAGTTCTTCGAGGATGACCCTTTGAACTTATTTTTGGCCAGTGTCTTTGAACTTGAACCTTCTTTACAGACTTATGACTTTCTGTTGTTTCTTCAGTAGATCAAGGATGAGATTTTTTTGACAAAAAAAGATTCTGACCCTGGATCCCATGAACTTGAACTTTCTATGCATTTAAAAAGATACCTTCTGACACAGTGGTTCAGGGATGACCTATCGAACCTATTTGTGGCCAAATAGCCTTTGAACTTGAACATTCTACACAGAATTTATCACTACCTGTTGTTTCATCAGTAGGTCAAGTAAGACATTTTTTGGCCAAAAAAAAATAAATAAAATCTGATGCTTGATTCCATGAACTTGAACTTTCTATACATATAAATAGATACCTTCTGATGTTTTATTATCTCTTCAATTATGACCCTTTGAACTTATTTTTGGCCAAAGAGTCTTTGAACTTGAACCTTCTTTACAAACTTATGACTTTCTGTTGTTTCTTCATTATATCAAGGATGAGATTTTTTTGACAAAAAAAAAAAAAAAAAAATTCTGACGTTGGATCCCATGAACTTGAACTTTCTATGCATATAAATAGATTCCTTCTGATGCAGTGGTTTAAGGATGACCTTTTGAACTTATTTGTGGGCAAATAGTCTTTGAACTTAAACATTCTACACAGACTTTATGACTACCTGTTGTTTCATCAGTAGGTGAAGGAAGACATTTTTTGGCAAAACACAAAAATCTGACCCTAGATTCAATGAACTTGAACTTGCTATACATATAAATAGATTCCTTCTGATGTTTTATTACCTCTTCAAGGATGAGCCTTTGAACTTATTTTTGGCCAAAGAGTCTTTGAACTTGATCCTTCTTTACAGACTTATGACTTTCTGTTATTTCTTCAGTATATCAAGGATGAGATTTTATTGACAAAAAAAAAAGATTCTGATGCTGGATCCCATGAACTTGAACTTTCTATGCATATAAATAGATTCCTTTTGATGCAGTGGTTCAAGGAGGACCTTTTGAACTTATTTGTGGCCAAATAGTCTTTGAGCTTGAACCTTCTTTACAAGTATGACTTTTGTTGTTTCTTCAGTAGATCAAGGATGAGATTTTTTGACAAAAAAAAGATTCTGACCCTGGATCCCATGAACTTGAACTTTCTATGCATTTATATAGATTCCTTCTAATGCAGTGGTTCAGGGATGACCTATTGAACCTATTTGTGGCCAAATAGTCTCTGAACTTGAACATTCCACACAGACTTTATGACTACCTGTTGTTTCATCAGTAGGTCAAGGAAGACATTTTTTGAAAAAAAATAAAAAAAACTTCTAACCCTAGATTCCATTAACTTGAACTTTCTATACATTTAAATAGATACCTTCTGATGTTTCATTAGTTCTTCAAGGATGACCCTTTGAACTCATTTTTGGCCAAAGAGTCTTTGAACTTGAACCTTCTTTACAGACTGATGACTTTCAGTGTTTTCATCTGTAGATCAAGGATGAGATTTTTTGACAAAAAAAAAAAAAAAGATTCTGACCCTGGATTCCATGAACTTGAACTTTCTATACATTTAAATAGATACCTTCTGATGTTTTATTATCTTTTCAATTATGACCCTTTGAACTTATTTTTGGCCAAAGAGTCTTTGAACTTGAACCTTCTTTACAGACTTAGGACTTTCTGTTGTTTCTTCATTATATCAAGGATGAGATTTTTTTGACAAAAAAAAAAAAAAGATTCTGACGCTGGATCCCATGAACTTGAACTTTCTATGCATATAAATAGATTCCTTCTGATGCAGTGGTTCAAGGATGACCTTTTGAACTTATGTGTGGCCAAATAGTCTTTGAGCTTGAACCTTCTTTACAGACGTATGACTTTTTGTTGTTTCTTCAGTATATCAAGAATGAGATTTTTAGATAAACAATAAATAAAAAGATTCTGAACCTGGATCCCATGAACTTGAACTTTCTATGCATATATATATAGATTCCTTCTGATGCAGTGGTTCAAGGATAACCTATTGAACCTATTTGAGGCCAAAGAGTCTTTGAACTTGAACATTCCACACAGACTTTATGACTACCTGTTGTTTCATCAGTAGGTCAAGGAAGACATTTTTTGACAAAAAATAAAAAACTTCTAATCCTAGATTCCATGAACTTGAACTTTCTATAGATTTAAATAGATTCCTTCTGATGTTTCATTAGTTCATCAAGGATGACCCTTTGAACTCATTTTTGGCCAAAGAGTCTTTGAATTTGAACCTTCTTTACAGACTGATGACTTTCAGTGTTTTCATCTGTAGAACAAGGATGAGATTTTTTGAAAAAAAAAAAAAAAAGATTCTGACCCTGGATCCCATGAACTTGAATTTCTATGCATATAAATAGATTCCTTCTGATGCCGTGGTTCAAGGATGAACTTTTGAACTTATTTGTGGCTTAATAGTCTTTGAGCTTGAACCTTCTTTACAAACGTATGACTTTCTGTTAATTCTTCAGTATATCAAGAATGAGATTTTTAGACAAAAAAAAAATAGATTCTGACCCTGGATCCCATGAACTTGAACGTCCTATGCATATAAATAGATTCCTTCTGATGCAGTGGTTCAAGGATGACCTTTTGAACTTATTTGTGGCTTAATAGTCTTTGAACTTGAACCTTCTTTACAGACTTATGACTTTCTGTTGTTTCTTCAGTAGATCAAGGATGAGATTTTTTTGACAAAAAAAAAGATTCTGACCCTGGATCCCATGAACTTGAACTTTCCATGCATATAAAAAGATACCTTCTGACACAGTGGTTCAGGGATGACCTATCGAACCTATTTGTGGCCAAATAGCCTTTGAACTTGAACATTCTACACAGAATTTATCACTACCTGTTGTTTCATCAGTAGGTCAAGTAAGACATTTTTTGGCCAAAAAAAATAAAATAAAATCTGATGCTTGATTCCATGAACTTGAACTTTCTATACATATAAATAGATACCTTCTGATGTTTTATTATCTCTTCAATTATGACCCTTTGAACTTATTTTTGGCCAAAGAGTCTTTGAACTTGAACCTTCTTTACAGACTTATGACTACCTGTTGTTTCATCAGTAGGTCAAGGAAGACATTTATTGGCAAAACACAAAAATCTGACCCTAGAGTCAATGAACTTGAACTTTCTATACATATAAATAGATTCCTTCTGATGTTTTATTACCTCTTTAAGGAGGACCCTTTGAACTTATTTTTGGCCAAAGAGTCTTTGAACTTGAACCTTCTTTACAGACTTATGACTTTCTGTTATTTCTTCAGTATATCAAGGATGAGATTTTATTGACAAAAAAAAAAAAGATTCTGATGCTGGATCCCATGAACTTGAACTTTCTATGCATATAAATAGATTCCTTTTGATGCAGTGGTTCAAGGCTGACATTTTGAACTTATTTGTGGCCAAATAGTCTTTGAGCTTGAACCTTCTTTACAAGTATGACTTTTGTTGTTTCTTCAGTATATCAAGGATGAGATTTTTTGACAAAAAAAAGATTCTGACCCTGGATCCCATGAACTTGAACTTTCTATGGATTTATATAGATTCCTTCTAATGCAGTGGTTCAGGGATGACCAATTGAACCTATTTGTGGCCAAATAGTCTTTGAACTTGAACATTCCACACAGACTTTATGACTACCTGTTGTTTCATCAGTAGGTCAAGGAAGACATTTTTTGAAAAAAAATTAAAAAAACTTCTAACCCTAGATTCCATTAACTTGAACTTTCTATACATTTAAATAGATACCTTCTGATGTTTCATTAGTTCTTCAAGGATGACCCTTTGAACTCATTTTTGGCCAAAGAGTCTTTGAACTTGAACCTTCTTTACAGACTGATGACTTTCAGTGTTTTCATCTGTAGATCAAGGATGAGATTTTTTGACAAAAAAAAAAAAAAAAGATTCTGACCCTGGATTCCATGAACTTGAACTTTCTATACATTTAAATAGATACCTTCTGATGTTTTATTATCATTTAAATTATGACCCTTTGAACTTATTTTTGGCCAAAGAGTCTTTGAACTTGAACCTTCTTTACAGACTTAGGACTTTCTGTTGTTTCTTCATTATATCAAGGATGAGATTTTTTTGACAAAAAAAAAAAAAAGATCCCGACGCTGGATCCCATGAACTTGAACTTTCTATGCATATAAATAGATTCCTTCTGATGCAGTGGTTCAAGGATGACCTTTTGAACTTATTTGTGGCCAAATAGTCTTTGAGCTTGAACCTTCTTTACAGACGTGTGACTTTTTGTTGTTTCTTCAGTATATCAAGAATGAGATTTTTAGATAAAAAATAAATAAAAAGATTCTGACCCTGGATCCCATGAACTTGAACTTTCTATGCATATATATATATATAGATTCCTTCTGATGCAGTGGTTCAAGTATAACCTATTGAACCTATTCGTGGCCAAATAGTCTTTGAACTTGAACATTCCACACAGACTTTATGACTACCTGTTGTTTCATCAGTAGGTCAAGGAAGACATTTTTTGACAAAAAATAAAAAACTTCTAATCCTAGATTCCATGAACTTGAACTTTCTATAGATTTAAATAGATTCCTTCTGATGTTTCATTAGTTCTTCAAGGATGACTCTTTGAACTCATTTTTGGCCAAAGAGTCTTTGAATTTGAACCTTCTTTACAGACTGATGACTTTCAGTGTTTTCATCTGTAGAACAAGGATGAGATTTTTTGAAAAAAAAAAAAAAAGATTCTGACCCTGGATCCCATGAACTTTAACTTTCTATACATTTAAATAGATATCTTTCTGATGTTTTATTATCTCTTCAATTATGACCCTTTGAACTTATTTTTGGCCAAAGAGTCTTTGAACTTGAACCTTCTTTACAGACTTATGACTTTCTGTTGTTTCTTCATTATATCAAAGATGAGAGTTTTTTGACAAAAAAAAAGATTCTGACGCTGGATCCCATGAACTTGAACTTTCTATGCATATAAATAGATTCCTCCTGATGCAGTGGTTCAGGGATGACCTATTGAATCTATTTGAGGCCAAAGAGTCTTTGAACTTGAACATTCCACACAGACTTTATGACTACCTGTTGTTTCATCAGTAAGTCAAGGAAGACATTTTTTGACAAAAAAATAAAAAACTTCTAACCCTAGATTCCATGAACTTGAACTTTCTATACATATAAATAGATTCCTTCTGATGCAGTGGTTCAAGGATGACCTTTTGAACTTATTTGTGGCCAAATAGTCTTTGAGCTTGAACCTTCTTTACAGACGTATGACTTTCTGTTGTTTCTTCAGTATATCAAGAATGAGATTTTTAGATAAAAAAATAAAAAAAAGATTCTGACCCTGGATCCCATGAACTTGAACTTTCTATGCATATATATATTGATTCCTTCTGATGCAGTGGTTCAGGGATGACCTATTGAACCTATTTGAGGCCAAATTGTCTTTGAACTTGAACATTCCACACAGACTTTATGACTACCTGTTGTTTCATCAGTAGGTTAAGGAAGACATTTTTTGACAAAAAATAAAAAACTTCTAATCCTAGATTCCATGAACTTGAACTTTCTATAGATTTAAATAGATTCCTTCTGATGTTTCATTAGTTCTTCAAGGATGACTCTTTGAACTCATTTTTGGCCAAAGAGTCTTTGAATTTGAACCTTCTTTACAGACTGATGACTTTCAGTGTTTTCATCTGTAGAACAAGGATGAGATTTTTTGAAAAAAAAAAAAAAAGATTCTGACCCTGGATCCCATGAACTTTAACTTTCTATACATTTAAATAGATATCTTTCTGATGTTTTATTATCTCTTCAATTATGACCCTTTGAACTTATTTTTGGCCAAAGAGTCTTTGAACTTGAACCTTCTTTACAGACTTATGACTTTCTGTTGTTTCTTCGTTATATCAAAGATGAGAGTTTTTTGACAAAAAAAAAGATTCTGACGCTGGATCCCATGAACTTGAACTTTCTATGCATATAAATAGATTCCTCCTGATGCAGTGGTTCAGGGATGACCTATTGAATCTATTTGAGGCCAAAGAGTCTTTGAACTTGAACATTCCACACAGACTTTATGACTACCTGTTGTTTCATCAGTAAGTCAAGGAAGACATTTTTTGACAAAAAAATAAAAAACTTCTAACCCTAGATTCCATGAACTTGTACTTTCTATACATATAAATAGATTCCTTCTGATGCAGTGGTTCAAGGATGACCTTTTGAACTTATTTGTGGCCAAATAGTCTTTGAGCTTGAACCTTCTTTACAGACGTATGACTTTCTGTTGTTTCTTCAGTATATCAAGAATGAGATTTTTAGATAAAAAAATAAAAAAAAGATTCTGACCCTGGATCCCATGAACTTGAACTTTCTATGCATATATATATTGATTCCTTCTGATGCAGTGGTTCAGGGATGACCTATTGAACCTATTTGAGGCCAAATTGTCTTTGAACTTGAACATTCCACACAGACTTTATGACTACCTGTTGTTTCATCAGTAGGTTAAGGAAGACATTTTTTGACAAAAAAATAAAAAACTTCTAACCCTAGATTCCATGAACTTGAACTTTCTATACATATAAATAGATTCCTTCTGATGCAGTGGTTCAGGGATGACCTTTTGAACTTATTTGTGGCCAAATAGTCTTTGAGCTTGAACCTTCTTTACAGACGTATGACTTTCTGTTGTTTCTTCAGTATATCAAGAATGAGATTTTTAGATAAAAAATAAAAAAAAGATTCTGACCCTGGATCCCATGAACTTGAATTTCTATCTATATAAATAGATTCCTTCTGATGCCGTGGTTCAAGGATGAACTTTTGAACTTATTTGTGGCTTAATAGTCTTTGAGCTTGAACCTTCTTTACAAACGTATGACTTTCTGTTAATTCTTCAGTATATCAAGAATGAGATTTTTAGACAAAAAAAAAATAGATTCTGACCCTGGATCCCATGAACTTGAACATCCAATGCATATAAATAGATTCCTTCTGATGCAGTGGTTCAAGGATGACCTTTTGAACTTATTTGTGGCCAAATAGTCTTTGAACTTGAACATTCTATACAGACTTTATGACTACCTGTTTTTTCATCAGTAGGTCAAGGAAGACATTTTTTGACAGAAATAAAAAATAAACAATTCTGACCCTAGCTTCCATGAACTTGAACTTTTTATACATATAAATAGATTCCTTCTGATGTTTTATTAGTTCTTCGAGGATGACCCTTTGAACTTATTTTTGGCCAGTGTCTTTGAACTTGAACCTTCTTTACAGACTTATGACTTTCTGTTGTTTCTTCAGTAGATCAAGGATGAGATTTTTTTGACAAAAAAAGATTCTGACCCTGGATCCCATGAACTTGAACTTTCTATGCATTTAAAAAGATACCTTCTGACACAGTGGTTCAGGGATGACCTATCGAACCTATTTGTGGCCAAATAGCCTTTGAACTTGAACATTCTACACAGAATTTATCACTACCTGTTGTTTCATCAGTAGGTCAAGTAAGACATTTTTTGGCCAAAAAAAAATAAATAAAATCTGATGCTTGATTCCATGAACTTGAACTTTCTATACATATAAATAGATACCTTCTGATGTTTTATTATCTCTTCAATTATGACCCTTTGAACTTATTTTTGGCCAAAGAGTCTTTGAACTTGAACCTTCTTTACAAACTTATGACTTTCTGTTGTTTCTTCATTATATCAAGGATGAGATTTTTTTGACAAAAAAAAAAAAAAAAAAATTCTGACGTTGGATCCCATGAACTTGAACTTTCTATGCATATAAATAGATTCCTTCTGATGCAGTGGTTTAAGGATGACCTTTTGAACTTATTTGTGGGCAAATAGTCTTTGAACTTAAACATTCTACACAGACTTTATGACTACCTGTTGTTTCATCAGTAGGTGAAGGAAGACATTTTTTGGCAAAACACAAAAATCTGACCCTAGATTCAATGAACTTGAACTTGCTATACATATAAATAGATTCCTTCTGATGTTTTATTACCTCTTCAAGGATGAGCCTTTGAACTTATTTTTGGCCAAAGAGTCTTTGAACTTGATCCTTCTTTACAGACTTATGACTTTCTGTTATTTCTTCAGTATATCAAGGATGAGATTTTATTGACAAAAAAAAAAGATTCTGATGCTGGATCCCATGAACTTGAACTTTCTATGCATATAAATAGATTCCTTTTGATGCAGTGGTTCAAGGAGGACCTTTTGAACTTATTTGTGGCCAAATAGTCTTTGAGCTTGAACCTTCTTTACAAGTATGACTTTTGTTGTTTCTTCAGTAGATCAAGGATGAGATTTTTTGACAAAAAAAAGATTCTGACCCTGGATCCCATGAACTTGAACTTTCTATGCATTTATATAGATTCCTTCTAATGCAGTGGTTCAGGGATGACCTATTGAACCTATTTGTGGCCAAATAGTCTCTGAACTTGAACATTCCACACAGACTTTATGACTACCTGTTGTTTCATCAGTAGGTCAAGGAAGACATTTTTTGAAAAAAAATAAAAAAAACTTCTAACCCTAGATTCCATTAACTTGAACTTTCTATACATTTAAATAGATACCTTCTGATGTTTCATTAGTTCTTCAAGGATGACCCTTTGAACTCATTTTTGGCCAAAGAGTCTTTGAACTTGAACCTTCTTTACAGACTGATGACTTTCAGTGTTTTCATCTGTAGATCAAGGATGAGATTTTTTGACAAAAAAAAAAAAAAAGATTCTGACCCTGGATTCCATGAACTTGAACTTTCTATACATTTAAATAGATACCTTCTGATGTTTTATTATCTCTTCAATTATGACCCTTTGAACTTATTTTTGGCCAAAGAGTCTTTGAACTTGAACCTTCTTTACAGACTTAGGACTTTCTGTTGTTTCTTCATTATATCAAGGATGAGATTTTTTTGACAAAAAAAAAAAAAAGATTCTGACGCTGGATCCCATGAACTTGAACTTTCTATGCATATAAATAGATTCCTTCTGATGCAGTGGTTCAAGGATGACCTTTTGAACTTATGTGTGGCCAAATAGTCTTTGAGCTTGAACCTTCTTTACAGACGTATGACTTTTTGTTGTTTCTTCAGTATATCAAGAATGAGATTTTTAGATAAACAATAAATAAAAAGATTCTGAACCTGGATCCCATGAACTTGAACTTTCTATGCATATATATATAGATTCCTTCTGATGCAGTGGTTCAAGGATAACCTATTGAACCTATTTGAGGCCAAAGAGTCTTTGAACTTGAACATTCCACACAGACTTTATGACTACCTGTTGTTTCATCAGTAGGTCAAGGAAGACATTTTTTGACAAAAAATAAAAAACTTCTAATCCTAGATTCCATGAACTTGAACTTTCTATAGATTTAAATAGATTCCTTCTGATGTTTCATTAGTTCATCAAGGATGACCCTTTGAACTCATTTTTGGCCAAAGAGTCTTTGAATTTGAACCTTCTTTACAGACTGATGACTTTCAGTGTTTTCATCTGTAGAACAAGGATGAGATTTTTTGAAAAAAAAAAAAAAAAGATTCTGACCCTGGATCCCATGAACTTGAACTTTCTATACATTTAAATAGATACCTTTCTGATGTTTTATTATCTCTTCAATTATGACCCTTTGAACTTATTTTTGGCCAAAGAGTCTTTGAACTTGAACCTTCTTTACAGACTTATGACTTTCTGTTGTTTCTTCATTATATCAAGGATGAGAGTTTTTTGACAAAAAAAAAAAAGATTCTGACGCTGGATCCCATGAACTTGAACTTTCTATGCATATAAATAGATTCCTTCTGATGCAGTGGTTCAGGGATGACCTATTGAATCTATTTGAGGCCAAAGAGTCTTTGAACTTGAACATTCCACTCAGACTTTATGACTACCTGTTGTTTCATCAGTAAGTCAAGGAAGACATTTTTTGACAAAAAAATAAAAAACTTCTAACCCTAGATTCCATGAACTTGAACTCTCTATACATATAAATAGATTCCTTCTGATGCAGTGGTTCAAGGATGACCTTTTGAACTTATTTGTGGCCAAATAGTCTTTGAGCTTGAACCTTCTTTACAGCTGTATGACTTTCTGTTGTTTCTTCAGTATATCAAGAATGAGATTTTTAGATAAAAAATAAAAAAAAGATTCTGACCCTGGATCCCATGAACTTGAGCTTTCTATGCATATATATATTGATTCCTTCTGATGCAGTGGTTCAGGGATGACCTATTGAACCTATTTGAGGCCAAATTGTCTTTGAACTTGAACATTCCACACAGACTTTATGACTACCTGTTGTTTCATCAGTAGGTTAATGAAGACATTTTTTGACAAAAAAATAAAAAACTTCTAACCCTAGATTCCATGAACTTGAACTTTCTATACATTTAAATAGATTCCTTCTGATGCAGTGGTTCAAGGATGACCTTTTGAACTTATTTGTGGCCAAATAGTCTTTGAACTTGAACCTTCTTTACAGACTTATGACTTTCTGTTGTTTCTTCATTATATCAAGGATGAGATTTTTTTGACAAAAAAAAAAAAAAAAAAGATTCTGACGCTGGATCCCATGAACTTGAACTTTCTATGCATATAAATAGATTCCTTCTGATGCAGTGGTTTAAGGATGACCTTTTGAACTTATTTGTGGGCAAATAGTCTTTGAACTTAAACATTCTACATGTAAAGTCTTTGAACTTGAACCTTCTTTACAGACTTATGACTTTCTGTTGTTTCTTCAGTAGATCAAGGATGAGATTTTTTGACAAAAAAAAAAAGATTCTGACTCTGGATCCCATTAACTTGAATTTTCTATGCATATAAAAAGATTCCTTCTGATGCAGTGGTTCAGGGATGACCTATTGAATCTATTTGAGGCCAAAGAGTCTTTGAACTTGAACATTTCACACAGACTTTATGACTACCTGTTGTTTCATCAGTAGGTTAAGGAAGACATTTTTTGACAAAAAAATAAAAAACTTCTAACCCTAGATTCCATGAACTTGAACTTTCTATACATTTAAATAGATTCCTTCTGATGCAGTGGTTCAAGGATGACCTTTTGAACTTATTTGTGGCCAAATAGTCTTTGAACTTGAACCTTCTTTACAGACTTATGACTTTCTGTTGTTTCTTCATTATATCAAGGATGAGATTTTTTTGACAAAAAAAAAAAAAAAAAAGATTCTGACGCTGGATCCCATGAACTTGAACTTTCTATGCATATAAATAGATTCCTTCTGATGCAGTGATTTAAGGATGACCTTTTGAACTTATTTGTGGGCAAATAGTCTTTGAACTTAAACATTCTACATGTAAAGTCTTTGAACTTGAACCTTCTTTACAGACTTATGACTTTCTGTTGTTTCTTCAGTAGATCAAGGATGAGATTTTTTGACAAAAAAAAAAAAGATTCTGACTCTGGATCCCATGAACTTGAATTTTCTATGCATATAAAAAGATTCCTTCTGACGCATTGGTTCAGGGTTGATCTATTGAACCTATTTGTGGCCAAAAAGCCTTTGAACTTTAACATTCTACACAGACTTTACCACTACCTGTTGTTTCATCAGTAGGTCAAGGAAGACATTTTTTGGCAAAAAAAAAAAAAAAAATCTGACCCTGGATTCCATGAACTTGAACTTTCTATGCATATAAATATATTCCTTCTGATGTTTTATTAGTTCTTCAAGGATGACCCTTTGAAATTATTTTTGGCCAAAGAGTCTTTGATCTTGAACCTTCTTTACAGACTTATGATTTTCTTTTGTTTCTTCAGTAGATCAAGGATGAGATTTAAAAAAAAAAAAAATACCAAATAGCCTTTTAACTTGAACATTCTACACAGACTTTATGACTACCTGTTGTTTCATCAGTAGGTCAAGGAAGACGGTTTTTGACACAAAAAAAAAAAAAAACTTCTAAACCTAGATTCAATGAACTTGAATTTACTATACATATAAATAGATTCCTTCTGATGTTTTATTAATTCTTCAAGGATGACCCTTTGAACTCATTTTTGGCCAAATAGCCTTTGAGCTTGAACCTTCTTTACAGACGTTTGACTTTCTGTTGTTTCTTCAATATATTAAGAATGAGATTTTTAGTTTAAAAAAAAAAACAAAAAAAAAACCTTCTGACCCTGGTTCCCATGAACTTAAACTTTCTATGCATATAAATAGATTCCTTCTGATGCAGTGGTTCAGGGATGACCTTTTCAACCTATTTGTGGCAAAATAGTCTTAGAACTTGAACATTCCACACAGACTTTATATACCTGTTGTTTCATCAGTAGGTCAAGGAAGACATTTTTTGACAAACAAATAAAAAACTTCTAACCCTAGATTCCATGAACTTGAGCTTTCTATGCATATAAATAGATTCCTTCTGATGCAATGGTTCAAGGATGACCTTTTGAACTGATTTGTGGCCAAATATTCTTTGAACTTGAACATGCTACACAGACTTTAAAACTACCTGTTGTTTCATCAGTAGGTCAAGGAAGACATTTTTTGAAAAAAAATTAAAAAAACTTCTAACCCTAGATTCCATTAACTTGAACTTTCTATACATTTAAATAGATACCTTCTGATGTTTCATTAGTTCTTCAAGGATGACCCTTTGAACTCATTTTTGGCCAAAGAGTCTTTGAACTTGAACCTTCTTTACAGACTGATGACTTTCAGTGTTTTCATCTGTAGATCAAGGATGAGATTTTTTGACAAAAAAAAAAAAAAAAGATTCTGACCCTGGATTCCATGAACTTGAACTTTCTATACATTTAAATAGATACCTTCTGATGTTTTATTATCATTTAAATTATGACCCTTTGAACTTATTTTTGGCCAAAGAGTCTTTGAACTTGAACCTTCTTTACAGACTTAGGACTTTCTGTTGTTTCTTCATTATATCAAGGATGAGATTTTTTTGACAAAAAAAAAAAAAAGATCCCGACGCTGGATCCCATGAACTTGAACTTTCTATGCATATAAATAGATTCCTTCTGATGCAGTGGTTCAAGGATGACCTTTTGAACTTATTTGTGGCCAAATAGTCTTTGAGCTTGAACCTTCTTTACAGACGTGTGACTTTTTGTTGTTTCTTCAGTATATCAAGAATGAGATTTTTAGATAAAAAATAAATAAAAAGATTCTGACCCTGGATCCCATGAACTTGAACTTTCTATGCATATATATATATATAGATTCCTTCTGATGCAGTGGTTCAAGTATAACCTATTGAACCTATTCGTGGCCAAATAGTCTTTGAACTTGAACATTCCACACAGACTTTATGACTACCTGTTGTTTCATCAGTAGGTCAAGGAAGACATTTTTTGACAAAAAATAAAAAACTTCTAATCCTAGATTCCATGAACTTGAACTTTCTATAGATTTAAATAGATTCCTTCTGATGTTTCATTAGTTCTTCAAGGATGACTCTTTGAACTCATTTTTGGCCAAAGAGTCTTTGAATTTGAACCTTCTTTACAGACTGATGACTTTCAGTGTTTTCATCTGTAGAACAAGGATGAGATTTTTTGAAAAAAAAAAAAAAAGATTCTGACCCTGGATCCCATGAACTTTAACTTTCTATACATTTAAATAGATATCTTTCTGATGTTTTATTATCTCTTCAATTATGACCCTTTGAACTTATTTTTGGCCAAAGAGTCTTTGAACTTGAACCTTCTTTACAGACTTATGACTTTCTGTTGTTTCTTCATTATATCAAAGATGAGAGTTTTTTGACAAAAAAAAAGATTCTGACGCTGGATCCCATGAACTTGAACTTTCTATGCATATAAATAGATTCCTCCTGATGCAGTGGTTCAGGGATGACCTATTGAATCTATTTGAGGCCAAAGAGTCTTTGAACTTGAACATTCCACACAGACTTTATGACTACCTGTTGTTTCATCAGTAAGTCAAGGAAGACATTTTTTGACAAAAAAATAAAAAACTTCTAACCCTAGATTCCATGAACTTGAACTTTCTATACATATAAATAGATTCCTTCTGATGCAGTGGTTCAAGGATGACCTTTTGAACTTATTTGTGGCCAAATAGTCTTTGAGCTTGAACCTTCTTTACAGACGTATGACTTTCTGTTGTTTCTTCAGTATATCAAGAATGAGATTTTTAGATAAAAAAATAAAAAAAAGATTCTGACCCTGGATCCCATGAACTTGAACTTTCTATGCATATATATATTGATTCCTTCTGATGCAGTGGTTCAGGGATGACCTATTGAACCTATTTGAGGCCAAATTGTCTTTGAACTTGAACATTCCACACAGACTTTATGACTACCTGTTGTTTCATCAGTAGGTTAAGGAAGACATTTTTTGACAAAAAATAAAAAACTTCTAATCCTAGATTCCATGAACTTGAACTTTCTATAGATTTAAATAGATTCCTTCTGATGTTTCATTAGTTCTTCAAGGATGACTCTTTGAACTCATTTTTGGCCAAAGAGTCTTTGAATTTGAACCTTCTTTACAGACTGATGACTTTCAGTGTTTTCATCTGTAGAACAAGGATGAGATTTTTTGAAAAAAAAAAAAAAAGATTCTGACCCTGGATCCCATGAACTTTAACTTTCTATACATTTAAATAGATATCTTTCTGATGTTTTATTATCTCTTCAATTATGACCCTTTGAACTTATTTTTGGCCAAAGAGTCTTTGAACTTGAACCTTCTTTACAGACTTATGACTTTCTGTTGTTTCTTCGTTATATCAAAGATGAGAGTTTTTTGACAAAAAAAAAGATTCTGACGCTGGATCCCATGAACTTGAACTTTCTATGCATATAAATAGATTCCTCCTGATGCAGTGGTTCAGGGATGACCTATTGAATCTATTTGAGGCCAAAGAGTCTTTGAACTTGAACATTCCACACAGACTTTATGACTACCTGTTGTTTCATCAGTAAGTCAAGGAAGACATTTTTTGACAAAAAAATAAAAAACTTCTAACCCTAGATTCCATGAACTTGTACTTTCTATACATATAAATAGATTCCTTCTGATGCAGTGGTTCAAGGATGACCTTTTGAACTTATTTGTGGCCAAATAGTCTTTGAGCTTGAACCTTCTTTACAGACGTATGACTTTCTGTTGTTTCTTCAGTATATCAAGAATGAGATTTTTAGATAAAAAAATAAAAAAAAGATTCTGACCCTGGATCCCATGAACTTGAACTTTCTATGCATATATATATTGATTCCTTCTGATGCAGTGGTTCAGGGATGACCTATTGAACCTATTTGAGGCCAAATTGTCTTTGAACTTGAACATTCCACACAGACTTTATGACTACCTGTTGTTTCATCAGTAGGTTAAGGAAGACATTTTTTGACAAAAAAATAAAAAACTTCTAACCCTAGATTCCATGAACTTGAACTTTCTATACATATAAATAGATTCCTTCTGATGCAGTGGTTCAGGGATGACCTTTTGAACTTATTTGTGGCCAAATAGTCTTTGAGCTTGAACCTTCTTTACAGACGTATGACTTTCTGTTGTTTCTTCAGTATATCAAGAATGAGATTTTTAGATAAAAAATAAAAAAAAGATTCTGACCCTGGATCCCATGAACTTGAATTTCTATCTATATAAATAGATTCCTTCTGATGCCGTGGTTCAAGGATGAACTTTTGAACTTATTTGTGGCTTAATAGTCTTTGAGCTTGAACCTTCTTTACAAACGTATGACTTTCTGTTAATTCTTCAGTATATCAAGAATGAGATTTTTAGACAAAAAAAAAATAGATTCTGACCCTGGATCCCATGAACTTGAACATCCAATGCATATAAATAGATTCCTTCTGATGCAGTGGTTCAAGGATGACCTTTTGAACTTATTTGTGGCCAAATAGTCTTTGAACTTGAACATTCTATACAGACTTTATGACTACCTGTTTTTTCATCAGTAGGTCAAGGAAGACATTTTTTGACAGAAATAAAAAATAAACAATTCTGACCCTAGCTTCCATGAACTTGAACTTTTTATACATATAAATAGATTCCTTCTGATGTTTTATTAGTTCTTCGAGGATGACCCTTTGAACTTATTTTTGGCCAGTGTCTTTGAACTTGAACCTTCTTTACAGACTTATGACTTTCTGTTGTTTCTTCAGTAGATCAAGGATGAGATTTTTTTGACAAAAAAAGATTCTGACCCTGGATCCCATGAACTTGAACTTTCTATGCATTTAAAAAGATACCTTCTGACACAGTGGTTCAGGGATGACCTATCGAACCTATTTGTGGCCAAATAGCCTTTGAACTTGAACATTCTACACAGAATTTATCACTACCTGTTGTTTCATCAGTAGGTCAAGTAAGACATTTTTTGGCCAAAAAAAAATAAATAAAATCTGATGCTTGATTCCATGAACTTGAACTTTCTATACATATAAATAGATACCTTCTGATGTTTTATTATCTCTTCAATTATGACCCTTTGAACTTATTTTTGGCCAAAGAGTCTTTGAACTTGAACCTTCTTTACAAACTTATGACTTTCTGTTGTTTCTTCATTATATCAAGGATGAGATTTTTTTGACAAAAAAAAAAAAAAAAAAATTCTGACGTTGGATCCCATGAACTTGAACTTTCTATGCATATAAATAGATTCCTTCTGATGCAGTGGTTTAAGGATGACCTTTTGAACTTATTTGTGGGCAAATAGTCTTTGAACTTAAACATTCTACACAGACTTTATGACTACCTGTTGTTTCATCAGTAGGTGAAGGAAGACATTTTTTGGCAAAACACAAAAATCTGACCCTAGATTCAATGAACTTGAACTTGCTATACATATAAATAGATTCCTTCTGATGTTTTATTACCTCTTCAAGGATGAGCCTTTGAACTTATTTTTGGCCAAAGAGTCTTTGAACTTGATCCTTCTTTACAGACTTATGACTTTCTGTTATTTCTTCAGTATATCAAGGATGAGATTTTATTGACAAAAAAAAAAGATTCTGATGCTGGATCCCATGAACTTGAACTTTCTATGCATATAAATAGATTCCTTTTGATGCAGTGGTTCAAGGAGGACCTTTTGAACTTATTTGTGGCCAAATAGTCTTTGAGCTTGAACCTTCTTTACAAGTATGACTTTTGTTGTTTCTTCAGTAGATCAAGGATGAGATTTTTTGACAAAAAAAAGATTCTGACCCTGGATCCCATGAACTTGAACTTTCTATGCATTTATATAGATTCCTTCTAATGCAGTGGTTCAGGGATGACCTATTGAACCTATTTGTGGCCAAATAGTCTCTGAACTTGAACATTCCACACAGACTTTATGACTACCTGTTGTTTCATCAGTAGGTCAAGGAAGACATTTTTTGAAAAAAAATAAAAAAAACTTCTAACCCTAGATTCCATTAACTTGAACTTTCTATACATTTAAATAGATACCTTCTGATGTTTCATTAGTTCTTCAAGGATGACCCTTTGAACTCATTTTTGGCCAAAGAGTCTTTGAACTTGAACCTTCTTTACAGACTGATGACTTTCAGTGTTTTCATCTGTAGATCAAGGATGAGATTTTTTGACAAAAAAAAAAAAAAAGATTCTGACCCTGGATTCCATGAACTTGAACTTTCTATACATTTAAATAGATACCTTCTGATGTTTTATTATCTCTTCAATTATGACCCTTTGAACTTATTTTTGGCCAAAGAGTCTTTGAACTTGAACCTTCTTTACAGACTTAGGACTTTCTGTTGTTTCTTCATTATATCAAGGATGAGATTTTTTTGACAAAAAAAAAAAAAAGATTCTGACGCTGGATCCCATGAACTTGAACTTTCTATGCATATAAATAGATTCCTTCTGATGCAGTGGTTCAAGGATGACCTTTTGAACTTATGTGTGGCCAAATAGTCTTTGAGCTTGAACCTTCTTTACAGACGTATGACTTTTTGTTGTTTCTTCAGTATATCAAGAATGAGATTTTTAGATAAACAATAAATAAAAAGATTCTGAACCTGGATCCCATGAACTTGAACTTTCTATGCATATATATATAGATTCCTTCTGATGCAGTGGTTCAAGGATAACCTATTGAACCTATTTGAGGCCAAAGAGTCTTTGAACTTGAACATTCCACACAGACTTTATGACTACCTGTTGTTTCATCAGTAGGTCAAGGAAGACATTTTTTGACAAAAAATAAAAAACTTCTAATCCTAGATTCCATGAACTTGAACTTTCTATAGATTTAAATAGATTCCTTCTGATGTTTCATTAGTTCATCAAGGATGACCCTTTGAACTCATTTTTGGCCAAAGAGTCTTTGAATTTGAACCTTCTTTACAGACTGATGACTTTCAGTGTTTTCATCTGTAGAACAAGGATGAGATTTTTTGAAAAAAAAAAAAAAAAGATTCTGACCCTGGATCCCATGAACTTGAACTTTCTATACATTTAAATAGATACCTTTCTGATGTTTTATTATCTCTTCAATTATGACCCTTTGAACTTATTTTTGGCCAAAGAGTCTTTGAACTTGAACCTTCTTTACAGACTTATGACTTTCTGTTGTTTCTTCATTATATCAAGGATGAGAGTTTTTTGACAAAAAAAAAAAAGATTCTGACGCTGGATCCCATGAACTTGAACTTTCTATGCATATAAATAGATTCCTTCTGATGCAGTGGTTCAGGGATGACCTATTGAATCTATTTGAGGCCAAAGAGTCTTTGAACTTGAACATTCCACTCAGACTTTATGACTACCTGTTGTTTCATCAGTAAGTCAAGGAAGACATTTTTTGACAAAAAAATAAAAAACTTCTAACCCTAGATTCCATGAACTTGAACTCTCTATACATATAAATAGATTCCTTCTGATGCAGTGGTTCAAGGATGACCTTTTGAACTTATTTGTGGCCAAATAGTCTTTGAGCTTGAACCTTCTTTACAGCTGTATGACTTTCTGTTGTTTCTTCAGTATATCAAGAATGAGATTTTTAGATAAAAAATAAAAAAAAGATTCTGACCCTGGATCCCATGAACTTGAGCTTTCTATGCATATATATATTGATTCCTTCTGATGCAGTGGTTCAGGGATGACCTATTGAACCTATTTGAGGCCAAATTGTCTTTGAACTTGAACATTCCACACAGACTTTATGACTACCTGTTGTTTCATCAGTAGGTTAATGAAGACATTTTTTGACAAAAAAATAAAAAACTTCTAACCCTAGATTCCATGAACTTGAACTTTCTATACATTTAAATAGATTCCTTCTGATGCAGTGGTTCAAGGATGACCTTTTGAACTTATTTGTGGCCAAATAGTCTTTGAACTTGAACCTTCTTTACAGACTTATGACTTTCTGTTGTTTCTTCATTATATCAAGGATGAGATTTTTTTGACAAAAAAAAAAAAAAAAAAGATTCTGACGCTGGATCCCATGAACTTGAACTTTCTATGCATATAAATAGATTCCTTCTGATGCAGTGGTTTAAGGATGACCTTTTGAACTTATTTGTGGGCAAATAGTCTTTGAACTTAAACATTCTACATGTAAAGTCTTTGAACTTGAACCTTCTTTACAGACTTATGACTTTCTGTTGTTTCTTCAGTAGATCAAGGATGAGATTTTTTGACAAAAAAAAAAAGATTCTGACTCTGGATCCCATTAACTTGAATTTTCTATGCATATAAAAAGATTCCTTCTGATGCAGTGGTTCAGGGATGACCTATTGAATCTATTTGAGGCCAAAGAGTCTTTGAACTTGAACATTTCACACAGACTTTATGACTACCTGTTGTTTCATCAGTAGGTTAAGGAAGACATTTTTTGACAAAAAAATAAAAAACTTCTAACCCTAGATTCCATGAACTTGAACTTTCTATACATTTAAATAGATTCCTTCTGATGCAGTGGTTCAAGGATGACCTTTTGAACTTATTTGTGGCCAAATAGTCTTTGAACTTGAACCTTCTTTACAGACTTATGACTTTCTGTTGTTTCTTCATTATATCAAGGATGAGATTTTTTTGACAAAAAAAAAAAAAAAAAAGATTCTGACGCTGGATCCCATGAACTTGAACTTTCTATGCATATAAATAGATTCCTTCTGATGCAGTGATTTAAGGATGACCTTTTGAACTTATTTGTGGGCAAATAGTCTTTGAACTTAAACATTCTACATGTAAAGTCTTTGAACTTGAACCTTCTTTACAGACTTATGACTTTCTGTTGTTTCTTCAGTAGATCAAGGATGAGATTTTTTGACAAAAAAAAAAAAGATTCTGACTCT
This sequence comes from Pseudorasbora parva, assembly GCF_024679245.1. NCBI lineage: Eukaryota > Metazoa > Chordata > Actinopteri > Cypriniformes > Gobionidae > Pseudorasbora > Pseudorasbora parva. The sequence goes on from NC_090184.1 coordinate 11,968,072, forward strand.
GGATCCCATGAACTTGAATGTTCTATGCATATAAAAAGATTCCTTCTGACGCGTTGGTTCAGGGATGATCTATTGAACCTATTTGTGGCCAAAAAGCCTTTGAACTTTAACATTCTACCCAGACTTTACCACTACCTGTTGTTTCATCAGTAGGTCAAGGAAGACATTTTTTGGCAAAAAAAAAAAAAAAATCTGACCCTGGATTCCATGAACTTGAACTTTCTATGCATATAAATATATTCCTTCTGATGTTTTATTAGTTCTTCAAGGATGACCCTTTGAAATTATTTTTGGCCAAAGAGTCTTTGATCTTGAACCTTCTTTACAGACTTATGATTTTCTGTTGTTTCTTCAGTAGATCAAGGATGAGATTTAAAAAAAAAAAAATACCAAATAGCCTTTTAACTTGAACATTCTACACAGACTTTATGACTACCTGTTGTTTCATCAGTTGGTCAAGGAAGACGGTTTTTGACAAAAAAAAAAAAAAACTTCTAAACATAGATTCAATGAACTTGAATTTACTATACATATAAATAGAATCCTTCTGATGTTTTATTAATTCTTCAAGGATGACCCTTTGAACTCATTTTTGGCCAAATAGCCTTTGAGCTTGAAACTTCTTTACAGACGTATGATTTTCTGTTGTTTCTTCAATATATTAAGAATGAGATTTTTAGTTTAAAAAAAAAAACAAAACAAAAAACCTTCTGACCCTGGTTCCCATGAACTTAAACTTTCTATGCATATAAATAGATTCCTTCTGATGCAGTGGTTCAGGGATGACCTTTTCAACCTATTTGTGGCAAAATAGTCTTAGAACTTGAACATTCCACGCAGACTTTATATACCTGTTGTTTCATCAGTAGGTCAAGGAAGACATTTTTTGACAAACAAATAAAAAACTTCTAACCCTAGATTCCATGAACTTGAGCTCTCAATGCATATAAATAGATTCCTTCTGATGCAGTGGTTCAAGGATGACCTTTTGAACTGATTTGTGGCCAAATAGTCTTTGAACTTGAACATGCTACACAGACTTTAAAACTACCTGTTGTTTCATCAGTAGGTAAAGAAAGACATTTGTTGGCAAAAAAAATAATCTTACCCTAGATTCCATGAATTTGAACTTTCTATATTCTGCTGAAATATCAGAAGAAGTCTGTGAGTCCCAACTGTAACTGTCTGAAACACTAATCTCCTCATTGCACACGTTTTTTCGTATGCAATGCAAAAGCACTATTCGCATCATTGCACGAGATTTTTTCCTATGTGATGCAAATCAATGCAAAAGCGCTAATATATTTATTGCGCAACGAGTTCTTATGTAATACATTAGCTAGAAAATGTTCCACTGAATATATTTCTTGAACCTTGTGTGAAATAGGATTTAGCCAGAATCCACTTCAATGCACTTCAATCCTGTATGTCGAATGTGGATTCTTGTTAAATGCAATGCATATAATTAACTTGTTGTGCATTGAAGAGATAAGGGCTTTTGCATTGCATTGCTTTGCATTGCAGGTATTGTATATTAAAAACCCTTTTGTGCATTAAAGAAATGAGAGCAATTGCATTGCACTGAAGAAATAAGTACTTTTTCATTGCATTGCATGAAATAACTCGTAGTGCACTGAATATATAAATATGTATATATTAGTGCTTTTGCATTGCATACGAAAAAAGACGTGCAATGAGGAGATTAGTGTTTTGCATTGCATTGCTTACAAAAACTTGCTGTGCATCGAAGAGGTAGTGCGTTTGCAATGCATTGCATAAAATACCTCGTTGTGCATTGAAGATAGCGCTTTTGCATTGCTTTTGCATTGCGTTGCATATAAAAGAATTCAGGGTGCAATAAAAAGATTAGTGCTTTTGCATTGCATGCGAAAAAACTCGTGCATTGAAGACTTTGCATGCATGCATAAAAAACCCTTTGTGCATTGAAAAAAATAGTGCTTTTGCATTGTATTGCATATATAAGAACTCAATGTGTATTTTGAAGAGATAAGTGCTTTTTTGCAGGCTCGCATTGCATAGGAAAAAGCTCGTGCAATGGACGCGATTCGTGCTTTTGCATTGCATTGCATGCGAAAAACTTGTGCACTGGAGATTAGGTCTTTTTCATTGCATTGCATATAATATCTCGCTGTGCATTGAAGATAGCGCTTTTGCATTGCTTTGCATATAATAACTCGTTTTGCATTGAAGATGGCGCTTTGCATTGCATTGAATTGCATTGCATACGAAAAAACTTGTGCACTGGGGAGATTAGTGTTTTTGCATGCATTGAACTCGTCATGCATTGAAGCATTAGCGCTTTTGCATTGCATTGCATACAAAAAACTTGCTGTGGTTAGAGACAGTGCTTTTGCTATGCATTGCATATAACATAACTCGTTGTGCATTGAAGATAGCGCTTATATATTGCATTGCATACGAAATATCTTGTGCACTAGAGAGATTCGTGCTTTTACATGGCATTGAACTCGTCATGCATTGAAGACATTAGCGCTTTTGCATTGCATTGCATACGAAAAACGTGTGCACTGAGGAGATTAGGGCTTTTACATTTCATTTGTATACAAAAAACTTGCTGTGCAATTGAAAAGATCGTGCTTTTGCATTGCATAAAATAAATCGTTGTGCATTGGAGATAGCGCTTTTGCAATGCACTGAGGAGATTAATGCTTTTGCATTGCATTGAACTCGTCATGCATTGACGGTATTAGCGCATTGCATACGAAAAAACGTGCACGGAGGAGATTAGTGCTTTTGCATTGCATCGTATACATAAAAAACTTGCTGTGCATTGAAGTGCTTTTGTGCTTTTGCATTTGCATTGCATAAAATAACTCATTGTGCATTGACGATAGCGTTTTACATAGCACTGCATATAAAACTCGTTGCGCATTGAAGAAATAAGTGATTTTGCATTGCATTGCATAAAGAACTCATTGTGCATTAAAAAGATTAGTGCTTTTGCATTGGATTGCATTGCATTGCATAACGAAAAACTCGTGTGCATTGAATATTTTGCATGCATGCATACAAAAACTATTTGTGCATTGAAAAAAAAATTGTTATTTTGCATTGCATTGCATAAAGAACTCGTTGTGCATTGACGATAGCGCTTTTACATAGCATTGCATATAAAACTCGTTGCGCATTTAAGAAATAAGTGATTTTGCATTGCATTGCGTAAAGAACTCATTGTGCATTAAAAAGATTAGTGCTTTTGCATTGGATTGCATATAAGAACCTCGTTGCACATTGAAGAAATAAGTGATTTTGCATTGCATTGCATAAAGAACTCGTTGTGCATTAAAAAGATTAGCGCTTTTGCATTGCATTGCATATTAGTACTCTTTGTTGCGCATTGAAGAACTAAGTGATTTTGCATCGCATTGAATATATAACTCGTTGTGCATTAAAAAGATTAGTGGTTTTGCATTTGATTGCATTGCATTGCATAACGAAAAACTCGTGCATTGAAGATATAAGTGCTTTTGCATTGCCCTAAAAGCTCGTGCAATGACGCGATTAATGATTTTACACTCGCATTGCATACGAAAAAAACTTGTGCAATGAGGACTTTAAAGCTTTTGCATTAAACTCGTCATGGATTGAAGATATTAACGCTTTTGCAGTGCATTGCATATAAGAACTCTTTGTTGCGCATTGAAGAAATAAGGGATTTTGCATTGCATTGCATAAAGAATTCATTGTGCATTGAAAAAAATTGTGTTTTTGCATTGGATTGCATTGCATTGCATAACGAAAAACTCGTGTGCATTGAAGATTTTGCATGCATGCATACAAAAACTATTTGTGCATTGAAAAAAAAATTGTTCTTTTGCATTGCATTGCATAAAGAACTCGTTGTGCATTGACGATAGCGCTTTTACATAGCATTGCATATAAAACTCGTTGCGCATTTAAGAAATAAGTGATTTTGCATTGCATTGCGTCAAGAACTCATTTTGCATTAAAAAGATTAGTGCTTTTGCATTGGATTGCATATAAGAACCTCGTTGCACATTGAAGAAATAAGTGATTTTGCATTGCATAAAGAACTCGTTGTGCATTAAAAAGTTTAGCGATTTTGCATTGCATTGCATATAAAGAACTCTTTGTTGCGCATTGAAGAAATAAGTGATTTTGCATTGCATAAAGAACTCATTGTGCATTAAAAAGATTAGCGCTTTTGCATTGATTGCATAGAACTCTTGTTGCGCATTGAAAAACTAAGTGATTTTGCATCGCATTGAATATATAACTCGTTGTGCATTAAAAAGATTAGTGGTTTTGCATTTGATTGCATTGCATTGCATAACGAAAAACTCGTGTATTGAAGATTTTGCATGCATGCATACAAAAACTATTTGTGCAGAAAGAGATTAGTGCTTTTGCATTGCCCTAAAGCTCGTGCAATGCCGCGATTAATGATTTTACATCGCATTGCATACGAAAGAAACTTGTGCAATGAGGAGTATAAAGTTTTTGCATTGAACTCGTCATGGATTGAAGATATTAACGCTTTTGCAGTGCATTGCATATAAGAACTCTTTGTTGCGCATTGAAGAAATAAGTGATTTTGCATTGCATTGCATAAAGAACTCATTGTGCATTGAACATAAATTGTAATTTTGCATTGCATTGCATAAAGAACTCGTTGTGCAGAAAGAGATTAGTGCTTTTTGCATTGCATTGCATTGAACTAGTTGCGCATTGAAGATGTTAGCGCTTTTGCATTGTATTGTATTTAAGAATTCAGGGTGAAATGAAAAGATTAGTGTTTTTGCATTGCATACGAAAAACTCGTGCATTGAAGATTTTGCATTGCATATAAGATCTTACTGTGCATTAAAGAGATTGTTAGAGAAATGTGCATTAAAGATATTTTGCATCGTCATGCAAAACTCGACATTTATTGAATATTGATATTAGCGCTTTTGCATTGCATTGCATTGCATATACGAATTTAGGGTGCAATGAAAAGATTAGTGCTTTTGCATTGCATACGAAAAAATTTGTGCATAGCATTGCATAGAATTCATGCATTGAAGATGGTTAGCGCTTGTGCATTTGGCATATAATCATTCTCTGTGCAATGACGAATTTAGTACGTTTACATTGCATTGACTCTTTTTACATTGAAGAGATTAGAGGGTTTTCAATACAAGATCTCGTGCTAAATTAAATAGATAAGTGCTTTTGAACTTAGTGCTGTTTAGATTTTAGCACTAATCCAATTTAATGATAAGTGGAGGTTTCCCTGAGACCCTGCAGGACTTCATGGAATCAATGAGCTCGACTTATACATATCAAAGGGTCATTGCAAAAAGAACTCGTTGTGCATTAAAAAGATTAGTGTTTTTGCATTGGATTGCATTGCATTGCATAACGAAGAACTGGTGCATTGAAGATTTTGCATGCATGCTATTTGTGCATTGAAAAAAAATTGTGCTTTTGCATTGCATTGCATAAAGAACTGCAATGCAGTTCTAATCTTTTCTGGATGACCCTTTGAACTCATTTTTGGCCAAAGAGTCTTTGAACTTGAACCTTCTTTACAGAAAAAAAGATTCTGACCCTGGATCCCATTAACTTGAACTTTCTATACATATAAATAGATTCCTTCTGATGTTTTCTTACCTCTTCAAGGATGACCATTTGAATTCATTTTTGGCCAAAGCGTCTTTGAACTTGAACCTTCTTTACAGAAAAAAAGATTCTGACCCTGGATCCCATGAACTTGAACTTTCTATACATATAAATAGATTCCTTCTGATGCAGTGGTTCAAGGATGACCTTTTGAACTTATTTGTGGCCAAATAGTCTTTGAACTTGAACATTCTACCCTAGACTTTATGACTACCTGTTGTTTCATCAGTAGGTCAAGGAAGACCTTTTTTGGCAAAAAGACAAACATCTGACCCTAGATTCAATGAACTTAAACTTTCTACACATATAAATAGATTCCTTCTGATGTTTTATTACCTCTTCAAGGATGACCCTTTGAACTTATTTTTGGCCAAAGAGTCTTTGAACTTGAACCTTCTTTACAGACTTATGACTTTCTGTTGTTTATTCAGTATATCAAGGATGAGATTTTTAGACAAAAAAAAAAAAAGATTCTGACCCTGGATCCCATGAACTTGAAATTTCTATGCATATATATGGATTCCGTTTGATGCAGTTGTTCAGGGATGACCTATTGAACCTATTTGTGAACCTTCTTTACAGAAAAAAAGATTCTGACCTTGGATCCCATGATCATGTTCTAGGCATATAGAATTCCTTCTGATTTCGTGGTTCAATGATGACCTTTTGAACTTATTTGTGGCCAAATAGTCTTTGAACTTGAACATTCTATACAGACTTTACAACTACCTGTTGTTTCATCAGTAGGTCAAGGAAGACATTTTTTGACAAAAAATTAAATAAAAATTCTGACCTTAGATTCCATGAACTTCAACTTTCTATATATATAAATAGATTCCTTCTGATGCAGTGGTTCAAGGATGACCTTTTGAACTTATTTGTGGCCAAATAGTCTTTTAACTTGAACATTCTACCCTAGATTTTATGACTACTTGTTGTTTCATCAAGGAAGACATTTTTTGGCAAAAAAAAACATCTGACCCTAGATTCAATGAACTTGAACTTTCTACACATATAAATAGATTCCTTCTGATGTTTTATTACCTCTTCAATGATGACCCTTTGAACTTATTTGTGGCCAAATAGTCTTTGAGCTTGAACCTTTTTTTACAGACATATGACTTTCTGTTGTTTCTTCAGTGTATCAAGAATGAGATTTTTAGACAAAAAGATTCTGACCCTGGATCCCATGAACTTGAACTTTCTATGCATATATATAGATTCCTTTGGATGCAGTTGTTCAGGGATGACCTATTGAACCTATTTGTGGCCAAATAGTCTTTGAACTTGAACATTCCACACAGACTTTATGACTACCTGTTGTTTCATCAGTAGGTCAAGGAAGACATTTTTTGACAAAAAAAAAACTTCTAACCCTAGATTCCATGAACCTGAACTTTCTATACATATAAATAGATTCCTTCTGATGCAGTGGTTCAAGGATGACCTTTTGAACTTATTTGTGGCCAAATAGTCTTTGAACTTGAACATTCCACACAGACTTTATGACTACCTGTTGTTTCATCAGTAGGTCAAGGAAGACATTTTTTGACAAAAAAATAAAAAACTTCTAACCCTAGATTCAATGAACTTGAACTTTCAATAGATATAAATAGATTCCTTCTGATGTTTTTTACCTCTTCAATGATGACCCTTTGAACTTATTTTTGGCCAAAGAGCCTTTCAACTTGAACCTTCTTTACAGACTTATGACTTTCTGTTGTTTCTTCAGTATGTCAAGGATGAGATTTTATTTGACAAAAAAAAAGATTCTGACCCTGGATCCCATGAACTTGAACTTTCTATGCATATATATATAGATTCCTTCTGATGCAGTGGTTCAGGGATGACCTATTGAACCTATTTGTGGCCAAATAGTCTTTGAACTTGAACATTCCACACAGACTTTATGACTACCTGTTGTTTCATCAGTAGGTCAAGGAAGACATTTTTTGACAAAAAATTAAAAACTTCTAACCCTAGATTCCATGAACTTAATCTTTCTATATAAATAGATTCCTTCTGATGTTTTATTAGTTCTTCAAGCAAGACCCTTTGAACTCATTTTTGGCCAGAGAGTCTTTGAACTTGAACCTTCGTTACAGACTGATGACTTTCAATGTTTTCATCTGTAGATCAAGGATGAGATTTTTTGACAAAAAAAAAAAAAAAAAAAAGATTCTGACCCTGGATCCCATAAACTTGAACTTTCTATACATTTAATAGATACCTTCTGATGTTTTATTATCTCTTCAATTATGACCCTTTGAACTCATTTTTGGCCAAAGAGTCTTTGAACTTGAACCTTCTTTACAGACTTATGACTTTCTGTTGTTTCTTCATTATATCAAGGATGAGATTTTTTTGACAAAAAAAAAAAAAGATTCTGACGCTGGATCCCATGAACTTGAACTTTCTATGCATATAAAAAGATTCCTTCTGACGCAGTGGTTCAGGGATGACCTATCGAACCTATTTGTGGCCAAATAGCCTTTGAACTTGAACATTCTACACAGAATTTATCACTACCTGTTGTTTCATCAGTAGGTCAAGTAAGACATTTTTTGGCCAAAAAAAAAAAAAAAAATCTGATACTTGATTCCATGAACTTGAGCTTTCTATACATATAAATAGATACCTTCTGATGTTTTATTATCTCTTCAATTATGACCCTTTGAACTTATTTTTGGCCAAAGAGTCTTTGAACTTGAACCTTCTTTACAGAAAAAAAGATTCTGACCCTGGATCCCATTAACTTGAACTTTCTATACATATAAATAGATTCCTTCTGATGTTTTCTTACCTCTTCAAGGATGACCATTTGAATTCATTTTTGGCCAAAGCGTCTTTGAACTTGAACCTTCTTTACAGAAAAAAAGATTCTGACCCTGGATCCCATGAACTTGAACTTTCTATACATATAAATAGATTCCTTCTGATGCAGTGGTTCAAGGATGACCTTTTGAACTTATTTGTGGCCAAATAGTCTTTGAACTTGAACATTCTACCCTAGACTTTATGACTACCTGTTGTTTCATCAGTAGGTCAAGGAAGACCTTTTTTGGCAAAAAGACAAACATCTGACCCTAGATTCAATGAACTTAAACTTTCTACACATATAAATAGATTCCTTCTGATGTTTTATTACCTCTTCAAGGATGACCCTTTGAACTTATTTTTGGCCAAAGAGTCTTTGAACTTGAACCTTCTTTACAGACTTATGACTTTCTGTTGTTTATTCAGTATATCAAGGATGAGATTTTTAGACAAAAAAAAAAAAAGATTCTGACCCTGGATCCCATGAACTTGAAATTTCTATGCATATATATGGATTCCGTTTGATGCAGTTGTTCAGGGATGACCTATTGAACCTATTTGTGAACCTTCTTTACAGAAAAAAAGATTCTGACCTTGGATCCCATGATCATGTTCTAGGCATATAGAATTCCTTCTGATTTCGTGGTTCAATGATGACCTTTTGAACTTATTTGTGGCCAAATAGTCTTTGAACTTGAACATTCTATACAGACTTTACAACTACCTGTTGTTTCATCAGTAGGTCAAGGAAGACATTTTTTGACAAAAAATTAAATAAAAATTCTGACCTTAGATTCCATGAACTTCAACTTTCTATATATATAAATAGATTCCTTCTGATGCAGTGGTTCAAGGATGACCTTTTGAACTTATTTGTGGCCAAATAGTCTTTTAACTTGAACATTCTACCCTAGATTTTATGACTACTTGTTGTTTCATCAAGGAAGACATTTTTTGGCAAAAAAAAACATCTGACCCTAGATTCAATGAACTTGAACTTTCTACACATATAAATAGATTCCTTCTGATGTTTTATTACCTCTTCAATGATGACCCTTTGAACTTATTTGTGGCCAAATAGTCTTTGAGCTTGAACCTTTTTTTACAGACATATGACTTTCTGTTGTTTCTTCAGTGTATCAAGAATGAGATTTTTAGACAAAAAGATTCTGACCCTGGATCCCATGAACTTGAACTTTCTATGCATATATATAGATTCCTTTGGATGCAGTTGTTCAGGGATGACCTATTGAACCTATTTGTGGCCAAATAGTCTTTGAACTTGAACATTCCACACAGACTTTATGACTACCTGTTGTTTCATCAGTAGGTCAAGGAAGACATTTTTTGACAAAAAAAAAACTTCTAACCCTAGATTCCATGAACCTGAACTTTCTATACATATAAATAGATTCCTTCTGATGCAGTGGTTCAAGGATGACCTTTTGAACTTATTTGTGGCCAAATAGTCTTTGAACTTGAACATTCCACACAGACTTTATGACTACCTGTTGTTTCATCAGTAGGTCAAGGAAGACATTTTTTGACAAAAAAATAAAAAACTTCTAACCCTAGATTCAATGAACTTGAACTTTCAATAGATATAAATAGATTCCTTCTGATGTTTTTTACCTCTTCAATGATGACCCTTTGAACTTATTTTTGGCCAAAGAGCCTTTCAACTTGAACCTTCTTTACAGACTTATGACTTTCTGTTGTTTCTTCAGTATGTCAAGGATGAGATTTTATTTGACAAAAAAAAAGATTCTGACCCTGGATCCCATGAACTTGAACTTTCTATGCATATATATATAGATTCCTTCTGATGCAGTGGTTCAGGGATGACCTATTGAACCTATTTGTGGCCAAATAGTCTTTGAACTTGAACATTCCACACAGACTTTATGACTACCTGTTGTTTCATCAGTAGGTCAAGGAAGACATTTTTTGACAAAAAATTAAAAACTTCTAACCCTAGATTCCATGAACTTAATCTTTCTATATAAATAGATTCCTTCTGATGTTTTATTAGTTCTTCAAGCAAGACCCTTTGAACTCATTTTTGGCCAGAGAGTCTTTGAACTTGAACCTTCGTTACAGACTGATGACTTTCAATGTTTTCATCTGTGGATCAAGGATGAGATTTTTTGACAAAAAAAAAAAAAAAAAAAAAAGATTCTGACCCTGGATCCCATAAACTTGAACTTTCTATACATTTAATAGATACCTTCTGATGTTTTATTATCTCTTCAATTATGACCCTTTGAACTCATTTTTGGCCAAAGAGTCTTTGAACTTGAACCTTCTTTACAGACTTATGACTTTCTGTTGTTTCTTCATTATATCAAGGATGAGATTTTTTTGACAAAAAAAAAAAAAGATTCTGACGCTGGATCCCATGAACTTGAACTTTCTATGCATATAAAAAGATTCCTTCTGACGCAGTGGTTCAGGGATGACCTATCGAACCTATTTGTGGCCAAATAGCCTTTGAACTTGAACATTCTACACAGAATTTATCACTACCTGTTGTTTCATCAGTAGGTCAAGTAAGACATTTTTTGGCCAAAAAAAAAAAAAAAATCTGATACTTGATTCCATGAACTTGAGCTTTCTATACATATAAATAGATACCTTCTGATGTTTTATTATCTCTTCAATTATGACCCTTTGAACTTATTTTTGGCCAAAGAGTCTTTGAACTTGAACCTTCTTTACAGACTTATGACTTTCTGTTGTTTCTTCATTATATCAAGGATGAGATTTTTTTGACAAAAAAAAAAAAAAAGATTCTGACGCTGGATCCCATAAACTTGAACTTTCTATGCATATAAATAGATTCCTTCTGATGCAGTGGTTTAAGGATGACCTTTTGAACTTATTTGTGGCCAAATAGTCTTTGAACTTAAACATTCTACACAGACTTTATGACTACCTGTTGTTTCATCAGTAGGTCAAGGAAGACATTTTTTGGCAAAACACAAAAATCTGACCCTAGATTCAATGAACTTGAACTTTCTATACATATAAATAGATTCCTTCTGATGTTTTATTACCTCTTCAAGGATGACCCTTTGAACTTATTTTTGGCCAAAGAGTCTTTGAACTTGAACCTTCTTTACAGACTTATGACTTTCTGTTATTTTTTCAGTATATCAAGGATGAGATTTTATTGACAAAAAAAAAAAAGATTCTGATGCTGGATCCCATGAACTTGAACTTTCTATGCATATAAATAGATTCCTTTTGATGCAGTGGTTCAAGGATGACCCTTTGAACTTATTTGTGGCCAAATAGTCTTTGAGCTTGAACCTTCTTTACAAGTATGACTTTTGTTGTTTCTTCAGTATATCAAGGATGAGATTTTTTGACAAAAAAAAGATTCTGACCCTGGATCCCATGAACTTGAACTTTCTATGCATTTATATAGATTCCTTCTAATGCAGTGGTTCAGGGATGACCTATTGAACCTATTTGTGGCCAAATAGTCTTTGAACTTGAACATTCCACACAGACTTTATGACTACCTGTTGTTTCATCAGTAGGTCAAGGAAGTAATTTTTTGAAAAAAAATAAAAAAAACTTCTAACCCTAGATTCCATTAACTTGAACTTTCTATACATTTAAATAGATACCTTCTGATGTTTCATTAGTTCTTCAAGGATGACCCTTTGAACTCATTTTTGGCCAAAGAGTCTTTGAACTTGAACCTTCTTTACAGACTGATGACTTTCAGTGTTTTCATCTGTAGATCAAGGATGAGATTTTTTGACAAAAAAAAAAAAAAAAAAGATTCTGACCCTGGATTCCATGAACTTGAACTTTCTATACATTTAAATAGATACCTTCTGATGTTTTATTATCTCTTAAATTATGACCCTTTGAACTTATTTTTGGCCAAAGAGTCTTTGAACTTGAACCTTCTTTACAGACTTAGGACTTTCTGTTGTTTCTTCATTATATCAAGGATGAGATTTTTTTGACAAAATAAAAAAAAAAGATTCTGACGCTGGATCCCATGAACTTGAACTTTCTATGCATATAAATAGATTCCTTCTGATGCAGTGGTTCAAGGATGACCTTTTGAACTTATTTGTGGCCAAATAGTCTTTGAGCTTGAACCTTCTTTACAGACGTATGACTTTTTGTTGTTTCTTCAGTATATCAAGAATGAGATTTTTAGATAAAAAATAAATAAAAAGATTCTGACCCTGGATCCCATGAACTTGAACTTTCTATGCATATATATATAGATTCCTTCTGATGCAGTGGTTCAAGGATAACCTATTGAACCTATTTGTGGCCAAATAGTCTTTGAACTTGAACATTCCACACAGACTTTATGACTACCTGTTGTTTCATCAGTAGGTCAAGGAAGACATTTTTTGACAAAAAATAAAAAACTTCTAATCCTAGATTCCATGAACTTGAACTTTCTATAGATTTAAATAGATTCCTTCTGATGTTTCATTAGTTCTTCAAGGATGACTCTTTGAACTCATTTTTGGCCAAAGAGTCTTTGAATTTGAACCTTCTTTACAGACTGATGACTTTCAGTGTTTTCATCTGTAGAACAAGGATGAGATTTAAAAAAAAAAAAAAAAAAAAGATTCTGACCCTGGATCCCATGAACTTGAATTTCTATGCATATAAATAGATTCCTTCTGATGCCGTGGTTCAAGGATGAACTTTTGAACTTATTTGTGGCTTAATAGTCTTTGAGCTTGAACCTTTTTTACAAACGTATGACTTTCTGTTAATTCTTCAGTATATCAAGAATGAGATTTTTAGACAAAAAAAAATAGATTCTGACCCTGGATCCCATGAACTTGAACGTTCCATGCATATAAATAGATTCCTTCTGATGCAGTGGTTCAAGGATGACCTTTGAACTTATTTGTGGCCAAATAGTCTTTGAACTTGAACATTCTATACAGACTTTATGACTACCTGTTTTTTCATCAGTAGGTCAAGGAAGACATTTTTTGACAGAAATAAAAAATAAACAATTCTGACCCTAGCTTCCATGAACTTGAACTTTTTATACATATAAATAGATTCCTTCTGATGTTTTATTAGTTCATCGAGGATGACCCTTTGAACTTATTTTTGGCCAGTGTCTTTGAACTTGAACCTTCTTTACAGACTTATGACTTTCTGTTGTTTCTTCAGTAGATCAAGGATGAGATTTTTTTGACAAAAAAAGATTCTGACCCTGGATCCCATGAACTTGAACTTTCTATGCATATAAAAAGATACCTTCTGACACAGTGGTTCAGGGATGACCTATCGAACCTATTTGTGGCCAAATAGCCTTTGAACTTGAACATTCTACACAGAATTTATCACTACCTGTTGTTTCATCAGTAGGTCAAGTAAGACATTTTTTGGCCAAAAAAAATAAAATAAAATCTGATGCTTGATTCCATGAACTTGAACTTTCTATACATATAAATAGATACCTTCTGATGTTTTATTATCTCTTCAATTATGACCCTTTGAACTTATTTTTGGCCAAAGAGTCTTTGAACTTGAACCTTCTTTACAGACTTATGACTTTCTGTTGTTTCTTCATTATATCAAGGATGAGATTTTTTTGACAAAAAAAAAAAAAAGATTCTGACGTTGGATCCCATGAACTTGAACTTTCTATGCATATAAATAGATTCTTTCTGATGCAGTGGTTTAAGGATGACCTTTTGAACTTATTTGTGGGCAAATAGTCTTTGAACTTAAACATTCTACACAGACTTTATGACTACCTGTTGTTTCATCAGTAGGTCAAGGAAGAATTTTTTTGGCAAAACACAAAAATCTGACCCTAGATTCAATGAACTTGAACTTGCTATACATATAAATAGATTCCTTCTGATGTTTTATTACCTCTTCAAGGATGAGCCTTTGAACTTATTTTTGGCCAAAGAGTCTTTGAACTTGAACCTTCTTTACAGACTTATGACTTTCTGTTATTTCTTCAGTATATCAAGGATGAGATTTTAATGACAAAAAAAAAAAAAAGATTCTGATGCTGGATCCCATGAACTTGAACTTTCTATGCATATAAATAGATTCCTTTTGATGCAGTGGTTCAAGGATGACCTTTTGAACTTATTTGTGGCCAAATAGTCTTTGAGCTTGAACCTTCTTTACAAGTATGACTTTTGTTGTTTCTTCAGTATATCAAGGATGAGATTTTTTGACAAAAAAAAGATTCTGACCCTGGATCCCATGAACTTGAACTTTCTATGCATTTATATAGATTCCTTCTAATGCAGTGGTTCAGGGATGACCTATTGAACCTATTTGTGGCCAAATAGTCTTTGAACTTGAACATTCCACACAGACTTTATGACTACCTGTTGTTTCATCAGTAGGTCAAGGAAGACATTTTTTGAAAAAAAATAAAAAAAAACTTCTAACCCTAGATTCCATTAACTTGAACTTTCTATACATTTAAATAGATACCTTCTGATGTTTCATTAGTTCTTCAAGGATGACCCTTTGAACTCATTTTTGGCCAAAGAGTCTTTGAACTTGAACCTTCTTTACAGACTGATGACTTTCAGTGTTTTCATCTGTAGATCAAGGATGAGATATTTTGACAAAAAAAAAAAAAAGATTCTGACCCTGGATTCCATGAACTTGAACTTTCTATACATTTAAATAGATACCTTCTGATGTTTTATTATCTCTTAAATTATGACCCTTTGAACTTATTTTTGGCCAAAGAGTCTTTGAACTTGAACCTTCTTTACAGACTTAGGACTTTCTGCTGTTTCTTCATTATATCAAGGATGAGATTTTTTTGACAAAAAAAAAAAAAAAGAATCTGACGTTGGATCCCATGAACTTGAACTTTCTATGCATATAAATAGATTCCTTCTGATGCAGTGGTTTAAGGATGACCTTTTGAACTTATTTGTGGGCAAATAGTCTTTGAACTTAAACATTCTACACAGACTTTATGACTACCTGTTGTTTCATCAGTAGGTCAAGGAAGACATTTTTTGGCAAAACACAAAAATCTGACCCTAGATTCAATGAACTTGAACTTGCTATACATATAAATAGATTCCTTCTGATGTTTTATTACCTCTTCAAGGATGAGCCTTTGAACTTATTTTTGGCCAAAGAGTCTTTGAACTTGAACCTTCTTTACAGACTTATGACTTTCTGTTATTTCTTCAGTATATCAAGGATGAGATTTTATTGACAAAAAAAAAAAGATTCTGATGCTGGATCCCATGAACTTGAACTTTCTATGCATATAAATAGATTCCTTTTGATGCAGTGGTTCAAGGATGACCTTTTGAACTTATTTGTGGCCAAATAGTCTTTGAGCTTGAACCTTCTTTACAAGTATGACTTTTGTTGTTTCTTCAGTATATCAAGGATGAGATTTTTTGACAAAAAAAAGATTCTGACCCTGGATCCCATGAACTTGAACTTTCTATGCATTTATATAGATTCCTTCTAATGCAGTGGTTCAGGGATGACCTATTGAACCTATTTGTGGCCAAATAGTCTTTGAACTTGAACATTCCACACAGACTTTATGACTACCTGTTGTTTCATCAGTAGGTCAAGGAAGACATTTTTTGAAAAAAAATAAAAACAACTTCTAACCCTAGATTCCATTAACTTGGACTTTCTATACATTTAAATAGATACCTTCTGATGTTTCATTAGTTCTTCAAGGATGACCCTTTGAACTCATTTTTGGCCAAAGAGTCTTTGAACTTGAACCTTCTTTACAGACTGATGACTTTCAGTGTTTTCATCTGTAGATCAAGGATGAGATTTTTTGACAAAAAAAAAAAAAAAAGATTCTGACCCTGGATTCCATGAACTTGAACTTTCTATACATTTAAATAGATACCTTCTGATGTTTTATTATCTCTTAAATTATGACCCTTTGAACTTATTTTTGGCCAAAGAGTCTTTGAACTTGAACCTTCTTTACAGACTTATGACTTTCTGTTGTTTCTTCATTATATCAAGGATGAGAGTTTTTTGACAAAAAAAAAAAGATTTTGACGCTGGATCCCATGAACTTGAACTTTCTATGCATATAAATAGATTCCTTCTGATGCAGTGGTTCAGGGATGACCTATTGAATCTATTTGAGGCCAAAGAGTCTTTGAACTTGAACATTCCACACAGACTTTATGACTACCTGTTGTTTCATCAGTAAGTCAAGGAAGACATTTTTTGACAAAAAAATAAAAAACTTCTAACCCTAGATTCCATGAACTTGAACTTTCTATACATATAAATAGATTCCTTCTGATGCAGTGGTTCAAGGATGACCTTTTGAACTTATTTGTGGCCAAATAGTCTTTGAGCTTGAACCTTCTTTACAGACGTATGACTTTCTGTTGTTTCTTCAGTATATCAAGAATGAGATTTTTAGATAAAAAATAAAAAAAAGATTCTGACCCTGGATCCCATGAACTTGAACTTTCTATGCATATATATATTGATTCCTTCTGATGCAGTGGTTCAGGGATGACCTATTGAACCTATTTGAGGCCAAATTGTCTTTGAACTTGAACATTCCACACAGACTTTATGACTACCTGTTGTTTCATCAGTAGGTTAAGGAAGACATTTTTTGACAAAAAAATAAAAAAACTTCTAACCCTAGATTCCATGAACTTGAACTTTCTATACATATAAATAGATTCCTTCTGATGCAGTGGTTCAGGGATGACCTTTTGAACTTATTTGTGGCCAAATAGTCTTTGAGCTTGAACCTTCTTTACAGACGTATGACTTTCTGTTGTTTCTTCAGTATATCAAGAATGAGATTTTTAGATAAAAAATAAAAAAAAGATTCTGACCCTGGATCCCATGAACTTGAATTTCTATCTATATAAATAGATTCCTTCTGATGCCGTGGTTCAAGGATGAACTTTTGAACTTATTTGTGGCTTAATAGTCTTTGAGCTTGAACCTTCTTTACAAACGTATGACTTTCTGTTAATTCTTCAGTATATCAAGAATGAGATTTTTAGACAAAAAAAAAAATAGATTCTGACCCTGGATCCCATGAACTTGAACGTCCTATGCATATAAATAGATTCCTTCTGATGCAGTGGTTCAAGGATGACCTTTTGAACTTATTTGTGGCCAAATAGTCTTTGAACTTGAACATTCTATACAGACTTTATGACTACCTGTTTTTTCATCAGTAGGTCAAGGAAGACATTTTTTGACAGAAATAAAAAATAAACAATTCTGACCCTAGCTTCCATGAACTTGAACTTTTTATACATATAAATAGATTCCTTCTGATGTTTTATTAGTTCTTCGAGGATGACCCTTTGAACTTATTTTTGGCCAGTGTCTTTGAACTTGAACCTTCTTTACAGACTTATGACTTTTTGTTGTTTCTTCAGTAGATCAAGGATGAGATTTTTTTGACAAAAAAAGATTCTGACCCTGGATCCCATGAACTTGAACTTTCTATGCATATAAAAAGATACCTTCTGACACAGTGGTTCAGGGATGACCTATCGAACCTATTTGTGGCCAAATAGCCTTTGAACTTGAACATTCTACACAGAATTTATCACTACCTGTTGTTTCATCAGTAGGTCAAGTAAGACATTTTTTGGCCAAAAAAAATAAAATAAAATCTGATGCTTGATTCCATGAACTTGAACTTTCTATACATATAAATAGATACCTTCTGATGTTTTATTATCTCTTCAATTATGACCCTTTGAACTTATTTTTGGCCAAAGAGTCTTTGAACTTGAACCTTCTTTACAGACTTATGACTTTCTGTTGTTTCTTCATTATATCAAGGATGAGATTTTTTTGACAAAAAAAAAAAAAAAAGATTCTGACGTTGGATCCCATGAACTTGAACTTTCTATGCATATAAATAGATTCCTTCTGATGCAGTGGTTTAAGGATGACCTTTTGAACTTATTTGTGGGCAAATAGTCTTTGAACTTAAACATTCTACACAGACTTTATGACTACCTGTTGTTTCATCAGTAGGTGAAGGAAGACATTTTTTGGCAAAACACAAAAATCTGACCCTAGATTCAATGAACTTGAACTTGCTATACATATAAATATATTCCTTCTGATGTTTTATTACCTCTTCAAGGATGAGCCTTTGAACTTATTGTTGGCCAAAGAGTCTTTGAACTTGAACCTTCTTTACAGACTTATGACTTTCTGTTATTTCTTCAGTATATCAAGGATGAGATTTTATTGACAAAAAAAAAAAAGATTCTGATGCTGGATCCCATGAACTTGAACTTTCTATGCATATAAATAGATTCCTTTTGATGCAGTGGTTCAAGGAGGACCTTTTGAACTTATTTGTGGCCAAATAGTCTTTGAGCTTGAACCTTCTTTACAAGTATGACTTTTGTTGTTTCTTCAGTATATCAAGAATGAGATTTTTTGACAAAAAAAAATTCTGACCCTGGATCCCATGAACTTGAACTTTCTATGCATTTATATAGATTCCTTCTAATGCAGTGGTTCAGGGATGACCTATTGAACCTATTTGTTGCCAAATAGTCTCTGAACTTGAACATTCCACACAGACTTTATGACTACCTGTTGTTTCATCAGTAGGTCAAGGAAGACATTTTTTGAAAAAAAAAACAAAAAAACTTCTAACCCTAGATTCCATTAACTTGAACTTTCTATACATTTAAATAGATACCTTCTGATGTTTCATTAGTTCTTCAAGGATGACCCTTTGAACTCATTTTTGGCCAAAGAGTCTTTGAACTTGAACCTTCTTTACAGACTGATGACTTTCAGTGTTTTCATCTGTAGATCAAGGATGAGATTTTTTGACAAAAAAAAAAAAAAAGATTCTGACCCTGGATTCCATGAACTTGAACTTTCTATACATTTAAATAGATACCTTCTGATGTTTTATTATCTCTTAAATTATGACCCTTTAAACTTATTTTTGGCCAAAGAGTCTTTGAACTTGAACCTTCTTTACAGACTTAGGACTTTCTGTTATTTCTTCAGTATATCAAGGATGAGATTTTATTGACAAAAAAAAAAAAAGATTCTGATGCTGGATCCCATGAACTTGAACTTTCTATGCATATAAATAGATTCCTTTTTATGCAGTGGTTCAAGGAGGACCTTTTGAACTTATTTGTGGCCAAATAGTCTTTGAGCTTGAACCTTCTTTACAAGTATGACTTTTGTTGTTTCTTCAGTATATCAAGGATGAGATTTTTTGACAAAAAAAAATTCTGACCCTGGATCCCATGAACTTGAACTTTCTATGCATTTATATAGATTCCTTCTAATGCAGTGGTTCAGGGATGACCTATTGAACCTATTTGT
Source organism: Pseudorasbora parva (assembly GCF_024679245.1). Taxonomy (NCBI): domain Eukaryota; kingdom Metazoa; phylum Chordata; class Actinopteri; order Cypriniformes; family Gobionidae; genus Pseudorasbora; species Pseudorasbora parva. Next base: position 11,987,896 of record NC_090184.1, read on the forward strand.
TGCCAAATAGTCTCTGAACTTGAACATTCCACACAGACTTTATGACTACCTGTTGTTTCATCAGTAGGTCAAGGAAGACATTTTTTGAAAAAAAAAACAAAAATACTTCTAACCCTAGATTCCATTAACGTCTCAGGTTACGTATGTAACCCTAGTTCCCTGAGGGAACGAGACGCTGCGTCGAAACGCTGTGAGAACGCCTCTGCGTTAATGCGTCGTGAAGCGCCTGTAGAACCATTCCATCGGAAAAAAGATCGATCGTCGCCGACGTGATGACGTCGCCGACGTGATGACGTCATCAACCGGAGACTATAAAAGGTCCGCGAACACAAACAGGAACTAGCTTCTGATAAAGCCTGAAGTAAGTGATCACGGACACGCCGGGAGTATGGCAGAGCGACGCAGCGTCTCGTTCCCTCAGGGAACTAGGGTTACATACGTAACCTGAGACGTTCCCTTTCGGGGAACTCGAGCTGCGTCGAAACGCTGTGAGAACGCTTATACCCACATCGCCATAGGACCAAGTGTCTCGTATGTGTGAAGCCGAAGCGCACACGGTTACGAGAGTACCTGTGCCCCAACTGTAGATGCCAGGTCTAGTTCATAGAACCTGACGAAAGTTAAAGGAGACGACCATCCGGCCGCGTTTACAAATATCATGGAGGGAAGCCCCCGACAAAAGTGCTTAAGAAGCAGCCATACCCCTGGTTGAATGCGTCCGGACAGCCAGTGGAGACTGCTGCCCGGGCGCCTCATAAGCAAGTGAGATGGCCTCGACCACTCACTTGCTCATCCTCTGCTTAGATACTGGGGCCCCTTCTTAGGGGGCCCGAAACAGACAAACAGCTGATCAGTTTTCCTCCACAGGGCAGCTCTGTGGACATAGTATCTAGTGCTCTAACAGGGCACAGCAGATTAATCTTCCTGGTCTGACGTCGTGAAAGGAGGAGGACAGAATGCTTGAAGAGTAATGGGGCCCCGTGGGCTCGTAGGAACCTTGGGGACATAACCCGGCCTGGGATGAGAAATCCCCGGCGCAAACTCTAGACATGAGGGCCCTACAGACAGGGACTGAATATCTCTTATTCTTTTGAGAGATGAAATAGCCAAAAGGAATATAGTCCTGAGGTGAGGAACTTATCCGACACCTCCTACAAGGGTTCAAACGGAGGCTCGGACAAGCCCCGCAAAACACAGGCTATGTCCCATGCTGGGACCCTCGAGTGCATAACAGGCCTCAACCTTAAAGTGCCACGGAGGAAACGTGTAATCAGAGGGTGTCTTCCCAAGACACTCCACCCAAAGGGACGTGGACGGCACCCAAGGCCGCCACGTACGCCTCTATTGTGGAGGGGGTCAACCCTGCCGAGAACCTTGCCTGCAGAAACTCCAGCACTGTACCAACCGGGCAGTTAACTGGGTCCCACTGGCGTTCTCTGCACCATGCTGAGAAAAGTTTCCCTTTCAGAGCGTACAGTTTCCTCGTGGACGGAGCTCTGGAGTGAAGGATGGTCTCTACGACCTCGGCCGAGAGACCTTCCTCTATGAGCCTAGCCCCCTCAGAGGCCAGGCCCACAGTTTCCACATCTCTGGGCGTGGGTGCAGGAATCTCCCGCCCGCCTGAGAGAGTAGATCCCTCCTGGTCGGAATCTCCATCGGAGAGCCTTCCAGGAAAGATATCAGGTCCGAAAACCATACTCGGGTCGGCCAGTACGGAGCCACTAGGAGTACCTGGGCCCCGTCCCGGCGTACCCTCTCCAGAACACCTGGAAGCAAGACAATCGGGGGGAAGGCGTACAGAGGTAGCCTCGGCCACCCCTGTACCATGGCATCCAACCCCAGCGGGGCTGGATGGGTCAGAGAAACCACTGCGGGCAGTGAGAACTCTCCGCCGAAGCAAATAGCTCCCATATACCTTCCATAGGAGCTCCACCACTTCTGGGTGGAGTCTCCATTCCCCGGGCCTCGGCCCCTGCCTCGACAGGCTGTCTGCTTCCTGATTCAGGACACCCGGGATATATACTGCTCTGACTGACAGCAATTTCCCTTGGGCCCACAGGAGGATCCGATGTGCCAATTGTCCAACGGACGGGACCTCAGACCCCCCTGGTGATTTATATAGACGACCACCGATGTGTTGTCTGCACATGGTGGCCCCTTGAGGTCGGGCAGGAACTGTTTCAATGCAAGAAACACTGCGAGCATCTCTAGCCGATTTACGTGCCAGTGCCGCTGATGTTCCTGCCATAGACCCTGGGATGAGCGACCACTCATGGTCGCCCCCCCAGCCCGTGAGAGAGGCATCTGTCGTTAGCGTTACGCGACGAACATGAGCCCCCAACACGGGACCCTGAGATAAAAACCCCGGGTTTTTCCACATGACCAGAGCACGTAGGCATCGCCGCGTGACTTTGATCGTGCGGAGCGGATTTCCCCTCGGGGAGAACCCTTTTGTTTTGAGCCACCACTGCAGTGGCCTCATGTACAGTAGGCCAAAAGGTATCACGTTGGACGCTGCTGCCATGAGACCTAACAGTTTCTGGAACCGTTTCACAGTGACGGCTCGGCCTAGCTTCTGTTCTTTGGCGGCTGCCAGGATCGATGCTATGCGTGTTGGCGATAATTGCGCCCGCATAATTACCGAGTCCCAGTTCACACCTAGAAAAGTGGTTCTCTGAGCCGGAGAAAGCACACTCTTCTTGGCGTTCAGCCTCAACCCCAGCTTCGACATATGGGCGAGAACAGCATCTCGATGCTGAACCGCCATCTGCTCTGTATTCGCTAGAATCAGCCAGTCGTCGATATAGTTCAGTATGCGGATGCCCTGTAGACGCAGCGGCGCCAGAGCTGCATCCACACACTTGGTGAACGTGCGGGGTGACAGTACTAGACCGAAGGGAAGTACCCGATATTGGTATGCCTCTCCCCCGAGGCAAACCTCAGGAACTTCCTGTGATGTGGAAGGATGGAGACATGAAAATACGCATCTTTGAGGTCTATGGTGACAAACCAATCCTCCGATTTGACCTGCGCTACAATCTGTCTGAGTGTAAGCATCTTGAATTTGAGCTTGGCCACCGAGCGATTCAATAGCCACAGATCTAATATCGGGCGTAAGCCCCCATCCTTCTTCGGCACGATGAAGTAACGGCTGTAAAAGCCAGACTCCCTGCTGGGAGGGGGAACCCTCTCTATAGCCCCTTTTTGCAGGAGTGTCTCTACTTCCTGTGCCATTACCAGAGCCTGCTCCGGGCCCACCTCTGTAGGTAGGACACCGCAGAAAGGAGGTGGCCGACTTCTGAACTGAATGGCGTACCCCTTTTCTATTATCTGCAGGACCCACCGAGATATATTTGATAGACGTTTCCACTCGTCTAGAAAATCTACTAAGGGAACCAGCCTCTCGAGGCTGGCCTCTGGTGTATTTTGAGCAACAAGCACAGTGCCCTGAAGCGGCGGACCGGCAGGGAACGACTGACTTGACTGCTCGGGAGCCCCCCGAAGGGGGAGCGGACCACCCTCGAGTGGCCCGCGGGGACCGTCTGCGCCCCGGCATTGCGGCGGGGTTGGCAGCGCGGCCCCCAGAGGGCGCTGCAGGACAACGGGTACCGTAGGCAGAGGTAAACACCGTTTCCCTTCGGAGGGGACTACCCTCAGCGTCCTTTTGTTTCCCCTGCCCTCCGAGGAGGGGGCGGACCACCCTCAGGTGGCCCGCGGAGACCCTCTGCGCCCCGACATTGCGGCGGGGTTGGCAGCGCGGCCCCTTGAGGGTACCGAAGGAAGACGGGTACCGTATGCTGAGGTAAGCACCGTCTTCCCACGGAGGGGAAACTAAGGGAACCAGCCTCTCGAGGCTGGCCTCTGGTGTAATTTGAGCAGCGAGTGCAGTGCCCTGAAACGGCGAACCGGCAGGGAACACCTGACCTGACTGCTCGCATGCCCTCCGAGGAGGGGGCGGACCACCCTCAGGTGGCCCGCGGAGACCCTCTGCGCCCAGACATTGCGGCGGGGTTAGCAGCGCGGCCCCCTGTGGGCACCGAAGGAAGACGGGTACCGTGTGCTGAGGTAAGCACCGATTTCCTTCGGAGGGGAAATGCCAGGGACGATGCAGCTGAAGGCGAGAGATAGCTCGCAAGCGTCTCTTCGATCTTCGGCATCGCCCCATAACCATAGTGTCTCAGCCCAAATATATTACTATATGCAGATGTATGTGGGCTGAACACTCTATATGATACCGCTTGTTTCCTCCATGACCTAGACACCTCGGTGTGCAGGTCAGGGAAGAATGGCAGGACGTTGATGCTTTGCACGAGAGGGCAGGAATCGCTCATCTAATTTCGTTCTCTCTGATTTCGATGGGATTCAGATATTTCAGCCAGCCAGTCATTTCTTATTTTTATATCTAACCTGGCCACAGCTCTCGTGAGAACCTCAACTCACTAGCGGGTGACTGAAGTGGCGAGTCTTCAGTCGCGATGCTCTCAACGTCCACCTCCTCAGAGCTGGATAGTTGGAGCACCGGTGCCCCGCCCAGGGAGGAAGAGACCGCAGAGCGGGCTTCCAAACCCCGAGACGAGACACTGGACGATACAGGTGAGGGCTGAGATAAGGCTGGGCCCGTCTCAAACCCCTCTGTAAAGTCCATGTGTGAACCCCACGACTGAAGCCACCGCTCTGCCTCGGCAGCAGCGGGACCAGAGCCGCGGGGAACACGAGCCGAGGCACCCTCCTCGAAGAGTGCCCGGCGGGAGCGCAGCGTTCTCAGTGGCATACGCTCACAGTGCTCGCAAGCAGCCCCCTCGAGGGCTGCCTGGGCATGCTGCGCTCCCAAGCAGGCTAAACAAAGAGAGTGTGTATCCCCGCTCGTGATGTAGCGTGGGCAGGGATGAACACACCTCTTAAAGCTGCTTTCACTCGCCATTTTACTCTATCTATTTTATTTTCTCTTTGTTTGTTAATATATACTGCAATATTTAACAAAAGGGTGGAAAATCTCTGGATATAGACAGACAAAAACACCAAATAGACAGACAGGTTCACACAGATCGCTTGCTGAAGGCTCAGAAGCTAGTTCCTGTTTGTGTTCGCGGACCTTTTATAGTCTCCGGTTGATGACGTCATCACGTCGGCGACGTCATCACGTCGGCGACGATCGATCTTTTTTCCGATGGAATGGTTCTACAGGCGCTTCACGACGCATTAACGCAGAGGCGTTCTCACAGCGTTTCGACGCAGCTCGAGTTCCCCGAAAGGGAACTTGAACTTTCTATACATTTAAATAGATACCTTCTGATGTTTCATTAGTTCTTCAAGGATGACCCTTTGAACTCATTTTTGGCCAAAGAGTCTTTGAACTTGAACCTTCTTTACAGACTGATGACTTTCAGTGTTTTCATCTGTAGATCAAGGATGAGATTTTTTGACAAAAAAAAAAAAAAGATTCTGACCCTGGATTCCATGAACTTGAACTTTCTATACATTTAAATAGATACCTTCTGATGTTTTATTATCTCTTAAATTATGACCCTTTAAACTTATTTTTGGCCAAAGAGTCTTTGAACTTGAACCTTCTTTACAGACTTAGGACTTTCTGTTGTTTCTTCATTATATCAAGGATGAGATTTTTTTGACAAAAAAAAAAAAAAAGATTCTGACGCTGGATCCCATGAACTTGAACTTTCTATGCATATAAATAGATTCCTTCTGATGCAGTGGTTCAAGGATGACCTTTTGAACTTATTTGTGGCCAAATAGTCTTTGAGCTTGAACCTTCTTTACAGACGTATGACTTTTTGTTGTTTCTTCAGTATATCAAGAATGAGATTTTTAGATAAAAAATAAATAAAAAGATTCTGACCCTGGATCCCATGAACTTGAACTTTCTATGCATATATATATAGATTCCTTCTGATGCAGTGGTTCAAGGATAACCTATTGAACCTATTTGTGGCCAAATAGTCTTTGAACTTGAACATTCCACACAGACTTTATGACTACCTGTTGTTTCATCAGTAGGTCAAGGAAGACATTTTTTGACAAAAAATAAAAAACTTCTAATCCTAGATTCCATGAACTTGAACTTTCTATAGATTTAAATAGATTCCTTCTGATGTTTCATTAGTTCTTCAAGGATGACTCTTTGAACTCATTTTTGGCCAAAGAGTCTTTGAATTTGAACCTTCTTTACAGACTGATGACTTTCAGTGTTTTCATCTGTAGAACAAGGATGAGATTTAAAAAAAAAAAAAAAAAAAAGATTCTGACCCTGGATCCCATGAACTTGAACTTTCTATACATTTAAATAGATACCTTTCTGATGTTTTATTATCTCTTCAATTAAGACCCTTTGAACTTATTTTTGGCCAAAGAGTCTTTGAACTTGAACCTTCTTAACAGACTTATGACTTTCTGTTGTTTCTTCATTATATCAAGGATGAGAGTTTTTTGACAAAAAAAAAAGATTCTGACCCTGGATCCCATGAACTTGAACTTTCTATGCATATAAATAGATTCCTTCTGATGCAGTGGTTCAGGGATGACCTATTGAATCTATTTGAGGCCAAAGAGTCTTTGAACTTGAACATTCCACATAGACTTTATGACTACCTGTTGTTTCATCAGTAAGTCAAGGAAGACATTTTTTGACAAAAAAATAAAAAACTTCTAACCCTAGATTGCATGAACTTGAACTTTCTATACATATAAATAGATTCCTTCTGATGCAGTGGTTCAAGGATGACTTTTTGAACTTATTTGTGGCCAAATAGTCTTTGAGCTTGAACCTTCTTTACAGACGTATGACTTTCTGTTGTTTCTTCAGTATATCAAGAATGAGATTTTTAGATAAAAAATAAAAAAAAGATTCTGACCCTGGATCCCATGAACTTGAACTTTCTATGCATATATATATATTGATTCCTTCTGATGCAGTGGTTCAGGGATGACCTATTGAACCTTTTTGAGGCCAAATTGTCTTTGAACTTGAACATTCCACACAGACTTTATGACTACCTGTTGTTTCATCAGTAGGTTAAGGAAGACATTTTTTGACAAAAAAATAAAAAACTTCTAACCCTAGATTCCATGAACTTGAACTTTCTATACATATAAATAGATTCCTTCTGATGCAGTGGTTCAGGGATGACCTTTTGAACTTATTTGTGGCCAAATAGTCTTTGAGCTTGAACCTTCTTTACAGACGTATGACTTTCTGTTGTTTCTTCAGTATATCAAGAATGAGATTTTTAGATAAAAAATAAAAAAAAGATTCTGACCCTGGATCCCATGAACTTGAATTTCTATGCATATAAATAGATTCCTTCTGATGCCGTGGTTCAAGGATGAACTTTTGAACTTATTTGTGGCTTAATAGTCTTTGAGCTTGAACCTTCTTTACAAACGTATGACTTTCTGTTAATTCTTCAGTATATCAAGAATGAGATTTTTAGACAAAAAAAAAATAGATTCTGACCCTGGATCCCATGAACTTGAACGTCCTATGCATATAAATAGATTCCTTCTGATGCAGTGGTTCAAGGATGACCTTTTGAACTTATTTGTGGCCAAATAGTCTTTGAACTTGAACATTCTATACAGACTTTATGACTACCTGTTTTTTCATCAGTAGGTCAAGGAAGACATTTTTTGACAGAAATAAAAAATAAACAATTCTGACCCTAGCTTCCATGAACTTGAACTTTTTATACATATAAATAGATTCCTTCTGATGTTTTATTAGTGCTTCGAGGATGACCCTTTGAACTTATTTTTGGCCAGTGTCTTTGAACTTGAACCTTCTTTACAGACTTATGACTTTCTGTTGTTTCTTCAGTAGATCAAGGATGAGATTTTTTTGACAAAAAAAAGATTCTGACCCTGGATCCCATGAACTTGAACTTTCTATGCATATAAAAAGATACCTTCTGGCACAGTGGTTCAGGGATGACCTATCGAACCTATTTGTGGCCAAATAGCCTTTGAACTTGAACATTCTACACAGAATTTATCACTACCTGTTGTTTCATCAGTAGGTCAAGTAAGACATTTTTTGGCCAAAAAATAAAAAATAAAATCTGATGCTTGATTCCATGAACTTAAACTTTCTATACATATAAATAGATACCTTCTGATGTTTTATTATCTCTTCAATTATGACCCTTTGAACTTATTTTTGTCCAAAGAGTCTTTGAACTTGAACCTTCTTTACAGACTTATGACTTTCTGTTGTTTCTTCATTATATCAAGGATGAGATTTTTTTGACAAAAAAAAAAAAAGATTCTGACGCTGGATCCCATGAACTTGAACTTTCTATGCATATAAATAGATTCCTTCTGATGCAGTGGTTTAAGGATGACCTTTTGAACTTATTTGTGGGCAAATAGTCTTTGAACTTAAACATTCTACACAGACTTTATGACTACCTGTTGTTTCATGAGTAGGTCAAGGAAGACATTTTTTGGCAAAACACAAAAATCTGACCCTAGATTCAATGAACTTGAACTTTCTATACATATAAATAGATTCCTTCTGATGTTTTAATACCTCTTCAAGGATGACCCTTTGAACTTATTTTTGGCCAGTGTCTTTGAACTTGAACCTTCTTTACAGACTTATGACTTTCTGTTGTTTCTTCAGTATAACAAGAATGAGATTTTTAGACAAAAATAAAATAAAAAAAAAGATTCTGACCCTGGATCCCATGAACTTGAACTTTCTATGTATATATATATAGATTCCGTCTGATGCAGTGGTTCAGGCATGACCTATTGAACCTATCTGTGGCCAAATAGTTTTTGAACTTGAACATTCCACACAGACTTTATGACTACCTGTTTTTTCATCAGTAGGTCAAGGAAGGCATTTTTTTGACAAAAAAATAAAAAAGTTCTAACCCTAGATTCCATGAACTTGAAATTTCTATACGTATAAATAGATTCCTTCTGATGCAGTGGTTTAAGGATGAGCTTTTGAACTTATTTGTGGGCAAATAGTCCTTGAACTTAAACATTCTACACAGACTTTATGACTACCTGTCGTTTCATCAGTAGGTCAAGGAAGACATTTTTTGGCAAAAAGACAAAAATCTGACCCTAGATTCAATGAACTTGAACTTTCTATACATATAAATAGATTCCTTCTGATGTTTTTTACCTCTTCAAGGATGACCTTTTGAACTTATTTGTGGCCAAATAGTCTTTGAGCTTGAACCTTCTTTACAAGTATGACTTTTGTTGTTTCTTCAGTATATCAAGGATGAGATTTTTTGACAAAAAAAAATATATATTCTGATGCTTGATCCCATGAACTTGAACTTTCTATACATATAAATAGATTCCTTCTGATGCAGTGGTTCAAGGATGACCTTTTGAACTTATTTGTGGCCAAATAGTTTTTGAACTTGAACATTCCACACAGACTTTATGACAACCTGTTGTTTCATCAGTAGGTCAAGGAAGATATTTTTTGACAAAAAAAATAAAAAAATTCTAACCCTAGATTCAATGAACTTGAACTTTCTATACATATAAATAGATTCCTTCTGATGTTTTTTACCTCTTCAAGGATGACATTTTGAACATAATTTTTGGCCAAAGAGTCTTTGAACTTGAACCTTCTTTACAGACGTATGACTTTCTGTTGTTTCTTCAGTATATCAAGAATGAGATTTTTAGACAAAAAAAAAGAAGAAAAGATTCTGACCCTGGATCCCATGAACTTGAAATTTCTATGCATATATATGGATTCCGTTTGATGCAGTTTTTCAGGGATGACCTATTGAACCTATTTGTGAACCTTCTTCACAGATAAAAAGATTCTGACCCTGGATCCCATGAGCTTGAACTTTATATACATATAAATAGATTCCTTCTGATGTTTTATTACCTCTTCAAGGATGACCATTTGAACTTATTTTTGGCCAAAGAGTCTTTAAACTTCAACATTCTACCCTAGACTTTATGACTACCTGTTGTTTCATCAAGGAAGACATTTTTTGGCAAAAGACAAACATCTTTGAAATCATCTGTTTTTTACCTCTTCAAGGATGACCTTTTGAACTTATTTGTGGCCAAATAGTCTTTGAGCTTGAACCTTCTTTACAAGTATGACTTTTGTTGTTTCTTCAGTATATCAAGGATGAGATTTTTTGACAAAAAAAAAAAAGATTATGACCCCTGGATCCCATGAACTAGGCATATAGAATTCCTTCTGATGCCGTGGTTCAATGGTGACTTTTTGAACTTATTTGTGGCCAAATAGTCTTTAAACTTCAACATTCTACCCTAGACTTTATGACTACCTGTTGTTTCATCAAGGAAGACATTTTTTGGCAAAAGACAAACATCTGACCCTAGAATCAATGAACTTGAACTTTCTACACATATAAATAGATTCCTTATGATGTTTTATTACCTCTTCAAGGATGACCCTTTGAACTTAGTTTTGGCCAAAGAGCCTTTGAACTTGAACCTTCTTTACAGACTTATGACTTTCTGTTGTTTCTTCAGTATATCAAGGATGAGATTTTTTTTGACAAAAAAAAAAGATTCTGACCCTTTATCCCATGAACTTGAACTTTCTATGCATATAAAGAGATTCCTTCTGATGCAGTGGTTCAAGGATGACCTTTTGAACTTATTTGTGGCCAAATAGTCTTTGAGCTTGAACATTTTTTTACAGACATATGACTTTCTGTTGTTTCTTGAGTGTATAAAGAATGAGATTTTTAGACAAAAAAAAAAAAAAAAGATTCTGACCCTGGATCCCATGAACTTGAACTTTCTCTCTCTCTATATATATATATATATATATATATGTATATATATATATATATATATATATTATATATATATATATATATATATATATATATATATATATATATATATATATATATATATATATATATATATATATATATATATATAGATTCCTTCTGATGCAGTTGTTCAGGGATGACCTATTGAACCTATTTGTTGCCAAATAGTCTTTGAACTTGAACATTTCACACAGACTTTATGACTACCTGTTGTTTCATCAGTAGGTCAAGGAAGACATTTTTTGACAAAAAATTAAAAACTTCTAACCCTAGATTCCATGAACTTGATATTTCTATATAAATAGATTCCTTCTGATATTTCATTAGTTCTTCAAGGATGACCCATTGAACTCATTTTTGGCCAAAGAGTCTTTGAACTTGAACCTTCTTTACAGACTGATGATTTTCAGTGTTTTCATCTGTAGATCAAGAATGAGATTTTTTGACAAAAAAAAAAAAAAAAGATTCTGACTCTGGATCCCATGAACTTGAACTTTCTATACATTTAAATAGATACCTTCTGATGTTTTATTATCTCTTCAATTATGATGCTTTGAGCTTATTTTTGGCCAAAGAGTCCTTGAACTTAAACATTCTACACAGACTTTATGACTACCTGTCGTTTCATCAGTAGGTCAAGGAAGACATTTTTTGGCAAAAAGACAAAAATCTGACCCTAGATTCAATGAACTTGAACTTTCTATACATATAAATAGATTCCTTCTGATGTTTTTTACCTCTTCAAGGATGACCTTTTGAACTTATTTGTGGCCAAATAGTCTTTGAGCTTGAACCTTCTTTACAAGTATGACTTTTGTTGTTTCTTCAGTATATCAAGGATGAGATTTTTTGACAAAAAAAAAAATATATTCTGATGCTTGATCCCATGAACTTGAACTTTCTATACATATAAATAGATTCCTTCTGATGCAGTGGTTCAAGGATGACCTTTTGAACTTATTTGTGGCCAAATAGTTTTTGAACTTGAACATTCCACACAGACTTTATGACAACCTGTTGTTTCATCAGTAGGTCAAGGAAGATATTTTTTGACAAAAAAAATAAAAAAATTCTAACCCTAGATTCAATGAACTTGAACTTTCTATACATATAAATAGATTCCTTCTGATGTTTTTTACCTCTTCAAGGATGACATTTTGAACATAATTTTTGGCCAAAGAGTCTTTGAACTTGAACCTTCTTTACAGACGTATGACTTTCTGTTGTTTCTTCAGTATATCAAGAATGAGATTTTTAGACAAAAAAAAAGAAGAAAAGATTCTGACCCTGGATCCCATGAACTTGAAATTTCTATGCATATATATGGATTCCGTTTGATGCAGTTTTTCAGGGATGACCTATTGAACCTATTTGTGAACCTTCTTCACAGATAAAAAGATTCTGACCCTGGATCCCATGAGCTTGAACTTTATATACATATAAATAGATTCCTTCTGATGTTTTATTACCTCTTCAAGGATGACCATTTGAACTTATTTTTGGCCAAAGAGTCTTTAAACTTCAACATTCTACCCTAGACTTTATGACTACCTGTTGTTTCATCAAGGAAGACATTTTTTGGCAAAAGACAAACATCTTTGAAATCATCTGTTTTTTACCTCTTCAAGGATGACCTTTTGAACTTATTTGTGGCCAAATAGTCTTTGAGCTTGAACCTTCTTTACAAGTATGACTTTTGTTGTTTCTTCAGTATATCAAGGATGAGATTTTTTGACAAAAAAAAAAAAGATTATGACCCCTGGATCCCATGAACTAGGCATATAGAATTCCTTCTGATGCCGTGGTTCAATGGTGACTTTTTGAACTTATTTGTGGCCAAATAGTCTTTAAACTTCAACATTCTACCCTAGACTTTATGACTACCTGTTGTTTCATCAAGGAAGACATTTTTTGGCAAAAGACAAACATCTGACCCTAGAATCAATGAACTTGAACTTTCTACACATATAAATAGATTCCTTATGATGTTTTATTACCTCTTCAAGGATGACCCTTTGAACTTAGTTTTGGCCAAAGAGCCTTTGAACTTGAACCTTCTTTACAGACTTATGACTTTCTGTTGTTTCTTCAGTATATCAAGGATGAGATTTTTTTTGACAAAAAAAAAAGATTCTGACCCTTTATCCCATGAACTTGAACTTTCTATGCATATAAAGAGATTCCTTCTGATGCAGTGGTTCAAGGATGACCTTTTGAACTTATTTGTGGCCAAATAGTCTTTGAGCTTGAACATTTTTTTACAGACATATGACTTTCTGTTGTTTCTTGAGTGTATAAAGAATGAGATTTTTAGACAAAAAAAAAAAAAAAAGATTCTGACCCTGGATCCCATGAACTTGAACTTTCTCTCTCTCTCTATATATATATATATATATATATATGTATATATATATATATATATATATATATATATATATATATATATATATATATATATATATATATATATATATATATATATATATATATATATATATATATATATATATATATATATATATATATATATATATATATATATATATATATATATATAGATTCCTTCTGATGCAGTTGTTCAGGGATGACCTATTGAACCTATTTGTTGCCAAATAGTCTTTGAACTTGAACATTTCACACAGACTTTATGACTACCTGTTGTTTCATCATTAGGTCAAGGAAGACATTTTTTGACAAAAAATTAAAAACTTCTAACCCTAGATTCCATGAACTTGATATTTCTATATAAATAGATTCCTTCTGATATTTCATTAGTTCTTCAAGGATGACCCATTGAACTCATTTTTGGCCAAAGAGTCTTTGAACTTGAACCTTCTTTACAGACTGATGATTTTCAGTGTTTTCATCTGTAGATCAAGAATGAGATTTTTTGACAAAAAAAAAAAAAAAAGATTCTGACTCTGGATCCCATGAACTTGAACTTTCTATACATTTAAATAGATACCTTCTGATGTTTTATTATCTCTTCAATTATGATGCTTTGAGCTTATTTTTGGCCAAAGAGTCTTTGAACTTGAACCTTCTTTACAGACTTATGACTTTCTGTTGTTTCTTCATTATATCAAGGATGAGATTTTTCTGACAAAAAAAAAAAAAAAGATTCTGACGCTGGATCCCATGAACTTGAACTTTCTATGCATATAAATAGATTTCTTCTGATGCAGTGGTTCAAGGATTACCTTTTGAACTTATTTGTGGTCAAATAGTCTTTGAGCTTGAACCTTCTTTACAGACGTATGACTTTCTGTTGTTTCTTCAATATATTAAGAATGAGATTTTTAGATAAAATAAAAAAAAAAGATTCTGACGCTGGATCCCATGAACTTGAACTTTCTATATATATATATGTATATATATATATATATATATATATATATATATATATATATATATATATATATATATATATATATATATATATATATATATATATATATATATATATATATATATATAGATTCCTTCTGATGCAGTGGTTCAGGGATGACCTACTGAACCTATTTGTGGCCAAATAGCCTTTGAACTTGAACATTCTACACAGAATTTATCACTACCTGTTGTTTCATCAGTAGGTCAAGGAAGACATTTTTTGACAAAAATAAAAAATAAAAAATTCTGACCCTAGCTTCCATGAACTTGAACTTTTTATACATATAAATAGATTCCTTCTGATGTTTTATTAGTTCTTCGAGGATGACCCTTTGAACTTATTTTTGGCCAGTGTCTTTGAACTTGAACCTTCTTTACAGACTTATGACTTTCTGTTGTTTCTTCAGTAGATCAAGGATGAGATTTTTTTGACAAAAAAAAAGATTCTGACCCTAGATCCCATGAACTTGAACTTTCTATGCATATAAAAAGATTCCTTCTGACGCAGTGGTTCAGGGATGACCTATCGAACCTATTTGTGGCCAAATAGCCTTTGAACTTGAACATTCTACACAGAATTTATCAATACCTGTTGTTTCATCAGTAGGTCAAGTAAGACATTTTTTGGCCAAAAAAAATAAAAATAAAATCTGATACTTCATTCCATGAACTTGAACTTTCTATACATATAAATAGATACCTTCTGATGTTTTATTGTCTCTTTAATTATGACCCTTTGAACTTATTTTTGGCCAAAGAGTCTTTGAACTTGAACCTTCTTTACAGACTTATGACTTTCTGTTGTTTCTTCATTATATCAAGGATGAGATTTTTTTGAAAAAAAAAAAAAAACGATTCTGACGCTGGATCCCATGAACTTGAACTTTCTATGCATATAAATAGATTTCTTCTGATGCAGTGGTTCAAGGATTACCTTTTGAACTTATTTGTGGCCAAATAGTCTTTGAGCTTGAACCTTCTTTACAGACGTATGACTTTCTGTTGTTTCTTCAGTATAACAAGAATGAGATTTTTAGACAAAAATAAAATAAAAAAAAGATTCTGGCCCTGGATCCCATGAACTTGAACTTTCTATGTATATATATATAGATTCCTTCTGATGCAGTGGTTCAGGCATGACCTATTGAACCTATTTGTGGCCAAATAGTCTTTGAACTTGAACATTCCACACAGACTTATGACTTTCTGTTGTTTCTTCATTATATCAAGGATGAGATTTTTCTGACAAAAAAAAAAAAAAAGATTCTGACGCTGGATCCCATGAACTTGAACTTTCTATGCATATAAATAGATTTCTTCTGATGCAGTGGTTTAAGGATGACCTTTTGAACTTATTTGTGGCCAAATAGTCTTTGAACTTAAACATTCTACACAGACTTTATGACTACCTGTTGTTTCATCAGTAGGTCAAGGAAGACATTTTTTGGCAAAACACAAAAATCTGACCCTAGATTCAATGAACTTGAACTTTCTATACATATAAATAGATTCCTTCTGATGTTTTATTACCTCTTCAAGGATGACCCTTTGAACTTATTTTTGGCCAAAGAGTCTTTGAACTTGAACCTTCTTTACAGACTTATGACTTTCTGTTATTTCTTCAGTATATCAAGGATGAGATTTTATTGACAAAAAAAAAAAAAAGATTCTGATGCTGGATCCCATGAACTTGAACGTTCTATGCATATAAATAGATTCCTTTTGATGCAGTGGTTCAAGGATGACTTTTGAACTTATTTGTGGCCAAATAGTCTTTGAGCTTGAACCTTCTTTACAAGTATGACTTTTGATGTTTCTTCAGTATATCAAGGATGAGATTTTTTGACAAAAAAAAGATTCTGACCCTGGATCCCATGAACTTGAACTTTCTATGCATTTATATAGATTCCTTCTAATGCAGTGGTTCAGGGATGACCTATTGAACCTATTTGTGGCCAAATAGTCTTTGAACTTGAACATTCCACACAGACTTTATGACTACCTGTTGTTTCATCAGTAGGTCAAGGAAGACATTTTTTGACAAAAAATAAAAAAAACTTCTAACCCTAGATTCCATTAACTTGAACTTTCTATACATTTAAATAGATACCTTCTGATGTTTCATTAGTTCTTCAAGGATGACCCTTTGAACTCATTTTTGGCCAAAGAGTCTTTGAACTTGAACCTTCTTTACAGACTGATGACTTTCAGTGTTTTCATCTGTAGATCAAGGATGAGATTTTTTGACAAAAAAAAAAAAAAAGATTCTGACCCTGGATTCCATGAACTTGAACTTTCTATACATTTAAATAGATACCTTCTGATGTTTTATTATCTCTTTAATTATGACCCTTTGAACTTATTTTTGGCCAAAGAGTCTTTGAACTTGAACCTTCTTTACAGACTTATGACTTTCTGTTGTTTCTTCATTATATCAAGGATGAGATTTTTTTGACAAAAAAAAAAAAAAAGATTCTGACGCTGGATCCCATGAACTTGAACTTTCTATGCATATATATAGATTCCTTCTGATGCAGTGGTTCAAGGATGACCTTTTGAACTTATTTGAGGCCAAATAGTCTTTGAGCTTGAACCGTCTTTACAGACGTTTGACTTTCTGTTGTTTCTTCAGTATATCAAGAATGAGATTTTTAGATAAAAAATAAATAAAAAGATTCTGACCCTGGATCCCGTGAACTTGAACTTTCTATGCATATATATATATATATATATATATATATATATATATATATATATATATATATATATATATATATATATATAGATTCCTTCTGATGCAGTGGTTCAAGGATAACCTATTGAACCTATTTGTGGCCAAATAGTCTTTGAACTTGAACATTCCACACAGACTTTATGACTACCTGTTGTTTCATCAGTAGGTCAAGGAGGACATTTTTTGACAAAAAATAAAAAACTTCTAATCCTAGATTCCATGAACTTGAACTTTCTATACATTTAAATAGATACCTTTCTGATGTTTTATTATCTCTTCAATTATGACACTTTGAACTTATTTTTGGCCAAAGAGTCTTTGATCTTGAACCTTCTTTAAAGACTTATGACTTTCTGTTGTTTCTTCATTATATCAAGGATGAGAGTTTTTTGACAAAAAAAAAGATTCTGACGCTGGATCCCATGAACTTGAACTTTCTATGCATATAAATAGATTCCTTCTGATGCAGTGGTACAGGGATGACCTATTGAACCTATTTGAGGCCAAAGAGTCTTTGAACTTGAACATTCCACACAGACTTTATGACTACCTGTTGTTTCATCAGTAAGTCAAGGAAGACATTTTTTGACAAAAAAATAAAAAACTTCTAACCCTAGATTCCATGAACTTGAACTTTCTATACATATAAATAGATTCCTTCTGATGCAGTGGTTCAGGGATGACCTTTTGAACTTATTTGTGGCCAAATAGTCTTTGAGCTTGAACCTTCTTTACAGACGTATGACTTTCTGTTGTTTCTTCAGTATATCAAGAATGAGATTTTTAGATAAAAAATAAAAAAAAGATTCTGACCCTGGATCCCATGAACTTGAACTTTCTATGCATATATATATTGATTCCTTCTGATGCAGTGGTTCAGGGATGACCTATTGAACCTATTTGAGGCCAAATAGTCTTTGAACTTGAACATTCCACACAGACTTTATGACTACCTCTTGTTTCATCAGTAGGTCAAGGAAGACATTTTTTGACAAAAAAATAAAAAACTTCTAACCCTAGATTCCATGAACTTGAACTTTCTATACATTTAAATAGATTCCTTCTGATGCAGTGTTTCAAGGATGACCTTTTGAACTTATTTGTGGCCAAATAGTCTTTGAGCTTGGACCTTCTTTACAGGCGTATGACATTCTGTTGTTTCTTCGTTATACCAAGGATGAGATTTTTTGAAAAAAAAAAAAAAAAAGATTCTGACCCTGGATCCCATGAACTTGAATTTCTATGCATATAAATAGATTCCTTCTGATGCCGTGGTTCAAGGATGAACTTTTGAACTTATTTTGAACTTATTTTGAGCTTAATAGTCTTTGAGCTTGAACCTTCTTTACAAACGTATGACTTTCTGTTAATTCTTCAGTATATCAAGAATGAGATTTTTAGACAAAAAAAAAATAGATTCTGACCCTGGATCCCATGAACTTGAACGTCCTATGCATATAAATAGATTCCTTCTGATGCAGTGGTTCAAGGATGACCTTTTGAACTTATTTGTGGCCAAATAGTCTTTGAACTTGAACATTCTATACAGGCTTTATGACTACCTGTTTTTTCATCAGTAGGTCAAGGAAGACATTTTTTGACAGAAATAAAAAATAAACAATTCTGACCCTAGCTTCCATGAACTTGAACTTTCTATACATATAAATAGATTCCTTCTGATGCAGTGGTTTAAGGATGACCTTTTGAACTTATTTGTGGGCAAATAGTCCTTGAACTTAAACATTCTACACAGACTTTATGACAACCTGTTGTTTCATCAGTAGGTCAAGGAAGATATTTTTTGACAAAAAAAATAAAAAAATTCTAACCCTAGATTCAATGAACTTGAACTTTCTATACATATAAATAGATTCCTTCTGATGTTTTTTACCTCTTCAAGGATGACCTTTTGAACTTATTTTTGGCCAAAGAGTCTTTGAACTTGAACCTTCTTTACAGACGTATGACTTTCTGTTGTTTCTTCAGTATATCAAGAATGAGATTTTTAGACAAAAAAAAAAAAAAAAGATTCTGACCCTGGATCCCATTAACTTGAAATTTCTATGCATATATATGGATTCCGTTTGATGCAGTTTTTCAGGGATGACCTATTGAACCTATTTGTGAACCTTCTTCACAGATAAAAAGATTCTGACCCTGGATCCTATGAGCTTGAACTTTATATACATATAAATAGATTCCTTCTGATGTTTTATTACCTCTTCAAGGATGACCATTTGAACTTATTTTTGGCCAAAGAGTCTTTGAATTTGAACTTCTTTACAGACTTATGACTTTCTGTTGTTTCTTCAGTATATCAAGGATGAGATTTTTTGACAAAAAAAAAAAAAGATTATGACCCCTGGATCCCATGAACTAGGCATATAAATAGATTCCTTCTGATGCCGTGGTTCAATGATGACCTTTTGAACTTATTTGTGGCCAAATAGTCTTTGAACTTGAACATTCTACCCTAGACTTTATGACTACCTGTTGTTTCATCAAGGAAGACATTTTTTGGCAGCATATAAATAGATTCCTTCTGATGCAGTGGTTCAAGGATGACCTTTTCAACTTATTTGTGGCCAAATAGTCTTTGAACTTTAACATTCTACACAGACTTTATGACTACCTGTTGTTTCATCAGTAGGTCAAGGAAGACATTTTTTGGCACAAAGACAAAAATCTGACCATAGATTCAATGAACTTGAACTTTCTATACATATAAATAGATTCCTTCTGATGTTTTATTAGCTCTTCAAGGATGACCCTTTGAACTTATTTTTGGCCAAAGAATCTTTGAACTTGAACCTTCTTTAAAGACTTATGACTTTCTGTTGTTTCTTCAGTATATCAAGGATGAGATTTTTTTGACAAAAAAAAAAGATTCTGACCCTGGATCCCATGAACTTGAACTTTCTATGCATATAAAAAGATTCCTTCTGATGCGGTGGTTCAGGGATGACCTATTGAACCTATTTGTGGCCAACTAGAATAGAACTTGAACTTCTTCTTCTTTACAGACTTATGATTTTCTGTTGTTTCTTCTTGTAGATCAAGGATGAGATTTTTTTGACAAAGAAAAAAAGATTCTGACCCTGGATCCCATGAACTTTAACTTTCTATGCATATAAAAAGATTCCGTCTGATGCAGTGGTTCAGGAATGACCTATTGAAATTATTTGTGGCCAAATAGCCTTTAAACTTCTACACAGACCTTATGACTACCTGTTGTTTCATCAGTAGGTCAAGGAAGACATTTTTTGGCAATAAAAAAAAAGAAATCTGACGCTTGATTCCATGAACTTGAACTCTCTATACATATAAATAGATTCCTTCTGATGTTTTATTATCTCTTCAAGGATGACCCTTTGAACTTATTTTTGCCAAAGAGTCTTTGAACTTGAACCTTCTTTACAGACTTATGTTTTTCTGTTGTTTCTTCTTGTGGATAAAGGATGAGATTTTTTTGACAAAAAAAAAAAAAGGATTCTGACCCTGGATCCCATGAACTTGAACTTTCTATACATATAAATAGATTCCTTCTGATGTTTTATTAGCTCTTCAAGGATGACCCTTTGAACTTATTTTTGCCAAAGAGTCTTTGAACTTGAACCTTCTTTACAGACATATGATTTTCTGTTGTTTCTTCTTGAAGATCAAGGATGAGATTTTTTTAACAAAAAAAAGAAAAAAAGATTCTGACCCTGGATCCCATGAACTTGAACTTTCTATGCATATAAATAGATTCATTCTGATGCTGTGGTTCAAGGATGACCTTTTGAACTTATTTGTGGCCAAATAGTCTTTGAACTTGAACATTCTACACAGACTTTATGACTACCTTTTGTTTCATCAGTAGGTCAAGGAAGACATTTTTTGGCAAAAAGACAAAAATCTGACCATAGATTCAATGAACTTGAACTTTCTATACATATAAATAGATTCCTTCTGATGTTTTATTAGCTCTTCAAGGATGACCCTTTGAACTTATTTTTGGCAAAAGAGTCTTTAAACTTGAACCTTCTTTACAGACTTATGACTTTCTGTTGTTTCTTCAGTATATCATGGATGAGATTTTTTTGACACAAAAAAAGATTTTCTATGCATATAAAAAGATTCCTTCTGATGCAGTGGTTCAGGGATGACCTATTGAACCTATTTGTGGCCAAATAGCCTTTGAACTTGAACATTCTACACAGACTTTATGACTACCTGTTGTTTCATAAGTAGGACAAGGAAGATATTTTTTGGCAATAAAAAAAAATCTGACGCTCGATTCCATGAACTTGAACTTTCTATACATATAAATAGATTCCTTCTGATGTTTTATTATCTCTTCAAGGATGACCCTTTGAACTTATTTTTGCCAAAGATTCTTTGAACTTGAACCTTCTTTACAGACTTATGGTTTTCTGTTGTTTCTTATTGTGGATAAAGGATGAGATTTTTTTGACAAAAAAAGAAAAAGATTCTGACCCTGGATCCCATGAAATTGAACTTTCTATGCATATAAATAGATTCCTTCTGATGCAGTGGTTCAAGGATGACCTTTCAACTTATTTGTGGCCAAATAGTCTTTGAACTTTAACATTCTACACAGACTTTATGACTACCTGTTGTTTCATCAGTAGGTCAAGGAAGACATTTTTTGGCACAAAGACAAAAATCTGACCATAGATTCAATGAACTTGAACTTTCTATACATATAAATAGATTCCTTCTGATGTTTTATTAGCTCTTCAAGGATGACCCTTTGAACTTATTTTTGGCCAAAGAATCTTTGAACTTGAACCTTCTTTAAAGACTTATGACTTTCTGTTGTTTCTTCAGTATATCAAGGATGAGATTTTTTTGACAAAAAAAAGATTCTGACCCTGGATCCCATGAACTTGAACTTTCTATGCATATAAAAAGATTCCTTCTGATGCGGTGGTTCAGGGATGACCTATTGAACCTATTTGTGGCCAACTAGAATAGAACTTGAACTTCTTCTTCTTTACAGACATGACTTTCTGTTGTTTCTTCAGTATATCATGGATGAGATTTTTTTGACACAAAAAAAGATTTTCTATGCATATAAAAAGATTCCTTCTGATGCAGTGGTTCAGGGATGACCTATTGAACCTATTTGTGGCCAAATAGCCTTTGAACTTGAACATTCTACACAGACTTTATGACTACCTGTTGTTTCATAAGTAGGACAAGGAAGATATTTTTTGGCAATAAAAAAAAATCTGACGCTCGATTCCATGAACTTGAACTTTCTATACATATAAATAGATTCCTTCTGATGTTTTATTATCTCTTCAAGGATGACCCTTTGAACTTATTTTTGCCAAAGATTCTTTGAACTTGAACCTTCTTTACAGACTTATGGTTTTCTGTTGTTTCTTATTGTGGATAAAGGATGAGATTTTTTTGACAAAAAAAAGAAAAAGATTCTGACCCTGGATCCCATGAAATTGAACTTTCTATGCATATAAATAGATTCTTTCTGATGCAGTGGTTCAAGGATGACCTTTCAACTTATTTGTGGCCAAATAGTCTTTGAACTTTAACATTCTACACAGACTTTATGACTACCTGTTGTTTCATCAGTAGGTCAAGGAAGACATTTTTTGGCACAAAGACAAAAATCTGACCATAGATTCAATGAACTTGAACTTTCTATACATATAAATAGATTCCTTCTGATGTTTTATTAGCTCTTCAAGGATGACCCTTTGAACTTATTTTTGGCCAAAGAATCTTTGAACTTGAACCTTCTTTAAAGACTTATGACTTTCTGTTGTTTCTTCAGTATATCAAGGATGAGATTTTTTTGACAAAAAAAAGATTCTGACCCTGGATCCCATGAACTTGAACTTTCTATGCATATAAAAAGATTCCTTCTGATGCGGTGGTTCAGGGATGACCTATTGAACCTATTTGTGGCCAACTAGAATAGAACTTGAACTTCTTCTTCTTTACAGACATGACTTTCTGTTGTTTCTTCAGTATATCATGGATGAGATTTTTTTGACACAAAAAAAGATTTTCTATGCATATAAAAAGATTCCTTCTGATGCAGTGGTTCAGGGATGACCTATTGAACCTATTTGTGGCCAAATAGCCTTTGAACTTGAACATTCTACACAGACTTTATGACTACCTGTTGTTTCATAAGTAGGACAAGGAAGATATTTTTTGGCAATAAAAAAAAATCTGACGCTCGATTCCATGAACTTGAACTTTCTATACATATAAATAGATTCCTTCTGATGTTTTATTATCTCTTCAAGGATGACCCTTTGAACTTATTTTTGCCAAAGATTCTTTGAACTTGAACCTTCTTTACAGACTTATGGTTTTCTCTTGTTTCTTATTGTGGATAAAGGATGAGATTTTTTTGACAAAAAAAAGAAAAAGATTCTGACCCTGGATCCCATGAAATTGAACTTTCTATGCATATAAATAGATTCCTTCTGATGCAGTGGTTCAAGGATGACCTTTCAACTTATTTGTGGCCAAATAGTCTTTGAACTTTAACATTCTACACAGACTTTATGACTACCTGTTGTTTCATCAGTAGGTCAAGGAAGACATTTTTTGGCACAAAGACAAAAATCTGACCATAGATTCAATGAACTTGAACTTTCTATACATATAAATAGATTCCTTCTGATGTTTTATTAGCTCTTCAAGGATGACCCTTTGAACTTATTTTTGGCCAAGGAATCTTTGAACTTGAACCTTCTTTAAAGACTTATGACTTTCTGTTGTTTCTTCAGTATATCAAGGATGAGATTTTTTTGACAAAAAAAAGATTCTGACCCTGGATCCCATGAACTTGAACTTTCTATGCATATAAAAAGATTCCTTCTGATGCGGTGGTTCAGGGATGACCTATTGAACCTATTTGTGGCCAACTAGAATAGAACTTGAACTTCTTCTTCTTTACAGACATGATTTTCTGTTGTTTCTTCTTGTAGATCAAGGATGAGATTTTTTTCACAAAAAAAAAAAAGATTCTGACCCTGGATCCCATGAACTTTAACTTTCTATGCATATAAAAAGATTCCTTCTGATGCAGTGGTCCAGGAATGACCTATTGAAATTATTTGTGGCCAAATAGCCTTTAAACTTGAACATTCTACACAGACTTTATGACTACCTGTTGTTTCATCAGTAGGTCAAGGAAGACATTTTTTGGCAAAAAAAATAAATAAAAAATCTGACGCTTGATTCCATGAACTTGAACTTTCTATACATATAAATAGATTCCTCCTGATGTTTTATTATCTCTTCATGGATGACCCTTTGAACTTATTTTTGCCAAAGAGTCTTTGAACTTGAACCTTCTTTACAGACTTTTGATTTTCTGTTGTTTCTTCTTGTAGATCAAGGATGAGATTTTTTTGAAAAAGAAAAAAAAGATTCTGACCCTGGATCCCATGAACTGTAACTTTCTATGCATATAAAAAGATTCTTTTTGATGCAGTGGTTCAGGGATGACCAATTGAAATTATTTGTGGCCAAATAGCCTTTAAACTTGAACATTCTACACAGACTTTATGACTACCTGTTTTTTTTTTTTTTTTTTTTTTTTTTTATTGAACAGAAATCATATACAAACAGCATGGCAATAACACAAATTTTCATAGTAGAAAATACAGATCAGGTGCTTAAAATAAATAAAATACATCCATAGAAATTAAAATAAAATATTAATAATTAAAATAAAATAAATGGGGCTAGGGTTTTTTTTGTAGATCATATTCTTCTATAATGGAATAAAGATTGATTGCATTTTTCTTTTTCATAATTTTTAGGGCTTTTGTGTACAAGTTGAACTCATTATGAAATGAGTAAAACCTTGGTTTCACCTTTAAGAACTTGCATTTGTGTATATAAAATTTTCCCAGCATGATGATGTTATTAACTAGGAAATTGTCTTTGTTATTATCCATTACAATTCCAAAAATAATGTCTTTCACAGTGAAATCTTTAAGGTGAGATACCTTTGGAAAAACCCAGTCATAAACATCCGACCACAAAGCCTCCACAAAAATACAATGAAAAAATAGATGGTCTGTGGTTTCAATGCCGTCACAAAATAAACAATTATTACAGTCAAAACCAAATCTAAGTCGAAGGTATTCTTTGGATGGGTATATCCCATTTAAAATTTTAAAATGAATTTCTTTTGTTTTGGGGGGTAAAGGAAATTTTAAATATTTAGTTCTAAGTATGGGAATGGTTTGTTTTGAGAAATTTTTTGCAATTGAATTCCTATAAGCAATTAAAGGATACGAAATGTTGTTAAATCTATTTCTAATCATTTTGTTCGAAAGTTTACTTTCTTTAAAATCACAACCTTCAATTAAGAGAGACGTAAAATTCGGGGCCATAGGGATTGAATAAGAGAGAATTTCTTTAAGTAGAAAAATAATAGAGTTGGGGATAGCCTTAGTAATAGAATCAAATCTGGCCCGGTTACAAATAAAATTATATTTAGTACAAAAATTCTCATAAGATATAATACCACTATTTCTATCTATTAAATGGGACACTGACCAAATACCTTTCTCCATCCAGTCCTTGTCGTACAGTGATTTCTTCCTAACTGTAATATATCTATTATTCCACAGTGGTGTGTTGTGTGTTGTAAAGTTATGACTATAAAGTATCTTCCAGTATAGCAAAACCTGTTGGTGAAATTTAGATAATTTAATTGGGAGACGTTGAACGGTAAAATCACAACTTAACAAAAATTCTATTCCTCCTAATTTCTTGAACAATTCTCTGGGAATATGAAACCAAAAATTATTATTGCTTAAAAATGATTTCAGCCAATTAATTTTAAGGGTCCCATTTATAGAATCAAAATCAATGGCTTGTAGACCTCCATCTTTAAACTCTTTTATCATCTCTACTCTTTTTATGTAATGGGTTTTCTTTCTCCAAATGTAACCAAAGTTAACCTGATTGATTCTTTTAATAGCTCTATTTGAAATAGCAATAGTGTATGCAGGATAGATTAACCTAGAAATGCTTTCCATCTTGGTCAAAAATATTCTACCTAGTAGGCTTATATCTCGCAATAACCAAGAGTTAAGTTTAACTTGACATTTATCTAAAACTTTCCACACATTCGTATCTTCATTCTCAAAGGAATTTTTTGAGATAAACATTCCTAAATATTTAACTTGAGATTTTATAGGGATATTATAAGCTTCAGTTAAGTGACACTGATGAATTGGCATGAGTTCACATTTGTTCAAATTTATTTTCAAACCAGAGGCTTTAGAGAAGATGTGAATTGTTTGACTACCTGTTGTTTCATCAGTAGGTCAAGGAAGACATTTTTTGGCAATAAAAAAAAAAAAAAGAAATCTGACGCTTGATTCCATGAACTTGAACTCTGTATACATATAAATAGATTCCTTCTGATGTTTTATTATCTCTTCAAGGATGACCCTTTGAACTTATTTTTTGCCAAAGAGTCTTTGAACTTGAACCTTCTTTACAGACATATGATTTTCTGTTGTTTCTTCTTGAAGATCAAGGATGAGATTTTTTTAACAAAAAAAAAAGAAAAAAAGATTCTGACCCTGGATCCCATGAACTTGAACTTTCTATGCATATAAATAGATTCATTCTGATGCTGTGGTTCAAGGATGACCTTTTAAACTTATTTGTGGCCAAATAGTCTTTGAACTTGAACATTCTACACAGACTTTATGACTACCTTTTGTTTCATCAGTAGGTCAAGGAAGACATTTTTTGGCAAAAAGACAAAAATCTGACCATAGATTCAATGAACTTGAACTTTCTATACATATAAATAGATTCCTTCTGATGTTTTATTAGCTCTTCAAGGATGACCCTTTGAACTTATTTTTGGCCAAAGAATCTTTGAACTTGAACCTTCTTTAAAGACTTATGACTTTCTGTTGTTTCTTCAGTATATCAAGGATGAGATTTTTTTGACAAAAAAAAAGATTCTGACCCTGGATCCCATGAACTTGAACGTTCTATGCATATAAATAGATTCCTTCTGATGCAGTGGTTCAGGGATGCCCTATTGAACCTATTTGTGGCCAAATAGTCTTTGAACTTGAACATTCCACACAGACTTTATAATGCCTGTAGTTTCATCAGTAGGTCAAGGAAGACATTTTTTGACAAAAAAATAAAAAACGTCTAAACCTAGATTCCATGAACTTGAACTTTTTTTTTTCTTTAAATATAAATAGATTCCTTCTGATGACCCTTTGAACTTATTTTTGGCCTGAGTCTTTGAACTTGAACCTTCTTTACAGACTTATGACTTTCTGTTGTTTCTTCAGTATATCAAGGATGAGATTTTTTTGACAAAAAAAAAAAAAGATTCTGACCCTGGGTCCCATGAACTTGAACTTTCTATGCATATATATGGATTCCTTCTGATGCAGTGGTTCAAGGATGCCTTTTGAACTGATTTGTGGCCAAATAGTCTTTGAACTTGAACATTCTACACAGACTTTAAAACTACCTGTTGTTTCATCAGTAGGTAAAGGAAGACATTTGTTGGCAAAAAAAAAAATAATCTGACCCTCGATTCCATGAATTTGAACTTTCTATATTCTTCTGAAATATCAGAAGGTCTCTGAGTCCCAACTGTAACTGTCTGAAACACTAATCTCCTCATTGCACACGTTTTTTTGTATGCAATTCAATGCAAAAGCACTAATCACATCATTGCACGAGATTTTTTCCTATGTGATGCAAATCTGCAAAAGCGATATTCGTTGCGCAACGAGTTCTTATGTAAATACATTAGCTAGAAAATGTTCCACTGAATATATTTCTTGAACCTTGTGTGAAATAGGATTTAGTCAGAATCCACATCAATGCACTTCAATCCTGTATGTCGAATGTGGATTCCTGTTAAATGCAATGCATATAATTATCTTGTTGTGCATTGAATAGATAAAGGCTTTTGCATTTCATTGCTTTGCATTGCAGGTATTGTATAAAAACCCGTTTGTGCATTAAAGAAATGAGAGCAATTGCATTGCACTGAAGAAATAAGTACTTTTTCATTGCATTGCATGAAATAACTCGTAGTGCACTGAATATATATTTGCATTGCATTGCACATAAGAACACTTTGCGCTTTTGCATTGATTTGCATAGCATAGGAAAAATCTGGTGCAATGACGCGATTAGTGCTTTTGCATTGCATACGAAAAAACACGTGCAATGAGGAGATTAGTGTTTTGCATTGCATTGCTTACAAAAACTTGCTGTTTATCGAAGAGGTAGTGCGTTTGCATTGCATTGCATAAAATACCTCGTTGTGCATTGAAGATAGCGCTTTTGCATTGCTTTTGCATTGCGTTGCATATATAAGAATTTAGGGTGCAATGAAAAGATTAGTGCTTTTGCATTGCATGCGAAAAAACTCGTGCATTGAAGACTTTGCATGCATGCATAAAAAACCCTTTGTGCATTGAAAAAAATAGTGCTTTTGCATTGTATTGCATATATAAGAACTCAATGTGTATTTTGAAGAGATAAGTGCTTTTTTGCAGACTCGCATTGCATAGGAAAAAGCTCGTGCGATTAATGGACGCGATCAATGCTTTTTCATTGCATTGCATCCAAAAACTTGCTGTGCATCGAAGAGAGAGTGCTTTTGCATTGCATATAATAACTCGCTGTGCATTGAAGATAGCGCTTTTGCATTGCTTTGCATATAATAACTCGTTTTGCATTGAATATGGCGCTTTTGCATTGCATTGAATTGCATTGCATACGAAAAAACTTGTGCACTGGGGAGATTAATGCATTTGAATTGCATTGAACTCGTCATGCATTGACGATATTAGCGCTTTTGCATTGCATTGCATACAAAAAACTTGCTGTGGAAGAGACAGTGCTTTTGCTATGCATTGCATATAACATAACTCGTTGTGCATTGAAGATAGCGCTTACATATTGAATTGCATACGAAATAACTTGTGCACGAGAGATTCGTGCTTTTACATGGCATTGAACTTGTCATGCATTGAAGGCATTAGCGCTTTTGCATTGCATTGCATACGAAAAAACTTGTGCACTGAGGAGATTAAGGGCTTTTGCATTGCATTGTATACAAAAAACTTGCTGTGCATTGAAAAGATCGTGCTATTGCATTGCATAAAATAAATCGTTGTGCATTGGAGATAGCGCTTTTGCAATGCACTGGGTAGATTTATGCTTTCGCATTGCATTGAACTCGTCATGCATTGACGATTTTAGCGCATTGCATACGAAAAAACGTGTACGGAGGAGATTAGTGCTTTTGCATTGCATCGTATACATTAAAAACTTGCTGTGCATGAAGTGCTTTTGTGCTTTTGCATTTGCATTGCATAAAATAACTCATTGTGCATTGACGATAGCGTTTTACATAGCATTGCATATAAAACTCGTTGCGCATTGAAGAAATAAGGGATTTTGCATTGCATTGCATAAAGAACTCATTGTGCATTAAAAAGATTAGTGCTTTTGCATTGGATTGCATATAAGAACCTCGTTGCACATTGAAGAAATAAGTGATTTTGCATTGCATAAAGAACTCGTTGTGCATTAAAAAGTTTAGCGCTTTTGCATTGCATTGCATATTAGAACTCTTTGTTGCGCATTGAAGAACTAAGTGATTTTGCATCGCATTGAATATATAACTCGTTGTGCATTAAAAAGATTAGTGGTTTTGCATTGGATTGCATTGCATTTCATAACGAAAAACTCGTGCATTGAAGAAATAAGTGCTTTTTCATTGCCCTAAAAGCTCGTGCAATGACGCGATTAATGATTTTACATCGCATTGCATACGAAAAAAAACTTGTGCAATGAGGAGTTTAAAGCTTTTGCATTAAACTCGTCATGGATTGAAGATATTAACGCTTTTGCAGTGCATTGCATATAAGAACTCTTTGTTGCGCATTGAAGAAATAAGTGATTTTGCATTGCATTGCATAAAGAACTCATTGTGCATTGAAAAAAATAGTGTTTTTGCATTGGATTGCATTGCATTGCATAACGAAAAACTCGTGTGCGTTGAAGATTTTGCATGCATGGAATACAAAAACTATTTGTGCATTGAAAAAAAAATTGTGCTTTTACATTGCATTGCATATAAAACTCGTTGCGCATTGAAGAAATAAGTGATTTTGCATTGCATTGCATAAAGAACTTATTGTGCATTAAAAAGATTAGTGCTTTTGCATTGGATTGCATATAAGAACCTCGTTGCACATTGAAGAAATAAGTGATTTTGCATTGCATAAAGAACTCGTTGTGCATTAAAAAGTTTAGCGAATTTGTATTGCATTGCACATAAAAACTCGTTGCGCATTGAAGAAATAAGTGCTTTTGCATTGCCCTAAAAGCTCGTGCAATGCCGCGATTAATGATTTTACATCGCATTGCATACGAAAGAAACTTGTGCATGAGGAGTTTAAAGCTTTTGCATTGAACTCGTCATGGATTGAAGATATTAACGCTTTTGCAGTGCATTACATATAAGAACTCTTTGTTGCGCATTGAAGAAATAAGTGATTTTATATTGCATTGCATAAAGAACTCATTGTGCATTTGAAAAAGAATTGTGCTTTTCCATTGGATTGCATATAAGAACCTCGTTGCACATTGAAGAAATAAGTGATTTTGCATTGCATAAAGAACTCGTTGTGCATTAAAAAGTTTAGCGAATTTGTATTGCATTGCATATAAAGAACTCTTTGTTGCGCATTGAAGAAATAATTGATTTTTCATTGCATAAAGAACTCGTTGTGCATTAAAAAGATTAGCGCTTTTGCATTGCATTGCATATTAGAACTCTTTGTTGCGCATTGAAGAACTAAGTGATTTTGCATCGCATTGAATATATAACTCGTTGTGCATTAAAAAGATTAGTGGTTTTGCATTGGATTGCATTGCATTGCATAACGAAAAACTCGTGCATTGAAGATTTTGCATGCATGCATACAAAAACTTTTTGTGCAGAAAGAGATTAGTGCTTTTGCATTGCATTGCATATAAAAACTCGTTGCGCATTGAAGAAATAAGTGCTTTTGCATTGCCCTAAAAGCTCGTGCAATGCCGCGATTAATGATTTTACATCGCATTGCATACGAAAGAAACTTGTGCAATGAGGAGTTTAAAGCTTTTGCATTGAACTCGTCATGGATTGAAGATATTAACGCTTTGCATTAAAGAGATTAGTGCATTGTTAGAGAAATGTGCATTAAAGATATTTTGCATCGTCATGCAAAACTCGCCATCCATTGAATATTGATATTAGTGCTTTTGCATTGCATACGAAAAAATTCGTGCATTGCAATATACATAAGAACTCTGAATATATTAGCCTTAGCATTGCATAGAATTCATGCATTGAAGATGGTTAGCGCTTGTGCATTGCATTGGCATATAATCATTCTCTGTGCAATGACGAATTTAGTACGTTTACATTGCATTGACTCTTTTTACATTGAAGAGATTAGAGGGTTTTCAATACAAGATCTCGTGCTAAATTAAATAGATAAGTGCTTTTGAACTTAGTGCTGTTTAGATTTTAGCACTAATCCAATTTAATGATAAATTGAGGTTTCCCTGAGACCCTGCAGGACTTCATGGAATTAATGAGCTCGACTTATACAACTACAAAGAGTATTGAACTTGAACCTTCTTTACAGAAAAAAAGATTCTGAACCTGGATCCCATGAACTTGAACTTTCTATACATATAAATAGATTCCTTTTGATGTTTTATTACCTCTTCAAGTATGATCATTTGAACTTATTTTTGACCAAAGAGTCTTTGAACTTGAACTTCTTTACAGACTTGTGACTTTCTGTTGTTTCTTCAGTATATCAAGGATGAGATTTTTTTGACAAAAAAAAAAAAAAAGATTCTGACCCTGGATCCCATGAACTTGAACGTTCTATGAATATAGAATTCCTTCTGAAGCCGTAGTTCAATGATGACCTTTTGAACTTATTTGTGGCCAAATAGTCTTTGAAATTGAAAATTCTATACAGACTTTACGACTACCTGTTGTTGCATCAATAGGTCAAGGAAGACATTTTTTGACAAAAAATTAAATAAAAATTCTGACCCTAGATTCCATGAACTTGAACTTTCTATACATATAAATAGATTCCTTCTGATGCAGTGGTTCAAGGATGACCTTTTGAACTTATTTGTGGCCAAATAGTCTTTGAACTTGAACATTCCACACAGACTTTATGACTACCTATTGTTTCAGCAGTAGGTCAAGGAAGACAGTTTTTGACAAAAAAATAAAAAAATTCTAACCCTAGATTCAATGAACTTGAACTTTCTATACATATAAATAGATTCCTTCTGATGTTTTTTACGTCTTCAAGGGTGACCCTTTGAACTTATTTTTGGCTAAAGAGCCTTTGAACTTGAACCTTCTTTACAGACGTATGACTTTCTGTTGTTTCTTCAGTATATCAAGAAAAAAAAAAAAGATTCTGACCCTGGATCCCATGAACTTGAAATTTCTATGCATATATATGGATTCCGTTTGTTGCAGTTGTTCAGGGATGAACTATTGAACCTATTTGTGAACCTTCTTTACAGAAAAAAAGATTCTGACCCTGGATCCCATGAACTTATTTGTGGCCAAATAGTCTTTAAACTTGAACATTCTACCCTAGACTTTATGACTACCTCTTGTTTCATCAAGGAAGACATTTTTTGGCAAAAAGACAAACAATCTGACCCTAGATTCAATGAACTTGAACTTTCTACACATATAAATAGATTCCTTCTTATGTTTTATTACCTCTTCAAGGGTGACCTTTTGAACTTATTTTTGGCTAAAGAGCCTTTGAACTTGAACCTTCTTTACAGACGTATGACTTTCTGTTGTTTCTTCAGTATATCAAGACTGAGATTTTTAGACAAAAAAAAAAAAAAAGATTCTGACCCTGGATCCCATGAACTTGAAATTTCTATGCATATATATAGATTCTGTTTGATGTAGTTGTTCAGGGATGACTTATTGAACCTATTTGTGACCAAATAGTCTTTGAACTTGAACATTCCACACAGACTTTATGATGACCTGTTGTTTCATCAGTGGGTCAAGGAAGACATTTTTTGGCAAAAAAAAAAAAAAAAATTCTGAAGCTTGATTCCATGAACTTCAATTTTCTATACATATAAATAGATTCCTTCTGATGCAGTGGTTCAAGGATGACCTTTTGAACTTATTTGTGGCCAAATAGTCTTTGAGCTTGAACCTTTTTTACACACATATGACTTTCTGTTGTTTCTTCAGTGTATCAAGAATGAGATTTTTAGACAAAAAAAAAAAAAAAAGATTCTGACCCAGGATCCCATGAACTTGAACTTTCTATGCATATATATAGATTTCTTTGGATGCAGTAGTTTAGGGATGACCTATTGAACCTATTTGTGGCCAAATAGTCTTTGAACATGAACATTCCACACAGACTTTATGACTACCTGTTGTTTCATCAGTAGGTCAAGGAAGACATTTTTTGACAAAAAATAAAAAACTTCTAACCCTAGATTCCATGAACTTGAACTTTCTATACATATAAATAGATTCCTTCTGATGTTTTATTACCTCTTCAAGGGTGACCCTTTGAACTTATTTGTGGCCAAATAGCCTTTGAACTTGAACCTTCTTTACAGACTTAGGACTTTCTGTTGTTTCTTCAGTATATCAAGGATGAGATTTTTTTTGACCAAAAAAAAAAAGATTCTGACCCTACATCCCATGAACGTGAACTTTCTATGCATATAAATAGATTCCTTCTGATGCAGTGGTTCAAGGATGACCTTTTGAACTTATTTGTGGCCAAATAGTCTTTGACCTTAAACCTTTTTTACATACATATGACTTTCTGTTGTTTCTTCAGTGTATCAAGAATGAGATTTTTAGACAAAAAAAAAAAAAAAAGATTCTGACCCAGGATCCCATGAACTTGAACTTTCTATGCATATATATAGATTCCTTTGGATGCAGTTGTTCAGGGATGACCTATTGAACCTATATGTGGCCAAATAGTCTTTGAACTTGAACATTCCACGCAGACTTTATGACAACCTGTTGTTTCATCAGTAGGTCAAGGAAGACATTTTTTGACGAAAAAATAAAAAACTTCTAACCCTAGATTCCATGAACTTGAACTTTCTATACATATAAATAGATTCCTTCTGATGCAGTGGTTCAAGGATGATCTTTTGAACTTATTTGTGGCCAAATAGTCTTTGAACTTGAACATTCTACCATAGACTTTATGACTACCTGTTGTTTCATCAGTAGGTCAAGGAAGACATTTTTTGACAAAAAATTAAATAAAAATTCTGACCCTAGATTCCATGAACTTGAACTTTCTATACATATAAATAGATTCCTTCTGATGCAGTGGTTCAAGGATGACCTTTTGAACTTATTTGTGGCCAAATAGTCTTTGAACTTGAACATTCTACCCTAGACTTTATGACTACCTGTTGTTTCATCAGTAGGTCAAGGAAGATATTTTTTGGCAAAAAGACAAACATCTGACCCTAGATTCAATGAACTTAAACTTTCTACACATATAAATAGATTCCTTCTGATGTTTTGTTACCTCTTCAAGGATGACCCTTTGAACTTATTTTTGGCCAAAGAGTCTTTGATCTTGAACCTTCTTTACAGACTTATGACTTTCTGTTGTTTCTTCAGTATATCAAGGATGAGATTTTTTTGGCCAAAGAATCTTTGAACTTGAACCTTCTTTACAGACGTATGACTTTCTGTTGTTTCTTCAGTATATCAAGAATGAGATTTTTAGACAAAAAAAAAAAAAAAGATTCTGACCCTGGATCCCATGAACTTGAAATTTCTATGCATATATATGGATTCCGTTTTATGCAGTTGTTCAGGGATGACCTATTGAACCTATTTGTGAACCTTCTTTACAGTTAAAAAGATTCTGACCCTGGATCCCATGAACTTGAACTTTCTATGCATATATATAGATTCCTTCTGATGCAGTGGTTCAAGAATGACCTTTTGAACTTATTTGTGGCCAAATAGTCTTTGAGCTTGAACCATTTTTACAGACGTATGACTTTCTGTTGTTTCTTCTGTATATCAAGGAAGACATTTTTTGACAAAAAATAAAAAACTTCTAACCCTAGATTCCATGAACTTGAACTTTCTATACATATAAATAGATTCCTTCTGATGCAGTGGTTCAAGGATGACCTTTTGAACTTATTTGTGGCCAAATAGTCTTTGAACTTGAACATTCCACACAGACTTTATGACTACCTGTTGTTTCAGCAGTAGGTCAATGAAGACATTTTTGGACAAAAAAATAAAAAAATTCTAACCCTAGATTCAATGAACTTGAACTTTCTATACATATAAATAGATTCCTTCTGATGTTTTTTACCTCTTCAAGGATGACCTTTTGAACTTATTTTTGGCCAAAGAGTCTTTGAACTTGAACCTTCTTTACAGACGTATGACTTTCTGTTGTTTCTTCAGTATATCAAGAATGCGATTTTTAGACAAAAAAAAAAAAAAGATTCTGACCCTGGATCCCATGAACTTGAAATTTCTATCCATATATATGGATTCCGTTTTATGCAGTTGTTCAGGGATGACCTATTGAACCTAATTTGTGAACCTTCTTTACAGTTAAAAAGATTGTGACCCTGGATCCCATGAACTTGAACTTTCTATGCATATAAATAGATTCCTTCTGATGCAGTGGTTCAAGAATGACCTTTTGAACTTATTTGTGGCCAAATAGTCTTTGAGCTTGAACCGTCTTTACAGACGAATGACTGTCTGTTGTTTCTTCTGTATATCAAGGAAGACATTTTTTGACAAAAAAATAAAAAAACTTCTAACCCTAGATTCCATGAACTTGAACTTTCTATACATATAAATAGATTCCTTCTGATGCAGTGGTTCAAGGATGACCTTTTGAACTTATTTGTGGCCAAATAGTCTTTGAACTTGAACATTCCACACAGACTTTATGACTACCTGTTGTTTCAGCAGTAGGTCAAGGAAGACATTTTTTGACAAAAAAAATAAAAAAATTCTAACCCTAGATTCAATGAACTTGAACTTTCTATACATATAAATAGATTCCTTCTGATGTTTTTTACCTCTTCAAGGATGACCTTTTGAACTTATTTTTGGCCAAAGAGTCTTTGAACTTGAACCTTCTTTACAGACGTATGAC
The DNA here is from genome assembly GCF_024679245.1 of Pseudorasbora parva. Lineage (NCBI taxonomy): Eukaryota > Metazoa > Chordata > Actinopteri > Cypriniformes > Gobionidae > Pseudorasbora > Pseudorasbora parva. The sequence continues at coordinate 12,024,099 of NC_090184.1, forward strand.
TTTCTGTTGTTTCTTCAGTATATCAAGAATGAGATTTTTAGACAAAAAAAAAACAAGATTCTGACCCTGGATCCCATGAACTTGAAATTTCTATGCATATATATGGATTCCGTTTGATGCAGTTGTTCAGGGATGACCTATTGAACCTATTTGTGAACCTTCTTTACAGAAAAAAAGATTCTGACCCTGGATCCCATGAGCTTGAACTTTCTATACATATAAATAGATTCCTTCTGATGTTTTATTACCTAGATTCCATGAACTTGAACTTTCTATGAATATAAATAGATTCCTTCTGATGCAGTGGTTCAAGGATGACCTTTTGAACTTATTTGTGGCCAAATAGTCTTTGAACTTGAAAATTCTATGCAGACTTTACGACCACCTGTTGTTTCATCAGTAGGTCAAGGAAGACATTTTTTGGCAAAAAGACAAACATCTGACCCTAGATTCAATGAACCTTTGAACTTATTTTTGGCCAAAGAGTCTTTGAACTTGAACCTTCTTTACAGACTTATGACTTTCTGTTGTTTCTTCAGTATATCAAGGATGACATTTTTTTGACAAAAAAAAAGATTATGACCCTGCATCCCATGAACTTGAACTTTCTATGCATAGAAATAGATTCGTTCTGATTCAGTGGTTCAAGGATGACCTTTTGAACATATTTGTTGCCAAATAGTCTTTGAACTTGAAAATTCTATACAGACTTTACGACTACCTGTTGTTTCATCAGTAGGTCAAGGAAGACATTTTTTGACAAAAAATTAAATAAAAATTCTGACCCTAGATTCCATGAACTTGAACTTTCTATACATATAAATAGATTCCTTCTGATGCAGTGGTTCAAGGATGACCTTTTGAACTTATTTGTGGCCAAATAGTCTTTGAACTTGAACCTTCTTTACGGACTTATGACTTTCTGCTGTTTCTTCAGTATATCAAGAATGAGATTTTTAGACAAAAAAAAAAAAAAAAAAAAGATTCTGACCCTGGATCCCATGAGCTTGAACTTTCTATACATATAAATAGATTACTTCTGATGTTTTGTTACCTCTTCAAGGATGACCCTTTGAACTTATTTTTGGCCAAAGAGTCTTTGAACTTGAACCTTCTTTGCAGACTTATGACTTTCTGTTGTTTCTTCAGTATATCAAGGATGAGATTTTTTTGGCCAAAGAGTCTTTGAACTTGAACCTTCTTTACAGACGTATGACTTTCTGTTGTTTCTTCAGTATATCAAGAATGAGATTTTTAGACAAAAAAAAAAAGAGATTCTGACGCTGGATTCCATGAACTTGAACTTTCTATGCATATATATAGATTCCTTGTGATGCAGTGGTTCAAGAATGACCTTTTGAACTTATTTGTGGCCAAATAGTCTTTGAGCTTGAACCGTCTTTACAGACGTATGACTTTCTGTTGTTTCTTCTGTATATCAAGGAAGACATTTTTTGACAAAAAAATAAAAAACTTCTAACCCTAGATTCCATGAACTTGAACTTTCTATACATATAAATAGATTTCTTCTGATGCAGTGGTTCAAGGATGACCTTTTGAACTTATTTGTGGCCAAATAGTCTTTGAACTTGAACGTTCCACACAGACTTTATGACTACCTGTTGTTTCAGCAGTAGGTCAAGGAAGACATTTTTTTACAAAAAATTTAATAAAAATTCTGACCCTAGATTCCATGAACTTGAACTTTCTATACATATAAATAGATTCCTTCTGATGCAGTGGTTCAAGGATGACCTCTTGAACTTATTTGTGACCAAATAGTCTTTGAACTTGAACATTCCACACAGACTTTATGACTACCTGTTGTTTCAGCAGTAGGTCAAGGAAGACATTTTTTGACAAAAAAATAAAAAAATTCTAACCCTAGATTCAATGAACTTGAACTTTCTATACATATAAACAGATTCCTTCTGATGTTTTTTACCTCTTCAAGGATGACCTTTTGAACTTATTTTTGGCCAAAGAGTCTTTGAACTTGAACCTTCTTTACAGACGTATGACTTTCTGTTGTTTCTTCAGTATATCAAGAATGAGATTTTTAGACAAAAAAAAAGAGATTCTGACGCTGGATTCCATGAACTTGAACTTTCTATGCATATAAATAGATTCCTTCTGATGCAGTGGTTCAAGGATGACCTTTTGAACTTATTTGTGGCCAAATAGTCTTTGAGCTTGAACCTTTTTTACACACATATGACTTTCTGTTGTTTCTTCAGTGTATCAAGAATGAGATTTTTAGACAAAAAAAAAAAAAAAAAAAAGATTCTGACCCAGGATCCCATGAAATTGAACTTTCTATGCATATATAGATTCCTTTGGATGCAGTTGTTCAGGGATGACCTATTGAACCTATTTGTGGCCAAATAGTCTTTGAACTTGAACATTCCACACAGACTTTATGACTACCTGTTGTTTCATCGGTAGGTCAAGGAAGACATTTTTTGACAAAAAAATAAAAAACTTCTAACCCTAGATTCCATGAACTTGAACTTTCTATACATATAAATAGATTCCTTCTGATGTTTTATTACCTCTTCAAGGGTGACTCTTTGAACTTATTTTTGGCCAAAGAGCCTTTGAACTTGAACCTTCTTTACAGACTTATGACTTTCTGTTGTTTCTTCAGTATATCAAGGATGAGATTTTTTTTGACAAAAAAAAAGATTCTGACCCTGCATCCCATGAACTTGAACTTTCTATGCATATAAATAGATTCCTTCTGATGCAGTGGTTCAAGGATGACCTTTTGAACTTATTTGTGGCCAAATAGTCTTTGAGCTTGAACCTTTTTTACACACATATGACTTTCTGTTGTTTCTTCAGTGTATCAAGAATGAGATTTTTAGACAAAAAAAAAAAAAAAAAAAGATTCTGACCCAGGATCCCATGAAATTGAACTTTCTATGCATATATAGATTCCTTTGGATGCAGTTGTTCAGGGATGACCTATTGAACCTATTTGTGGCCAAATAGTCTTTGAACTTGAACATTCCACACAGACTTTATGACTACCTGTTGTTTCATCGGTAGGTCAAGGAAGACATTTTTTGACAAAAAAATAAAAAACTTCTAACCCTAGATTCCATGAACTTGAACTTTCTATACATATAAATAGATTCCTTCTGATGTTTTATTACCTCTTCAAGGGTGACTCTTTGAACTTATTTTTGGCCAAAGAGCCTTTGAACTTGAACCTTCTTTACAGACTTATGACTTTCTGTTGTTTCTTCAGTATATCAAGGATGAGATTTTTTTTGACAAAAAAAAAGATTCTGACCCTGCATCCCATGAACTTGAACTTTCTATGCATATAAATAGATTCCTTCTGATGCAGTGGTTCAAGGATGACCTTTTGAACTTATTTGTGGCCAAAAAGTCTTTGAGCTTGAACCTTTTTTACACACATATGACTTTTTGTTGTTTCTTCAGTGTATCAAGAATGAGAATTTTAGACAAAAAAAAAAAAAAAAAGATTCTGACCCAGGATCCCATGAACTTGAACTTTCTATGCATATATATAGATTCCTTTGGATGCAGTTGTTCAGGGATAACCTATTGAACCTATTTGTGGCCAATATAGTCTTTGAACTTGAACTTCTTCACAGACTTATGACTTTCTGTTGTTTTTTCAGTATATCAAGGATGAGATTTTTTTGACAAAAAAAAAAAAAAATTCTGACCCTGGATCCCATGAACGAATGTTCTATGCATATATAATTCCTTCTGATGCCGTGGTTCAAGGATGACCTTTTGAACTTATTTGTGGCCAAATAGTCTTTGAACTTGAAAATTCTATACAGACTTTACGACTACCTGTTGTTTCATCAGTAGGTCAAGGAAGACATTTTTTGACAAAAAATTAAATAAAAATTCTGACCCTAGATTCCATGAACTTGAACTTTCTATACATATAAATAGATTCCTTCTGATGCAGTGGTTCAAGAATGATCTTTTGAACTTATTTGTGGCCAAATAGTCTTTGAACTTGAACATTCTACCCTAGACTTTATGATTACCTGTTGTTTCATCAGTAGGTCAAGGAAGACATTTTTTGACAAAAAATTAAATAAAAATTCTGACCCTAGATTCCATGAACTTGAACTTTCTATACATATAAATAGATTCCTTCTGATGCAGTGTTTCAAGGATGACCTTTTGAACTTATTTGTGGCCAAATAGTCTTTGAACTTGAACATTCTACCCTAGACTTTATGACTACCTGTTGTTTCATCAGTAGGTCAAGGAAGATATTTTTTGGCAAAAAGACAAACATCTGACCCTAGATTCAATGAACTTAAACTTTCTACACATATAAATAGATTCCTTCTGATGTTTTATTACCTCTTCAAGGATGACCCTTTGAACTTATTTTTCGCCAAAGACTCTTTGAACTTGAACCTTCTTTACAGACTTATGACTTTCTGTTGTTTCTTCAGTATATCAAGGATGAGATTTTTTTGGCCAAAGACTCTTTGAACTTGAACCTTCTTTACAGACTTATGACTTTCTGTTGTTTCTTCAGTATATCAAGAATGAGATTTTTAGACAAAAAAAAAAAAGATTCTGACCCTGGATCCCATGAACTTGAAATTGATGATTGATTCCATGAACTTGAACTTTCTATACATATAAATAGATTCCTTCTGATGTTTTATTATCTCTTCAATTTTGAACTTGAACATTCTACCCTAGACTTTATGACTACCTGTTGTTTCATCAAGGAAGACATTTTTTGGCAAAAAGACAAACATCTGACCCTAGATTCAATGAACTTGAACTTTCTACACATATAAATAGATTCCTTCTTATGTTTTATTACCTCTTCAAGGGTGACCCTTTGAACTTATTTTTGGCCAAAGAGTCTTTGAACTTGAACCTTCTTTACAGACTTAGGACTTTCTGTTGTTTCTTCATTATATCAAGGATGAGATTTTTTTGACAAAAAAAAAAAAAAAGATTCTGACGCTGGATCCCATGAACTTGAACTTTCTATGCATATAAATAGATTCCTTCTGATGCAGTGGTTCAAGGATTATCTTTTGAACTTATTTGTGGCCAAATAGTCTTTGAGCTTGAACCTTCTTTACAGACATATGACTTTCTGTTGTTTCTTCAGTATAACAAGAATGAGATTTTTAGACAAAAAATAAAATTAAAAAAAGATTCTGACCCTGGATCCCATGAACTTGAACTTTCTATGCATATATATATATAGATTCCTTCTGATGCAGTGGTTCAGGGATGACCTATTGAACCTATTTGTCGCCAAATAGTCTTTGAACTTGAACATTCCACACAGACTTTATGACTACCTGTTGTTTCATCATTAGGGCAAGGAAGACATTTTTTGACAAAAAAATAAAAAAGTTCTAACCCTAGATTCCATGAACTTGAACTTTCTATACATATAAATAGATTCCTTCTGATGCAGTGGTTTAAGGATGACCTTTTGAACTTATTTGTGGGCAAATAGTCTTTGAACTTAAACATTCTACACAGACTTTATGACTACCTGTTGTTTCATCAGTAGGTCAAGAAAGACATATTTTGGCAAAAAGACAAAAATCTGACCCTAGATTCAATGAACTTGAACTTTCTATACATATAAATAGATTCTTTCTGATTTTTTATTACCTCTTCAAGGATGACCCTTTGAACGTATTTTTGGCCAAAGAGTCTTTGAACTTGAACCTTCTTTACAGACTTATGACTTTCTGTTATTTCTTCAGTATATCAAGGATGATATTTTTCGACAAAAAAAAAAGATTCTGACCCTGGATCCCATGAACTTGAACTTTCTATGCATATATATAGATTCCTTCTGATGCAGTGGTTCAGGGATGACCTATTGAACCTATTTGTGGCCAAATAGTCTTTGAACTTGAACATTCCACACAGACTTTATGACTACCTGCTGTTTCATCAGTAGGTCAAGGGAGACATTTTTTGACAAAAAAATAAAAAACTTCTAACCCTAGATTCCATGAACTTGAACTTTCTATAGATATAAATAGATTCCTTCTGATGTTTCATTAGTTCTTCAAGGATGACCTTTTGAACTCATTTTTGGCCAAAGAGTCTTTGAACTTGAAACTTCTTTACAGACTGATGACTTTCAGTGTTTTCATCTGTAGATCAAGGATGAGATTTTTTGACAAAAAAAAAAAAAAAAGATTCTGACCCTGGATCCCATGAACTTGAACTTTCTATACATTTAAATAGATACCTTCTGATGTTTTATTATCTCTTCAATTATGACCCTTTGAACTTATTTGTGGCCAAATAGTCTTTGAGCTTGAACCTTCTTTACAGACGTATGACTTTCTGTTGTTTCTTCAGTATATCAAGAATGAGATTTTTAGATAAAAAATAAACAAAAAGATTCTGACCCTGGATCCCATGAACTTGAACTTTTTATGCATATATATATTGATTCCTTCTGATGCAGTGGTTCAGGGATGACCTATTGAACCTATTTGAGGCCAAATAGTCTTTGAACTTGAACATTCCACACAGACTTTATGACTACCTGTTGTTTCGTCAGTAGGTCAAGGAAGACATTTTTTGACCAAAAATTAAAAACTTCTAACCCTAGATTCCATGAACTTGATCTTTCTATATAAATAGATTCCTTCTGATGTTTCATTAGTTCTTCAAGGATGACCCTTTGAACTCATTTTTGGCCAAAGAGTCTTTGAACTTGAACCTTCGTTACAGACTGATGACTTTCTGTGTTTTCATCTGTAGATCAAGGATGAGATTTTTTGACAAAAAAAAAGAAAAAAGATTCTGATATATATATATATATATATATATATATATATATATATATATATATATATATATATATATATATATATATATATATATATATATATATATATATATAGTTCCCTATATCGAGGGAACTCAACACTGCGTCGTCGAGTGACGACACTCTGGGAACGCCCCCAGCGTGACGGCTCTGAAGTATGAATGAAATCAGCCACCAATCCGATTGGTGCAACGTCGTGACGTAACCGGCGACGGCGTACACGGAAGCTATAAGAAGGCGCCGCCCCAAACAACAGACAGTCTTTGCTCTTCAGCGAGGCGCTCTGTGTGAATATTGTTTGTCTATTTACTGTTGTCTGTCTGAATATCAGTCCCTTTTTCGAACAAGCATGGCAAGCGAGCAATTTAGAAGGTGTGTTCATCCGTGCCCGCGCTTAATTACGGGCTCGGACACACACCAGCTGTGTGTGCAGTGTCTCGGAGCGCAGCACGCTCAGGCGGCGCTTGAGGGTGCCGCCTGCAGCGAGTGTGAGAGGCTGCCGCTCCGGGTGCTGCGCTCACGGCTGGCCGTCTTCACCGAAGGCGGTCAGGCTCGCGAGCCCCGTGGGTCTGGTCCCGCGTCTGTTGAGGCAACGCGGCGGCGTAGATCCTGGGGCTCACAACTGGATCTCGCGACGGGAGGCGGGCATGCTGAGGCATCTTCCCAATCCTCGTCCGATGATTCAGACGCTCTTCCGCCTCGTGAGGAAGCCCGCGCTGCGGCTTCTTCCCACGAGGTCGATAACCCAGTGCTGATGCTGTCTGATTCCGAGGGATCAGATCAGTTCAGCCTGGAGGCGGGCGGAGTGCAGGTGAATTCACATCTTCACTCTCCCGCTCAAGAAGAGCTGGTGGACGTGCTGACACGTGCTGTGGCCAAACTCAGTATCGACTGGCCACAGGAAGAGGTGGAAGTCCAGCCTGTGAGCAGGTTGGATGGACGCTTCTTCAAAAAGCGTGCTCAGCCGCCACGCAGGGGCTTGCCGTTTTTCCCGGATTTGCATAACGAGTTGTGCAAATCATGGGGAAAACCATACTCGTCGCGCCTATCGACACCCCCAGTTCTCGACTTCGGGTGTGTCGTGGGCGCGGCTGAGGCTGGTTATGGGACGCTGCCTCGCGTCGAGGAGGCGTTAGCGAGCTATCTGTCTCCCGAGGCAGCAGCGTCCCTGAAAGCCCCTGTCCTGCCCACCAAGCCATGCAGGGACACGTCGTCCCTGGTGGGCAGGGCGTATCGAGCGGCCGGTAGAGCTGGTAGTTTCCTGCACACCATGGCGGTACTGCAGGCATACCAAGCTGAGCTCCTCAAAGAGCTCGATGAGGGAGAGGGTCCGTCTCCGGACGATATTACAGAGCTGCGGAAAGCTACCGACTTGTCTCTCCGCGTCACCAAAGAGACGGCCCGTGCTATCGGCCGCTCTATGGCTGGCATGGTGTGCGTGGAGAGGCACCTTTGGTTAAACCTGTCGGGGATGAAGGAGAAGGAGAAATCCTTCCTTCTGGATTCCCCGATAGCTCCTGTGGGTCTCTTCGGCGACGCAGTCAATAGCGTTGTCGAGAGATTCCAGGAGGTGAGGAAACAGTCGGCGGCTTTCCAGCAGTATCTCCCTCGCCGCCAGGGGCCTCCTGTAGCCAGCAGGGAGGTCTCTGGTGGCCAGTCCCGGCCCTCCACCAGCGCCCACAGACAGGCGCAAAAGGAGAGCGTCGCTTCCCGCGCCCCTCCCGAGGGAGCCTGGCAAAGGAGGCGACGTTCTCGCCAGAAGTCTTCTAAGCCGAAGGGCGACTTGAGGGAAGTCCTTCAGGCGAAGAAGGCTTCTGGCAAGCGGTCCTAGCTGCGGCGGGATCGCTCAGAGCTGGCCCTCCCGGGGGCGGACGACCGAGGTCGTTCCGAGCCCGCAGCTCTGGGGAAATCGATGTTGTGTTCCCGCCGTTAACAACGCTTCGGGCCTCATCGTTTTCCCGCGTACGTGCGCTGTCTCAGCCGCCACAAAATCGACCTGCGGCGGGGCAGCGAATGCGTGCGCACACCGAAAATCCTCCCCGACTAAGCTCTGCCGGGTGGCCGCTTCAGGGGGTCGGGCAGGGGGTTCGGTGGGTACCAGAGACCAGCCTCGAGAGGCTGGTTCCCCTAGTAGAATATATCGGCGCATGGATGTGCCTCCCGAATATTTCTGCTTGGGTCCTGAGTACAGTGGGAAGGGGGTACAGATTGCAGTTCAGAGTTCCACCACCGAAGTTCAGCGGGGTGGTCTGGACTGTGGTCCCCCCGGCCCAGAGGCAGGTTATGGAACAAGAAGTGCAGTCTCTGCTGGTCAAGAGGGCGATAGAAAAAATCCCTCCGCCAGACAGGGAGTCGGGCTTTTACAGCCGTTATTTCATTGTTCCCAAAAAGGGTGGAGGCTTACGTCCAATATTAGATCTGAGGTACTTGAATCGGTCTCTGAGGAGATTCAGGTTCAAGATGCTCACAATTCAAATGATCGTGAATCTGATCCAGTTCGAGGACTGGTTCGTCACGATAGATCTAAAGAGCGCATATTTTCATGTCTCCATCCTTCCTGCCCACAGGAAGTTCCTGAGGTTCGCTTTCGGGGGCCAAGCGTACCAATATCGGGTGCTTCCTTTCGGTCTAGCTCTTTCCCCTCGCACCTTCACGAAGTGCATGGATGCAGCTCTGGCCCCTATGAGGCTGCAGGGCATCCGTGTGCTGAATTACATCGACGACTGGCTCATTATGGCAAAGTCGCGCGAGATGGCGATTCGGCATCGAGATGTCGTTTTAGCCCATCTCAGGTGCTTGGGGCTGAGACTGAACACGGCCAAGAGCGTGTTGATACCCGCCCAGAGGACCACGTTCCTCGGGGTGGTATGGGACTCAACCTCGATGCGAGCGAGCATGTCTCCCGCACGGGTGGGTTCTATACTGGCGGAGGTCTCAGTTTCAGTTTCAGAGACTGCTGGGACTCATGGCAGCAGCATCCAACGTAATTCCGTTGGGTCTGCTATACATGAGGCCCCTCCAGTGGTGGCTAGGAACCAAGGGGTTTTCCTCGAGGGGAAAACCTTTCCGTATGATCAGGGTAACGCGCAGATGCCTTCGTTCCCTCGTTATATGGAAGGATCCGAGGTTCCTGTCCCAAGGGCCTGTGTTAGGAGCGTTATGTTGCAGGAAGATCCTTTCAACAGACGCCTCCCTCACGGGCTGGGGCGCGGTCATGGAAGGCCGGTTCATGAGGGGTTCGTGGGGACCCCAACATTCCTCCTGGCACATAAATTGCTTGGAAATGTTGGCGGTTTACAAAGCTTTGAGGAGCTTTCTCCCAGACCTTCACGGCCACCATGTCCTGATACGATCCGACAATACGTCGGTGGTATCGTATCTCAATCACCAGGGGGGTCTGAGGTCACGCCCACTATGCAGGTTGGCGCTTCAGATCCTCCTGTGGTCCCAGGGGAAACTGTCGTCTCTCAGAGCGATGTATGTCCCAGGGGACCAAAACCAGGGAGCGGATGTCCTGTCGAGGCAGGGGCTGAGGCCCGGGGAGTGGCGGCTCCACCCAGAGGTGGTGGAGGCCATGTGCGAGAGGTTCGGCCCAGTGGAAGTGGATCTGTTTGCTTCCGTAGAAACGACCCACTGCCCACTGTGGTTCAGCCTCAGGCCTCCGGCCCCGTTAGGGCTGGATGCCATGACACAGACGTGGCCGAGGCAGCGTCTGTACGCATTTCCCCCGATCATTCTGCTCCCGGGAGTTCTAGAGCGAGTCTGCCGGGAGGGCATCAGCCTCCTATTAGTGGCACCCCGGTGGCCGTCCCGAGCTTGGTTCTCCGACATTGTGGCACTTCTAGACGGAACCCCGTGGCAGGTCCCTCTGAGGAGGGATTTGCTGTCTCAGGCAGGGGGTGTGATTTTCCACCCCAGGCCAGAGTTGTGGAACCTCTGGGTCTGGCCTCTGAGGGGGCACAGTACCTAGAGGAGGGTCTGCCACAAGAGGTCGTTGAGACCATTCTCAGCTCTAGGGCTCCCTCTACGAGGAAACTGTATAGCCTAAAGTGGAATGTCTTCACTAGCTGGTGTAGAGAAAGGGGGGTGGACCCAGTTGACTGCGCAGTCGCTTCAGTACTGGAGTTCCTCCAAGACCGTTTCTCCGCCGGTTTGACCCCATCCACTCTGAAGGTATATGTGGCAGCCATAGGGGCTTTCCACTCGCCTTTGGAAGGGGGCCCTTTGGGTAGACACCACTTGGTTGTGCGTTTTCTCCGTGGGGCTAGGAGATTTAGGCCTGCGGCTCATCCCAGAGTCCCAGCTTGGGACCTGGCAGTGGTTCTTGGAAGGGTTGGCTGAGGCCCCCTTCGAACCATTGGAGTCGGCTGAGGCGAGAAATCTGACCCTGAAGGTAGCATTTCTCCTCGCCATCACTTCTCTGAGGAGAGTGGGGGACCTCCAGGCATTGGCGGTCACGCCTACTTGCTTGGAGTTTGCCCCGGGCGGGGTGAAAGCTATCTTGCATCCCAGACCGGGCTACGTGCCCAAGGTCCCATCTTCAGGGATGGGGTCAGTATTTCTTCAGGCTTTTTCATCCTCCGCCTCACGCGACGGCAGAGGAAGCTAGGCTGCACCTGCTCTGCCCGGTTAGGGCATTGAGGATCTATCTAGACAGGTCGGCTCAATGGAGGAAATCGGACCAGCTTCTGGTGTGCTTTGGCCCCCCTAAGAAAGGGTTGCCTGCGGCGAGACAGACTATTAGTAACTGGATCGTGCAGGCGATAGCCACGGCTTATCGGGTGCGCAATATGCCTTCACCCATGGCCGTGAGGGCTCACTCTACGAGGGGCTTGGCCTCCTCGGTGGCCCTCCTTTCGGGAGCCTCACTTATTGAGATTTGTGAGGCGGCGGGTTGGGCTAATCCACACACCTTTATAAGATTTTATAAGCTGGACCTCCCGGCTACGCCGGGTGCTAGAGTGCTTGCGTCCTGAGTGTGCCTGGGCTCCAGCTTCACACCTGGATGGGCGTGTCTCGGTGTGGCATAGTGGGTATTGACGTTCCCAGAGTGTCGTCACTCGACGACTCAGTGTTGAGTTCCCTCGATATAGGGAACGTCTCGGGTTACTATTGTAACCCTTGTTCCCTGAGAGGGAACGAGACACTGCGTCATAACAGACGCCTCCCTCACGGGCTGGGGCGCGGTCATGGAAGGCCGGTTCATGAGGGGTTCGTGGGGACCCCAACATTCCTCCTGGCACATAAATTGCTTAGAAATGTTGGCGGTTTACAAAGCTTTGAGGAGCTTTCTCCCAGACCTTCACGGCCACCATGTCCTGATACGATCCGACAATACGTCGGTGGTATCGTATCTCAATCACCAGGGGGGTCTGAGGTCACGCCCACTATGCAGGTTGGCGCTTCAGATCCTCCTGTGGTCCCAGGGGAAACTGTCGTCTCTCAGAGCGATGTATGTCCCAGGGGACCAAAACCAGGGAGCGGATGTCCTGTCGAGGCAGGGGCTGAGGCCCGGGGAGTGGCGGCTCCACCCAGAGGTGGTGGAGGCCATGTGCGAGAGGTTCGGCCCAGTGGAAGTGGATCTGTTTGCTTCCGTAGAAACGACCCACTGCCCACTGTGGTTCAGCCTCAGGCCTCCGGCCCCGTTGGGGCTGGATGCCATGACACAGACGTGGCCGAGGCAGCGTCTGCACGCATTTCCCCCGATCATTCTGCTCCCGGGAGTTCTAGAGCGAGTCTGCCGGGAGGGCATCAGCCTCCTATTAGTGGCACCCCGGTGGCCGTCCCGAGCTTGGTTCTCCGACATTGTGGCACTTCTAGACGGAACCCCGTGGCAGGTCCCTCTGAGGAGGGATTTGCTGTCTCAGGCAGGGGGTGTGATTTTCCACCCCAGGCCAGAGTTGTGGAACCTCTGGGTCTGGCCTCTGAGGGGGCACAGTACCTAGAGGAGGGTCTGCCACAAGAGGTCGTTGAGACCATTCTCAGCTCTAGGGCTCCCTCTACGAGGAAACTGTATAGCCTAAAGTGGAATGTCTTCACTAGCTGGTGTAGAGAAAGGGGGGTGGACCCAGTTGACTGCGCAGTCGCTTCAGTACTGGAGTTCCTCCAAGACCGTTTCTCCGCCGGTTTGACCCCATCCACTCTGAAGGTGTATGTGGCAGCCATAGGGGCTTTCCACTCGCCTTTGGAAGGGGGCCCTTTGGGTAGACACCACTTGGTTGTGCGTTTTCTCCGTGGGGCTAGGAGATTGAGGCCTGCGGCTCATCCCAGAGTCCCGGCTTGGGACCTGGCAGTGGTTCTTGGAAGGTTTGGCTGAGGCCCCCTTCGAACCATTGGAGTCGGCTGAGGCGAGAAATCTGACCCTGAAGGTAGCATTTCTCCTCGCCATCACTTCTCTGAGGAGAGTGGGGGACCTCCAGGCATTGGCGGTCACGCCTACTTGCTTGGAGTTTGCCCCGGGCGGGGTGAAAGCTATCTTGCATCCCAGACCGGGCTACGTGCCCAAGGTCCCATCTTCAGGGATGGGGTCAGTATTTCTTCAGGCTTTTTCATCCTCCGCCTCACGCGACGGCAGAGGAAGCTAGGCTGCACCTGCTCTGCCCGGTTAGGGCATTGAGGATCTATCTAGACAGGTCGGCTCAATGGAGGAAATCAGACCAGCTTCTGGTGTGCTTTGGCCCCCCTAAGAAAGGGTTGCCTGCGGCGAGACAGACTATTAGTAACTGGATCGTGCAGGCGATAGCCACGGCTTATCGGGTGCGCAATATGCCTTCACCCATGGCCGTGAGGGCTCACTCTACGAGGGGCTTGGCCTCCTCGGTGGCCCTCCTTTCGGGAGCCTCACTTATTGAGATTTGTGAGGCAGCGGGTTGGGCTAATCCACACACCTTTATAAGATTTTATAAGCTGGACCTCCCGGCTACGCCGGGTGCTAGAGTGCTTGCGTCCTGAGTGTGCCTGGGCTCCAGCTTCACACCTGGATGGGCGTGTCTCGGTGTGGCATAGTGGGTATTGACGTTCCCAGAGTGTTGTCACTCGACGACGCAGTGTTGAGTTCCCTCGATATAGGGAACGTCTCGGGTTACTATTGTAACCCTTGTTCCCTGAGAGGGAACGAGACACTGCGTCTCGTCGCCACACCTACACGTAGAGCGCTCGCTTCATCGCAAAGGCTGTCTGTTGTTTGGGGCGGCGCCTTCTTATAGCTTCCGTGTACGCCGTCGCCGGTTACGTCACGATGTTGCACCAATCGGATTGGTGGCTGATTTCATTCATACTTCAGAGCCGTCATGCTGGGGAAGTTCCCAGAGTGTCGTCACTCGACGACGCAGTGTCTCGTTCCCTCTCAGGGAACAAGGGTTACAATAGTAACCCGAGACGATTCCTTCTGATGCAGTGGTTCAGGGATGACCTACTGAACCAATTTGTGGCCAAATAGTCTTTGAACTTGAACATTCTATACAGACTTTATGACTACCTGTTGTTTCATCAGTAAGTCAAGGAAGACATTTTTTGACAAAAATAAAAAATAAAAAATTCTGACCCTAGCTTCCATGAACTTGAACTTTTGTAGAATAGATGTCTTTGAACTTGAACCTTCTTTACAGACTTATGACTTTCTGTTGTTTCTTCAGTAGATCAACGATGAGATTTTTTTTGACAAAAAAAAGATTCTGACCCTGGATCCCATGAACTTGAACTTTCTATGCATATAAAAAGATTCCTTCTGACGCAGTGTTTCAGGGATGACCTATCGAACCTATTTGTGGCCAAATAGCCTTTGAACTTGAACATTCTACACAGAATTTATCACTACCTGTTGTTTCATCAGCAGGTCCAGGAAGACATTTTTTGGCAAAAAGACAAAAATCTGACCCTGGATCCCATGAACTTGAACTTTCTATACATTTCAAAAAATACCTTCTGATGTTTTATTATCTCTTCAATTATGACCCTTTGAACTTATTTTTGGCCAAAGAGTCTTTGAACTTGAACCTTCTTTACAGACTTATGACTTTCTGTTATTTCTTCAGTATATCAAGGATGAGATTTTTTTGACAAAAAAAAAAGATTCTGATGCTAGATCCCATGAACTTGAACTTTCTATGCATATAAATAGCTTCCTTCTGATGCAGTGGTTCAAGGATGACCTTTTGAACTTATTTGTGGCCAAATAGTCTTTGAGCTTGAACCTTCTTTACAGACGTATGACTTTCTGTTGTTTCTTCAGTATATCAAGAATGAGATTTTTCAATAAAAAATAAATAAAAAGATTCTGACCCTGGATCCCATGAACTTGAACTTTCTATACATTTAAAAGAATACCTTCTGATGTTTTATTATCTCTTCAATTATGACCCTTTGAACTTATTTTTGGCCAAAGAGTCTTTGAACTTGAACCTTCTTTACAGACTTATGACTTTCTGTTGTTTCTTCATTATATCAAGGATGAGATTTTTTTGACAAAAAAAAAAAGATTCTGACGCTGGATCCCATGAACTTGAACTTTCTATGCATAAAAATAGATTCCTTCTGATGCAGTGGTTCAAGGATGTCCTTTTGAACTTATTTGTGGCCAAATAGTCTTTGAACTTGAACATTCCACACAGACTTTATGACTACCTGTTGTTTCATCAGTAGGTCAAGGAAGACATTTTTTGACAAAAAATAAAAAACTTCTAATCCTAGATTCCATGAACTTGAACTTTCTATAGATATAAATAGATTCCTTCTGATGTTTCATTAGTTCTTCAAGGATGACTCTTTGAACTCATTTTTGGCCAAAGAGTCTTTGAACTTGAACCTTCTTTACAGACTGATGACTTTCAGTGTTTTCATCTGTAGAACAAGAATGAGATATTTTGAAAAAAAAAAAAAAAGATTCTGACCATGCATCCCATGAACTTGAACTTTCTATGCATATAAATAGATTCTTTCTGATGCAGTGGTTCAAGGATGACCTTTTGAAATTATTTGTGGCCAAATAGTCTTTGAGCTTGAACCTTTTTTACAGACATATGACTTTCTGTTGTTTCTTCAGTGTATCAAGAATGAGATTTTTAGACAAAAAAAAAAAAAAAAAAAAAAGATTCTGACCCTGGATCCCATGAACTTGAACTTTCTATATTTATATATATATATAGATTCCTTCTGATGCAGTGGTTCAGGGATGACCTTTTGAACCTATTTGTGGCCAAATAGTCTTTGAACTTGAACATTCCACACAGACTTTATGACTACCTGTTGTTTCATCAGTAGGTCAAGGACGACATTTTTTGACAAAAAATTAAAACTTCTAACCCTAGATTCCATGAACTTGATCTTTCTATATAAATAGATTCCTTCTGATGTTTCATTAGTTCTTCAAGGATGACCCTTTAAACTCATTTTTGGCCAAAGAGTCTTTGAACTTGAACCTTCGTTACAGACTTATGACTTTCTGTTGTTTCTTCATTATATCAAGGATGAGATTTTTCTGACAAAAAAAAAAAAAAAAGATTATGACGCTGGATCCCATGAACTTGAACTTCCTATCCATATATATATATATATATATATATATATATATATATATATATATATATATATATATATATATATATATATATATATATATATAGATTCCTTCTGATGCAGTGGTTCAGGGATGACCTACTGAATCTATTTTTGGCCAAATAGTGTTTGAACTTGAACATTCTATACAGACTTTATGACTACCTGTTGTTTCATCAGTAGGTCAAGGAAGACATTTTTTGACAAAAATAAAAAATAAAAAATTCTGACCCTAGCTTCCATGAAGTTTAACTTTTTATACATATAAAGAGATTCCTTCTGATGTTTTATTAGTTCTTCGAGGATGACCCTTTGAACTTATTTTTGGCCAGTGTCTTTGAACTTGAACCTTCTTTACAGACTTATGACTTTCTGTTGTTTCTTCATTATATCAAGGATGAGATTTTTTTGACAAAAAAAAAAAAAGATTCTGACGCTGGATCCCATGAACTTGAACTTTCTATGCATATAAATAGATTCCTTCTGATGCAGTGGTTCAAGGATGACCTTTTGAACTTATTTGTGGCCAAATAGTCTTTGAGCTTGAACCTTCTTTACAGACGTATGACTTTCTGTTGTTTCTTCAGTATATCAAGAAAGAGATTTTTAGATAAAAAATAAAAAAAAGATTCTGACCCTGGATCCCATGAACTTAAACTTTCTATGCATATATATATTGATTCCTTCTGATGCAGTGGTTCAGGGATGACCTACTGAACCTATTTGAGGCCAAATAGTCTTTGATCTTGAATATTCCACACAGACTTTATGACTACCTGTTGTTTCATCAGTAGGTCAAGGAAGACATTTTTTGACAAAAAAAAAAAAAAAAATCTGACTCTTGATTCCATGAACTTGAACTTTCTATACATATAATTAGATACCTTCTGATGTTTTATTAGTTTTCAAGGATGACCCTTTGAACTCATTTTTGGCCAAGGAGTCTTTGAACTTGAACCTTCTTCACACACTGATGACTTTCAGTGTTTTCATCAGTAGATCAAAGATGAGATTTTTTTGACAAAAAAAAGATTCTGACTCTGGATCCCATGAACTCTAACTTTCTATGCATATAAAAAGATTCCTTCGGACGCAGTTGTTCAGGGATGACCTATTGAACCTATTTGTGGCCAAATAGCCTTTGAACATGAACATTCTACACAGACTTTATGACTACCTGTTGTTTCATCAGTAGGTCAAGGAAGACGTTTTTTGACAAAAAAAATTAAAAACTTCTAACCCTAGATTCAATGAACTTGAATTTACTATACATATAAATAGATTCCCTCTGATGTTTTATTACCTCTTCAAGGATGTCCCTTTGAACATATTTTTGGCCAAAGAGTCTTTGAACTTGAACCTTCATTACAGACATGACTTTCTGTTATTTCTTCAGTATATCAAGGATGAGATTTTTTTGACAAAAAAAAAAAGATTCTGATGCTGGATCCCATGAACTTGAACTTTCTATGCATATAAATAGATTCCTTCTGATGCAGTGGTTCAAGGCTGACCTTTTGAACTTATTTGTGGCCAAATAGTCTTTGAGCTTGAACCTTCTTTACAAGTATGACTTTTGTTGTTTCTTCAGTATATCAAGGATGAGATTTTTTGACAAAAAAAAAAAAAAGATTCTGACCCTGGATCCCATGAACTTGAACTTTCTATGCATATATATATAGATTCCTTCTGATGCAGTGGTTCAGGGATGACCTATTGAACCTATTTGTGGCCAAATAGCCTTTGAACTTGAACATTCTACATAGACTTTATGACTACCTGTTGTTTCATCAGTAGGTCAAGGAAGACGTTTTTTGACAAAAAAATAAAAAACTTCTAACCCTAGATTCAATGAACTTGAATTTACTATACATATAAATAGATTCCTTCTGATGTTTTATTACCTCTTCAAGGATGTCCCTTTGAACGTACTTTTGGCCAAAGAGTCTTTGAACTTGAACCTTCATTACAGAAATGACTTTCTGTTATTTCTTCAGTATATCAAGGATGAGATTTTTTTGACAAAAAAAAAAAGATTCTGATGCTGGATCCCATGAACTTGAACTTTCTATGCATATAAATAGATTCCTTCTGATGCAGTGGTTCAAGGATGACCTTTTGAACTTATTTGTGGCCAAATAGTCTTTGAGCTTGAACATTCCACACAGACTTTATGACTACCTGTTGTTTCATCAGTAGGTCAAGGAAGACATTTTTTGACAAAAAATAAAAAACTTCTAATCCTAGATTCCATGAACTTGAACTTTCTATAGATATAAATAGATTCCTTCTGATGTTTCATTAGTTCTTCAAGGATGACCCTTTGAACTCATTTTTGGCCAAATAGTCTTTGAACTTGAACCTTCTTTACAGACTGATGACTTTCAGTGTTTTCATCTGTAGAACAAGGATGAGATTTTTTGAAAAAAAAAAAAAAAACATTCTGACCCTGGATCCCATGAACTTGAACTTTCTATATATTTAAATAGATACCTTTCTGATGTTTTATTATCTCTTCAATTATGACCCTTTGAACTTATTTTTGGCCAAAGAGTCTTTGAACTTGAACCTTCTTTACAGACTTATGACTTTCTGTTGTTTCTTCATTATATCAAGGATGAGATTTTTTTGACAAAAAAAAAAAAAGATTCTGACCATGCATCCCATGAACTTGAACTTTCTATGCATATAAATAGATTCTTTCTGATGCAGTGGTTCAAGGATGACCTTTTGAAATTATTTGTGGCCAAATAGTCTTTGAGCTTGAACCTTTTTTACAGACATATGACTTTCTGTTGTTTCTTCAGTGTATCAAGAATTAGATTTTTAGACAAAAAAAAAAAAAAAAAAAAAGATTCTGACCCTGGATCCCATGAAATTGAACTTTCTATATTTATATATATATAGATTCCTTCTGATGCAGTGGTTCAGGGATGACCTATTGAACCTATTTGTGGCCAAATAGTCTTTGAACTTGAACATTCCACACAGACTTTATGACTACCTGTTGTTTCATCAGTAGGTCAAGGAAGACATTTTTTGACAAAAATAAAAAATAAAAAATTCTGACCCTAGCTTCCATGAAGTTTAACTTTTTATACATATAAAGAGATTCCTTCTGATGTTTTATTAGTTCTTCGAGGATGACCCTTTGAACTTATTTTTGGCCAGTGTCTTTGAACTTGAACCTTCTTTACAGACTTATGACTTTCTGTTGTTTCTTCATTATATCAAGGATGAGATTTTTTTGACAAAAAAAAAAAAAGATTCTGACGCTGGATCCCATGAACTTGAACTTTCTATGCATATAAATAGATTCCTTCTGATGCAGTGGTTCAAGGATGACCTTTTGAACTTATTTGTGGCCAAATAGTCTTTGAGCTTGAACCTTCTTTACAGACGTATGACTTTCTGTTGTTTCTTCAGTATATCAAGAAAGAGATTTTTAGATAAAAAATAAAAAAAAGATTCTGACCCTGGATCCCATGAACTTAAACTTTCTATGCATATATATATTGATTCCTTCTGATGCAGTGGTTCAGGGATGACCTACTGAACCTATTTGAGGCCAAATAGTCTTTGATCTTGAATATTCCACACAGACTTTATGACTACCTGTTGTTTCATCAGTAGGTCAAGGAAGACATTTTTTGACAAAAAAAAAAAAAAAAATCTGACTCTTGATTCCATGAACTTGAACTTTCTATACATATAATTAGATACCTTCTGATGTTTTATTAGTTTTCAAGGATGACCCTTTGAACTCATTTTTGGCCAAGGAGTCTTTGAACTTGAACCTTCTTCACACACTGATGACTTTCAGTGTTTTCATCAGTAGATCAAAGATGAGATTTTTTTGACAAAAAAAAGATTCTGACTCTGGATCCCATGAACTCTAACTTTCTATGCATATAAAAAGATTCCTTCGGACGCAGTTGTTCAGGGATGACCTATTGAACCTATTTGTGGCCAAATAGCCTTTGAACATGAACATTCTACACAGACTTTATGACTACCTGTTGTTTCATCAGTAGGTCAAGGAAGACGTTTTTTGACAAAAAAAATTAAAAACTTCTAACCCTAGATTCAATGAACTTGAATTTACTATACATATAAATAGATTCCCTCTGATGTTTTATTACCTCTTCAAGGATGTCCCTTTGAACATATTTTTGGCCAAAGAGTCTTTGAACTTGAACCTTCATTACAGACATGACTTTCTGTTATTTCTTCAGTATATCAAGGATGAGATTTTTTTGACAAAAAAAAAAAGATTCTGATGCTGGATCCCATGAACTTGAACTTTCTATGCATATAAATAGATTCCTTCTGATGCAGTGGTTCAAGGCTGACCTTTTGAACTTATTTGTGGCCAAATAGTCTTTGAGCTTGAACCTTCTTTACAAGTATGACTTTTGTTGTTTCTTCAGTATATCAAGGATGAGATTTTTTGACAAAAAAAAAAAAAAGATTCTGACCCTGGATCCCATGAACTTGAACTTTCTATGCATATATATATAGATTCCTTCTGATGCAGTGGTTCAGGGATGACCTATTGAACCTATTTGTGGCCAAATAGCCTTTGAACTTGAACATTCTACATAGACTTTATGACTACCTGTTGTTTCATCAGTAGGTCAAGGAAGACGTTTTTTGACAAAAAAATAAAAAACTTCTAACCCTAGATTCAATGAACTTGAATTTACTATACATATAAATAGATTCCTTCTGATGTTTTATTACCTCTTCAAGGATGTCCCTTTGAACGTACTTTTGGCCAAAGAGTCTTTGAACTTGAACCTTCATTACAGAAATGACTTTCTGTTATTTCTTCAGTATATCAAGGATGAGATTTTTTTGACAAAAAAAAAAAGATTCTGATGCTGGATCCCATGAACTTGAACTTTCTATGCATATAAATAGATTCCTTCTGATGCAGTGGTTCAAGGATGACCTTTTGAACTTATTTGTGGCCAAATAGTCTTTGAGCTTGAACATTCCACACAGACTTTATGACTACCTGTTGTTTCATCAGTAGGTCAAGGAAGACATTTTTTGACAAAAAATAAAAAACTTCTAATCCTAGATTCCATGAACTTGAACTTTCTATAGATATAAATAGATTCCTTCTGATGTTTCATTAGTTCTTCAAGGATGACCCTTTGAACTCATTTTTGGCCAAATAGTCTTTGAACTTGAACCTTCTTTACAGACTGATGACTTTCAGTGTTTTCATCTGTAGAACAAGGATGAGATTTTTTGAAAAAAAAAAAAAAAACATTCTGACCCTGGATCCCATGAACTTGAACTTTCTATATATTTAAATAGATACCTTTCTGATGTTTTATTATCTCTTCAATTATGACCCTTTGAACTTATTTTTGGCCAAAGAGTCTTTGAACTTGAACCTTCTTTACAGACTTATGACTTTCTGTTGTTTCTTCATTATATCAAGGATGAGATTTTTTTGACAAAAAAAAAAAAAGATTCTGACCATGCATCCCATGAACTTGAACTTTCTATGCATATAAATAGATTCTTTCTGATGCAGTGGTTCAAGGATGACCTTTTGAAATTATTTGTGGCCAAATAGTCTTTGAGCTTGAACCTTTTTTACAGACATATGACTTTCTGTTGTTTCTTCAGTGTATCAAGAATTAGATTTTTAGACAAAAAAAAAAAAAAAAAAAAAGATTCTGACCCTGGATCCCATGAAATTGAACTTTCTATATTTATATATATATAGATTCCTTCTGATGCAGTGGTTCAGGGATGACCTATTGAACCTATTTGTGGCCAAATAGTCTTTGAACTTGAACATTCCACACAGACTTTATGACTACCTGTTGTTTCATCAGTAGGTCAAGGACGACATTTTTTGACAAAAAATTAAAAACTTCTAACCCTAGATTCCATGAACTTGATCTTTCTATATAAATAGATTCCTTCTGATGTTTCATTAGTTCTTCAAGGATGACCCTTTAAACTCATTTTTGGCCAAAGAGTCTTTGAACTTGAACCTTCGTTACAGACTGATGACTTTCAGTGTTTGCATCTGTAGATCAAGGATGAGATTTTTTGACAAAAAAAAAAAAAAGATTCTGACCTTGGATCCCATGATCTTGAACTTTCTATACATTTAAATAGATACCTTCTGATGTTTTATTATCTCTTCAATTATGACCCTTTGAACTTATTTTTGGCCAAAGAGTCTTTGAACTTGAACCTTCTTTACAGACTTATGACTTTCTGTTGTTTCTTCATTATATCAAGGATGAGATTTTTCTGACAAAAAAAAAAAAAAAGATTATGACGCTGGATCCCATGAACTTGAACTTCCTATCCATATATATATATATATATATATATATATATATATATATATATATATATATATATATATATATATATATATATATATATATATATATATATATATATATATATATATATATATATATATATATATATATATATATATATATATATATATATATATATATATATATATATTTGAACCTTCTTTACAGACTTATGACTTTCTGTTGTTTCTTCATCATATCAAGGATGAGATTTTTTTGACAAAAAAAAAAGATTCTGACCCTGGATCCCATGAACTTGAACTTTCTATGCATACATATATATAGATTCCTTCTGATGCAGGGGTTCAGGCATGACCTATTGAACCTATTTGTGGCCAAATAGTCTTTGAACTTGAACATTCCACACAGACTTTATGATTACCTGTTGTTTCATCAGTAGGTCAAGGAAGACATTTTTTGACAAAAAAATAAAAAAGTTCTAACCCTAGATTCAATGAACTTGAACTTTCTATACATATAAATAGATTCCTTCTGATGCAGTGGTTTAAGGATGACCTTTTGAACTTATTTGTGGGCAAATAGTCTTTGAACTTAAACATTCTACACAGACTTTATGACTACCTGTTGTTTCATCAGTAGGTCCAGGAAGACATTTTTTGGCAAAAAGACAAAAATCTGACCCTGGATCCCATGAACTTGAACTTTCTATACATTTAAAAAAATACCTTCTGATGTTTTATTATCTCTTCAATTATGACCCTTTGAACTTATTTTTGGCCAAAGAGTCTTTGAACTTGAACCTTCTTTACAGACATATGACTTTCTGTTATTTCTTCAGTATATCAAGGATGAGATTTTTTTTGACAAAAAAAAAAAAAGATTCTGATGCTGGATCCCATGAACTTGAACTTTCTATGCATATAAATAGATTCCTTCTGATGCAGTGGTTCAAGGATGACTTTTTGAACTTATTTGTGGCCAAATAGTCTTTGAGCTTGAACCTTCTTTACAAGTATGACTTTTGTTGTTTCTTCAGTATATCAAGGATGAGATTTTTTGACAAAAAAAAAAAGATTCTGACCCTGGATCCCATGAACTTGAACTTTCTATGCATTTATATAGATTCCTTCTAATGCAGTGGTTCAGGGATGACCTATTGAACCTATTTGTGGCCAAATAGTCTTTGAACTTGAACATTCCACACAGACTTTATGACTACCTGTTGTTTCATCAGTAGGTCAAGGAAGACATTTGTTGACAAAAAATAAAAAAACTTCTAACCCTAGATTCCATGAACTTGATCTTTCTATACAAATAGATTCCTTCTGATGTTTCATTAGTTCTTCAAGGATGACCCTTTGAACTCATTTTTGGCCAAAGAGTCTTTGAACTTGAACCTTCTGTACAGACTGATGACTTTCAGTGTTTTCATCAGTAGATCAAAGATGAGAATTTTATGACAAAAAAAAGATTCAGACCCTGGATCCCATGAACTCTAACTTTCTATGCATATAAAAAGATTCCTTTGGACGCAGTTGTTCAGGGATGACCTATTGAACCTATTTGTGGCCAAATAGCCTTTGAACTTGAACATTCTACACAGACTTTATGACTACCTGTTGTTTCATCAGTAGGTCAAGGAAGACGTTTTTTGACAAAGAAAATAAAAAACTTCTAACCCTAGATTCAATGAACTTGAATTTACTATACATATAAATAGATTCCTTCTGATGTTTTATTACCTCTTCAAGGATGTCCCTTTGAACATATTTTTGGCCAAAGAGTCTTTGAACTTGAACCTTCATTACAGACATGACTTTCTGTTATTTCTTCAGTATATCAAGGATGAGATTTTTTTGACAAAAAAAAAAAAAGATTCTGATGCTGGATCCCATGAACTTGAACTTTCTATGCATATAAATAGATTCCTTCTGATGCAGTGGTTCAAGGATGACCTTTTGAACTTATTTGTGGCCAAATAGTCTTTGAGCTTGAACCTTCTTTACAAGTATGACTTTTGTTGTTTCTTCAGTATATCAAGGATGAGATTTTTTGACAAAAAAAAAAAAGATTCTGACCCTGGATCCCATGAACTTGAACTTTCTATGCATATATATATAGATTCCTTCTGATGCAGTGGTTCAGGGATGACCTATTGAACCTATTTGTGGCCAAATAGCCTTTGAACTTGAACATTCTACACAGACTTTATGACTACCTGTTGTTTCATTAGTAGGTCAAGGAAGACGTTTTTTGACAAGAAATAAAAAACTTCTAACCCTAGATTCAATGAACTTGAATTTACTATACATATAAATAGATTCCTTCTGATGTTTTATTACCTCTTCAAGGATGTCCCTTTGAACGTACTTTTGGCCAAAGAGTCTTTGAACTTGAACCTTCATTACAGACATGACTTTCTGTTATTTCTTCAGTATATCAAGGATGAGATTTTTTTGACAAAAAAAAAAAAGATTCTGATGCTGGATCCCATGAACTTGAACTTTCTATGCATATAAATAGATTCCTTCTGATGCAGTGGTTCAAGGATGACCTTTTGAACTTATTTGTGGCCAAATAGTCTTTGAGCTTGAACCTTCTTTACAAGTATGACTTTTGTTGTTTCTTCAGTATATCAAGGATGAGATTTTTTGACAAAAAAAAAAAAGATTCTGACCCTGGATCCCATGAACTTGAACTTTCTATGCATTTATATAGATTCCTTCTAATGCAGTGGTTCAGGGATGACCTATTGAACCTATTTGTGGCCAAATAGTCTTTGAACTTGAACATTCCACACAGACTTTATGACTACCCGTTGTTTCATCAGTAGGTCAAGGAAGACATTTTTTGTCAAAAAATAAAAAACTTCTAATCCTAGATTACATGAACTTGAACTTTCTATAGATATAAATAGATTCCTTCTGATGTTTCATTAGTTCTTCAAGGATGACCCTTTGAACTCATTTTTGGCCAAATAGTCTTTGAACTTGAACCTTCTTTTCAGACTGATGACTTTCAGTGTTTTCATCTGTAGAACAAGGATGAGATTTTTTGAAAAAAAAAAAAAAACATTCTGACCCTGGATCCCATGAACTTGAACTTTCTATACATTTAAATAGATACCTTTCTGGTGTTTTATTATCTCTTCAATTATGACCCTTTGAACTTATTTTTGGCCAAAGAGTCTTTGAACTTGAACCTTCTTTACAGTCTTATGACTTTCTGTTGTTTCTTCATTATATCAAGGATGAGATTTTTTTGACAAAAAAAAAAAGGTTCTGATGCTGGATCCCATGAACTTGAACTTTCTATGCATATAAATAGATTCCTTCTGATGCAGTGGTTCAAGGATGACCTTTTGAACTTATTTGTGGCCAAATAGTCTTTGAGCTTGAACCTTCTTTACAGACGTATGACTTTCTGTTGTTTCTTCAGTATATCAAGAAAGAGATTTTTAGATAAAAAATAAAAAAAAGATTCTGACCCTGGATCCCATGAACTTGAACTTTCTATGCATATATATATTGATTCCTTCTGATGCAGTGGTTCAGGGATGACCTGCTGAACCTATTTGAGGCCAAATAGTCTTTGATCTTGAACATTCCACACAGACTTTATGACTACCTGTTGTTTCATCAGTAGGTCAAGGAAGACATTTTTTGACAAAAAAAAAAATCTGACTCTTGATTCCATGAACTTAAACTTTCTATACATATAATTAGATACCTTCTGATGTTTTATTAGTTTTCAAGGATGACCCTTTGAACTCATTTTTGGCCAAGGAGTCTTTGAACCTGAACCTTCTTCACACACTGATGACTTTCAGTGTTTTCATCAGTAGATCAAAGATGAGATTTTTTTGACAAAAAAAAAGATTCTGACCCTGGATCCCATGAACTCTAACTTTCTATGCATATAATAAGATTCCTTCGGACGCAGTGGTTCAGGGATGACCTATTGAACCTATTTGTGGCCAAATAGTCTTTGAACTTAAACATTCTACACAGACTTTATGACTACCTGTTGTTTCATGAGTAGGTCAAGGAAGACATTTTTTGGCAAAACACAAAAATCTGACCCTAGATTCAATGAACTTGACCTTTCTATACATATAAATAGATTCCTTCTGATGTTTTATTACCTCTTCAAGGATGACCCTTTGAACTTATTTTTGGCCAAAGAGTCTTTGAACTTGAACCTTCTTTACAGACTTATGACTTTCTGTTATTTCTTCAGTATATCAAGGATGAGATTTTATTGACAAAAAAAAAAAGATTCTGATGCTGGATCCCATGAACTTGAACTTTCTATGCATATAAATAGATTCCTTTTGATGCAGTGGTTCAAGGCTGACCTTTTGAACTTTTTTGTGGCCAAATAGTCTTTGAGCTTGAACCTTCTTTACAAGTATGACTTTTGTTGTTTCTTCAGTATATCAAGGATGAGATTTTTTGACAAAAAAAAGATTCTGACCCTGGCTCCCATGAACTTGAACTTTCTATGCATTTATATAGATTCCTTCTAATGCAGTGGTTCAGGGATGACCTTTTGAACTTATTTGTGGGCAAATAGTCTTTGAGCTTAAACCTTCTTTACAGACGTATGACTTTCTGTTGTTTCTTCAATATATTAAGAATGAGATTTTTAGATAAAATAAAAAAAAATAGATTCTGACGCTGGATCCCATGAACTTGAACTTTCTATATATATATATATATATATATATATATATATATATATATATATATATATATATATATATATATATATATATATATATATATATATATATATATATAAATATATATATATATATTCCTTCTGATGCAGTGGTTCAGGGATGACCTACTGAACCTATTTGTGGCCAAATAGTCTTTGAACTTGAACATTCTATACAGACTTTATGACTACCTGTTGTTTCATCAGTAGGTCAAGTAAGACATTTTTTGGCCAAAAAAAATAAAAATAAAATCTGATACTTCATTCCATGAACTTTAACTTTCTATGCATATAAAAAGATTCCTTCTGACGCAGTGGTTCAGGGATGACCTATCGAACCTATTTGTGGCCAAATAGCCTTTGAACTTGAACATTCTACACAGAATTTATCACTACCTGTTGTTTCATCAGTAGGTCAAGTAAGACATTTTTTGGCCAAAAAAAATAAAAATAAAATCTGATACTTCATTCCATGAACTTGAACTTTCTATACATATAAATAGATACCTTCTGATGTTTTATTGTCTCTTTAATTATGACCCTTTGAACTTATTTTTGGCCAAAGAGTCTTTGAACTTGAACCTTCTTTACAGACTTATGACTTTCTGTTGTTTCTTCATTATATCAAGGATGAGATTTTTTTGAAAAAAAAAAAAAACGATTCTGACGCTGGATCCCATGAACTTGAACTTTCTATGCATATAAATAGATTTCTTCTGATGCAGTGGTTCAAGGATTACCTTTTGAACTTATTTGTGGCCAAATAGTCTTTGAGCTTGAACCTTCTTTACAGACGTATGACTTTCTGTTGTTTCTTCAGTATAA
Source organism: Pseudorasbora parva (assembly GCF_024679245.1). Classification (NCBI taxonomy): domain Eukaryota; kingdom Metazoa; phylum Chordata; class Actinopteri; order Cypriniformes; family Gobionidae; genus Pseudorasbora; species Pseudorasbora parva. The sequence goes on from NC_090184.1 coordinate 12,052,356, forward strand.
CAAGAATGAGATTTTTAGACAAAAATAAAATAAAAAAAAAGATTCTGACCCTGGATCCCATGAACTTGAACTTTCTATGTATATATATATATAGATTCCTTCTGATGCAGTGGTTCAGGCATGACCTATTGAACCTATCTGTGGCCAAATAGTCTTTGAACTTGAACATTCCACACAGACTTTATGACTACCTGTTTTTTCATCAGTAGGTCAAGGAAGGCATTTTTTTGACAAAAAAATAAAAAAGTTCTAACCCTAGATTCCATGAACTTGAAATTTCTATACATATAAATAGATTCCTTCTGATGCAGTGGTTTAAGGATGACCTTTTGAACTTATTTGTGGGCAAATAGTCCTTGAACTTAAACATTCTACACAGACTTTATGACTACCTGTTGTTTCATCAGTAGGTCAAGGAAGACATTTTTTGGCAAAACGACAAAAATCTGACCCTAGATTCAATGAACTTGAACTTTCTATACATATAAATAGATTCCTTCTGATGTTTTTTACCTCTTCAAGGATGACCTTTTGAACTTATTTGTGGCCAAATAGTCTTTGAGCTTGAACCTTCTTTACAAGTATGACTTTTGTTGTTTCTTCAGTATATCAAGGATGAGATTTTTTGACAAAAAAAAAAAAATATTCTGATGCTTGATCCCATGAACTTGAACTTTCTATACATATAAATAGATTCCTTCTGATGCAGTGGTTCAAGGATGACCTTTTGAACTTATTTGTGGCCAAATAGTTTTTGAACTTGAACATTCCACACAGACTCTATGACAACCTGTTGTTTCATCAGTAGGTCAAGGAAGATATTTTTTGACAAAAAAAATAAAAAAATTCTAACCCTAGATTCAATGAACTTGAACTTTCTATACATATAAATAGATTCCTTCTGATGTTTTTTACCTCTTCAAGGATGACCTTTTGAACTTATTTTTGGCCAAAGAGTCTTTGAACTTGAACCTTCTTTACAGACGTATGACTTTCTGTTGTTTCTTCAGTATATCAAGAATGAGATTTTTTGACAAAAAAAAAAAAGATTATGACCCCTGGATCCCATGAACTAGGCATATAGAATTCCTTCTGATGCCGTGGTTCAATGATGACCTTTTGAACTTATTTGTGGCCAAATAGTCTTTGAACTTGAACATTCTACCCTAGACTTTATGACTACCTGTTGTTTCATCAAGGAAGACATTTTTTGGCAAAAGACAAACATCTGACCCTAGAATCAATGAACTTGAACTTTCTACACATATAAATAGATTCCTTCTGATGTTTTATTACCTCTTCAAGGATGACCCTTTGAACTTAGTTTTGGCCAAAGAGCCTTTGAACTTGAACCTTCTTTACAGACTTATGACTTTCTGTTGTTTCTTCAGTATATCAAGGATGAGATTTTTTTTGACAAAAAAAAAAGATTCTGACCCTTTATCCCATGAACTTGAACTTTCTATGCATATAAAGAGATTCCTTCTGATGCAGTGGTTCAAGGATGACCTTTTGAACTTATTTGTGGCCAAATACATATATATATATATAGATTCCTTCTGATGCAGTGGTTCAGGGATGATGACCTACTGAACCTATTTGTGGCCAAATAGTCTTTGAACTTGAACATTCTACACAGAATTTATCACTACCTGTTGTTTCATCAGTAGGTCAAGTAAGACATTTTTTGGCCAAAAAAAATAAAAATAAAATCTGATACTTCATTCCATGAACTTGAACTTTCTATACATATAAATAGATACCTTCTGATGTTTTATTGTCTCTTTAATTATGACCCTTTGAACTTATTTTTGGCCAAAGAGTCTTTGAACTTGAACCTTCTTTACAGACTTATGACTTTCTGTTGTTTCTTCATTATATCAAGGATGAGATTTTTTTGAAAAAAAAAAAAAAAAAACGATTCTGACGCTGGATCCCATGAACTTGAACTTTCTATGCATATAAATAGATTTCTTCTGATGCAGTGGTTCAAGGATTACCTTTTGAACTTATTTGTGGCCAAATAGTCTTATAGCTTGAACCTTCTTTACAGACGTATGACTTTCTGTTGTTTCTTCAGTATAACAAGAATGAGATTTTTAGACAAAAATAAAATAAAAAAAAAGATTCTGACCCTGGATCCCATGAACTTGAACTTTCTATGCATATATATATATATAGATTCCTTCTGATGCAGTGGTTCAGGCATGACCTATTGAACCTATTTGTGGCCAAATAGTCTTTGAACTTGAACATTCCACACAGACTTTATGACTACCTGTTTTTTCATCAGTAGGTCAAGGAAGGCATTTTTTTGACAAAAAAATAAAAAAGTTCTAACCCTAGATTCCATGAACTTGAAATTTCTATACATATAAATAGATTCCTTCTTATGCAGTGGTTTAAGGATGACCTTTTGAACTTATTTGTGGGCAAATAGTCCTTGAACTTAAACATTCTACACAGACTTTATGACTACCTGTTGTTTCATCAGTAGGTCAAGGAAGACATTTTTTGGCAAAAAGACAAAAATCTGACCCTAGATTCAATGAACTTGAACTTTCTATACATATAAATAGATTCCTTCTGATGTTTTTTACCTCTTCAAGGATGACCTTTTGAACTTATTTGTGGCCAAATAGTCTTTGAGCTTGAACCTTCTTTACAAGTATGACTTTTGTTGTTTCTTCAGTATATCAAGGATGAGATTTTTTGACAAAAAAAAAAAATATTCTGATGCTTGATCCCATGAACTTGAACTTTCTATACATATAAATAGATTCCTTCTGATGCAGTGGTTCAAGGATGACCTTTTGAACTTATTTGTGGCCAAATAGTTTTTGAACTTGAACATTCCACACAGACTTTATGACAACCTGTTGTTTCATCAGTAGGTCAAGGAAGATATTTTTTGACAAAAAAAATAAAAAAATTCTAACCCTAGATTCAATGAACTTGAACTTTCTATACATATAAATAGATTCCTTCTGATGTTTTTTACCTCTTCAAGGATGACCTTTTGAACTTATTTTTGGCCAAAGAGTCTTTGAACTTGAACCTTCTTTACAGACGTATGACTTTCTGTTGTTTCTTCAGTATATCAAGAATGAGATTTTAAGACAAAAAACAAAAAAAAGATTCTGACCCTGGATCCCATGAACTTGAAATTTCTATGCATATATATGGATTCCGTTTGATGCAGTTTTTCAGGGATGACCTATTGAACCTATTTGTGAACCTTCTTCACAGATAAAAAGATTCTGACCCTGGATCCCATGAGCTTGAACTTTATATACATATAAATAGATTCCTTCTGATGTTTTATTACCTCTTCAAGGATGACCATTTGAACTTATTTTTGGCCAAAGAGTCTTTGAATTTGAACTTCTTTACAGACTTATGACTTTCTGTTGTTTCTTCAGTATATCAAGGATGAGATTTTTTGACAAAAAAAAAAAGATTATGACCCCTGGATCCCATGAACTAGGCATATAGAATTCCTTCTGATGCCGTGGTTCAATGGTGACCTTTTGAACTTATTTGTGGCCAAATAGTCTTTGAACTTGAACATTCTACCCTAGACTTTATGACTACCTGTTGTTTCATCAAGGAAGACATTTTTTGGCAGCATATAAATAGATTCCTTCTGATGCAGTGGTTCAAGGATGACCTTTTCAACTTATTTGTGGCCAAATAGTCTTTGAACTTTAACATTCTACACAGACTTTATGACTACCTGTTGTTTCATCAGTAGGTCAAGGAAGACATTTTTTGGCACAAAGACAAAAATCTGACCATAGATTCAATGAACTTGAACTTTCTATACATATAAATAGATTCCTTCTGATGTTTTATTAGCTCTTCAAGGATGACCCTTTGAACTTATTTTTGGCCAAAGAATCTTTGAACTTGAACCTTCTTTAAAGACTTATGACTTTCTGTTGTTTCTTCAGTATATCAAGGATGAGATTTTTTTGACAAAAAAAAGATTCTGACCCTGGATCCCATGAACTTGAACTTTCTATGCATATAAAAAGATTCCTTCTGATGCGGTGGTTCAGGGATGACCTATTGAACCTATTTGTGGCCAACTAGAATAGAACTTGAACTTCTTCTTCTTTACAGACTTATGATTTTCTGTTGTTTCTTCTTGTAGATCAAGGATGAGATTTTTTTCACAAAAAAAAAAAAAAAAGATTCTGACCCTGGATCCCATGAACTTTAACTTTCTATGCATATAAAAAGATTCCTTCTGATGCAGTGGTTCAGGAATGACCTATTGAAATTATTTGTGGCCAAATAGCCTTTAAACTTGAACATTCTACACAGACTTTATGACTACCTGTTGTTTCATCAGTAGGTCAAGGAAGACATTTTTTGGCAAAAAAATAAAATAAAAAATCTGACGCTTGATTCCATGAACTTGAACTTTCTATACATATAAATAGATTCCTCCTGATGTTTTATTATCTCTTCATGGATGACCCTTTGAACTTATTTTTGCCAAAGAGTCTTTGAACTTGAACCTTCTTTACAGACTTTTGATTTTCTGTTGTTTCTTCTTGTAGATCAAGGATGAGATTTTTTTGAAAAAGAAAAAAAAGATTCTGACCCTGGATCCCATGAACTGTAACTTTCTATGCATATAAAAAGATTCTTTTTGATGCAGTGGTTCAGGGATGACCAATTGAAATTATTTGTGGCCAAATAGCCTTTAAACTTGAACATTCTACACAGACTTTATGACTACCTGTTGTTTCATCAGTAGGTCAAGGAAGACATTTTTTGGCAATAAAAAAAAAAAGAAATCTGACGCTTCATTCCATGAACTTGAACTCTGTATACATATAAATAGATTCCTTCTGATGTTTTATTATCTCTTCAAGGATGACCCTTTGAACTTATTTTTGCCAAAGAGTCTTTGAACTTGAACCTTCTTTACAGACATATGATTTTCTGTTGTTTCTTCTTGAAGATCAAGGATGAGATTTTTTTAACAAAAAAAAAAGAAAAAAAGATTCTGACCCTGGATCCCATGAACTTGAACTTTCTATGCATATAAATAGATTCATTCTGATGCTGTGGTTCAAGGATGACCTTTTGAACTTATTTGTGGCCAAATAGTCTTTGAACTTGAACATTCTACACAGACTTTATGACTACCTTTTGTTTCATCAGTAGGTCAAGGAAGACATTTTTTGGCAAAAAGACAAAAATCTGACCATAGATTCAATGAACTTGAACTTTCTATACATATAAATAGATTCCTTCTGATGTTTTATTAGCTCTTCAAGGATGACCCTTTGAACTTATTTTTGGCCAAAGAGTCTTTAAACTTGAACCTTCTTTACAGACTTATGACTTTCTGTTGTTTCTTCAGTATATCAGGGGAGATTTTTTTGACACAAAAAAAGATTTTCTATGCATATAAAAAGATTCCTTCTGATGCAATGGTTCAGGGATGACCTATTGAACCTATTTGTGGCCAAATAGCCTTTGAACTTGAACATTCTACACAGACTTTATGACTACCTGTTGTTTCATAAGTAGGTCAAGGAAGACATTTTTTGGCAATAAAAAAAAAAATCTGACGCTTGATTCCATGAACTTGAACTTTCTATACATATAAATAGATTCCTTCTGATGTTTTATTATCTCTTCAAGGATGACCCTTTGAACTTATTTTTGCCAAAGAGTCTTTGAACTTGAACCTTCTTTACAGACTTATGGTTTTCTGTTGTTTCTTATTGTGGATAAAGGATGTGATTTTTTTGACAAAAAAAAGAAAAAGATTCTGACCCTGGATCACATGAAATTGAACTTTCTATGCATATAAATAGATTCCTTCTGATGCAGTGGTTCAAGGATGACCTTTTCAACTTATTTGTGGCCAAATAGTCTTTGAACTTTAACATTCTACACAGACTTTATGACTACCTGTTGTTTCATCAGTAGGTCAAGGAAGACATTTTTTGGCACAAAGACAAAAATCTGACCATAGATTCAATGAACTTGAACTTTCTATACATATAAATAGATTCCTTCTGATGTTTTATTAGCTCTTCAAGGATGACCCTTTGAACTTATTTTTGGCCAAAGAATCTTTGAACTTGAACTTTCTTTAAAGACTTATGACTTTCTGTTGTTTCTTCAGTATATCAAGGATGAGATTTTTTTGACAAAAAAAAAAGATTCTGACCCTGGATCCCATGAACTTGAACTTTCTATGCATATAAAAAGATTCCTTCTGATGCGGTGGTTCAGGGATGACCTATTTGTGGCCAACTAGAATAGAACTTGAACTTCTTCTTCTTTACAGACTTATGATTTTCTGTTGTTTCTTCTTGTAGATCAAGAATGAGATTTTTAGCCAAAAAAAAAAAAAAAGATTCTGACCCTGGATCCCATGAACTTGAACGTTCTATGCATATAAATAGATTCCTTCTGATGCAGTGGTTCAGGGATGCCCTATTGAACCTATTTGTGGCCAAATAGTCTTTGAACTTGAACATTCCACACAGACTTTATAATGCCTGTAGTTTCATCAGTAGGTCAAGGAAGACATTTTTTGACAAAAAAATAAAAAACGTCTAAACCTAGATTCCATGAACTTGAACTTTTTTTTTTTCTTTAAATATAAATAGATTCCTTCTGATGACCCTTTGAACTTATTTTTGGCCTGAGTCTTTGAACTTGAACCTTCTTTACACACTTATGACTTTCTGTTGTTTCTTCAGTAGATCAAGGATGAGATTTTTTTGACAAAAAAAAAAAAAAAGATTCTGACCCTGGGTCCCATGAACTTGAACTTTCTATGCATATATATAGATTCCTTCTGATGCAGTGGTTCAAGGATGACCTTTTGAACTGATTTGTGGCCAAATAGTCTTTGAACTTGAACATTTTACACAGACTTTAAAACTACCTGTTGTTTCATCAGTAGGTAAAGGAAGACATTTGTTGGCAAAAAAAAAATAATCTGACCCTCGATTCCATGAATTTGAACTTTCTATATTCTTCTGAAATATCAGAAGGTCTCTGAGTCCCAACTGTAACTGTCTGAAACACCAATCTCCTCATTGCACACGTTTTTTTGTATGCAATTCAATGCAAAAGCACTAATCACATCATTGCACGAGATTTTTTCCTATGTGATGCAAATCTGCAAAAGCGATATTCATTGCGCAACGAGTTCTTATGTAAATACATTAGCTAGAAAATGTTCCACTGAATATATTTCTTGAACCTTGTGTGAAATAGGATTTAGTCAGAATCCACATCAATGCACTTCAATCCTGTATGTCGAATGTGGATTCCTGTTAAATGCAATGCATATAATTATCTTGTTGTGCATTGAATAGATAAAGGCTTTTGCATTGCATTGCTTTGCATTGCAGGTATTGTATAAAAACCCGTTTGTGCATTAAAGAAATGAGAGCAATTGCATTGCACTGAAGAAATAAGTACTTTTTCATTGCATTGCATGAAATAACTCGTAGTGCACTGAATATATATTTGCATTGCATTGCACATAAGAACACTTTGCGCTTTTGCATTGATTGGCATCGCATAGGAAAAATCTGGTGCAATGACGCGATTAGTGCTTTTGCATTGCATACGAAAAAACACGTGCAATGAGGAGATTAGTGTTTTGCATTGCATTGCTTACAAAAACTTGCTGTTTATCGAAGAGGTAGTGCGTTTGCATTGCATTGCATAAAATACCTCGTTGTGCATTGAAGATAGCGCTTTTGCATTGCTTTTGCATTGCGTTGCATATATAAGAATTCAGGGTGCAATGAAAAGATTAGTGCTTTTGCATTGCATGCGAAAAAACTCGTGCATTGAAGACTTTGCATGCATGCATAAAAACCCTTTGTGCATTGAAAAAAATAGTGCTTTTGCATTGTATTGCATATATAAGAACTCAATGTGTATTTTGAAGAGATAAGTGCTTTTTTGCAGGCTCGCATTGCATAGGAAAAAGCTCGTGCGATTAATGGACGCGATCAATGCTTTTTCATTGCATTGCATCCAAAAACTTGCTGTGCATCGAAGAGAGAGTGCTTTTGCATTGCATATACTAACTCGCTGTGCATTGAAGATAGCGCTTTTGCATTGCTTTGCATATAATAACTCGTTTTGCATTGAATATGGCGCTTTTGCATTGCATTGAATTGCATTGCATACGAAAAAACTTGTGCACTGGGGAGATTAATGCATTTGAATTGCATTGAACTCGTCATGCATTGACGATATTAGCGCTTTTGCATTGCATTGCATACAAAAAACTTGCTGTGGAAGAGACATTGCTTTTGCTATGCATTGCAATATAACATAACTCGTTGTGCATTGAAGATAGCGCTTACATATTGAATTGCATACGAAATAACTTGTGCACGAGAGATTCGTGCTTTTACATGGCATTGAACTTGTCATGCATTGAAGGCATTAGCGCTTTTGCATTGCATTGCATACGAAAAAACTTGTGCACTGAGGAGATTAAGGGCTTTTGCATTGCATTGTATACAAAAAACTTGCTGTGCATTGAAAAGATCGTGCTTTTGCATTGCATAAAATAAATCGTTGTGCATTGGAGATAGCGCTTTTGCAATGCACTGGGTAGATTTATGCTTTCGCATTGCATTGAACTCGTCATGCATTGACGATTTTAGCGCATTGCATACGAAAAAACCTGTACGGAGGAGATTAGTGCTTTTGCATTGCATCGTATACATTAAAAACTTGCTGTGCATGAAGTGCTTTTGTGCTTTTGCATTTGCATTGCATAAAATAACTCATTGTGCATTGACGATAGCGTTTTACATAGCATTGCATATAAAACTCGTTGCGCATTGAAGAAATAAGTGATTTTGCATTGCATTGCATAAAGAACTCATTGTGCATTAAAAAGATTAGTGCTTTTGCATTGGATTGCATATAAGAACCTCGTTGCACATTGAAGAAATAAGTGATTTTGCATTGCATAAAGAACTTGTTGTGCATTAAAAAGTTTAGCGCTTTTGCATTGCATTGCATATTAGAACTCTTTGTTGCGCATTGAAGAACTAAGTGATTTTGCATCGCATTGAATATATAACTCGTTGTGCATTAAAAAGATTAGTGGTTTTGCATTGGATTGCATTGCATTTCATAACGAAAAACTCGTGCATTGAAGAAATAAGTGCTTTTTCATTGCCCTAAAAGCTCGTGCAATGACGCGATTAATGATTTTACATCACATTGCATACGAAAAAAAACTTGTGCAATGAGGAGTTTAAAGCTTTTGCATTAAACTCGTCATGGATTGAAGATATTAAAGCTTTTGCAGTGCATTGCATATAAGAACCTCGTTGCACATTGAAGAAATAAGTGATTTTGCATTGCATAAAGAACTCGTTGTGCATTAAAAAGTTTAGCGCTTTTGCATTGCATTGCATATTAGAACTCTTTGTTGCGCATTGAAGAACTAAGTGATTTTGCATCGCATTGAATATATAACTCGTTGTGCATTAAAAAGATTAGTGGTTTTGCATTGGATTGCATTGCATTTCATAACAAAAAACTCGTGCATTGAAGAAATAAGTGCTTTTTCATTGCCCTAAAAGCTCGTGCAATGACGCGATTAATGATTTTACATCGCATTGCATACGAAAAAAAACTTGTGCAATGAGGAGTTTAAAGCTTTTGCATTAAACTCGTCATGGATTGAAGATATTAACGCTTTTGCAGTGCATTGCATATTAGAACTCTTTGTTGCGCATTGAAGAAATAAGTGATTTTGCATTGCATTGCATAAAGAACTCATTGTGCATTGAAAAAAATAGTGTTTTTGCATTGGATTGCATTGCATTGCATAACGAAAAACTCGTGTGCGTTGAAGATTTTGCATGCATGGAATACAAAAACTATTTGTGCATTGAAAAAAAATTTGTGCTTTTACATTGCATTGCATATAAAACTCGTTGCGCGTTGAAGAAATAAGTGATTTTGCATTGCATTGCATAAAGAACTTATTGTGCATTAAAAAGATTAGTGCTTTTGCATTGGATTGCATATACGAACCTCGTTGCACATTGAAGAAATAAGTGATTTTGCATTGCATAAAGATCTCGTTGTGCATTAAAAAGATTAGTGGTTTAGCATTGGATTGCATTGCATTGCATAACGAAAAACTCGTGCATTGAAGTAATAAGTGCTTTTTCATTGCCCTAAAAGCTCGTGCAATGACGCGATTAATGATTTTATATCGCATTGCATACGAAAAAAACTCGTGCAATGAGGAGTTTAAAGCTTTTGCATTAAACTCGTCATGGATTGAAGATATTAACGCTTTTGCTGTGCATTGCATGTAAGAATTCTTTGTTGCGCATTGAAGAAATAAGGGATTTTGCATTGCATTGCATAAAGAACTCATTGTGCATTGAAAAAAATAGTGTTTTTGCATTGGATTGCATTGCATTGCATAACGAAAAACTCGTGTGCGTTGAAGATTTTGCATGCATGGAATACAAAAACTATTTGTGCATTGAAAAAAAATTTGTGCTTTTACATTGCATTGCATATAAAACTCGTTGCGCATTGAAGAAATAAGTGATTTTGCATTGCATTGCATAAAGAACTTATTGTGCATTAAAAAGATTAGTGCTTTTGCATTGGATTGCATATACGAACCTCGTTGCACATTGAAGAAATAAGTGATTTTGCATTGCATAAAGATCTCGTTGTGCATTAAAAAGATTAGTGGTTTTGCATTGGATTGCATTGCATTGCATAACGAAAAACTCGTGCATTGAAGTAATAAGTGCTTTTTCATTGCCCTAAAAGCTCGTGCAATGACGCGATTAATGATTTTATATCGCATTGCATACGAAAAAAACTCGTGCAATGAGGAGTTTAAAGCTTTTGCATTAAACTCGTCATGGATTGAAGATATTAACGCTTTTGCTGTGCATTGCATGTAAGAACTCTTTGTTGCGCATTGAAGAAATAAGGGATTTTGCATTGCATTGCATAAAGAACTCATTGTGCATTGAAAAAATTAGTGTTTTTGCATTGGATTGCATTGCATTGCATATAAGAACTCTTTGTTGCGCATTGAAGATTTTGCATGCATGCATACAAAAACTATTTGTGCATTGAAAAAAAAATTGTGCTTTTGCATTGCATTGCATAAAGAACTCGTTGTGCATTGACGATAGCGCTTTTACATAGCATTGCATATAAAACTCGTTGCACATTGAAGAAATAAGTGATTTTGCATTGCATAAAGAACTCGTTGTGCATTAAAAAGTTTAGCGATTTTGTATTGCATTGCATATAAAGAACTCTTTGTTGCGCATTGAAGAAATAATTGATTTTGCATTGCATAAAGAACTCGTTGTGCATTAAAAAGATTAGCGCTTTTGCATTGCATTGCATATTAGAATTCTTTGTTGCGCATTGAAGAACTAAGTGATTTTGCATCGCATTGAATATATAACTCGTTGTGCATTAAAAAGATTAGTGGTTTTTGCATTGGATTGCATTGCATTGCATAACGAAAAACTCGTGCATTGAAGCTTTTGCATGCATGCATACAAAAACTTTTTGTGCAGAAAGAGATTAGTGCTTTTGCATTGCATTGCATATAAAAACTCGTTGCGCATTGAAGAAATAAGTGCTTTTGCATTGCCCTAAAAGCTCGTGCAATGCCGCGATTAATGATTTTACATCGCATTGCATACGAAACAAACTTGTGCATGAGGAGTTTAAAGCTTTTGCATTGAACTCGTCATGGATTGAAGATAACGCTTTTGCAGTGCATTACATATAAGAACTCTTTATTGCGCATTGAAGAAATAAGTGATTTTATATTGCATTGCATAAAGAACTCATTGTGCATTTGAAAAAGATTTGTGCTTTTGCATTGGATTGCATATAAGAACCTCGTTGCACATTGAAGAAATAAGTGATTTTGCATTGCATAAAGAACTCGTTGTGCATTAAAAAGTTTAGCGAATTTGTATTGCATTGCATATAAAGAACTCTTTGTTGCGCATTGAAGAAATAAGTGATTTTGTATTGCATTGCATAAAGAACTCATTGTGCATTTGAAAAAGAATTGTGCTTTTGCATTGCATTGCATAAAGAACTCGTTGTGCAGAAAGAGATTAGTGCTTTTTGCATTGCATTGCATGTAAGAACTAGTTGCGCATTGTTAGCGCAAGATGTTAGCGCTTTTGCATTGTATTGCATTTAAGAATTCAGGGTGAAATGAAAAGATTAGTGTTTTTGCATTGCATACGAAAAACTCGTGCATTGCATATAAGATCTTACTGTGCATTAAAGAGATTAGTGCATTGTTAGAGAAATGTGCATTAAAGATATTTTGCATCGTCATGCAAAACTCGCCATCCATTGAATATTGATATTAGTGCTTTTGCATTGCATACGAAAAAATTCGTGCATTGCAATATACATAAGAACTCTGAATATATTAGCCTTAGCATTGCATAGAATTCATGCATTGAAGAGTGTTAAGCGCTTGTGCATTGCATTGGCATATAATCATTCTCTGTGCAATGACGAATTTAGTACGTTTACATTGCATTGACTCTTTTTACATTGAAGAGATTAGAGGGTTTTCATTACAAGATCTCGTGCTAAATTAAATAGATAAGTGCTTTTGAACTTAGTGCTGTTTAGATTTTAGCACTAATCCAATTTAATGATAAATTGAGGTTTCCCTGAGACCCTGCAGGACTTCATGGAATTAATGAGCTCGACTTATACAAATACAAAGAGTATTGAACTTGAACCTTCTTTACAGAAAAAAAGATTCTGAACCTGGATCCCATGAACTGGAACTTTCTATACATATAAATAGATTCCTTTTGATGTTTTATTACCTCTTCAAGTATGATCATTTGAACTTATTTTTGACCAAAGAGTCTTTGAACTTGAACTTCTTTACAGACTTGTGACTTTCTGTTGTTTCTTCAGTATATCAAGGATGAGATTTTTTTGACAAAAAAAAAAAAAAAGATTCTGACCCTGGATCCCATGAACTTGAACGTTCTATGAATATAGAATTCCTTCTGAAGTTCAATGATGACTTTTTGAACTTATTTGTGGCCAAATAGTCTTTGAATTTGAAAATTCTATACAGACTTTACGACTACCTGTTGTTTCATCAATAGGTCAAGGAAGACATTTTTTGACAAAAAATTAAATAAAAATTCTGACCCTAGATTCCATGAACTTGAACTTTCTATACATATAAATAGATTCCTTCTGATGCAGTGGTTCAAGGATGACCTTTTGAACTTATTTGTGGCCAAATAGTCTTTGAACTTGAACATTCCACACAGACTTTATGACTACCGGTTGTTTCAGCAGTAGGTCAAGGAAGACATTTTTTGACAAAAAAATAAAATAATTCTAACCCTAGATTCAATGAACTTGAACTTTCTATACATATAAATAGATTCCTTCTGATGTTTTTTACGTCTTCAAGGATGACCTTTTGAACTTATTTTTGGCCAAAGAGTCTTTGAACTTGAACCTTCTTTACAGACGTATGACTTTCTGTTGTTTCTTCAGTATATCAAGAATGAGATTTTTAGACAAAAAAAAAAAAAAGATTCTGACCCTGGATCCCATGAACTTGAAATTTCTATGCATATATATGGATTCCGTTTGTTGCAGTTGTTCAGGGATGAACTATTGAACCTATTTGTGAACCTTCTTTACAGAAAAAAAGATTCTGACCCTGGATCCCATGAACGAACGTTCTAGGCATATAGAATTCCTTCTGATGCCGTGGTTCAATGATGACCTTTTGAACTTATTTGTGGCCAAATAGTCTTTGAACTTGAAAATTCTATACAGACTTTACGAGTACCTGTTGTTTCATCAGTAGGTCAAGGAAGACATTTTTTGACAAAAAATTTAAATAAAAATTCTGACCCTAGATTCCATGAACTTGAATTTTCTATGAATATAAATAGATTCCTTCTGATGCAGTGGTTCAAGGATGACCTTTTGAACTTATTTGTGGCCGAATAGTCTTTGAACTTGAACATTCTACCCTAGACTTTATGACTACCTGTTGTTTCATCAAGGAAGACATTTTTTTGGCAAAAAGACAAACATCTGACCCTAGATTCAATGAACTTGAACTTTCTACACATATAAATAGATTCCTTCTTATGTTTTATTACCTCTTCAAGGGTGACCCTTTGAACTTATTTTTGGCTAAAGAGCCTTTGAACTTGAACCTTCTTTACAGACGTATGACTTTCTGTTGTTTCTTCAGTATATCAAGAATGAGATTTTTAGACAAAAAAAAAAAAAGATTCTGACCCTGGATCCCATGAACTTGAAATTTCTATGCATATATATAGATTCTGTTTGATGTAGTTGTTCAGGGATGACTTATTGAACCTATTTGTGACCAAATAGTCTTTGAACTTGAACATTCCACACAGACTTTATGATGACCTGTTGTTTCATCAGTGGGTCAAGGAAGACATTTTTTGGCAAAAAAAAAAAAAAAAAATTCTGAAGCTTGATTCCATGAACTTCAATTTTCTATACATATAAATAGATTCCTTCTGATGCAGTGGTTCAAGGATGACCTATTGAACCTATTTGTGGCCAAATAGCCTTTGAACTTGAACATTCCACACAGACTTTATGACTACCTGTTGTTTCATCAGTAGGTCAAGGAAGACATTTTTTGACAAAAAATAAAAAACTTCTAACCCTAGATTCCATGAACTTGAACATTCTATACATATAAATAGATTCATTCTGATGTTTTATTACCTCTTCAAGGGTGACCCTTTGAACTTATTTTTGGCCAAAGAGCCTTTGAACTTGAACCTTCTTTACAGACTTAGGACTTTCTGTTGTTTCTTCAGTATATCAAGGATGAGATTTTTTTTGACAAAAAAAAAAAGATTCTGACCCTACATCCCATGAACTTGAACTTTCAATGCATATAAATAGATTCCTTCTGATGCAGTGGTTCAAGGATGACCTTTTGAACTTATTTGTGGCCAAATAGTCTTTGACCTTGAACCTTTTTTACATACATATGACTTTCTGTTGTTTCTTCAGTGTATCAAGAATGAGATTTTTAGACAAAAAAAAAAAAAAAAAGATTCTGACCCAGGATCCCATGAACTTGAACTTTCTATGCATATATATAGATTCCTTTGGATGCAGTTGTTCAGGGATGACCTATTGAACCTATTTGTGGCCAAATAGTCTTTGAACTTGAACATTCCACACAGACTTTATGACAACCTGTTGTTTCATCAGTAGGTCAAGGAAGACATTTTTTGACAAAAAATTAAAAAACTTCTAACCCTAGATTCCATGAACTTGAACGTTCTATACATATAAATAGATTCCTTCTGATGCAGTGGTTCAAGGATGATCTTTTGAACTTATTTGTGGCCAAATAGTCTTTGAACTTGAACATTCTACCATAGACTTTATGACTACCTGTTGTTTCATCAGTAGGTCAAGGAAGACATTTTTTGACAAAAAATTAAATAAAAATTCTGACCCTAGATTCCATGAACTTGAACTTTCTATACATATAAATAGATTCCTTCTGATGCAGTGGTTCAAGGATGACCTTTTGAACTTATCTGTGGCCAAATAGTCTTTGAACTTGAACATTCTACCCTAGACTTTATGACTACCTGTTGTTTCATCAGTAGGTCAAGGAAGATATTTTTTGGCAAAAAGCCAAACATCTGACCCTAGATTCAATGAACTTAAACTTTCTACACATATAAATAGATTCCTTCTGATGTTTTGTTACCTCTTCAAGGATGACCCTTTGAACTTATTTTTGGCCAAAGAGTCTTTGATCTTGAACCTCCTTTACAGACTTATGACTTTCTGTTGTTTCTTCAGTATATCAAGGATGAGATTTTTTTGGCCAAAGAATCTTTGAACTTGAACCTTCTTTACAGACGTATGACTTTCTGTTGTTTCTTCAGTATATCAAGAATGAGATTTTTAGACAAAAAAAAAAAAGATTCTGACCCTGGATCCCATGAACTTGAAATTTCTATGCATATATATGGATTCCGTTTTATGCAGTTGTTCAGGGATGACCTATTGAACCTATTTGTGAACCTTCTTTACAGTTAAAAAGATTCTGACCCTGGATCCCATGAACTTGAACTTTCTATGCATATATATAGATTCCTTCTGATGCAGTGGTTCAAGAATGACCTTTTGAACTTATTTGTGGCCAAATAGTCTTTGAGCTTGAACCGTTTTTACAGACGTATGACTTTCTGTTGTTTCTTCTGTATATCAAGGAAGACATTTTTTGACAAAAAATAAAAAACTTCTAACCCTAGATTCCATGAACTTGAACTTTCTATACATATAAATAGATTCCTTCTGATGCAGTGGTTCAAGGATGACCTTTTGAACTTATTTGTGGCCAAATAGTCTTTGAACTTGAACATTCCACACAGACTTTATGACTACCTGTTGTTTCAGCAGTAGGTCAATGAAGACATTTTTTGACAAAAAAATAAAAAAATTCTAACCCTAGATTCAATGAACTTGAACTTTCTATACATATAAATAGATTCCTTCTGATGTTTTTTACCTCTTCAAGGACGACCTTTTGAACTTATTTTTGGCCAAAGAGTCTTTGAACTTGAACCTTCTTTACAGACGTATGACTTTCTGTTGTTTCTTCAGTATATCAAGAATGAGATTTTTAGACAAAAAAAAAAAAAGATTCTGACCCTGGATCCCATGAACTTGAAATTTCTATCCATATATATGGATTCCATTTTATGCAGTTGTTCAGGGATGACCTATTGAACCTAATTTGTGAACCTTCTTTACAGTTAAAAAGATTTTGACCCTGGATCCCATGAACTTGAACTTTCTATGCATATAAATAGATTCCTTCTGATGCAGTGGTTCAAGAATGACCTTTTGAACTTATTTGTGGCCAAATAGTCTTTGAGCTTGAACCGTCTTTACAGACGAATGACTGTCTGTTGTTTCTTCTGTATATCAAGGAAGACATTTTTTGACAAAAAAATAAAAAAACTTCTAACCCTAGATTCCATGAACTTGAACTTTCTATACATATAAATAGATTCCTTCTGATGCAGTGGTTCAAGGATGACCTTTTGAACTTATTTTTGGCCAAATAGTCTTTGAACTTGAACATTCCACACAGACTTTATGACTACCTGTTGTTTCAGCAGTAGGTCAAGGAAGACATTTTTTGACAAAAAAATAAAAAAAATCTAACCCTAGATTCAATGAACTTGAACTTTCTATACATATAAATAGATTCCTTCTGATGTTTTTTTACCTCTTCAAGGATGACCTTTTGAACTTATTTTTGGCCAAAGAGTCTTTGAACTTGAACCTTCTTTACAGATGTATGACTTTCTGTTGTTTCTTCAGTATATCAAGAATGAGATTTTTAGACAAAAAAAAAAGAAAAGATTCTGACCCTGGATCCCATGAACTTGAAATTTCTATGCATACATATGGATTCCGTTTGATGCAGTTGTTCAGGGATGACCTATTGAACCTATTTGTGAACCTTCTTTACAGAAAAAAAGATTCTGACCCTGGATCCCATGAACGAATGTTCTAGGCATATAGAATTCCTTCTGATGCCGTGGTTCAAAGATGACCTTTTGAACTTATTTGTGGCCAAATAGTCTTTGAACTTGAAAATTCTATACAGACTTTACGACTACCTGTTGTTTCATCAGTAGGTCAAGGAAGACAATTTTTGACAAAAAATTAAATAAAAATTCTGACCCTAGATTCCATGAACTTGAACTTTCTATGAATATAAATAGATTCCTTCTGATGCAGTGGTTCAAGGATGACCTTTTGAACTTATTTGTGGCCAAATAGTCTTTGAACTTGAACATTCTACCCTAGACTTTATGACTACCTGTTGTTTCATCAAGGAAGACATTTTTTGGCAAAAAGACAAACATCTGACTAGATCTGACTGACAAACATCTGACTAGATTCAATGAACTTGAACTTTCTACACATATAAATAGATTCCTTCTTATGTTTTATTACCTCTTCAAGGGTGACCCTTTGAACTTATTTTTGGCCAAAGAGCCTTTGAACTTGAACCTTCTTTACAGACTTATGACTTTCTGTTGTTTCTTCAGTATATCAAGGATGAGATTTTTTTTGACAAAAAAAAAAGATTTTGACCCTGCATCCCATGAACTTGAACTTTCTATGCATATAAATAGATTCCTTCTGATGCAGTGGTTCAAGGATGACCTTTTGAACTTATTTGTGGCCAAATAGTCTTTGAGCTTGAACCTTTTTTACACACATATGACTTTCTGTTGTTTCTTCAGTGTATCAAGAATGAGATTTTTAGACAAAAAAAAAAAAAAAAAAAAAGATTCTGACCCAGGATCCCATGAAATTGAACTTTCTATGCATATATAGATTCCTTTGGATGCAGTTGTTCAGGGATGACCTATTGAACCTATTTGTGGCCAAATAGTCTTTGAACTTGAAAATTCCACACAGACTTTATGACTACCTGTTGTTTCATCGGTAGGTCAAGGAAGACATTTCTTGACAAAAAAATAAAAAACTTCTAACCCTAGATTCCATGAACTTGAACTTTCTATACATATAAATAGATTCCTTCTGATGTTTTATTACCTCTTCAAGGGTGACTCTTTGAACTTATTTTTGGCCAAAGAGCCTTTGAACTTGAACCTTCTTTACAGACTTATGACTTTCTGTTGTTTCTTCAGTATATCAAGGATGAGATTTTTTTTGACAAAAAAAAGATTCTGACCCTGCATCCCATGAACTTGAACTTTCTATGCATATAAATAGATTCCTTCTGATGCAGTGGTTCAAGGATGACCTTTTGAACTTATTTGTGGCCAAATAGTCTTTGAGCTTGAACCTTTTTTACACACATATGAATTTCTGTTGTTTCTTCAGTGTATCAAGAATGAGATTTTAAGACAAAAAAAAAAAAAAAAAAGATTCTGACCCAGGATCCCATGAACTTGAACTTTCTATGCATATATATAGATTCCTTTGGATGCAGTTGTTCAGGGATAACCTATTGAACCTATTTGTGGCCAAATAGTCTTTGAACTTGAACATTCCACACAGACTTTATGACTACCTGTTGTTTCATCAGTAGGTCAAGGAAGACATTTTTGACAAAAAAATAAAAAACTTCTAGCCCTAGATTCCATGAACTTGAACTTTCTATACATATAAATAGATTCCTTCTGATGTTTTATTACCTCTTCAAGGATGACCATTTGAACTTATTTTTGTCCAAAGAGTCTTTGAACTTGAACTTCTTCACAGACTTATGACTTTCTGTTGTTTTTTCAGTATATCAAGGATGAGATTTTTTTGACAAAAAAAAAAAAAATTCTGACCCTGGATCCCATGAACGAATGTTCTATGCATATATAATTCCTTCTGATGCCGTGGTTCAAGGATGACCTTTTGAACTTATTTGTGGCCAAATAGTCTTTGAACTTGAAAATTCTATACAGACTTTACGACTACCTGTTGTTTCATCAGTAGGTCAAGGAAGACATTTTTTGACAAAAAATTAAATAAAAATTCTGACCCTAGATTCCATGAACTTGAACTTTCTATACATATAAATAGATTCCTTCTGATGCAGTGGTTCAAGAATGATCTTTTGAACTTATTTGTGGCCAAATAGTCTTTGAACTTGAACATTCTACCCTAGACTTTATGATTACCTGTTGTTTCATCAGTAGGTCAAGGAAGACATTTTTTGACAAAAAATTAAATAAAAATTCTGACCCTAGATTCCATGAACTTGAACTTTCTATACATATAAATAGATTCCTTCTGATGCAGTGTTTCAAGGATGACCTTTTGAACTTATTTGTGGCCAAATAGTCTTTGAACTTGAACATTCTACCCTAGACTTTATGACTACCTGTTGTTTCATCAGTAGGTCAAGGAAGATATTTTTTGGCAAAAAGACAAACATCTGACCCTAGATTCAATGAACTTAAACTTTCTACACATATAAATAGATTCCTTCTGATGTTTTATTACCTCTTCAAGGATGACCCTTTGAACTTATTTTTCGCCAAAGACTCTTTGAACTTGAACCTTCTTTACAGACTTATGACTTTCTGTTGTTTCTTCAGTATATCAAGGATGAGATTTTTTTGGCCAAAGACTCTTTGAACTTGAACCTTCTTTACAGACTTATGACTTTCTGTTGTTTCTTCAGTATATCAAGAATGAGATTTTTAGACAAAAAAAAAAAAGATTCTGACCCTGGATCCCATGAACTTGAAATTGATGATTGATTCCATGAACTTGAACTTTCTATACATATAAATAGATTCCTTCTGATGTTTTATTATCTCTTCAATTTTGAACTTGAACATTCTACCCTAGACTTTATGACTACCTGTTGTTTCATCAAGGAAGACATTTTTTGGCAAAAAGACAAACATCTGACCCTAGATTCAATGAACTTGAACTTTCTACACATATAAATAGATTCCTTCTTATGTTTTATTACCTCTTCAAGGGTGACCCTTTGAACTTATTTTTGGCCAAAGAGTCTTTGAACTTGAACCTTCTTTACAGACTTAGGACTTTCTGTTGTTTCTTCATTATATCAAGGATGAGATTTTTTTGACAAAAAAAAAAAAAAAGATTCTGACGCTGGATCCCATGAACTTGAACTTTCTATGCATATAAATAGATTCCTTCTGATGCAGTGGTTCAAGGATTATCTTTTGAACTTATTTGTGGCCAAATAGTCTTTGAGCTTGAACCTTCTTTACAGACATATGACTTTCTGTTGTTTCTTCAGTATAACAAGAATGAGATTTTTAGACAAAAAATAAAATTAAAAAAAGATTCTGACCCTGGATCCCATGAACTTGAACTTTCTATGCATATATATATATAGATTCCTTCTGATGCAGTGGTTCAGGGATGACCTATTGAACCTATTTGTCGCCAAATAGTCTTTGAACTTGAACATTCCACACAGACTTTATGACTACCTGTTGTTTCATCATTAGGGCAAGGAAGACATTTTTTGACAAAAAATTAAAAAAGTTCTAACCCTAGATTCCATGAACTTGAACTTTCTATACATATAAATAGATTCCTTCTGATGCAGTGGTTTAAGGATGACCTTTTGAACTTATTTGTGGGCAAATAGTCTTTGAACTTAAACATTCTACACAGACTTTATGACTACCTGTTGTTTCATCAGTAGGTCAAGAAAGACATATTTTGGCTAAAAGACAAAAATCTGACCCTAGATTCAATGAACTTGAACTTTCTATACATATAAATAGATTCTTTCTGATTTTTTATTACCTCTTCAAGGATGACCCTTTGAACGTATTTTTGGCCAAAGAGTCTTTGAACTTGAACCTTCTTTACAGACTTATGACTTTCTGTTATTTCTTCAGTATATCAAGGATGATATTTTTCGACAAAAAAAAAAGATTCTGACCCTGGATCCCATGAACTTGAACTTTCTATGCATATATATAGATTCCTTCTGATGCAGTGGTTCAGGGATGACCTATTGAACCTATTTGTGGCCAAATGGTCTTTGAACTTGAACATTCCACACAGACTTTATGACTACCTGCTGTTTCATCAGTAGGTCAAGGGAGACATTTTTTGACAAAAAAATAAAAAACTTCTAACCCTAGATTCCATGAACTTGAACTTTCTATAGATATAAATAGATTCCTTCTGATGTTTCATTAGTTCTTCAAGGATGACCTTTTGAACTCATTTTTGGCCAAAGAGTCTTTGAACTTGAAACTTCTTTACAGACTGATGACTTTCAGTGTTTTCATCTGTAGATCAAGGATGAGATTTTTTGACAAAAAAAAAAAAAAAAGATTCTGACCCTGGATCCCATGAACTTGAACTTTCTATACATTTAAATAGATACCTTCTGATGTTTTATTATCTCTTCAATTATGACCCTTTGAACTTATTTGTGGCCAAATAGTCTTTGAGCTTGAACCTTCTTTACAGACGTATGACTTTCTGTTGTTTCTTCAGTATATCAAGAATGAGATTTTTAGATAAAAAATAAACAAAAAGATTCTGACCCTGGATCCCATGAACTTGAACTTTTTATGCATATATATATTGATTCCTTCTGATGCAGTGGTTCAGGGATGACCTATTGAACCTATTTGAGGCCAAATAGTCTTTGAACTTGAACATTCCACACAGACTTTATGACTACCTGTTGTTTCGTCAGTAGGTCAAGGAAGACATTTTTTGACCAAAAATTAAAAACTTCTAACCCTAGATTCCATGAACTTGATCTTTCTATATAAATAGATTCCTTCTGATGTTTCATTAGTTCTTCAAGGATGACCCTTTGAACTCATTTTTGGCCAAAGAGTCTTTGAACTTGAACCTTCGTTACAGACTGATGACTTTCTGTGTTTTCATCTGTAGATCAAGGATGAGATTTTTTGACAAAAAAAAAGAAAAAAGATTCTGATATATATATATATATATATATATATATATATATATATATATATATATATATATATATATATATATATATATATATATATATATATATATATATATATATATATAGATATATATATATAGTTCCCTATATCGAGGGAACTCAACACTGCGTCGTCGAGTGACGACACTCTGGGAACGCCCCCAGCGTGACGGCTCTGAAGTATGAATGAAATCAGCCACCAATCCGATTGGTGCAACGTCGTGACGTAACCGGCGACGGCGTACACGGAAGCTATAAGAAGGCGCCGCCCCAAACAACAGACAGTCTTTGCTCTTCAGCGAGGCGCTCTGTGTGAATATTGTTTGTCTATTTACTGTTGTCTGTCTGAATATCAGTCCCTTTTTCGAACAAGCATGGCAAGCGAGCAATTTAGAAGGTGTGTTCATCCGTGCCCGCGCTTAATTACGGGCTCGGACACACACCAGCTGTGTGTGCAGTGTCTCGGAGCGCAGCACGCTCAGGCGGCGCTTGAGGGTGCCGCCTGCAGCGAGTGTGAGAGGCTGCCGCTCCGGGTGCTGCGCTCACGGCTGGCCGTCTTCACCGAAGGCGGTCAGGCTCGCGAGCCCCGTGGGTCTGGTCCCGCGTCTGTTGAGGCAACGCGGCGGCGTAGATCCTGGGGCTCACAACTGGATCTCGCGACGGGAGGCGGGCATGCTGAGGCATCTTCCCAATCCTCGTCCGATGATTCAGACGCTCTTCCGCCTCGTGAGGAAGCCCGCGCTGCGGCTTCTTCCCACGAGGTCGATAACCCAGTGCTGATGCTGTCTGATTCCGAGGGATCAGATCAGTTCAGCCTGGAGGCGGGCGGAGTGCAGGTGAATTCACATCTTCACTCTCCCGCTCAAGAAGAGCTGGTGGACGTGCTGACACGTGCTGTGGCCAAACTCAGTATCGACTGGCCACAGGAAGAGGTGGAAGTCCAGCCTGTGAGCAGGTTGGATGGACGCTTCTTCAAAAAGCGTGCTCAGCCGCCACGCAGGGGCTTGCCGTTTTTCCCGGATTTGCATAACGAGTTGTGCAAATCATGGGGAAAACCATACTCGTCGCGCCTATCGACACCCCCAGTTCTCGACTTCGGGTGTGTCGTGGGCGCGGCTGAGGCTGGTTATGGGACGCTGCCTCGCGTCGAGGAGGCGTTAGCGAGCTATCTGTCTCCCGAGGCAGCAGCGTCCCTGAAAGCCCCTGTCCTGCCCACCAAGCCATGCAGGGACACGTCGTCCCTGGTGGGCAGGGCGTATCGAGCGGCCGGTAGAGCTGGTAGTTTCCTGCACACCATGGCGGTACTGCAGGCATACCAAGCTGAGCTCCTCAAAGAGCTCGATGAGGGAGAGGGTCCGTCTCCGGACGATATTACAGAGCTGCGGAAAGCTACCGACTTGTCTCTCCGCGTCACCAAAGAGACGGCCCGTGCTATCGGCCGCTCTATGGCTGGCATGGTGTGCGTGGAGAGGCACCTTTGGTTAAACCTGTCGGGGATGAAGGAGAAGGAGAAATCCTTCCTTCTGGATTCCCCGATAGCTCCTGTGGGTCTCTTCGGCGACGCAGTCAATAGCGTTGTCGAGAGATTCCAGGAGGTGAGGAAACAGTCGGCGGCTTTCCAGCAGTATCTCCCTCGCCGCCAGGGGCCTCCTGTAGCCAGCAGGGAGGTCTCTGGTGGCCAGTCCCGGCCCTCCACCAGCGCCCACAGACAGGCGCAAAAGGAGAGCGTCGCTTCCCGCGCCCCTCCCGAGGGAGCCTGGCAAAGGAGGCGACGTTCTCGCCAGAAGTCTTCTAAGCCGAAGGGCGACTTGAGGGAAGTCCTTCAGGCGAAGAAGGCTTCTGGCAAGCGGTCCTAGCTGCGGCGGGATCGCTCAGAGCTGGCCCTCCCGGGGGCGGACGACCGAGGTCGTTCCGAGCCCGCAGCTCTGGGGAAATCGATGTTGTGTTCCCGCCGTTAACAACGCTTCGGGCCTCATCGTTTTCCCGCGTACGTGCGCTGTCTCAGCCGCCACAAAATCGACCTGCGGCAGGGCAGCGAATGCGTGCGCACACCGAAAATCCTCCCCGACTAAGCTCTGCCGGGTGGCCGCTTCAGGGGGTCGGGCAGGGGGTTCGGTGGGTACCAGAGACCAGCCTCGAGAGGCTGGTTCCCCTAGTAGAATATATCGGCGCATGGATGTGCCTCCCGAATATTTCTGCTTGGGTCCTGAGTACAGTGGGAAGGGGGTACAGATTGCAGTTCAGAGTTCCACCACCGAAGTTCAGCGGGGTGGTCTGGACTGTGGTCCCCCCGGCCCAGAGGCAGGTTATGGAACAAGAAGTGCAGTCTCTGCTGGTCAAGAGGGCGATAGAAAAAATCCCTCCGCCAGACAGGGAGTCGGGCTTTTACAGCCGTTATTTCATTGTTCCCAAAAAGGGTGGAGGCTTACGTCCAATATTAGATCTGAGGTACTTGAATCGGTCTCTGAGGAGATTCAGGTTCAAGATGCTCACAATTCAAATGATCGTGAATCTGATCCAGTTCGAGGACTGGTTCGTCACGATAGATCTAAAGAGCGCATATTTTCATGTCTCCATCCTTCCTGCCCACAGGAAGTTCCTGAGGTTCGCTTTCGGGGGCCAAGCGTACCAATATCGGGTGCTTCCTTTCGGTCTAGCTCTTTCCCCTCGCACCTTCACGAAGTGCATGGATGCAGCTCTGGCCCCTATGAGGCTGCAGGGCATCCGTGTGCTGAATTACATCGACGACTGGCTCATTATGGCAAAGTCGCGCGAGATGGCGATTCGGCATCGAGATGTCGTTTTAGCCCATCTCAGGTGCTTGGGGCTGAGACTGAACACGGCCAAGAGCGTGTTGATACCCGCCCAGAGGACCACGTTCCTCGGGGTGGTATGGGACTCAACCTCGATGCGAGCGAGCATGTCTCCCGCACGGGTGGGTTCTATACTGGCGGAGGTCTCAGTTTCAGTTTCAGAGACTGCTGGGACTCATGGCAGCAGCATCCAACGTAATTCCGTTGGGTCTGCTATACATGAGGCCCCTCCAGTGGTGGCTAGGAACCAAGGGGTTTTCCTCGAGGGGAAAACCTTTCCGTATGATCAGGGTAACGCGCAGATGCCTTCGTTCCCTCGTTATATGGAAGGATCCGAGGTTCCTGTCCCAAGGGCCTGTGTTAGGAGCGTTATGTTGCAGGAAGATCCTTTCAACAGACGCCTCCCTCACGGGCTGGGGCGCGGTCATGGAAGGCCGGTTCATGAGGGGTTCGTGGGGACCCCAACATTCCTCCTGGCACATAAATTGCTTGGAAATGTTGGCGGTTTACAAAGCTTTGAGGAGCTTTCTCCCAGACCTTCACGGCCACCATGTCCTGATACGATCCGACAATACGTCGGTGGTATCGTATCTCAATCACCAGGGGGGTCTGAGGTCACGCCCACTATGCAGGTTGGCGCTTCAGATCCTCCTGTGGTCCCAGGGGAAACTGTCGTCTCTCAGAGCGATGTATGTCCCAGGGGACCAAAACCAGGGAGCGGATGTCCTGTCGAGGCAGGGGCTGAGGCCCGGGGAGTGGCGGCTCCACCCAGAGGTGGTGGAGGCCATGTGCGAGAGGTTCGGCCCAGTGGAAGTGGATCTGTTTGCTTCCGTAGAAACGACCCACTGCCCACTGTGGTTCAGCCTCAGGCCTCCGGCCCCGTTGGGGCTGGATGCCATGACACAGACGTGGCCGAGGCAGCGTCTGTACGCATTTCCCCCGATCATTCTGCTCCCGGGAGTTCTAGAGCGAGTCTGCCGGGAGGGCATCAGCCTCCTATTAGTGGCACCCCGGTGGCCGTCCCGAGCTTGGTTCTCCGACATTGTGGCACTTCTAGACGGAACCCCGTGGCAGGTCCCTCTGAGGAGGGATTTGCTGTCTCAGGCAGGGGGTGTGATTTTCCACCCCAGGCCAGAGTTGTGGAACCTCTGGGTCTGGCCTCTGAGGGGGCACAGTACCTAGAGGAGGGTCTGCCACAAGAGGTCGTTGAGACCATTCTCAGCTCTAGGGCTCCCTCTACGAGGAAACTGTATAGCCTAAAGTGGAATGTCTTCACTAGCTGGTGTAGAGAAAGGGGGGTGGACCCAGTTGACTGCGCAGTCGCTTCAGTACTGGAGTTCCTCCAAGACCGTTTCTCCGCCGGTTTGACCCCATCCACTCTGAAGGTATATGTGGCAGCCATAGGGGCTTTCCACTCGCCTTTGGAAGGGGGCCCTTTGGGTAGACACCACTTGGTTGTGCGTTTTCTCCGTGGGGCTAGGAGATTTAGGCCTGCGGCTCATCCCAGAGTCCCAGCTTGGGACCTGGCAGTGGTTCTTGGAAGGGTTGGCTGAGGCCCCCTTCGAACCATTGGAGTCGGCTGAGGCGAGATATCTGACCCTGAAGGTAGCATTTCTCCTCGCCATCACTTCTCTGAGGAGAGTGGGGGACCTCCAGGCATTGGCGGTCACGCCTACTTGCTTGGAGTTTGCCCCGGGCGGGGTGAAAGCTATCTTGCATCCCAGACCGGGCTACGTGCCCAAGGTCCCATCTTCAGGGATGGGGTCGGTATTTCTTCAGGCTTTTTCATCCTCCGCCTCACGCGACGGCAGAGGAAGCTAGGCTGCACTTGCTCTGCCCGGTTAGGGCATTGAGGATCTATCTAGACAGGTCGGCTCAATGGAGGAAATCGGACCAGCTTCTGGTGTGCTTTGGCCCCCCTAAGAAAGGGTTGCCTGCGGCGAGACAGACTATTAGTAACTGGATCGTGCAGGCGATAGCCACGGCTTATCGGGTGCGCAATATGCCTTCACCCATGGCCGTGAGGGCTCACTCTACGAGGGGCTTGGCCTCCTCGGTGGCCCTCCTTTCGGGAGCCTCACTTATTGAGATTTGTGAGGCGGCGGGTTGGGCTAATCCACACACCTTTATAAGATTTTATAAGCTGGACCTCCCGGCTACGCCGGGTGCTAGAGTGCTTGCGTCCTGAGTGTGCCTGGGCTCCAGCTTCACACCTGGATGGGCGTGTCTCGGTGTGGCATAGTGGGTATTGACGTTCCCAGAGTGTCGTCACTCGACGACTCAGTGTTGAGTTCCCTCGATATAGGGAACGTCTCGGGTTACTATTGTAACCCTTGTTCCCTGAGAGGGAACGAGACACTGCGTCATAACAGACGCCTCCCTCACGGGCTGGGGCGCGGTCATGGAAGGCCGGTTCATGAGGGGTTCGTGGGGACCCCAACATTCCTCCTGGCACATAAATTGCTTAGAAATGTTGGCGGTTTACAAAGCTTTGAGGAGCTTTCTCCCAGACCTTCACGGCCACCATGTCCTGATACGATCCGACAATACGTCGGTGGTATCGTATCTCAATCACCAGGGGGGTCTGAGGTCACGCCCACTATGCAGGTTGGCGCTTCAGATCCTCCTGTGGTCCCAGGGGAAACTGTCGTCTCTCAGAGCGATGTATGTCCCAGGGGACCAAAACCAGGGAGCGGATGTCCTGTCGAGGCAGGGGCTGAGGCCCGGGGAGTGGCGGCTCCACCCAGAGGTGGTGGAGGCCATGTGCGAGAGGTTCGGCCCAGTGGAAGTGGATCTGTTTGCTTCCGTAGAAACGACCCACTGCCCACTGTGGTTCAGCCTCAGGCCTCCGGCCCCGTTGGGGCTGGATGCCATGACACAGACGTGGCCGAGGCAGCGTCTGCACGCATTTCCCCCGATCATTCTGCTCCCGGGAGTTCTAGAGCGAGTCTGCCGGGAGGGCATCAGCCTCCTATTAGTGGCACCCCGGTGGCCGTCCCGAGCTTGGTTCTCCGACATTGTGGCACTTCTAGACGGAACCCCGTGGCAGGTCCCTCTGAGGAGGGATTTGCTGTCTCAGGCAGGGGGTGTGATTTTCCACCCCAGGCCAGAGTTGTGGAACCTCTGGGTCTGGCCTCTGAGGGGGCACAGTACCTAGAGGAGGGTCTGCCACAAGAGGTCGTTGAGACCATTCTCAGCTCTAGGGCTCCCTCTACGAGGAAACTGTATAGCCTAAAGTGGAATGTCTTCACTAGCTGGTGTAGAGAAAGGGGGGTGGACCCAGTTGACTGCGCAGTCGCTTCAGTACTGGAGTTCCTCCAAGACCGTTTCTCCGCCGGTTTGACCCCATCCACTCTGAAGGTGTATGTGGCAGCCATAGGGGCTTTCCACTCGCCTTTGGAAGGGGGCCCTTTGGGTAGACACCACTTGGTTGTGCGTTTTCTCCGTGGGGCTAGGAGATTGAGGCCTGCGGCTCATCCCAGAGTCCCGGCTTGGGACCTGGCAGTGGTTCTTGGAAGGGTTGGCTGAGGCCCCCTTCGAACCATTGGAGTCGGCTGAGGCGAGAAATCTGACCCTGAAGGTAGCATTTCTCCTCGCCATCACTTCTCTGAGGAGAGTGGGGGACCTCCAGGCATTGGCGGTCACGCCTACTTGCTTGGAGTTTGCCCCGGGCGGGGTGAAAGCTATCTTGCATCCCAGACCGGGCTACGTGCCCAAGGTCCCATCTTCAGGGATGGGGTCAGTATTTCTTCAGGCTTTTTCATCCTCCGCCTCACGCGACGGCAGAGGAAGCTAGGCTGCACCTGCTCTGCCCGGTTAGGGCATTGAGGATCTATCTAGACAGGTCGGCTCAATGGAGGAAATCAGACCAGCTTCTGGTGTGCTTTGGCCCCCCTAAGAAAGGGTTGC
Organism: Pseudorasbora parva; assembly: GCF_024679245.1. Taxonomy (NCBI): domain Eukaryota; kingdom Metazoa; phylum Chordata; class Actinopteri; order Cypriniformes; family Gobionidae; genus Pseudorasbora; species Pseudorasbora parva. The sequence continues at coordinate 12,081,654 of NC_090184.1, forward strand.
CTGCGGCGAGACAGACTATTAGTAACTGGATCGTGCAGGCGATAGCCACGGCTTATCGGGTGCGCAATATGCCTTCACCCATGGCCGTGAGGGCTCACTCTACGAGGGGCTTGGCCTCCTCGGTGGCCCTCCTTTCGGGAGCCTCACTTATTGAGATTTGTGAGGCAGCGGGTTGGGCTAATCCACACACCTTTATAAGATTTTATAAGCTGGACCTCCCGGCTACGCCGGGTGCTAGAGTGCTTGCGTCCTGAGTGTGCCTGGGCTCCAGCTTCACACCTGGATGGGCGTGTCTCGGTGTGGCATAGTGGGTATTGACGTTCCCAGAGTGTTGTCACTCGACGACGCAGTGTTGAGTTCCCTCGATATAGGGAACGTCTCGGGTTACTATTGTAACCCTTGTTCCCTGAGAGGGAACGAGACACTGCGTCTCGTCGCCACACCTACACGTAGAGCGCTCGCTTCATCGCAAAGGCTGTCTGTTGTTTGGGGCGGCGCCTTCTTATAGCTTCCGTGTACGCCGTCGCCGGTTACGTCACGATGTTGCACCAATCGGATTGGTGGCTGATTTCATTCATACTTCAGAGCCGTCATGCTGGGGGCGTTCCCAGAGTGTCGTCACTCGACGACGCAGTGTCTCGTTCCCTCTCAGGGAACAAGGGTTACAATAGTAACCCGAGACGATTCCTTCTGATGCAGTGGTTCAGGGATGACCTACTGAACCAATTTGTGGCCAAATAGTCTTTGAACTTGAACATTCTATACAGACTTTATGACTACCTGTTGTTTCATCAGTAAGTCAAGGAAGACATTTTTTGACAAAAATAAAAAATAAAAAATTCTGACCCTAGCTTCCATGAACTTGAACTTTTGTAGAATAGATGTCTTTGAACTTGAACCTTCTTTACAGACTTATGACTTTCTGTTGTTTCTTCAGTAGATCAACGATGAGATTTTTTTTGACAAAAAAAAGATTCTGACCCTGGATCCCATGAACTTGAACTTTCTATGCATATAAAAAGATTCCTTCTGACGCAGTGTTTCAGGGATGACCTATCGAACCTATTTGTGGCCAAATAGCCTTTGAACTTGAACATTCTACACAGAATTTATCACTACCTGTTGTTTCATCAGCAGGTCCAGGAAGACATTTTTTGGCAAAAAGACAAAAATCTGACCCTGGATCCCATGAACTTGAACTTTCTATACATTTCAAAAAATACCTTCTGATGTTTTATTATCTCTTCAATTATGACCCTTTGAACTTATTTTTGGCCAAAGAGTCTTTGAACTTGAACCTTCTTTACAGACTTATGACTTTCTGTTATTTCTTCAGTATATCAAGGATGAGATTTTTTTGACAAAAAAAAAAGATTCTGATGCTGGATCCCATGAACTTGAACTTTCTATGCATATAAATAGCTTCCTTCTGATGCAGTGGTTCAAGGATGACCTTTTGAACTTATTTGTGGCCAAATAGTCTTTGAGCTTGAACCTTCTTTACAGACGTATGACTTTCTGTTGTTTCTTCAGTATATCAAGAATGAGATTTTTCAATAAAAAATAAATAAAAAGATTCTGACCCTGGATCCCATGAACTTGAACTTTCTATACATTTAAAAGAATACCTTCTGATGTTTTATTATCTCTTCAATTATGACCCTTTGAACTTATTTTTGGCCAAAGAGTCTTTGAACTTGAACCTTCTTTACAGACTTATGACTTTCTGTTGTTTCTTCATTATATCAAGGATGAGATTTTTTTGACAAAAAAAAAAAGATTCTGACGCTGGATCCCATGAACTTGAACTTTCTATGCATAAAAATAGATTCCTTCTGATGCAGTGGTTCAAGGATGTCCTTTTGAACTTATTTGTGGCCAAATAGTCTTTGAACTTGAACATTCCACACAGACTTTATGACTACCTGTTGTTTCATCAGTAGGTCAAGGAAGACATTTTTTGACAAAAAATAAAAAACTTCTAATCCTAGATTCCATGAACTTGAACTTTCTATAGATATAAATAGATTCCTTCTGATGTTTCATTAGTTCTTCAAGGATGACTCTTTGAACTCATTTTTGGCCAAAGAGTCTTTGAACTTGAACCTTCTTTACAGACTGATGACTTTCAGTGTTTTCATCTGTAGAACAAGAATGAGATATTTTGAAAAAAAAAAAAAAAGATTCTGACCATGCATCCCATGAACTTGAACTTTCTATGCATATAAATAGATTCTTTCTGATGCAGTGGTTCAAGGATGACCTTTTGAAATTATTTGTGGCCAAATAGTCTTTGAGCTTGAACCTTTTTTACAGACATATGACTTTCTGTTGTTTCTTCAGTGTATCAAGAATGAGATTTTTAGACAAAAAAAAAAAAAAAAAACAAAAGATTCTGACCCTGGATCCCATGAACTTGAACTTTCTATATTTATATATATATATAGATTCCTTCTGATGCAGTGGTTCAGGGATGACCTTTTGAACCTATTTGTGGCCAAATAGTCTTTGAACTTGAACATTCCACACAGACTTTATGACTACCTGTTGTTTCATCAGTAGGTCAAGGACGACATTTTTTGACAAAAAATTAAAACTTCTAACCCTAGATTCCATGAACTTGATCTTTCTATATAAATAGATTCCTTCTGATGTTTCATTAGTTCTTCAAGGATGACCCTTTAAACTCATTTTTGGCCAAAGAGTCTTTGAACTTGAACCTTAGTTACAGACTTATGACTTTCTGTTGTTTCTTCATTATATCAAGGATGAGATTTTTCTGACAAAAAAAAAAAAAAAAGATTATGACGCTGGATCCCATGAACTTGAACTTCCTATCCATATATATATATATATATATATATATATATATATATATATATATATATATATATATATATATATATATATATATATATATATATATATATATATATATATATATATATATATATATATATATATATATATATATATATATATAGATTCCTTCTGATGCAGTGGTTCAGGGATGACCTACTGAATCTATTTTTGGCCAAATAGTGTTTGAACTTGAACATTCTATACAGACTTTATGACTACCTGTTGTTTCATCAGTAGGTCAAGGAAGACATTTTTTGACAAAAATAAAAAATAAAAAATTCTGACCCTAGCTTCCATGAAGTTTAACTTTTTATACATATAAAGAGATTCCTTCTGATGTTTTATTAGTTCTTCGAGGATGACCCTTTGAACTTATTTTTGGCCAGTGTCTTTGAACTTGAACCTTCTTTACAGACTTATGACTTTCTGTTGTTTCTTCATTATATCAAGGATGAGATTTTTTTGACAAAAAAAAAAAAAGATTCTGACGCTGGATCCCATGAACTTGAACTTTCTATGCATATAAATAGATTCCTTCTGATGCAGTGGTTCAAGGATGACCTTTTGAACTTATTTGTGGCCAAATAGTCTTTGAGCTTGAACCTTCTTTACAGACGTATGACTTTCTGTTGTTTCTTCAGTATATCAAGAAAGAGATTTTTAGATAAAAAATAAAAAAAAGATTCTGACCCTGGATCCCATGAACTTAAACTTTCTATGCATATATATATTGATTCCTTCTGATGCAGTGGTTCAGGGATGACCTACTGAACCTATTTGAGGCCAAATAGTCTTTGATCTTGAATATTCCACACAGACTTTATGACTACCTGTTGTTTCATCAGTAGGTCAAGGAAGACATTTTTTGACAAAAAAAAAAAAAAAAATCTGACTCTTGATTCCATGAACTTGAACTTTCTATACATATAATTAGATACCTTCTGATGTTTTATTAGTTTTCAAGGATGACCCTTTGAACTCATTTTTGGCCAAGGAGTCTTTGAACTTGAACCTTCTTCACACACTGATGACTTTCAGTGTTTTCATCAGTAGATCAAAGATGAGATTTTTTTGACAAAAAAAAGATTCTGACTCTGGATCCCATGAACTCTAACTTTCTATGCATATAAAAAGATTCCTTCGGACACAGTTGTTCAGGGATGACCTATTGAACCTATTTGTGGCCAAATAGCCTTTGAACTTGAACATTCTACACAGACTTTATGACTACCTGTTGTTTCATCAGTAGGTCAAGGAAGACGTTTTTTGACAAAAAAAATTAAAAACTTCTAACCCTAGATTCAATGAACTTGAATTTACTATACATATAAATAGATTCCCTCTGATGTTTTATTACCTCTTCAAGGATGTCCCTTTGAACATATTTTTGGCCAAAGAGTCTTTGAACTTGAACCTTCATTACAGACATGACTTTCTGTTATTTCTTCAGTATATCAAGGATGAGATTTTTTTGACAAAAAAAAAAAGATTCTGATGCTGGATCCCATGAACTTGAACTTTCTATGCATATAAATAGATTCCTTCTGATGCAGTGGTTCAAGGCTGACCTTTTGAACTTATTTGTGGCCAAATAGTCTTTGAGCTTGAACCTTCTTTACAAGTATGACTTTTGTTGTTTCTTCAGTATATCAAGGATGAGATTTTTTGACAAAAAAAAAAAAAAGATTCTGACCCTGGATCCCATGAACTTGAACTTTCTATGCATATATATATAGATTCCTTCTGATGCAGTGGTTCAGGGATGACCTATTGAACCTATTTGTGGCCAAATAGCCTTTGAACTTGAACATTCTACATAGACTTTATGACTACCTGTTGTTTCATCAGTAGGTCAAGGAAGACGTTTTTTGACAAAAAAATAAAAAACTTCTAACCCTAGATTCAATAAACTTGAATTTACTATACATATAAATAGATTCCTTCTGATGTTTTATTACCTCTTCAAGGATGTCCCTTTGAACGTACTTTTGGCCAAAGAGTCTTTGAACTTGAACCTTCATTACAGACATGACTTTCTGTTATTTCTTCAGTATATCAAGGATGAGATTTTTTTGACAAAAAAAAAAAGATTCTGATGCTGGATCCCATGAACTTGAACTTTCTATGCATATAAATAGATTCCTTCTGATGCAGTGGTTCAAGGATGACCTTTTGAACTTATTTGTGGCCAAATAGTCTTTGAGCTTGAACATTCCACACAGACTTTATGACTACCTGTTGTTTCATCAGTAGGTCAAGGAAGACATTTTTTGACAAAAAATAAAAAACTTCTAATCCTAGATTCCATGAACTTGAACTTTCTATAGATATAAATAGATTCCTTCTGATGTTTCATTAGTTCTTCAAGGATGACCCTTTGAACTCATTTTTGGCCAAATAGTCTTTGAACTTGAACCTTCTTTACAGACTGATGACTTTCAGTGTTTTCATCTGTAGAACAAGGATGAGATTTTTTGAAAAAAAAAAAAAAAACATTCTGACCCTGGATCCCATGAACTTGAACTTTCTATATATTTAAATAGATACCTTTCTGATGTTTTATTATCTCTTCAATTATGACCCTTTGAACTTATTTTTGGCCAAAGAGTCTTTGAACTTGAACCTTCTTTACAGACTTATGACTTTCTGTTGTTTCTTCATTATATCAAGGATGAGATTTTTTTGACAAAAAAAAAAAAAGATTCTGACGCTGGATCCCATGAACTTGAACTTTCTATCCATATAAATAGATTCCTTCTGATGCAGTGGTTCAAGGATGACCTTTTGAACTTATTTGTGGCCAAATAGTCTTTGAGCTTGAACCTTCTTTACAGACGTATGACTTTCTGTTGTTTCTTCAGTATATCAAGAAAGAGATTTTTAGATAAAAAATAAAAAAAAGATTCTGACCCTGGATCCCATGAACTTAAACTTTCTATGCATATATATATTGATTCCTTCTGATGCAGTGGTTCAGGGATGACCTACTGAACCTATTTGAGGCCAAATAGTCTTTGATCTTGAATATTCCACACAGACTTTATGACTACCTGTTGTTTCATCAGTAGGTCAAGGAAGACATTTTTTGACAAAAAAAAAAAAAAAATCTGACTCTTGATTCCATGAACTTGAACTTTCTATACATATAATTAGATACCTTCTGATGTTTTATTAGTTTTCAAGGATGACCCTTTGAACTCATTTTTGGCCAAGGAGTCTTTGAACTTGAACCTTCTTCACACACTGATGACTTTCAGTGTTTTCATCAGTAGATCAAAGATGAGATTTTTTTGACAAAAAAAAGATTCTGACCCTGGATCCCATGAACTCTAACTTTCTATGCATATAAAAAGATTCCTTCGGACGCAGTTGTTCAGGGATGACCTATTGAACCTATTTGTGGCCAAATAGCCTTTGAACTTGAACATTCTACACAGACTTTATGACTACCTGTTGTTTCATCAGTAGGTCAAGGAAGACGTTTTTTGACAAAAAAAATAAAAAACTTCTAACCCTAGATTCAATGAACTTGAATTTACTATACATATAAATAGATTCCCTCTGATGTTTTATTACCTCTTCAAGGATGTCCCTTTGAACATATTTTTGGCCAAAGAGTCTTTGAACTTGAACCTTCATTACAGACATGACTTTCTGTTATTTCTTCAGTATATCAAGGATGAGATTTTTTTGACAAAAAAAAAAAGATTCTGATGCTGGATCCCATGAACTTGAACTTTCTATGCATATAAATAGATTCCTTCTGATGCAGTGGTTCAAGGATGACCTTTTGAACTTATTTGTGGCCAAATAGTCTTTGAGCTTGAACCTTCTTTACAAGTATGACTTTTGTTGTTTCTTCAGTATATCAAGGATGAGATTTTTTGACAAAAAAAAAAAAAGATTCTGACCCTGGATCCCATGAACTTGAACTTTCTATGCATATATATATAGATTCCTTCTGATGCAGTGGTTCAGGGATGACCTATTGAACCTATTTGTGGCCAAATAGCCTTTGAACTTGAACATTCTACATAGACTTTATGACTACCTGTTGTTTCATCAGTAGGTCAAGGAAGACGTTTTTTGACAAAAAAATAAAAAACTTCTAACCCTAGATTCAATGAACTTGAATTTACTATACATATAAATAGATTCCTTCTGATGTTTTATTACCTCTTCAAGGATGTCCCTTTGAACGTACTTTTGGCCAAAGAGTCTTTGAACTTGAACCTTCATTACAGACATGACTTTCTGTTATTTCTTCAGTATATCAAGGATGAGATTTTTTTGACAAAAAAAAAAAAAGATTCTGATGCTGGATCCCATGAACTTGAACTTTCTATGCATATAAATAGATTCCTTCTGATGCAGTGGTTCAAGGATGACCTTTTGAACTTATTTGTGGCCAAATAGTCTTTGAGCTTGAACCTTCTTTACAAGTATGACTTTTGTTGTTTCTTCAGTATATCAAGGATGAGATTTTTTGACAAAAAAAAAAATATTCTGATGCTTGATCCCATGAACTTGAACTTTCTATACATATAAATAGATTCCTTCTGATGCAGTGGTTCAAGGATGACCTTTTGAACTTATTTGTGGCCAAATAGTCTTTGAACTTGAACATTCCACACAGACTTTATGACTACCTGTTGTTTCATCAGTAGGTCAAGGAAGACATTTTTTGAAAAAAAATAAAAAAAACTTCTAACCCTAGATTCCATTAACTTGAACTTTCTATACATTTAAATAGATACCTTCTGATGTTTCATTAGTTCTTCAAGGATGACCCTTTGAACTCATTTTTGGCCAAAGAGTCTTTGAACTTGAACCTTCTTTACAGACTGATGACTTTCAGTGTTTTCATCTGTAGATCAAGGATGAGATTTTTTGACAAAAAAAAAAAAAAAAAAGATTCTGACCCTGGATTCCATGTACTTGAAATTTCTATACATTTAAATAGATACCTTCTGATGTTTTATTATCTCTTCAATTATGACCCTTTGAACTTATTTTTGGCCAAAGAGTCTTTGAACTTGAACCTTCTTTACAGACTTAGGACTTTCTGTTGTTTCTTCATTATATCAAGGATGAGATCTTTTTGACAAAAAAAAAAAAGATTCTGACGCTGGATCCCATGAACTTGAACTTTCTATGCATATAAATAGATTCCTTCTGATGCAGTGGTTCAAGGATGACCTTTTGAACTTATTTGTGGCCAAATAGTCTTTGAGCTTGAACCTTCTTTACAGACGTATGACTTTTTGTTGTTTCTTCAGTATATCAAGAATGAGATTTTTAGATAAAAAATAAATTAAAAGATTCTGACCCTGGATCCCATGAACTTGAACTTTCTATGCATATATATATAGATTCCTTCTGATGCAGTGGTTCAAGGATAACCTATTGAACCTATTTGTGGCCAAATAGTCTTTGAACTTGAACATTCCACACAGACTTTATGACTACCTGTTTTTTCATCAGTAGGTCAAGGAAGACATTTTTTGACAAAAAATAAAAAACTTCTAATCCTAGATTCCATGAACTTGAACTTTCTATAGATTTAAATAGATTCCTTCTGATGTTTCATTAGTTCTTCAAGGATGACTCTTTGAACTCATTTTTGGCCAAAGAGTCTTTGAATTTGAACCTTCTTTACAGACTGATGACTTTCAGTGTTTTCATCTGTAGAACAAGGATGAGATTTTTAAAAAAGAAAAAAAAAAAGATTCTGACCCTGGATCCCATGAACTTGAACTTTCTATACATTTAAATAGATACCTTTCTGATGCAGTGGTTCAAGGATGACCTTTTGAACTTATTTGTGGGCAAATAGTCTTTGAGCTTGAACCTTCTTTACAGACGTATGACTTTCTGTTGTTTCTTCAATATATTAAGAATGAGATTTTTAGATAAAATAAAAAAAAAAAGATTCTGACGCTGGATCCCATGAACTTGAACTTTATATATATATATATATATATATATATATATATATATATAGATTGAACTTGAACATTCAATCAAGTTATGTTGAACTTGAACATTCTATACAGACTTTATGACTACCTGTTGTTTCATCAGTAGGTCAAGCAAGACATTTTTTGACAAAAATAAAAAAATCTGACCCTAGCTTCCATGAACTTGAACTTTTTATACATATAAATAGATTCCTTCTGATGTTTTATTAGTTCTTCGAGGATGACCCTTTGAACTTATTTTTGGCCAGTGTCTTTGAACTTGAACCTTCTTTACAGACTTATGACTTTCTGTTGTTTCTTCAGTAGATCAAGGATGAGATTTTTTTGACAAAAAAAAGATTCTGACCCTGGATCCCATGAACTTTAACTTTCTATGCATATAAAAAGATTCCTTCTAACGCAGTGGTTCAGGGATGACCTATCGAACCTATTTGTGGCCAAATAGCCTTTGAACTTGAACATTCTACACAGAATTTATCACTACCTGTTGTTTCATCAGTAGGTCAAGTAAGACATTTTTTGGCCAAAAAAAATAAAAATAAAATCTGATACTTCATTCCATGAACTTGAACTTTCTATACATATAAATAGATACCTTCTGATGTTTTATTGTCTCTTTAATTATGACCCTTTGAACTTATTTTTGGCCAAAGAGTCTTTGAACTTGAACCTTCTTTACAGACTTATGACTTTCTGTTGTTTCTTCATTATATCAAGGATGAGATTTTTTTGAAAAAAAAAAAAAACGATTCTGACGCTGGATCCCATGAACTTGAACTTTCTATGCATATAAATAGATTTCTTCTGATGCAGTGGTTCAAGGATTACCTTTTGAACTTATTTGTGGCGATAAAATAGTCTTTGAGCTTGAACCTTCTTTACAAGATGTATGACTTTCTGTTGTTTCTTCAGTATAACAAGAATGAGATTTTTAGACAAAAATAAAATAAAAAAAAAGATTCTGACCCTGGATCCCATGAACTTGAACTTTCTATGTATATATATATATAGATTCCTTCTGATGCAGTGGTTCAGGCATGACCTATTGAACCTATTTGTGGCCAAATAGTCTTTGAACTTGAACATTCCACACAGACTTTATGACTACCTGTTTTTTCATCAGTAGGTCAAGGAAGGCATTTTTTTGACAAAAAAATAAAAAAGTTCTAACCCTAGATTCCATGAACTTGAAATTTCTATACATATAAATAGATTCCTTCTGATGCAGTGGTTTAAGGATGACCTTTTGAACTTATTTGTGGGCAAATAGTCCTTGAACTTAAACATTCTACACAGACTTTATGACTACCTGTTGTTTCATCAGTAGGTCAAGGAAGACATTTTTTTGGCAAAAAGACAAAAATCTGACCCTAGATTCAATGAACTTGAACTTTCTATACATATAAATAGATTCCTTCTGATGTTTTTTACCTCTTCAAGGATGACCTTTTGAACTTATTTGTTGCCAAATAGTCTTTGAGCTTGAACCTTCTTTACAAGTATGACTTTTGTTGTTTCTTCAGTATATCAAGGATGAGATTTTTTGACAAAAAAAAAAAAATATTCTGATGCTTGATCCCATGAACTTGAACTTTCTATACATATAAATAGATTCCTTCTGATGCAGTGGTTCAAGGATGACCTTTTGAACTTATTTGTGGCCAAATAGTTTTTGAACTTGAACATTCCACACAGACTTTATGACAACCTGTTGTTTCATCAGTAGGTCAAGGAAGACATTTTTTGGCAAAAAGACAAAAATCTGACCCTAGATTCAATGAACTTGAACTTTCTATACATATAAATAGATTCCTTCTGATGTTTTTTACCTCTTCAAGGATGACCTTTTGAACTTATTTGTGGCCAAATAGTCTTTGAGCTTGAACCTTCTTTACAAGTATGACTTTTGTTGTTTCTTCAGTATATCAAGGATGAGATTTTTTTGACAAAAAAAAAAAAATATTCTGATGCTTGATCCCATGAACTTGAACTTTCTATACATATAAATAGATTCCTTCTGATGCAGTGGTTCAAGGATGACCTTTTGAACTTATTTGTGGCCAAATAGTTTTTGAACTTGAACATTCCACACAGACTTTATGACAACCTGTTGTTTCATCAGTAGGTCAAGGAAGATATTTTTTGACAAAAAAAATAAAACAATTCTAACCCTAGCTTCAATGAACTTGAACTTTCTATACATATAAATAGATTCCTTCTGATGTTTTTTACCTCTTCAAGGATGACCTTTTGAACTTATTTTTGGCCAAAGAGTCTTTGAACTTGAACCTTCTTTACAGACGTATGACTTTCTGTTGTTTCTTCAGTATATCAAGAATGAGATTTTTAGACAAAAAAAAAAAAAAAAGATTCTGACCCTGGATCCCATGAACTTGAAATTTCTATGCATATATATGGATTCCGTTTGATGCAGTTTTTCAGGGATGACCTATTGAACCTATTTGTGAACCTTCTTCACAGATAAAAAGATTCTGACCCTGGATCCCATGAGCTTGAACTTTATATACATATAAATAGATTCCTTCTGATGTTTTATTACCTCTTCAAGGATGACCATTTGAACTTATTTTTGGCCAAAGAGTCTTTGAATTTGAACTTCTTTACAGACTTATGACTTTCTGTTGTTCTTCAGTATATCAAGGATGAGATTTTTTGACAAAAAAAAAAAAGATTATGACCCCTGGATCCCATGAACTAGGCATATAGAATTCCTTCTGATGCCGTGGTTCAATGATGACCTTTTGAACTTATTTGTGGCCAAATAGTCTTTGAACTTGAACATTCTACCCTAGACTTTATGACTACCTGTTGTTTCATCAAGGAAGACATTTTTTGGCAAAAGACAAACATCTGACCCTAGAATCAATGAACTTGAACTTTCTACACATATAAATAGATTCCTTCTGATGTTTTATTACCTCTTCAAGGATGACCCTTTGAACTTAGTTTTGGCCAAAGAGCCTTTGAACTTGAACCTTCTTTACAGACTTATGACTTTCTGTTGTTTCTTCAGTATATCAAGGATGAGATTTTTTTTGACAAAAAAAAAAAGATTCTGACCCTTTATCCCATGAACTTGAACTTTCTATGCATATAAATTGATTCCTTCTGATGCAGTGGTTCAAGGATGACCTTTTGAACTTATTTGTGGCCAAATAGTCTTTGAGCTTGAACCTTTTTTTACAGACATATGACTTTCTGTTGTTTCTTCAGTGTATAAAGAATGAGATTTTTAGACAAAAAAAAAAAAAAAAAGATTCTGACCCTGGATCCCATGAACTTGAACTTTCTATATATATATATATATATATATATATATATATATATATATATATATATATAGATTCCTTCTGATGCAGTGGTTCAGGGATGACCTATTGAACCTATTTGTTGCCAAATAGTCTTTGAACTTGAACATTTCACACAGACTTTATGACTACCTGTTGTTTCATCAGTAGGTCAAGGAAGACATTTTTTGACAAAAAATTAAAAACTTCTAACCCTAGATTCCATGAACTTGATATTTCTATATAAATAGATTCCTTCTGATATTTCATTAGTTCTTCAAGGATGACCCATTGAACTCATTTTTGGCCAAAGAGTCTTTGAACTTGAACCTTCTTTAAAGACTGATGACTTTCAGTGTTTTCATCTGTAGATCAAGAATGAGATTTTTTGACAAAAAAAAAAAAAAAAGATTCTGACTCTGGATCCCATGAACTTGAACTTTCTATACATTTAAATAGATACCTTCTGATGTTTTATTATCTCTTCAATTATGACCCTTTGAGCTTATTTTTGGCCAAAGAGTCTTTGAACTTGAACCTTCTTTACAGACTTATGACTTTCTGTTGTTTCTTCATTATATCAAGGATGAGATTTTTCTGACAAAAAAAAAAAAAAAATCTGACGCTGGATCCCATGAACTTGAACTTTCTATGCATATAAATAGATTTCTTCTGATGCAGTGGTTCAAGGATTACCTTTTGAACTTATTTGTGGTCAAATAGTCTTTGAGCTTGAACCTTCTTTACAGACGTATGACTTTCTGTTGTTTCTTCAATATATTAAGAATGAGATTTTTAGATAAAATAAAAAAAAAAGATTCTGACGCTGGATCCCATGAACTTGAACTTTCTATATATATATATATATATATATATATATATATATATATATATATATATATATATATATATATATATATATATATATATATATATATATATATATATATATATATATATAGATTCCTTCTGATGCAGTGGTTCAGGGATGACCTACTGAACCTATTTGTGGCCAAATAGTCTTTGAACTTGAACATTCTATACAGACTTTATGACTACCTGTTGTTTCATCAGTAGGTCAAGGAAGACATTTTTTGACAAAAATAAAAAATAAAAAATTCTGACCCTAGCTTCCATGAACTTGAACTTTTTATACATATAAATAGATTCCTTCTGATGTTTTATTAGTTCTTCGAGGATGACCCTTTGAACTTATTTTTGGCCAGTGTCTTTGAACTTGAACCTTCTTTACAGACTTATGACTTTCTGTTGTTTCTTCAGTAGATCAAGGATGAGATTTTTTTGACAAAAAAAAAGATTCTGACCCTGGATCCCATGAACTTTAACTTTCTATGCATATAAAAAGATTCCTTCTGACGCAGTGGTTCAGGGATGACCTATCGAACCTATTTGTGGCCAGATAGCCTTTGAACTTGAACATTCTACACAGAATTTATCACTACCTGTTGTTTCATCAGTAGGTCAAGTAAGACATTTTTTGGCCAAATAAAATAAAAATAAAATCTGATACTTCATTCCATGAACTTGAACTTTCTATACATATAAATAGATACCTTCTGATGTTTTATTGTCTCTTTAATTATGACCCTTTGATCTTATTTTTGGCCAAAGAGTCTTTGAACTTGAACCTTCTTTACAGACTTATGACTTTCTGTTGTTTCTTCATTATATCAAGGATGAGATTTTTTTGAAAAAAAAAAAAAAACGACTCTGACGCTGGATCCCATGAACTTGAACTTTCTATGCATATAAATAGATTTCTTCTGATGCAGTGGTTCAAGGATTACCTTTTGAACTTATTTGTGGCCAAATAGTCTTTGAGCTTGAACCTTCTTTACAGACGTATGACTTTCTGTTGTTTCTTCAGTATAACAAGAATGAGATTTTTAGACAAAAATAAAATTAAAAAAAAGATTCTGACCCTGGAACCCATGAACTTGAACTTTCTATGTATATATATATATAGATTCCTTCTGATGCAGTGGTTCAGGCATGACCTATTGAACCTATCTGTGGCCAAATAGTCTTTGAACTTGAACATTCCACACAGACTTTATGACTACCTGTTTTTTCATCAGTAGGTCAAGGAAGGCATTTTTTTGACAAAAAAATAAAAAAGTTCTAACCCTAGATTCCATGAACTTGAAATTTCTATACATATAAATAGATTCCTTCTGATGCAGTGGTTTAAGGATGACCTTTTGAACTTATTTGTGGGCAAATAGTCCTTGAACTTAAACATTCTACACAGACTTTATGACTACCTGTTGTTTCATCAGTAGGTCAAGGAAGACATTTTTTGGCAAAAAGACAAAAATCTGACCCTAGATTCAATGAACTTGAACTTTCTATACATATAAATAGATTCCTTCTGATGTTTTTTACCTCTTCAAGGATGACCTTTTGAACTTATTTGTGGCCAAATAGTCTTTGAGCTTGAACCTTCTTTACAAGTATGACTTTTGTTGTTTCTTCAGTATATCAAGGATGAGATTTTTTGACAAAAAAAAAAAAATATTCTGATGCTTGATCCCATGAACTTGAACTTTCTATACATATAAATAGATTCCTTCTGATGCAGTGGTTCAAGGATGACCTTTTGAACTTATTTGTGGCCAAATAGTTTTTGAACTTGAACATTCCACACAGACTTTATGACAACCTGTTGTTTCATCAGTAGGTCAAGGAAGATATTTTTTGACAAAAAAAATAAAAAAATTCTAACCCTAGCTTCAATGAACTTGAACTTTCTATACATATAAATAGATTCCTTCGGATGTTTTTTACCTCTTCAAGGATGACCTTTTGAACTTATTTTTGGCCAAAGAGTCTTTGAACTTGAACCTTCTTTACAGACGTATGACTTTCTGTTGTTTCTTCAGTATATCAAGAATGAGATTTTTAGACAAAAAAAAAAAAAAAAGATTCTGACCCTGGATCCCATGAACTTGAAATTTCTATGCATATATATGGATTCCGTTTGATGCAGTTTTTCAGGGATGACCTATTGAACCTATTTGTGAACCTTCTTCACAGATAAAAAGATTCTGACCCTGGATCCCATGAGCTTGAACTTTATATACATATAAATAGATTCCTTCTGATGTTTTATTACCTCTTCAAGGATGACCATTTGAACTTATATTTGGCCAAAGAGTCTTTGAATTTGAACTTCTTTACAGACTTATGACTTTCTGTTGTTTCTTCAGTATATCAAGGATGAGATTTTTGAACAAAAAAAAAAAAATTATGACCCCTGGATCCCATGAACTAGGCATATAGAATTCCTTCTGATGCCGTGGTTCAATGATGACCTTTTGAACTTATTTGTGGCCAAATAGTCTTTGAACTTGAACATTCTACCCTAGACTTTATGACTACCTGTTGTTTCATCAAGGAAGACATTTTTTGGCAGCATATAAATAGATTCCTTCTGATGCAGTGGTTCAAGGATGACCTTTTCAACTTATTTGTGGCCAAATAGTCTTTGAACTTTAACATTCTACACAGACTTTATGACTACCTTTTGTTTCATCAGTAGGTCAAGGAAGACATTTTTTGGCACAAAGACAAAAATCTGACCATAGATTCAATGAACTTGAACTTTCTATACATATAAATAGATTCCTTCTGATGTTTTATTAGCTCTTCAAGGATGACCCTTTGAACTTATTTTTGGCCAAAGAATCTTTGAACTTGAACCTTCTTTAAAGACTTATGACTTTCTGTTGTTTCTTCAGTATATCAAGGATGAGATTTTTTTGACAAAAAAAAAAGATTCTGTCCCTGGATCCCATGAACTTGAACTTTCTATGCATATAAAAAGATTCCTTCTGATGCGTTGGTTCAGGGATGACCTATTGAACCTATTTGTGGCCAACTAGAATAGAACTTGAACTTCTTCTTCTTTATAGACTTATGATTTTCTGTTGTCTCTTCTTGTAGATCAAGGATGAGATTTTTTTGACAAAGAAAAAAAGATTCTGACCCTGGATCCCATGAACTTTAACTTTCTATGCATATAAAAAGATTCCGTCTGATGCAGTGGTTCAGGAATGACCTATTGAAATTATTTGTGGCCAAATAGCCTTTAAACTTCTACACAGACCTTATGACTACCTGTTGTTTCATCAGTAGGTCAAGGAAGACATTTTTTGGCAATAAAAAAAAAGAAATCTGACGCTTGATTCCATGAACTTGAACTCTCTATACATATAAATAGATTCCTTCTGATGTTTTAATACCTCTTCAAGGATGACCATTTGAACTTATTTTTGGCCAAAGAGTCTTTGAATTTGAACTTCTTTACAGACTTATGACTTTCTGTTGTTTCTTCAGTATATCAAGGATGAGATTTTTTGACAAAAAAAAAAAAGATTATGACCCCTGGATCCCATGAACAAGGCATATAGAATTCCTTCTGATGCCGTGGTTCAATGATGACCTTTTGAACTTATTTGTGGCCAAATAGTCTTTGAACTTGAACATTCTACCCTAGACTTTATGACTACCTGTTGTTTCATCATGGAAGACATTTTTTGGCAGCATATAAATAGATTCCTTCTGATGCAGTGGTTCAAGGATGACCTTTTCAACTTATTTGTGGCCAAATAGTCTTTGAACTTTAACATTCTACACAGACTTTATGACTACCTGTTGTTTCATCAGTAGGTCAAGGAAGACATTTTTTGGCACAAAGACAAAAATCTGACCATAGATTCAATGAACTTGAACTTTCTATACATATAAATAGATTCCTTCTGATGTTTTATTAGCTCTTCAAGGATGACCCTTTGAACTTATTTTTGGCCAAAGAATCTTTGAACTTGAACCTTCTTTAAAGACTTATGACTTTCTGTTGTTTCTTCAGTATATCAAGGATGAGATTTTTTTGACAAAAAAAAAAGATTCTGTCCCTGGATCCCATGAACTTGAACTTTCTATGCATATAAAAAGATTCCTTCTGATGCGTTGGTTCAGGGATGACCTATTGAACCTATTTGTGGCCAACTAGAATAGAACTTGAACTTCTTCTTCTTTACAGACTTATGATTTTCTGTTGTTTCTTCTTGTAGATCAAGGATGAGATTTTTTTGACAAAGAAAAAAAGATTCTGACCCTGGATCCCATGAACTTTAACTTTCTATGCATATAAAAAGATTCCGTCTGATGCAGTGGTTCAGGAATGACCTATTGAAATTATTTGTGGCCAAATAGCCTTTAAACTTCTACACAGACCTTTTGACTACCTGTTGTTTCATCAGTAGGTCAAGGAAGACATTTTTTGGCAATAAAAAAAAAGAAATCTGACGCTTGATTCCATGAACTTGAACTCTCTATACATATAAATAGATTCCTTCTGATGTTTTAATACCTCTTCAAGGATGACCATTTGAACTTATTTTTGGCCAAAGAGTCTTTGAATTTGAACTTCTTTACAGACTTATGACTTTCTGTTGTTTCTTCAGTATATCAAGGATGAGATTTTTTGACAAAAAAAAAAAAGATTATGACCCCTGGATCCCATGAACAAGGCATATAGAATTCCTTCTGATGCCGTGGTTCAATGATGACCTTTTGAACTTATTTGTGGCCAAATAGTCTTTGAACTTGAACATTCTACCCTAGACTTTATGACTACCTGTTGTTTCATCATGGAAGACATTTTTTGGCAGCATATAAATAGATTCCTTCTGATGCAGTGGTTCAAGGATGACCTTTTCAACTTATTTGTGGCCAAATAGTCTTTGAACTTTAACATTCTACACAGACTTTATGACTACCTGTTGTTTCATCAGTAGGTCAAGGAAGACATTTTTTGGCACAAAGACAAAAATCTGACCATAGATTCAATGAACTTGAACTTTCTATACATATAAATAGATTCCTTCTGATGTTTTATTAGCT
Source organism: Pseudorasbora parva (assembly GCF_024679245.1). Classification (NCBI taxonomy): domain Eukaryota; kingdom Metazoa; phylum Chordata; class Actinopteri; order Cypriniformes; family Gobionidae; genus Pseudorasbora; species Pseudorasbora parva. Next base: position 12,099,733 of record NC_090184.1, read on the forward strand.
CTTCAAGGATGACCCTTTGAACTTATTTTTGGCCAAAGAATCTTTGAACTTGAACCTTCTTTAAAGACTTTTTGACTTTCTGTTGTTTCTTCAGTATATCAAGGATGAGATTTTTTTGACAAAAAAAAAAAGATTCTGACCCTGGATCCCATGAACTTGAACTTTCTATGCATATAAAAAGATTCCTTCTGATGCGGTGGTTCAGGGATGACCTATTGAACCTATTTGTGGCCAACTAGAATAGAACTTGAACTTCTTCTTCTTTACAGACTTATGATTCCCTATCTCGAGGGAACTTCGAGCTGCGTCGAAACGCTAGGGGACGCCTCTGCGTGCCACGTCATGAAGCACTTGTGTAATCAGTCCAATAGCGGGACGATACGTCACGGGCGGGTGACGTCATCGACCAGGAAGCTATAAAGCATGCCCGGACCAAACAGTCACTAGCTTCTGTGTCTTCACAAGCGCTCTGTGTGATATTGTATGTCCATTTATTGTGTGTGTGTCAAAAGAGAAAAGAGAATGTCTAGTCAGTTCAGGCGTTGTGTTCCTCCCTGCCCTCGTTACATCACGGGCGGAGATACACACGACCTGTGCGTTATGTGTTTGGGGCTCGAGCATGCCCAGTCAGCTCTCGAGGGGGTTGGCTGCGAGCATTGCGAGAGTCTCCCAATGCGTACATTAAGATCACGCCGGGCACTCTTCGAGGAGAGTGCTTTGGCTCGCGGTCCTCAGGGCTCGGGTCCCGCTGCTGCCGAGGCACAGCGAAGGCTCGCGTCTTGGGGATCGCAGTTAGATCTGGTGGCGGGGTTAGAGACGGGTGATCCCCTATCTCTGCCCTTACCCGCTGGATCTCAAGCCTCAGCTCGCGAGTTGGAAGCACGCTCTGCGGTTTCTTCCGCTCGCGCTGAGGCACAAGATCAGCTGCAGCACTCCAGTTCCGAGGAACTGGATGTTGTAAGCGTAAATGAAACTGACGAACTACTTCCACCATTACACACACACGCACAGGAGGAGCTAATGGAGGTTGTCACTCGCGCCGTTGCCAGATTAAGTTTAGACTGGCCGGCCGAGCGTTATGAGTCACAAAAGCACACAAGCAGGCTAGATGAAAGATTTCTGCCCTCATATACACAACCTCCTAAGCGGGGCTTGCCATTTTTCCCGGACCTTCACACCGAGGTGTCGAGGTCCTGGGCTAAACCAGCGTCAGCCCGAGTTTTCAACCCGTCAACATCTGAATATTCAAATATAAACGGGTTGAAGGCTTATGGTTATGCGGCGATGCCGCGGGTGGAAGAGACGCTCGCGAGCTATCTCTCCCCCGAGTCAGCATCGTCGCTGCAAGCCCCGCAGCTGCCCACCAAGCCCGTAAGAACAACATCAGCGCTGGTGGGCAGGGCGTACTCGGCAGCCGGGCAGGCGGCCGCCTGTTTACATACGGTGGCCGTCCTGCAAGCATATCAGGCAGATTTATTGGGGGATATAAATGAAGAAACTGAGGAAGTGGGGAGAGAAACGATCGCCGAAATTAGACGGGCGGCAGATTTGTCTCTTCGTGCCACCAGGGAGACGGCCAGATCCATCGGCCGCTCTATGGCAGCCCTGGTGGCCACGGAGAGACATTTATGGTTAAATCTATCAGATATAAAAGAAAGGGATAAGAAGTTTCTGATGGATTCGCCCGTCTCGCCTACTGGCCTCTTTGGTGACGCTGTAACAACAGTCGTCGACCGTTACCAGGAGGCCAGGAAGCAGGCGGCGGCGTTCTCAAAATTTCTCCCCCGCAAATCATATCCCCCAGGGGCTGCCGGGCGGGGGCAGCCCCAGCCGAGTACGTCCTCCTCCGCAGCGCATCGAGCGCAACAGAAACAGAGCGTGGCCGCTCGGGCCCCCCCGCAGAGAGAACGGGGGTCCGGGCGACGCGCTCAGCCGGGACCTTCCCGCGGTAGGACGGATCTGAGGACCGTCCTTATCGCTAGGAAGGCCTCGGCTAAGAAGTCCTGACGCCAAGAGCGCAGGGCTTCCGATGGCAGTCCCCTCCGGGAAAGTGCGGCTCGCCGAGGCGCCCGCTCTTTCCCGGTGCCATCGGGGGGCCGGTCTGCCAACCCTGCCACCATTGGTGCTTCAGGGCGCGGCGGTCCCCAGCGAACGCATATCTCCATGTCCGCCCGGAAACGTAGCGGCTTGGGGATGTTCGCGCCCTCTCGGGAGGGCCCCTGGGCGGTCAGTTCGGTTGCTACCTGCCGGTTATCCGTTACAGGACACCGGGCTGACCACACAGGAAAATCCAGAGACCAGCCTCGAGAGGCTGGTTCCCTTAGTAGATTTTCTGGCAGCGTGGAAACTTCTGCCGAATGTCTCAGAATGGGTCCTGCGTACAATAGAAAAAGGGTACAGAATTCAATTCGGGTTACACCCGCCCGTGTTCAACGGGGTTACTGCCACGGTAGTAAGCCCCGAGCAGGCTCTGGTAATGGAACAAGAGGTACAGACTCTTCTGCGAAAAGAGGCTATAGAACGGGTCCCTCCCCACTGCAGAGAGTCGGGGTTTTACAGCCGGTACTTCATAGTTCCGAAGAAGGATGGGGGGTTAAGGCCTATCTTAGATCTGCGTCATCTAAACAGAGCAGTAAAAAGATTAAAATTCAAAATGCTCACGATAAAACAGATCGTGTGTCACATCAGGTCCGAGGACTGGTGTGTCACGATAGATTTAAAAGATGCGTACTTCCACATCTCCATCCTTCCGCAGCACAGACAGTTCCTCAGGTTCGCTTTTGGGGGAAAAGCGTACCAATATCGAGTGCTGCCATTCGGTCTAGCTTTATCGCCCCGCACTTTCACGAAGTGCGTGGATGCAGCTCTGGCTCCGCTGCGACTCCAGGGCATCCGCGTGCTAAATTACATCGACGATTGGCTAGTGTTAGCACAGTCGAAACAACTGGCGGTTCAGCATCGAGATGCTGTTCTCGCCCACATGAAGGTGTTGGGGCTAAGGTTGAACGAAAAGAAAAGTATGTTGGCGCCACAGCAGAGCATTACTTTTCTGGGGGTAGTTTGGGACACGAGAACGATGTCGGCTCGGCTATCTCCGCCCAGGGTAAAAACGATCCTGAATACCGTCAACCAGATAAAGCTAGGCCAGTCACTCACTGTCAAACACTTTCAAAGAGTGTTGGGTTTGATGGCAGCAGCGTCCAACGTGATACCTTTTGGCCTGCTGTACATGAGACCCTTGCAGTGGTGGCTCAGGACCAAGGGGTTCTCCCCGAGGGGAAACCCTTTTCGCCTAATCAAGGTCACGCGGCGCTGCCTACGTGCCTTGGTGAAGTGGAAAGATCCTTGGTTCCTTTCCCAAGGTCCAGTTCTGGGGGCTCCTTGTCGTCGCGTAATGCTAACGACGGATGCCTCCCTAACTGGCTGGGGAGCGGTCATGAGTGGCCGCTCGGCCCAAGGTCTGTGGAGGGGCCATCAGCTCTCCTGGCACATAAACCAGCTGGAGCTGATGGCTGTGTTTCAAGCACTCAAACACTTCCTCCCAGACCTACGGGGCCGCCATGTGTTAGTTCGGTCAGACAACACTTTGGTGGTCTCGTATATAAATCACCAGGGGGGATTGAGATCGCGTCGGTTGTGGAAGCTCACGCATCACATTCTGATATGGGCCCAAGGCAAGATACTCTCGCTCAGGGCGATGTACATCCCGGGGGTCCTGAATGTAGCGGCAGACTCCCTGTCGAGGCAGGGAGTGGTGCCGGGGGAATGGAGGCTCCACCCCGAGGTGGTGGAGGAGCTGTGGATCCGCTTTGGGCGAGCCCAGGTGGATCTGTTTGCATCTCGAGAGACGACACATTGTCCAGCATTCTTTTCCCTCACACATCCAGCCCCACTGGGGCTGGACGCAATGGTACAGACGTGGCCGAGGCTGCGTCTGTACGCCTTTCCCCCTCTGGCGTTGCTCCCAGGAGTGCTGGAGAGAGTCCGCCGGGACGGGCTTCAGCTCTTATTGGTAGCCCCGTTCTGGCCGGGCCGAGTATGGCTCTCAGACATCATGTCTCTCCTAGAGGGTCCTCCCTGGGAAATCCAAGTCAGGAGGGATCTTCTTTCACAGGCCGGGGGGTCAGTACTGCACCCGCGCCCGGAACTGTGGAAACTGTGGGCTTGGCCCCTGAGGGGGCCCAGTTCATAAACACAGGTCTATCGACTGAGGTGATAGAGACCATGTTGCACTCCAGAGCACCATCCACAAGGAGACTTTACGCACTCAAATGGAGAGTTTTTGTCGCCTGGTGTACGCACCAGACTTTGGACCCTGTTAACTGCCCGGTCGGTTCAGTTCTCGAGTTCTTGCAAGAAAAATTCTCCGCAGGGTTATCCCCGTCGACTCTGAAAGTGTATGTGTCGGCGATATCTGCGTATCATAATCCATTAGATAACGCATCATTAGGGAGACACCCGTGGGTCACGCGTTTCCTCCGTGGTACCTTGAGGCTCAGACCTGCGGCACGCTCCAGGGTGCCGACTTGGGACCTGGCCATAGTGCTGGAAGGCCTTATGTCGGCTCCCTTCGAGCCGTTAGAGGAAGTGTCAGAAAAGTTCCTCACACTAAAAACAGTGTTTCTCCTAGCGATTTCATCACTGAAAAGAGTAGGAGACCTACAGGCTCTATCAGTAGCACCTTCTTGCCTTGAATTTGCACCAGGAATGGTGAAAGCATTTCTCTTCCCGAGGGAAGGATATGTTCCCAAGGTCCCGACCAACGTGCCGGGACCAGTAATGCTGCAGGCTTTCTGTCCGCCTCCGTTCACTAGTCAAGACCAAGAGAAGCTAAATCTGCTATGTCCGGTCAGGGCCCTAGATGCATATGTCCACAGAGCTGCCCTGTGGCGAAAGTCAGAACAGTTGTTTGTATGTTTTGGGTCCTCCAATAAGGGAAAACCGGCTTCAAAGCAGACGCTTAGCAAGTGGATAGTCGAGGCTATTTCGCTCGCTTATGAGTCGGTCGGACATCCTTCACCTATGAGGGTCCGCGCCCACTCTACTAGGAGTATGGCTGCCTCTATGGCTCTTATTTCGGGAGTTTCACTGTCAGAGGTTTGTGATGCGGCTGGGTGGTCCTCTCCGCATACATTTGTGAGGTTTTACAATCTGGACGTAGCCTCTACTCCGGGGTCCCGGGTGTTTCTGGGTTAAATCACACAAACAGACATTTGGGACTCTGGCGACGTGGGTATTGAGGTCCCCTAGCGTTTCGACGCAGCTCGAAGTTCCCTCGAGATAGGGAACGTCTCAGGTTACGTATGTAACCATGGTTCCCTGAGAGGGAACGAGACGCTGCGTCGAGATGCCATACTCCCGGCATGCCTGTGATCGACTTGTTCGACTTTTTCAGAAGCTAGTGACTGTTTGGTCCGGGCATGCTTTATAGCTTCCTGGTCGATGACGTCACCCGCCCGTGACGTATCGTCCCGCTATTGGACTGATTACACAAGTGCTTCATGACGTGGCACGCAGAGGCGTCCCCTAGCGTTTCGACGCAGCGTCTCGTTCCCTCTCAGGGAACCATGGTTACATACGTAACCTGAGACGTTTTCTGTTGTTTCTTCTTGTAGATCAAGGATGAGATTTTTTTGACAAAGAAAAAAAGATTCTGACCCTGGATCCCATGAACTTTAACTTTCTATGCATATAAAAAGATTCCGTCTGATGCAGTGGTTCAGGAATGACCTATTGAAATTATTTGTGGCCAAATAGCCTTTAAACTTCTACACAGACCTTATGACTACCTGTTGTTTCATCAGTAGGTCAAGGAAGACATTTTTTGGCAATAAAAAAAAAGAAATCTGACGCTTGATTCCATGAACTTGAACTCTCTATACATATAAATAGATTCCTTCTGATGTTTTATTATCTCTTCAAGGATGACCCTTTGAACTTATTTTTGCCAAAGAGTCTTTGAACTTGAACCTTCTTTACAGACTTATGTTTTTCTGTTGTTTCTTCTTGTGGATAAAGGATGAGATTTTTTTGACAAAAAAAAAAAAAGGATTCTGACCCTGGATCCCATGAACTTGAACTTTCTATACATATAAATAGATTCCTTCTGATGTTTTATTAGCTCTTCAAGGATGACCCTTTGAACTTATTTTTGGCCAAAGAGTCTTTAAATTTGAACCTTCTTTACAGACTTATGACTTTCTGTTGTTTCTTCAGTATATCAGGGATGAGATTTTTTTGACACAAAAAAAGATTTTCTATGCATATAAAAAGATTCCTTCTGATGCAGTGGTTCAGGGATGACCTATTGAACCTATTTGTGGCCAAATAGCATTTGAACTTGAACATTCTACACAGACTTTACGACTACCTGTTGTTTCATCAGTAGGTCAAGGAAGACATTTTTTGGCAATAAAAAAAAAAGAAATCTGACGCTTGATTCCATGAACTTGAACTCTCTATACATATAAATAGATTCCTTCTGATGTTTTATTATCTCTTCAAGGATGACCCTTTGAACTTATTTTTGCCAAAGAGTCTTTGAACTTGAACCTTCTTTACAGACATATGATTTTCTGTTGTTTCTTCTTGAAGATCAAGGATGAGATTTTTTTAACAAAAAAAAGAAAAAAAGATTCTGACCCTGGATCCCATGAACTTGAACTTTCTATGCATATAAATAGATTCATTCTGATGCTGTGGTTCAAGGATGACCTTTTGAACTTATTTGTGGCCAAATAGTCTTTGAACTTGAACATTCTACACAGACTTTATGACTACCTTTTGTTTCATCAGTAGGTCAAGGAAGACATTTTTTGGCACAAAGACAAAAATCTGACCATAGATTCAATGAACTTGAACTTTCTATACATATAAATAGATTCCTTCTGATGTTTTATTAGCTCTTCAAGGATGACCCTTTGAACTTATTTTTGGCAAAAGAGTCTTTAAACTTGAACCTTCTTTACAGACTTATGACTTTCTGTTGTTTCTTCAGTATATCAGGGATGAGATTTTTTTGACACAAAAAAAGATTTTCTATGCATATAAAAAGATTCCTTCTGATGCAGTGGTTCAGGGATGACCCATTGAACCTATTTGTGGCCAAATAGCCTTTGAACTTGAACATTCTACACAGACTTTATGACTACCTGTTGTTTCATAAGTAGGACAAGGAAGATATTTTTTGGCAATAAAAAAAAATCTGACGCTCGATTCCATGAACTTGAACTTTCTATGCATATAAAAAGATTCCTTCTGATGCGGTGGTTCAGGGATGACCTATTGAACCTATTTGTGGCCAACTAGAATAGGACTTGAACTTCTTCTTCTTTACAGACTTATGATTTTCTGTTGTTTCTTCTTGTAGATCAAGGATGAGATTTTTTTCACAAAAAAAAAAAAAGATTCTGACCCTGGATCCCATGAACTTTAACTTTCTATGCATATAAAAAGATTCCTTCTGATGCAGTGGTTCAGGAATGACCTATTGAAATTATTTGTGGCCAAATAGCCTTTAAACTTGAACATTCTACACAGACTTTATGACTACCTGTTGTTTCATCAGTAGGTCAAGGAAGACATTTTTTGGCAAAAAAAATAAATAAAAAATCTGACGCTTGATTCCATGAACTTGAACTTTCTATACATATAAATAGATTCCTCCTGATGTTTTATTATCTCTTCATGGATGACCCTGTCACGGTTCATGGATTCCCTGTCTCACTCTTGGGTGCGTGTTGAATGTAGGTGAGGGCGGAGCCTGGGATTGGCTCATCACGCACCTGTGGCTGATCACCTGCACCAGCTGCAACTCATCACCTTCACCCTATTTAGTCTCTCTGTTTCTCTCTTGTCTTTGTCAGAGCGTTGTTGGATGTTTCCCCTTGTGTCTCCGTGTTGGTTGTCGTTTCCCCCTTCCGTGAAACGCTGGATCCCTTCCCGGATTACCTGTACCGACCTCCCGAGTCACAGCTGCTCACAGCCTGCCCGTGTCGCCAACAGAGCCTCTCTCACTGCTCTGTCTTATCCGGACTTCTTCAGTATTCTGAGTTTTCACCTTTGTGACACTATCCGTCAAATAAACTAATTACTTGCTTTTGAATCCTGCCTCTGTGAATCCGTTACAGAACGCTCTGACCAACCATGGATTCAGCGAGTATCAACGCCCTACTGACCAGCAGCAACGAGAGACTGGACCAGCAGGAGGCGAACTTAACTGCCACAGGACAGGCAGTACACACCTTGGTGGCACGGGTGGCCGAGCTAACCCAACAGATGCAACAACTCGTCGGTCCCACTGTGCCCGACCCACCGCCGATTCCCCACACACCATCTGCATCACGGCAACCGGAACCACGTCTGCCTACCCCCGAGAGTTATGCCGGTGAGAGCAATTATTGCAGAGCCTTCCTTACCAAGTGTTCCTTGTTTTTCGCTCTTCAACCGCAGACTTTCAACACGGGAAGATCCAAGGTGGCATTCGTCCTCACCCTGCTCTCCGGACGAGCCGCACTTTGGGGAACGGCGGTGTGGGAGAACCAACATCCTTGCTGCTCCTCGTTCCAGACGCTGGCGGCAGAGATGAGAAGGGTGTTTGACCGAGCGGTGACCGGAAGAGAAGCGGCACGTCAACTCGCAGAGCTCCGCCAAGGTAACCGCTCGGTCTCGGATTATTCCATCGAGTTCCGCACCCTGGCCGCCGAGTGCAAGTGGAACGAGGAGGCACAGTGGGACATGTTCCTGCATGGGCTGGCTGACCGCATCCAGAAGGAGATATTCGCCATCGACCTTCCGGAGAAGATTGACGGTCTCATTGACCTTGCCTTGAGGGTGGACGCTCGTCTGAGTCGGCTGAGGTCCAGGATGGAGCCTCAGCATGGGAGTGTCGAATGCCCTCAGGCCAGCGCAACGGATGCGGTCAGCTACACCTTCGACCCGGAGCCCATGCAGGTGGGTCGAGCTCGGCTCTCCCGGGAGGAGAAGGCAAGACGGAGATCCCGTGGTCTTTGCCTGTACTGCGGCGGGAACGGACACCTGCTAGACTCCTGCCCGGTAAAAGACCACGCCCGGCGGTAAAAGGAAGGCTACTGTCGGGCGGGATCTCCGTGGAAAAGACCTCATCCTCCACTCTCCTCCCGGTGAGATTGCTGTGGGCAGCTCAGGATTTTTCCAGCCTCGCCCTCCTCGACTCGGGAGCGGAAGGTAACTTCATTGACTCTGCCCTTGCTCACAAACTTAACATACCCACCATTGCACTCAAGAACACCATTTCTGTCAACGCACTCAACGGACAAGTTCTCCCTGACATTTCATTCACCACTGAACCACTTACACTGATCACTTCCGGCAACCACACAGAACGCATTTCATTTTTCATCCTGGACTCCCCTTTGGCTCCCGTTGTCCTCGGTCACCCTTGGCTGGAGTTACACAATCCAAGGGTTGACTGGGGACAAAACTCTGTGTCTGCGTGGAGTGATAGATGTTATGAGTCTTGTTTGGTGTCTGCTTGTTCGTCTGTTTCTCGTTCTGTTTTTCAGAGTGAGACGGTGAATCTGTCTAACGTGCCTCCGGAGTACCTCGACCTGAAGGAAGTGTTCAGTAAGTCCCGAGCTGCTTCTCTCCCTCCGCATCGTCCCTATGACTGTGCTATAGATTTACTCCCAGGTAAGTCTCCGCCTAAGGGCAAACTATACTCTCTTTCTATTCCAGAGAGGGAGGCCATGGAGAAATATATTTCTGATTCTCTAGCCTCCAAATTCATCCGCCCTTCCTCTTCTCCAGCGGGGGCGGGGTTCTTCTTCGTGGGGAAGAAGGATGGTTCTCTGCGACCTTGCATTGATTACCGAGGGCTGAATAACATCACGGTAAAGAATACCTATCCTTTGCCGTTGATGTCTTCAGCTTTCGAGAGGTTACAGGGAGCATCCGTCTTCACGAAGTTGGACTTACGTAACGCTTATCATTTGGTTCGCATCAGGGAGGGGGATGAATGGAAAACCGCATTTAATACCCCCAGGGGGCATTTTGAATACTTGGTCATGCCTTTCGGCCTTTCCAACTCCCCAGCGGTTTTCCAGGCACTCGTCAATGATGTGTTGAGAGACATGGTCGACCAATTCATATATGTCTACCTGGATGACATTTTGATTTTTTCTTCGTCTCTCCAGGAACATGTTCGACACGTCAGACGAGTGCTTCAGAGGTTGCTAGAGAATGGGCTTTTTGTCAAGGCGGAGAAATGCGCTTTTCATGCACAGTCTGTTCCTTTTTTAGGGTACATCGTGTCATCGGAGGGAATGCGCATGGATCCCGACAAGGTTAAGGCTGTGATGGATTGGCCAAGTCCAGATTCCCGTAAGGCCCTACAGAGGTTTCTGGGGTTCGCCAATTTCTATCGGCGTTTTATTCGCAATTTCAGCCAACTAGCCGCACCTCTGACTGCCTTGACCTCTCCCCTAATGACGTTCAGGTGGTCCGATACAGCCGAGGCTGTATTCGCCAAACTGAAAAGCCGCTTTGTTTCGGCTCCCATCTTAGTCGCCCCTGATCCCACACGTCAGTTCGTGGTAGAGGTCGACGCGTCAGAGGTGGGGGTAGGAGCGGTTCTTTCACAGCGCTCTCCCTCAGATGACAAGATGCACCCGTGCGCGTTTTTCTCCCATCGTCTTTCTCCTGCCGAACGCAATTATGACATTGGTAACAGAGAGTTGTTGGCCGTCAAGTTAGCGTTGGAGGAGTGGCGTCATTGGCTTGAAGGGTCGGGGGTACCTTTTATTGTATGGACGGATCATAAGAACCTTGAATATATTAGATCTGCTAAAAGACTCAACTCCAGGCAGGCTCGGTGGGCACTTTTTTTCGGACGTTTTGACTTTGTTCTCTCGTACCGCCCCGGGTCTAAAAACATCAAACCCGACTCTTTATCTCGTATTTTTGATGCTTCCGAACGCCCGGTTACTCCCGAGTGTATTTTGCCAGAGAAGATAGTTATCTCTACACTCACATGGGAGATCGAATCGAAGGTCAAAGTGGCCTTAGAAGGGGTAACGCCCCCGGCCGGCGGCCCACCGAGTTGTTTGTTCGTTCCGGAGGGGTTAAGATCCGAGGTCCTCAAATGGGGTCACTGCTCCAACATTGCCTGTCATCCAGGGGTAAACCGCACTTGCAGTTTAATAAAGCAACGATTTTGGTGGCCACTTATGGCTCGCGACGTTCGCAGTTTTGTTTTGGCTTGCTCGGTCTGTGCGGTTGGTAAGACATCTAACCAACCTCCCCAGGGGTTACTTCAGCCGCTGTCTGTTCCTTCGAGACCCTGGTCCCACATCGCTCTAGATTTTGTTACCGCCCTCCCGCCCTCCCAGGGCAAGACGGTCGTTTTGACCGTCGTGGACCGATTCTCGAAGGCAGCACATTTCATTCCCTTGCCCAAATTACCCTCAGCCAAGGAGACAGCGGTATCTGTAGTAGATCACGTCTTTCGGTTACATGGCCTCCCGATGGACGTGGTCTCCGACAGAGGTTCCCAATTTGTGTCCAAATTTTGGCAGGAGTTTTGTAAATTACTAGGAGCCACGGTTAGTCTGTCTTCGGGTTATCACCCCCAAAGCAACGGTCAGACCGAGAGAGCCAATCAGGATCTGGAGAGAGTGTTGCGATGTTTGGTATCCAAGAATCCTTCATCCTGGAGCCAGCAACTCTCTATGGTTGAGTACGCTCATAACTCGTTACCAGTGTCATCTACGGGCCTTTCGCCATTTGAGTGTAGTGTAGGTTACCAGCCACCTATTTTTCCTAGTCTGGATTCCGAGGTCGCGGTCCCCTCTGTTCACGCCTTTATCCAGAGGTGTCATCGCACATGGACCAGAGCCCGTGAGACTCTGCTCCAGGTGGGAGCGCGCACCAAGGCTAAAGCCGATCGCCACCGGTCTAAGCCTCCCGTTTACGTCGTCGGTCAAAAAGTGTGGCTTTCTACCAAGAACATTCCTCTCCGCTCCGTATCTAATAAACTTGCTCCCAAATTTATCGGCCCGTTCACTGTCACCAAGATCATTAGTCCGGTGACAGTCCGCCTCAAACTCCCTCCGGCGTACAGGAGGATTCATCCCGCCTTCCATGTATCCAAAATCAAACCTGTTTTTCACTCCCACCTTAATCCGCCAGTCCCGGTTCCCCCACCGCCGCGACTCGTAGATGGGGAACCAACTTATTCGGTTAATCGCATTCTGGATTCTAGACGGAGGGGACGCGGTTTCCAGTACTTGGTGGACTGGGAAGGTTACGGTCCGGAGGAGAGAAGTTGGGTTCCTGCTAGGGACATTCTGGATCACTCCCTTATTGATGATTACAATCAACAGGTAAGGTCGGCTGGGAGCGTCAGGGGACGCTCCTAGGGGGAGGGGTACTGTCACGGTTCATGGATTCCCTGTCTCACTCTTGGGTGCGTGTTGAATGTAGGTGAGGGCGGAGCCTGGGATTGGCTCATCACGCACCTGTGGCTGATCACCTGCACCAGCTGCAACTCATCACCTTCACCCTATTTAGTCTCTCTGTTTCTCTCTTGTCTTTGTCAGAGCGTTGTTGGATGTTTCCCCTTGTGTCTCCGTGTTGGTTGTCGTTTCCCCCTTCCGTGAAACGCTGGATCCCTTCCCGGATTACCTGTACCGACCTCCCGAGTCACAGCTGCTCACAGCCTGCCCGTGTCGCCAACAGAGCCTCTCTCACTGCTCTGTCTTATCCGGACTTCTTCAGTATTCTGAGTTTTCACCTTTGTGACACTATCCGTCAAATAAACTAATTACTTGCTTTTGAATCCTGCCTCTGTGAATCCGTTACAGACCCTTTGAACTTATTTTTGCCAAAGAGTCTTTGAACTTGAACCTTCTTTACAGACTTTTGATTTTCTGTTGTTTCTTCTTGTAGATCAAGGATGAGATTTTTTTGAAAAAGAAAAAAAAGATTCTGACCCTGGATCCCATGAACTGTAACTTTCTATGCATATAAAAAGATTCTTTTTGATGCAGTGGTTCAGGGATGACCAATTGAAATTATTTGTGGCCAAATAGCCTTTAAACTTGAACATTCTACACAGACTTTATGACTACCTGTTGTTTCATCAGTAGGTCAAGGAAGACATTTTTTGGCAATAAAAAAAAAAAGAAATCTGACGCTTGATTCCATGAACTTGAACTCTGTATACATATAAATAGATTCCTTCTGATGTTTTATTATCTCTTCAAGGATGACCCTTTGAACTTATTTTTTGCCAAAGAGTCTTTGAACTTGAACCTTCTTTACAGACATATGATTTTCTGTTGTTTCTTCTGGAAGATCAAGGATGAGATTTTTTTAACAAAAAAAAAGAAAAAAAGATTCTGACCCTGGATCCCATGAACTTGAACTTTCTATGCATATAAATAGATTCATTCTGATGCTGTGTTTCAAGGATGACCTTTTGAACTTATTTGTGGCCAAATAGTCTTTGAACTTGAACATTCTACACAGACTTTATGACTACCTTTTGTTTCATTAGTAGGTCAAGGAAGACATTTTTTGGCAAAAAGACAAAAATCTGACCATAGATTCAATGAACTTGAACTTTCTATACATATAAATAGATTCCTTCTGATGTTTTATTAGCTCTTCAAGGATGACCCTTTGAACTTATTTTTGGCCAAAGAGTCTTTAAACTTGAACCTTCTTTACAGACTTATGACTTTCTGTTGTTTCTTCAGTATATCAGGGGAGATTTTTTTGACACAAAAAAAGATTTTCTATGCATATAAAAAGATTCCTTCTGATGCAGTGGTTCAGGGATGACCTATTGAACCTATTTGTGGCCAAATAGCCTTTGAACTTGAACATTCTACACAGACTTTATGACTACCTGTTGTTTCATAAGTAGGACAAGGAAGATATTTTTTGGCAATAAAAAAAAATCTGACGCTCGATTCCATGAACTTGAACTTTCTATGCATATAAAAAGATTCCTTCTGATGCGGTGGTTCAGGGATGACCTATTGAACCTATTTGTGGCCAACTAGAATAGGACTTGAACTTCTTCTTCTTTACAGACTTATGATTTTCTGTTGTTTCTTCTTGTAGATCAAGGATGAGATTTTTTTCACAAAAAAAAAAAAAGATTCTGACCCTGGATCCCATGAACTTTAACTTTCTATGCATATAAAAAGATTCCTTCTGATGCAGTGGTTCAGGAATGACCTATTGAAATTATTTGTGGCCAAATAGCCTTTAAACTTGAACATTCTACACAGACTTTATGACTACCTGTTGTTTCATCAGTAGGTCAAGGAAGACATTTTTTGGCAAAAAAAATAAATAAAAAATCTGACGCTTGATTCCATGAACTTGAACTTTCTATACATATAAATAGATTCTTCCTGATGTTTTATTATCTCTTCATGGATGACCCTTTGAACTTATTTTTGCCAAAGAGTCTTTGAACTTGAACCTTCTTTACAGACTTTTGATTTTCTGTTGTTTCTTCTTGTAGATCAAGGATGAGATTTTTTTGAAAAAGAAAAAAAAGATTCTGACCCTGGATCCCATGAACTGTAACTTTCTATGCATATAAAAAGATTCTTTTTGATGCAGTGGTTCAGGGATGACCAATTGAAATTATTTGTGGCCAAATAGCCTTTAAACTTGAACATTCTACACAGACTTTATGACTACCTGTTGTTTCATCAGTAGGTCAAGGAAGACATTTTTTGGCAATAAAAAAAAAAAGAAATCTGACGCTTGATTCCATGAACTTGAACTCTGTATACATATAAATAGATTCCTTCTGATGTTTTATTATCTCTTCAAGGATGACCCTTTGAACTTATTTTTTGCCAAAGAGTCTTTGAACTTGAACCTTCTTTACAGACATATGATTTTCTGTTGTTTCTTCTGGAAGATCAAGGATGAGATTTTTTTAACAAAAAAAAAGAAAAAAAGATTCTGACCCTGGATCCCATGAACTTGAACTTTCTATGCATATAAATAGATTCATTCTGATGCTGTGGTTCAAGGATGACCTTTTGAACTTATTTGTGGCCAAATAGTCTTTGAACTTGAACATTCTACACAGACTTTATGACTACCTTTTGTTTCATTAGTAGGTCAAGGAAGACATTTTTTGGCAAAAAGACAAAAATCTGACCATAGATTCAATGAACTTGAACTTTCTATACATATAAATAGATTCCTTCTGATGTTTTATTAGCTCTTCAAGGATGACCCTTTGAACTTATTTTTGGCCAAAGAGTCTTTAAACTTGAACCTTCTTTACAGACTTATGACTTTCTGTTGTTTCTTCAGTATATCAGGGGAGATTTTTTTGACACAAAAAAAGATTTTCTATGCATATAAAAAGATTCCTTCTGATGCAATGGTTCAGGGATGACCTATTGAACCTATTTGTGGCCAAATAGCCTTTGAACTTGAACATTCTACACAGACTTTATGACTACCTGTTGTTTCATAAGTAGGTCAAGGAAGACATTTTTTGGCAATAAAAAAAAAATCTGACGCTTGATTCCATGAACTTGAACTTTCTATACATATAAATAGATTCCTTCTGATGTTTTATTATCTCTTCAAGGATGACCCTTTGAACTTATTTTTGCCAAAGAGTCTTTGAACTTGAACCTTCTTTACAGACTTATGGTTTTCTGTTGTTTCTTATTGTGGATAAAGGATGTGATTTTTTTGACAAAAAAAAGAAAAAGATTCTGACCCTGGATCCCATGAAATTGAACTTTCTATACATATAAATAGATTTCTTCTGATGCAGTGGTTCAAGGATGACCTTTTCAACTTATTTGTGGCCAAATAGTCTTTGAACTTTAACATTCTACACAGTCTTTATGACTACCTGTTGTTTCATCAGTAGGTCAAGGAAGACATTTTTTGGCACAAAGACAAAAATCTGACCATAGATTCAATGAACTTGAACTTTCTATACATATAAATAGATTCCTTCTGATGTTTTATTAGCTCTTCAAGGATGATCCTTGGAACTTATTTTTGGCCAAAGAATCTTTGAACTTGAACCTTCTTTAAAGACTTATGACTTTCTGTTGTTTCTTCAGTATATCAAGGATGAGATTTTTTTGACAAAAAAAAAGATTCTGACCCTGGATCCCATGAACTTGAACTTTCTATGCATATAAAAAGATTCCTTCTGATGCGGTGGTTCAGGGATGACCTATTGAACCTATTTGTGGCCAACTAGAATAGAACTTGAACTTCTTCTTCTTTACAGACTTATGATTTTCTGTTGTTTCTTCTTGTAGATCAAGAATGAGATTTTTAGCCAAAAAAAAAAAAAAAAAGATTCTGACCCTGGATCCCATGAACTTGAACTTTCTATGCATATAAATAGATTCCTTCTGATGCAGTGGTTCAGGGATGCCCTATTGAACCTATTTGTGGCCAAATAGTCTTTGAACTTGAACATTCCACACAGACTTTATAATGCCTGTAGTTTCATCAGTAGGTCAAGGAAGACATTTTTTGACAAAAAAATAAAAAACGTCTAAACCTAGATTCCATGAACTTGAACTTTTTTTTTTCTTTAAATATAAATAGATTCCTTCTGATGACCCTTTGAACTTATTTTTGGCCTGAGTCTTTGAACTTGAACCTTCTTTACAGACTTATGACTTTCTGTTGTTTCTTCAGTAGATCAAGGATGAGATTTTTTTGACAAAAAAAAAAAAAGATTCTGACCCTGGGTCCCATGAACTTGAACTTTCTATGCATATATATAGATTCCTTCTGATGCAGTGGTTCAAGGATGACCTTTTGAACTGATTTGTGGCCAAATAGTCTTTGAACTTGAACATTCTACACAGACTTTAAAACTACCTGTTGTTTCATCAGTAGGTAAAGGAAGACATTTGTTGGCAAAAAAATAATAATCTGACCCTCGATTCCATGAATTTGAACTTTCTATATTCTTCTGAAATATCAGAAGGTCTCTGAGTCCCAACTGTAACTGTCTGAAACACTAATCTCCTCATTGCACACGTTTTTTTGTATGCAATTCAATGCAAAAGCACTAATCACATCATTGCACGAGATTTTTTCCTATGTGATGCAAATCTGCAAAAGCGATATTCATTGCGCAACGAGTTCTTATGTAAATACATTAGCTAGAAAATGTTCCACTGAATATATTTCTTGAACCTTGTGTGAAATAGGATTTAGTCAGAATCCACATCAATGCACTTCAATCCTGTATGTCGAATGTGGATTCCTGTTAAATGCAATGCATATAATTATCTTGTTGTGCATTGAATAGATAAAGGCTTTTGCATTGCATTGCTTTGCATTGCAGGTATTGTATAAAAACCCGTTTGTGCATTAAAGAAATGAGAGCAATTGCATTGCACTGAAGAAATAAGTACTTTTTCATTGCATTGCATGAAATAACTCGTAGTGCACTGAATATATATTTGCATTGCATTGCACATAAGAACACTTTGCGCTTTTGCATTGATTTGCATCGCATAGGAAAAATCTGGTGCAATGACGCGATTAGTGCTTTTGCATTGCATACGAAAAAACACGTGCAATGAGGAGATTAGTGTTTTGCATTGCATTGCTTACAAAAACTTGCTGTTTATCGAAGAGGTAGTGCGTTTGCATTGCATTGCATAAAATACCTCGTTGTGCATTGAAGATAGCGCTTTTGCATTGCTTTTGCATTGCGTTGCATATATAAGAATTCAGGGTGCAATGAAAAGATTAGTGCTTTTGCATTGCATGCGAAAAAACTCGTGCATTGAAGACTTTGCATGCATGCATAAAAACCCTTTGTGCATTGAAAAAAAATAGTGCTTTTGCATTGTATTGCATATATAAGAACTCAATGTGTATTTTGAAGAGATAAGTGCTTTTTTGCAGGCTCGCATTGCATAGGAAAAAGCTCGTGCGATTAATGGACGCGATCAATGCTTTTTCATTGCATTGCATCCAAAAACTTGCTGTGCATCGAAGAGAGAGTGCTTTTGCATTGCATATAATAACTCGCTGTGCATTGAAGATAGCGCTTTTGCATTGCTTTGCATATAATAACTCGTTTTGCATTGAATATGGCGCTTTTGCATTGCATTGAATTGCATTGCATACGAAAAAACTTGTGCACTGGGGAGATTAATGCATTTGAATTGCATTGAACTCGTCATGCATTGACGATATTAGCGCTTTTGCATTGCATTGCATACAAAAAACTTGCTGTGGAAGAGACATTGCTTTTGCTATGCATTGCATATGACATAACTCGTTGTGCATTGAAGATAGCGCTTACATATTGAATTGCATACGAAATAACTTGTGCACGAGAGATTCGTGCTTTTACATGGCATTGAACTTGTCATGCATTGAAGGCATTAGCGCTTTTGCATTGCATTGCATACGAAAAAACTTGTGCACTGAGGAGATTAAGGGCTTTTGCATTGCATTGTATACAAAAAACTTGCTGTGCATTGAAAAGATCGTGCTTTTGCATTGCATAAAATAAATCGTTGTGCATTGGAGATAGCGCTTTTGCAATGCACTGGGTAGATTTATGCTTTCGCATTGCATTGAACTCGTCATGCATTGACGATTTTAGCGCATTGCATACGAAAAAACCTGTACGGAGGAGATTAGTGCTTTTGCATTTGCATTGCATAAAATAACTCATTGTGCATTGACGATAGCGTTTTACATAGCATTGCATATAAAACTCGTTGCGCATTGAAGAAATAAGTGATTTTGCATTGCATTGCATAAAGAACTCATTGTGCATTAAAAAGATTAGTGCTTTTGCATTGGATTGCATATAAGAACCTCGTTGCACATTGAAGAAATAAGTGATTATATAATGTAAATAAGTGAAATAAGTTGCCCTAAAAGCTCGTGCAATGACGCGATTAATGATTTTACATCGCATTGCATACGAAAAAAAACTTGTGCAATGAGGAGTTTAAAGCTTTTGCATTAAACTCGTCATGGATTGAAGATATTAACGCTTTTGCAGTGCATTGCATATAAGAACCTCGTTGCACATTGAAGAAATAAGTGATTTTGCATTGCATAAAGAACTGGTTGTGCATTAAAAAGTTTAGCGCTTTTGCATTGCATTGCATATTAGAACTCTTTGTTGCGCATTGAAGAACTAAGTGATTTTGCATCGCATTGAATATATAACTCGTTGTGCATTAAAAAGATTAGTGGTTTTGCATTGGATTGCATTGCATTTCATAACAAAAAACTCGTGCATTGAAGAAATAAGTGCTTTTTCATTGCCCTAAAAGCTCGTGCAATGACGCGATTAATGATTTTACATCGCATTGCATACGAAAAAAAACTTGTGCAATGAGGAGTTTAAAGCTTTTGCATTAAACTCGTCATGGATTGAAGATATTAACGCTTTTGCAGTGCATTGCATATAAGAACTCTTTGTTGCGCATTGAAGAAATAAGTGATTTTGCATTGCATTGCATAAAGAACTCATTGTGCATTGAAAAAATTAGTGTTTTTGCATTGGATTGCATTGCATTGCATAACGAAAAACTCGTGTGCGTTGAAGATTTTGCATGCATGGAATACAAAAACTATTTGTGCATTGAAAAAAAATTTGTGCTTTTACATTGCATTGCATATAAAACTCGTTGCGCATTGAAGAAATAAGTGATTTTGCATTGCATTGCATAAAGAACTCGTTGTGCATTAAAAAGATTAGTGCTTTTGCATTGGATTGCATATACGAACCTCGTTGCACATTGAAGAAATAAGTGATTTTGCATTGCATAAAGATCTCGTTGTGCATTAAAAAGATTAGTGGTTTTGCATTGGATTGCATTGCATTGCATAACGAAAAACTCGTGCATTGAAGAAATAAGTGCTTTTTCATTGCCCTAAAAGCTCGTGCAATGACGCGATTAATGATTTTACATCGCATTGCATACGAAAAAAACTCGTGCAATGAGGAGTTTAAAGCTTTTGCATTAAACTCGTCATGGATTGAAGATATTAACGCTTTTGCTGTGCATTGCATATAAGAACTCTTTGTTGCGCATTGAAGAAATAAGGGATTTTGCATTGCATTGCATAAAGAACTCATTGTGCATTGAAAAAATTAGTGTTTTTGCATTGGATTGCATTGCATTGCATATAAGAACTCTTTGTTGCGCATTGAAGATTTTGCATGCATGCATACAAAAACTATTTGTGCATTGAAAAAAAAAATTGTGCTTTTGCATTGCATTGCATAAAGAACTCGTTGTGCATTGACGATAGCGCTTTTACATAGCATTGCATATAAAACTCGTTGCGCATTGAAGAAATAAGTGATTTTGCATTGCATAAAGAACTCATTGTGCATTAAAAAGATTAGTGCTTTTGCATTGGATTGCATATAAGAACCTCGTTGCACATTGAAGAAATAAGTGATTTTGCATTGCATAAAGAACTCGTTGTGCATTAAAAAGTTTAGCGATTTTGTATTGCATTGCATATAAAGAACTCTTTGTTGCGCATTGAAGAAATAATTGATTTTGCATTGCATAAAGAACTCGTTGTGCATTAAAAAGATTAGCGCTTTTGCATTGCATTGCATATTAGAATTCTTTGTTGCGCATTGAAGAACTAAGTGATTTTGCATCGCATTGAATATATAACTCGTTGTGCATTAAAAAGATTAGTGGTTTTGCATTGGATTGCATTGCATTGCATAACGAAAAACTCGTGCATTGAAGATTTTGCATGCATGCATACAAAAACTTTTTGTGCAGAAAGAGATTAGTGCTTTTGCATTGCATTGCATATAAAAACTCGTTGCGCATTGAAGAAATAAGTGCTTTTGCATTTCCCTAAAAGCTCGAGCAATGCCGCGATTAATGATTTTACATCGCATTGCATACGAAAGAAACTTGTGCATGAGGAGTTTAAAGCTTTTGCATTAAACTCGTCATGGATTGAAGATATTAACGCTTTTGCAGTGCATTACATATAAGAACTCTTTGTTGCGCATTGAAGAAATAAGTGATTTTATATTGCATTGAATAAATAACTCATTGTGCATTTGAAAAAGAATTGTGCTTTTGCGTTGGATTGCATATAAGAACCTCGTTGCACATTGAAGAAATAAGTGATTTTGCATTGCATAAAGAACTCGTTGTGCATTAAAAAGTTTAGCGAATTTGTATTGCATTGCATATAAAGAACTCTTTGTTGCGCATTGAAGAAATAATTGATTTTTCATTGCATAAAGAACTCGTTGTGCATTAAAAAGATTAGCGCTTTTGCATTGCATTGCATATTAGAACTCTTTGTTGCGCATTGAAGAACTAAGTGATTTTGCATTGCATTGAATATATAACTCGTTGTGCATTAAAAAGATTAGTGGTTTTGCATTGGATTGCATTGCATTGCATAACGAAAAACTCGTGCATTGAAGATTTTGCATGCATGCATACAAAAACTTTTTGTGCAGAAAGAGATTAGTGCTTTTGCATTGCATTGCATATAAAAACTCGTTGCGCATTGAAGAAATAAGTGCTTTTGCATTTCCCTAAAAGCTCGAGCAATGCCGCGATTAATGATTTTACATCGCATTGCATACGAAAGAAACTTGTGCATGAGGAGTTTAAAGCTTTTGCATTGAACTCGTCATGGATTGAAGATATTAACGCTTTTGCAGTGCATTACATATAAGAACTCTTTGTTGCGCATTGAAGAAATAAGTGATTTTATATTGCATTGCATAAAGAACTCATTGTGCATTTGAAAAAGAATTGTGCTTTTGCATTGCATTGCATAAAGAACTCGTTGTGCAGAAAGAGATTAGTGCTTTTTGCATTGCATTGCATGTAAGAACTAGTTGCGCATTGTTAGCGCAAGATGTTAGCGCTTTTGCATTGTATTGCATTTAAGAATTCAGGGTGAAATAAAAAGATTAGTGTTTTTGCATTGCATACGAAAAACTCGTGCATTGCATATAAGATCTTACTGTGCATTAAAGAGATTAGTGCATTGTTAGAGAAATGTGCATTAAAGATATTTTGCATCGTCATGCAAAACTCGCCATCCATTGAATATTGATATTAGTGCTTTTGCATTGCATACGAAAAAATTCGTGCATTGCAATATACATAAGAACTCTGAATATATTAGCCTTAGCATTGCATAGAATTCATGCATTGAAGATGGTTAGCGCTTGTGCATTGCATTGGCATATAATCATTCTCTGTGCAATGACGAATTTAGTACGTTTACATTGCATTGACTCTTTTTACATTGAAGAGATTAGAGGGTTTTCATTACAAGATCTCGTGCTAAATTAAATAGATAAGTGCTTTTGAACTTAGTGCTGTTTAGATTTTAGCACTAATCCAATTTAATGATAAATTGAGGTTTCCCTGAGACCCTGCAGGACTTCATGGAATTAATGAGCTCGACTTATACAAATACAAAGAGTATTGAACTTGAACCTTCTTTACAGAAAAAAAGATTCTGAACCTGGATCCCATGAACTTGAACTTTCTATACATATAAATAGATTCCTTTTGATGTTTTATTACCTCTTCAAGTATGATCATTTGAACTTATTTTTGACCAAAGAGTCTTTGAACTTGAACTTCTTTACAGACTTGTGACTTTCTGTTGTTTCTTCAGTATATCAAGGATGAGATTTTTTTGACAAAAAAAAAAAAAAAGATTCTGACCCTGGATCCCATGAACTTGAACGTTCTATGAATATAGAATTCCTTCTGAAGCGGTAGTTCAATGATGACCTTTTGAACTTATTTGTGGCCAAATAGTCTTTGAACTTGAAAATTCTATACAGACTTTACGACTACCTGTTGTTTCATCAATAGGTCAAGGAAGACATTTTTTGACAAAAAATTAAATAAAAATTCTGACCCTAGATTCCATGAACTTGAACTTTCTATACATATAAATAGATTCCTTCTGATGCAGTGGTTCAAGGATGACCTTTTGAACTTATTTGTGGCCAAATAGTCTTTGAACTTGAACATTCCACACAGACTTTATGACTACCTGTTGTTTCAGCAGTAGGTCAAGGAAGACATTTTTTGACAAAAAAATAAAAAAATTCTAACCCTAGATTCAATGAACTTGAACTTTCTATACATATAAATAGATTCCTTCTGATGTTTTTTACGTCTTCAAGGATGACCTTTTGAACTTATTTTTGGCCAAAGAGTCTTTGAACTTGAACCTTCTTTACAGACGTATGACTTTCTGTTGTTTCTTCAGTATATCAAGAATGAGATTTTTAGACAAAAAAAAAAAAAGATTCTGACCCTGGATCCCATGAACTTGAAATTTCTATGCATATATATGGATTCCGTTTGTTGCAGTTGTTCAGGGATGAACTATTGAACCTATTTGTGAACCTTCTTTACAGAAAAAAAGATTCTGACCCTGGATCCCATGAACGAACGTTCTAGGCATATAGAATTCCTTCTGATGCCGTGGTTCAATGATGACCTTTTGAACTTATTTGTGGCCAAATAGTCTTTGAACTTGAAAATTCTATACAGACTTTACGACTACCTGTTGTTTCATCAGTAGGTCAAGGAAGACATTTTTTGACAAAAAATTAGATAAAAATTCTGACCCTAGATTCCATGAACTTGAATTTTCTATGAATATAAATAGATTCCTTCTGATGCAGTGGTTCAAGGATGACCTTTTGAACTTATTTGTGGCCAAATAGTCTTTGAACTTGAACATTCTACCCTAGACTTTATGACTACCTGTTGTTTCATCAAGGAAGACATTTTTTGGCAAAAAGACAAACATCTGACCCTAGATTCAATGAACTTGAACTTTCTACACATATAAATAGATTCCTTCTTATGTTTTATTACCTCTTCAAGGGTGACCCGTTGAACTTATTTTTGGCTAAAGAGCCTTTGAACTTGAACCTTCTTTACAGACGTATGACTTTCTGTTGTTTCTTCAGTATATGAAGAATGAGATTTTTAGACAAAAAAAAAAAAAGATTCTGTCCCTGGATCCCATGAACTTGAAATTTCTATGCATATATATAGATTCTGTTTGATGTAGTTGTTCAGGGATGACTTATTGAACCTATTTGTGACCAAATAGTCTTTGAACTTGAACATTCCACACAGACTTTATGATGACCTGTTGTTTCATCAGTGGGTCAAGGAAGACATATTTTGGCAAAAAAAATTCTGAAGCTTGATTCCATGAACTTCAATTTTCTATACATATAAATAGATTCCTTCTGATGCAGTGGTTCAAGGATGACCTTTTGAACTTATTTGTGGCCAAATAGTCTTTGAGCTTGAACCTTTTTTACACACATATGACTTTCTGTTGTTTCTTCAGTGTATCAAGAATGAGATTTTTAGACAAAAAAAAAAAAAAAAGATTCTGACCCAGGATCCCATGAACTTGAACTTTCTATGCATATATATAGATTCCTTTGGATGTAGTTGTTCAGGGATGACCTATTGAACCTATTTGTGGCCAAATAGTCTTTGAACTTGAACATACCACACAGACTTTATGACTACCTGTTGTTTCATCAGTAGGTCAAGGAAGACATTTTTTGACAAAAAATAAAAAACTTCTAACCCTAGATTCCATGAACTTGAACTTTCTATACATATAAATAGATTCCTTCTGATGTTTTATTACCTCTTCAAGGGTGACCCTTTGAACTTATTTTTGGCCAAAGAGCCTTTGAACTTGAACCTTCTTTACAGACTTAGGACTTTCTGTTGTTTCTTCAGTATATCAAGGATGAGATTTTTTTTGACAAAAAAAAAAAAAAAAGATTCTGACCCTACATCCCATGAACTTGAACTTTCTATGCATATAAATAGATTCCTTCTGATGCAGTGGTTCAAGGATGACCTTTTGAACTTATTTGTGGCCAAATAGTCTTTGACCTTGAACCTTTTTTACATACATATGACTTTCTGTTGTTTCTTCAGTGTATCAAGAATGAGATTTTTAGACAAAAAAAAAAAAAAAAAGATTCTGACCCAGGATCCCATGAACTTGAACTTTCTATGCATATATATATAGATTCCTTTGGATGCAGTTGTTCAGGGATGACCTATTGAACCTATTTGTGGCCAAATAGTCTTTGAACTTGAACATTCCACACAGACTTTATGACAACCTGTTGTTTCATCAGTAGGTCAAGGAAGACATTTTTTGACAAAAAAATAAAAAACTTCTAACCCTAGATTCCATGAACTTGAACTTTCTATACATATAAATAGATTCCTTCTGATGCAGTGGTTCAAGGATGATCTTTTGAACTTATTTGTGGCCAAATAGTCTTTGAACTTGAACATTCTACCATAGACTTTATGACTACCTGTTGTTTCATCAGTAGGTCAAGGAAGACATTTTTTGACAAAAAATTAAATAAAAATTCTGACCCTAGATTCCATGAACTTGAACTTTCTATACATATAAATAGATTCCTTC